>NC_062292.1:49796288-50486788 GCF_902655055.1 Lutra lutra
ACTGGCTAAAAATAAAAGTCTGAATCTTAGGTCTTAATAAGAAGCCCATATTTAATGGTTTTATTCAGAAGAGTATAAGTTGCAAAATGTCATTGCTCCCACTCAATATGAGAAGTTGTATCAACTAAAAATAATATAGCTTTAAACAACCTGTCAGATTTAAAAATTAACAAAATTCTGGTAAGTAGCCAACCTTTTCAGAAGAAAAGATAACTGCTTTTATTCCGGCAGCATGCAAAAATAGACATGAACACCCTATATGGAGTTAAAGAGAAACTTACTGTTGCGACTTGAAGTTTTTATTACAGATGCATGTGGTCTTGTGTGATATATTACAATACCAAAGATCTCTAACCATGGAGTCAGTGTGCTGTGCTCCTCATCTCTTGTCTGGAGTCCTTCACTGCGTGGATAGTGTAGTAAACCAGAAGCTGGAGTTTGTTCAGGAGAAATGAGCTCCATTCAACATACTCTGGGCCATCAGGTGTGTTGTAGTGGCTCTGCATCATCTGGGAGTAAGATTGTGATGTAGGAAAATGGAGTGCAAGGAGAACTCATTAACAGCTAAAAAACTGACATGTAAGCTATAAAGAAGAGACTATTTCATAGATTGGAAAGTTACAGGTAAATTGAAAACTGTTTGGAATTTCTGAAGTCTTGTGGTAATTAAAATTCTAGATTTCTTAGGGATCAATCCTGATCCCATTTTCAAAATATTTGATAGCTTTAGTTCACTTATAAATTTTTTTTAAAGATTTTATTTGTTTATTTGACAGACAGAGATCACAAGTACGCAGAGAGGCCCGCAGAGAGAGAGAGAGAGGGAGGGAAGCAGCTTCCCTGCTGAGCAGAGAGCCCAATGTGGGGCTCGATCCCAGGACCCTGAGATCATGACCTGAGCCGAAGGCAGAGGCTTTAACCCACTGAGCTACCCAGGTGCCCCAAGTTCACTTATAAATTTATAAAAGTTGCCAGAAGGCAAAGATCTGGTTCAAATATACATTGGATTGAAACAGTATTGGAAAGAAAGAGCACGCCTTCTTGCATGGGTAAATATTTCTGTTCATCTTTACAAGAAATCAACAAACTATGGCTTATGGGGAAATTTTTAATATTGCCTATTGGCTAAGAATTGTTTTTACATAATTACATACTAAAAATAAAGTTTTGTAGGACAGATTATGTAGAGCTCTAACTTTAGTGTCTATAAATATTCATTAAAATTTAGCCATTCTTATTTATTTGCATATTATCTGGGTGCTTTTGTGCTAAAATGGCTCTTCAGTAGTAGTGATGAGGACTATATGGCTTGTGAAACCTAAAGTATCTATTATTTTATCCTTTACAAAAAGTTTTCCAAATACTAGTCACACTGTTTAATATATTATGTCTGGTTATAAAAGGATATTTTGAGTATCAAGAAAATCTAAGTCTTGGGAAAGATGAGAAACAATAAAGAAGTTTATGAAGGGACCAAGAAAAGGTACAGAAGGTTGAGATGCTTTTTTAAGTTAGAGACCTGGAAAAAAAAATCTGATCTAGTTGAAAAGGTGGACAGTGATTAGCACATAGGGAATTCCATTAGAGTGATATTGAAATGATAAAAAAAAGGAATGCTAAAAGGGAAGAATGCATTATCAGAAATGGAGAATTCATTAGGTATACTAAAAGACAGAGCAGATTTTATGAAATTAATAAAAGGTCAACAGAAATGAGCCAAACTGAATCAAATATAGGAAAAACAGAAATGAAACGAAAGAGCTATGTGGCATCTGTGGAACAATACCAGCTAGTCTAATCAGCATGTAACTGGAGTCCCAGGACAGGAGACCGTACATGGGGCAGAGAAAAATATCTGAAATGATAACTGGCTGAGAATTTTGGAAAATGGATGAAAATTTGAACCTGTGTATCCAAGAAAATCTGTGAACCTAAAGCAGGATAAATACAAAGAAAACTACACCTGAACACATCATGTCTCAATTGGTGACAACAAAGAGAGAAAATATTAAAAGTTGCCAGAGGAAATGGGCACATCATAGGCAGAACAGTGATAAGCCCAAAAGATGACTTCTCAGCAGAAATGGATGCCAGAAGACTAAGAAAGAAGTTTAATGTGTAAAACAGGGAAGGGGGAAAATCCCCTTGGTCTGGAGGTCTGTGTCCAGCTAGATGAGCAGCCAGCAGAAGCCACAGAAGAGCTAACTGTCTCTTTCCGCTCTCACTTTCCACTAGTGCATCCCACTCATAAACAACCAGAAGGCAGCTGGCAAGATAGCTTCGGAAATGTAGTTTTGGGATACCAGTCATTCTAAAACAAAACAGATCACAGAGGAACGGAAATGAATCCTTAGAAAACATAGGCAAAAGGCTAGAGTTGTTACCAGTCTGGGCCAGCTGAACGAGGAGTGATCCATTTACTTACTCCCTTAATGGGTTTTGCTCAGTGTTTAGTGGATGGCAGCCAAACGACACTTTGTTTTATTGTGCTGTCACTCTAGCTGTTTTCTGTTTAAAAATTTCCATTTTTGGGGAGGAGAAGTCTTGCTCCATTTTTTAGTAGTTATATGGCTATCTGGAGTATACCTTATCTCACTTCCAGACTGGGTTAGACAGGCTTACAGGCAATGGAGGTCATAGACCTCAAACTCCACTTAATTCCATGTTGGGTGATTGCCAACTGAATGAAATCATCTGAGCAATAGCACATGAATGCAGACGAAGCTTATTTTAGCTAATACTATGCTAAATACAAATGTGTAAATAGTGTAGGTAATTGTCATTCTAATCATAGTTAGGACGTCAGGACATAAATTTGAAGGCCAGTGAAATGCTCTGTTTTTGAAAAAGTAGACCAAAACCTTTTGATTAATGGTATTTGAGGAGGCTTTAAATATATTCACTTCTTAATTAAAATTTTATTTGCTATTTCAAAAGTTGACCTCAAAGGTTTTGAAAGTAGAACTCACTGGCCTGAACATAGGAATGGCAGGAGGATAAGAGTGAAAAAGTTGTCAAGTGGGGCGCTTGGGTGGCTCAGTGGGTTAAGCCGCTGCCTTTGGCTCAGGTCA
Source organism: Lutra lutra (assembly GCF_902655055.1). Taxonomy (NCBI): domain Eukaryota; kingdom Metazoa; phylum Chordata; class Mammalia; order Carnivora; family Mustelidae; genus Lutra; species Lutra lutra. Next base: position 49,799,360 of record NC_062292.1, read on the forward strand.
TGATCTCAGGGTCCTGGGATCGAGCCCCGCATCGGGCTCTTTGCTCAGCAGGGAGCCTGCTTCCTCCTCTCTCTCTACCTGCCTCTCTGCCTGCTTGTGATCTCTCTCTGTCAAATAAATAAATAAAATCTTTAAAAAAAAAAAAAGTTGTCAAGTAAAATCAAATCAAAAAAGTTGCAAGAAACAGGCCGATCTCATTTACAAGCTGCCTAACATTCAATAAATCTATGTAACTTTTTTCCTGAAGAAAAGTGGCCATCAAAGTTTAGGATTTAGAGGTTGAAAAACTGACCTGGCAATTTCAAATCCTGAATCTCAAGTGGTATCTGTGTAATAGCAATTTGAGCAGGTGTTACATCTGACCAGTGTTATATATATATGCCAGCTGAAAGAATATTTTAACTCTTTGATCAACAGATCCTTGGAGTTACATAATATTCTTGAAAGTTACTCTTACTGGACCATTTTTTTGCAATTATATTAATCTGCACTAGGTCCTATCCCAAATACTTCGCAAAGGTATAATGAGGTAAACCTGTACAATTTAATAACCATTTAGTGACATTGTGAGATAATCCCTATTTTATAAATCAATAAAATGAGATTTACAAAGATTGATTGGCTTTACTTGAGCTCATAATCTTCATGTTGCTTGATTTGGACTTCATTCTACATTATGTGAACTATCAGAGAGTGTCAGAATTAGATATTAAGAAATTTCATTGAAAAATTCAATTGAGGGATACCTGGGTGGCTCAGTGGGTTAAGCCACTGCCTTCAGCTCAGGTCATGATCTCAGGGTCCTGGGATAGAGTCCCGCATCGGGCTTCTTGCTCAGCGGAGAGACTGCTTCTCTCTCTGCCTCTGCCTGCCACTCTTCCTGCTTTAGACATTACAGGATTCACTGGAAATTCAGTATGCCAAAACCTGAGCTGTTTAGGCAAAGGTCAAGGTCTGGGTAAGTAAATGACTTCCATATCTCCTTATCTTTGGAGAGTATTACAGTCAGATGGGGAGACATTAAATAAATCTCTAAAGCTGCTCTGGAATTCTTTGATACCTGAACATCTGTGGGCTTAAAAAATCCTTTCGAAGTGTTTTCTCAAGGTCTTGTATTCAAGTTAAAAGAGGTAGGATGAAGAAAGAGGGTTAAGGAGTTAGGATATGGATGAAAGAGCAATTGGCCACCGGAAAATAAAAACAAAAGGGTGAGGGACAATTAAATAGGTTGGAGCCTATGTCAAGGTAGAGGGTTGATGGGGTACTAGGAAGAGTTAGCATGAAGGATGGGAGATGATGTTCAGTGAGAGATGCTTTTAGCTGGGTTAGAGGAAGGTTTGCACTTATGATAAGACATATGGAATGCCAGAAGCATGAGTACAGGCAGAGAGATTGACAAGTATATTAGTAGAATAGAATTCAAAAATTTGAGAAACCAGAGTATTGAAAGGATCATGTACAGAATATTTCAGTGGCCAAAAACCAAGGTATGAGTGATATTAATGGCAGTGACCCTGGAGATAAAACTTTCAAGCTACTTGAAAGAATTGATGTATGGATCTGTAAGTGACTATAATGTAGAGGGACACTTGCCCATCACCACATATACTACCACTATGAGAAAGGTAGAAGAAAACCGTAAAGATTCAAGGGTGATCCTAATTAGAGAGAGACCGAAAACATGAAGGGAAGCTTCAGAGAAGATTATAACAACATTTTGGTGGGACTTGGAAACTAATGGAATAAAAGAGATAATTAAGAATGTGGGAACTCGATGGGAATGGACTATTGGAGATAAAAGATGGCCAAGGAGTTAGCAAACTTTTGGAGTGACCAGTGACCTGTAAGATTACAGGCAGCCATGAGATTTTTGGGGGGATCTTGAGGCACACCATGGCAAGGTGGTGGTGGTAAGTTTTTAGAAGAGGAATTGGGATACTTTTTTTCATAATGGTCTATATAGAAGTGGAAATTTTGCTCTGAGGAATTTGATTTGAAATTTTTTCCCAGGTGATTCAAAATTGTGAGACAAAGGATATAAACTAAGAAATAGGTTTTACAATAGAAAAATATCACTTCATCTAATTGTAAAGTACTCACTAAGTATATCTTTATGATATAAATTCAAATCATGGTGCAAACTGGATATAATAAATATACAAAGGATACAAACATTTTGTACACAAATACATTTATAATTTTAAAGAAATCATATTTGCAAATGCATATATGTTTAAGTTCTGTTGAAATATAATTTAAATCTCATACAAATCATCCACTTAGAGGGTATAATTTAATGGCTTCTTTCAGTTAACATAATGATTTCAAGGTTTATTCATATTATAACAGGTATAAGTACTTCATTCCTTTTTATACTGTTGTGTAATTATTATAGTTATGCCACATAATTATCCATTCATAAGTCTACAGACATTTGGTTTGTTTTTTTTCAGTTTGGTTATTGTGAATAATGTTGCTATAAAAACTTCTGTACAAATTTTTGTGTGGATGTTCTCATATCTCTTGAATTTATACCTAGGAGTGGAATTGCTGTGTCATTTGATTGACTCTGTTTAATCATTTGAGAAACTCCCAAACTCTACCAAACCTAGTGAATTCTTCATGTGCTTATTATCATTCATCTATCTTCCATGTATAGATGTTTATTCAGGTCATTTGACCATTTTAATTTTTAAAGTTTTAATAGCTTTTTATTGAAATACGATTAACATACAGTATTAGATTAGTTTCAGGTGTACAACATGGTGATTCTATATATATGTGTGTGTGTGTGTATATATGTACATATATATGAATATATATGTGTGTGTATATATGTACATATATATGAATATATATGTGTATGTATATGTACACACACAGATATATGTAGAACAAAGTAATCACAGTAAGTCTAGTTATCATGTCATCTTAAAAAGTTTTTGTAATAATAATGGTTATATTCCCTATGCTGTATATTATATCCCCATGTTTTATTTATTTTATAACTGGAAAATTGTACCTATTAATCTCCTTCACCTATGTTGTTCATCCCCACACTGCCATCCCCTCTGGCGATCATCAGTTCTCCATATCGGAGTCTTTGTTCTTAAGAGCATGTGTGCACACGGATTGCATGGAGCACTGGGTGTGGTGCAAAAACAATGAATACTGTTACGCTGAAAATAAATTTAAAAAATTAAAAAAAAAAGAGCATGTGTGCAATGGGGCATGAGGTAAGTGTAGAGGGAGAGGGAGAGAATCTTTTTTTAATGGGTTATTTTATTAGTAATAAAATATCTGGTACTTGGACATTATACTTATGTATACAAGAAATCAAGAGAAAAAATTTTAAATATTATATTTCCTATAGAATAATTCCCATTACAACATGTTTTTTTTTTGTTGTTCTTTTTTTTTAACTTTTAGGTAGTTAATATAGAGGGTGATATTGGTTTCTGGACATAGAATTCAGTGATCATTACATTACATACATTACACATATTACATCATTACATACAACACTCAGTGCTCATCATAACATGTGTCTCCCTTATTACCCATCGCCCATCTAGCCTATCCCCCATCCACTTCTGTACATCAACTCTCATTTTGTTCTCTGTTGTTAAGTGTCTCTTATGGCTTGTTTCTCTCTCTTTTTTTTTTTTTTTCTCCCCACCTCCTTCCTATATGTTCATCTACTTTCTTTCTTAAATTCCACATATGAGTGAGATGATACAGTATTTGTCTTTCTCTGACTTACTTCACTTAGCATAATACACTCTAGCTCCATCCATAAGTTTGCAAATGGCAAAATTTCATTGTTTTAGATAGCTGCATAATATTCCATTGTATACGTATGCCACCTCTTCTTTATCCATTTATCAGTTGATGGGCATTTGGGCTTTTTCCATAATTTGGCTATTGCTGATAATGCTGCTATAAACATCAGAGTGCATGTATCTCTTCAAATCTGTGTTTTTGTATCCTTTGGGTAACTAATAGTGCAACTGCTGGATTGTAGTTCTATTTTTAACATTTTGAGGTACCTACATACTATCTCCAAAGTGGCTACACCGGTTTGTATTCCCATCAGCAGTGTAAGAGGAGGAACCCTTTTGCATCTTCACCAAAACCTGTTGTTTCTTGTTAATTTTAGCCCTCCTGACAGGTATGAGATGGTGTCTCTTCATGGTTTTGGTTTGTATTTCCTTGATTATGAGTGATGTTGGGTATCTTTTCATGTGTCTCTTAGCCATCTGAGTGTCTTGCTTGGAAAAGCATCTATTCATGTCTTCTTTCCATTTCTTAACTGGGTTATTTGGTTTTTGGGTGTTGAGTTTGGTAAGTTCTTTATAGATTTTGGATACTAATCCTTTAATCAGAAATGTTGGTTGCAGATATCTTCTCCCATTCCATAGGCTGCCTTTTAGTTTTTTTGTTTGTTTCCTTTGTTGTGCAGAAAGCTTTCATCTTGATGAAGTCCCAATAGTGGCTCAATATTTACAAATCAACGTGATACACCATTAATAAAGGATAAGAACTGTACAATCCTGTCAATAGATACAGAAAATGCATTGACAAAATACAACATTCATTCGTGATAAAAATCCTCAACAAAGTAGAGATAGAGTGAACATACCTCAGTATTCTAAAGGGCATGTATGAAAGACCCATAGCTAATATCATCCTCAATGGAGAAAAACTTAGAGCCTTTCCCCTATGGTCAGGAATAAGACCCGTCCAGTCTCACCATTACTATTTAACATAGTACTGGAAAGACTTCAGCAATCAGACAAAAATAAAAAGGCTTTCAATTCAGCAAGGAAGAAGTCAAACTTTCCCAATTTGCAGAAAACATGATTACTCTATGTAGCAAACCCAAAAGACTTCACCAAAAAAATTGCTAGAACTGCTACATGAATTCAGCAAAGTTGCAGGATATAAAATTAATGTGCAGAAATCTGTTGCATTTCTATGCACCAATAATGAAGAGGTAGAAAAAGAAATCAAGAAATTGATCCCATTTGCAATTACTCCAAAAAAACAGTAAGCTACATAGGAATAAATCCAACTAAAGAAGTAAAAGATTGATATCTTGAAAACTATAGAGTACTTATGAAAGAATGTTCTTTGCTTTCATATCCTGGCTATTATAAATGATGCAGTTATAAACATAAGGGCATATATGTCTCTTGGAATTAGTGTTTTCATTTTCAGATAGATACCTAGAAACAGAGTGTACAATCTTATGGTAGTTCTATTTCTAATGGTCAAAAGAACCTCCATACTCTTTTCCATAGTGGCTGCAGCAATTTCTATTTCCACTGACAGTGCACAGGGGTTTCCTTTTCTCCATTTCCTTGATGACACTTGTTTCTTCTCTTTTTGGTAATAGCCATTCTGAGAGGTGTAAGGTCATATCTCGTGGTTTTGATTTGTATTTCATTAATGGTTAGTGATGAATATGGTTTCATGTACTTATTGGGCATTTGTTTATAGTTTTTGGAAAAATGTCTGTTCAGGAGCTCCATTTTTTTAAGGGATTTTTTTTTTTTTTTTGGTTAGGGTAGGAGTCTTTATATATTTTGTATGATAACCCCTTATCAGATACATCATTGGCAACTATTTTCTCCATTCAGTAGATTGCCTTTTGTTTTATTGGTTTATTTTGCTGTACAAAAGACTTTAGTTTGGGGCACCTGGGTGGCTCAGTGGGTTAAAGCCTCTGCCTTTGGCTCAGGTCATGATCCCAGGGTCCTGGGATCGAGCCCCACATCGGGATCTCTGCTCAGCAGGGAGCCTGCTTCCTCCTCTCTCTCTCTGCCTCTGCCTACTTGTGATCTCTGTCTGTCAAATAAATAATAAAATCTTTAAAAAAAAAAGACTTTAGTTTGATGTAATTCCATTTATTTTTGCTTTATTATCCTCGCTTAAGCAACATATCCAAAAAAATATTGCTAAGACTGATATCACAGAGCCTACTGCCTATGTTTTCTTCTGGGAGTTCTATGACTTCTGGTCTTACATTTACGTTTTTACTTTATTTTGAGTTTATTTTGGTATATGGTTTAAGAAAATGATCCAAGTTCATTCTTTTGCATGTAGTTGTTTGGTATAATACATCTTTTTATATCCTAGATAGATTGTTTATCAGATAAATGATTTACAAAAGTTTTCTCCCATTGTATGAATTATCTTTTCACTATGTTTATGGTCTCTTTTAATATCCAAATTTTAATTTTTATATTTTGTTCTTGCTTGTGGTTTTGGTAAAATATCTAAGGAACTATTGCCTAATCTGAGAAAATGAAACACTTAAAGGTTTTTCTAAGAATTTTATACTTTCAGCATTTAAATTTAGATTATTGAGTTAATTTTTCTATATAATGTGAGACAAGAGTTCAATTTCATACTTTGCATATAGATAACCAACTTTTGCTGCCCCACTTTTTGAAAAAAATATTCATTCCATATTTAATTCTTTGGGCATAAAAATAGCCAGAATAATGTTTTTAGATATGTCTTAAACATATTAAGATATTTGTAGAGATATTTGTGAAACTTAAAACATTATGGCAGGATAATGTGGCAGTATAAAAGAGTCAATATCATGATGGTTTCAGTTCTACCTAAATTGTTCTATCTAAATTATTGTTTCTTATTTTTCTTTTTTAAAAAAAGATTTTATTTATTTATTTGACAGAGAGATCACAGTAAGCAGAGAGGCAGACAGAGAGAGAGGAGGAAGCAGGTTCCCCCCTGAGCAGAGAGCCTGATGCGGGGATCGATCCCAGGATCCTGGGATCATGACTGCAGCCAAAGGCAGAGGCTAAACCCACTGAGCCACCCAGGCGCCCCTGTTTATTATTTTTCCAATCAAAACTTAGGATACCTGTTTTCAGTAAAATTATTGTCTAGCTATCTTCAAAATTTTTTGCAATGAATTTCTGTAATTTTAATGTGGAAAATCAAGGAACAAGAAGACCCAAGTCACTTATAAGAAAATAGAAAAGGGAGTAATTATATTACCAGATATCCTTATTATAAAATTATAGAAATTGGTGATACAAGTACATGATAAATGGGACAAAGTAGAAATCTATAAACAAGTCTCTATCTCCATAGACTCTGTATCACAGTAATAGCAATGTAGATCATTGGGGAACAAGTTGACTAATCAAAAAAATGTATTGAAATATTCAAAAAATGGCATGCTATATATTTAACAATACTATAAGACTGTTCTCATTTTGTATGCAAAAATCAGTTCTCTATTAACTTCTTAAATGGAAAAGACAATTCCTGAAAATTATTAGATGATACAGGAGAAGAAATGAATTGGAGTTGGCTTTATTAAATCAGAAAAAATACCATTCATAAAAGAAAAACTTCAAAATATTAAATATTTGGACATCTCTTTGTCAAGACACCAAAATAAAATGAAAATGGGAATCAAAATTTCAAGAAATATTTTTGTCATCTACATAACTGACTTTGTCATCTACATAACTATACAAAAATAGAGATAAAAAAAGAGAAATATCAAATGAGAGAGGTGACAAAACTTCTCATAATCATAAATATATCGCATAAGCTATGTACAAAAATAAGACCTAAATAAGCACACCAAAATAACTTTGTAACCAAATTCCAAAAACATTAAGAATTTTTACATTACCAATTGTTGGCAAGAATATGGACCAATGGAAACTCTTACACTTTGCTTGTTAGAGTGTATTTTGCATAATCAATTTTGAAAATTTGGGACTATCTATAGAACTATGTGTTTATCCTACTACCAAACAATGTAATCTCATTACAGTAGAGAAAGCTTTGATGATTATAAATTTTGTAAGCATGTTACCAACAGAATTTTTTATAATAGTAAATAAGCTAGAAATAAATATCCATCAATAGGAGAGGATTTTGGTATAGTCACAGAAAGGAATATCTTACAGAAACAGAAATGAATTAGCCCTAGTTGTTTGTTGCATGAATGAATCTCAGAATCAGAATACTGAATGGAAAATACAAGTTTCTCAAGATTACATACATTAATACTATTTTAATAATATACAATTTTATTATATATATATATATATTTTTTTTTTTTTAATTTTATTTGACAGACATTGCACAAAGAGGAGGAGATGGTGGCAGAGGGAGAAGCAGACTCCCCACTGAGCAGGGAGCCTGATTCTGAGCTCCATCCCAGGACTCTGGGATCATGACCTGATAAACAGATAAATCTAAAGGCCAGAGAAATGGCAACCTCAGAGGAAGGAAATCAGGTAGCAAAGAAGTACATACCTAGTACGTTGGCAGATGTAAATGTTATGAGTGTTCTACTTGTTAAATCACATATTAGATGCATAAATATTCATGAAACTATAATACTGTATTAAATATGTTCTTTATTAGCATATAATTAATATTCCTTTGAATTTTGTTTTCTTGGAAACTTTGCTTATTGGATGGGGAACCTTTGGGATATTATGTTGTTCATAATGATAAAGTAGAAATTGTGAAAGGGTATGTCCTTGAGTTAGAATCCACTTATTGGTTTATTTATTTATTTTTTTAAAAGATTTTATTTATTTACTTAACAGAGAGATACACAGTGAGACAAGGAACACAAGCAGGGGGTGGGTGGGAGAGGGAGAAGCAGGCTTCCCGCCAAGCAGGGAGCCTGATGTGAGGTTTGATCCCAGGACTCTGGGATCATGACCTGAGCCGAAAGTAGGCACTGAATGACTGAGCCACCCGGTGTCCCTAGAATCCACTTAATGGTTTAGAAGTTGATTCTGATTTAGTAACAACATAGAATGTTTATTAAATACTAAAAGTTTATACAGTTGAGTAATTTTGAAGCATGCGTTAATGTAATGTGTTTATATTATTGTTTGTTCCTATTAGAGGAGATCTATTTGTATAGCTTAATTTCAGAACCTTTGAGAGACCTAGGCTCCTTTTTCCTAGAATCAACAATTCTGCATCACAAAAGTTCTGTTAGTACTGAGTAAATATTTGCCAAATTTTGGTAATACAAACATTATTTAAAGCAAACTTGGAGCATTCATTTTTAACCCATGGGAATTAATATTTATGAGTTTCTTGAGATTTTAGAGATTGAATATTTTACATCAATCCTTCTATTAAAGCAAGTTTAATCAAGGGTTGATTTCTAATCAAGTTTCTAATCAAGAATAGAACTGATCTCCTCTCATAGCTGGTCTTTTATCTAATTGAGTCTAAGGAAAATGGGGCCCAGTTGTTAATTTTGACTTTTATTCAGAGACTCAGGACCATGAGTACCAAAAAAGAGACCTCAGGCTAAGCTGTACTGACTACTGACCCAGAACAACTGGGAAATAAAAAATGGGTTGCATTAAGACACTAAGATTGTGGAAATACTGTTCCATAGCACTGGTAAGCTAACACTTTCTAGGTGTGAATTCTAGGTTGGCTACTATCTAGTTACATAGTTTTTATGTTAAAACTGTGTCCCAATGAAAAGCATATATTATTAATTACTTATTGTGTAGAATAAATGAGTTAAGGTATATTAAATTGCATATTACATGTCATTTGGTAGACGCTAGATAAACACTAGCAAACTTTTCACTTTCACTCTTGTTAAATTCTTTTTTAATATGTTTGCCTTAAGAATGAATGTCCCCCAGATGAGTATCATCCAAGAAAACCATGTGGCTAATAAAAAACAGCACAATGGACTTGATTTTGAAAGTAACCTATATCCTGTATACTCTCCATATGATCTGGTATAAAACATTAGCAAAGAATACTGTACAGGGCTCACACTGAATTCTGACAGATGTAAGATATACATATTTCTAAAATTGTTAGAATACTTTAAAAGGTGTCAAGTTTTATTTTGCCTGAAGGTACCATAAGCTTTTTTTTACTTTAAAAGTTGTCAAGTTTTATTTTGCCTGAAGGTACCATAAGCTTTTTTTTATGTTTTTTAAATTTTTAAAATTTTGTATAATATTAGGGAAAAGGCCAGTAAACTATGTGTATATACGCACACATACAACTATAGTCTCAAATGAAAAATACGCATTCTTGAAACAAAGAAGAATAAGTGAATCAAGTTTTAATGCATACATTTGTAGAAATTTTTCTTAGTGATATGTGTAGCTATGTAAGAAAACACATATGTTTTAATAGGTGGTGGTTTTTCAACTCACTGAATAGTCTTCATCTTTTTTCATATGTTAAGATATTCAACATACCTATGCGATATGGTGATGAGGCAAGGTGTTAAGTAATAATAAGGTGATAAGTAATTTTATTGTAAGCATTTTTTATACACAAGTGCAGATGTTTTAAAAAAAACACTCTTCTCAATTTATGGATGTTTCAGGCTTGAAATAACACTATTATGGAATAATGTATTCCATAAGTTGTCATAGAATGTCATCTTCATATATATATATTTTTGATATATACATGGTGTTGGTTTTGGCTTTAGCTTAGTAGGTGTGTTTGGGGAAGGTGGGTTGCTTTCCTTTTTATTTAGAGCCAAAGATCAAGAAGAATGGAAATATGTTAGCCTGGAAATAATGAATATTTAATTTTAACTGAAAAAGGTGAAATGTATGAGGAATAAATCAAGCTTATATACAAGAAAGATGAATTGTAAAGAAATTAGTAAAAAATGATATATCTAATTCCAGGTTTTCAAAAGTAATATTTGTAAGTAGTTACTAATGTAAATTGGAGATACTATCCATAACACTTCACTGTGGGTTTTTTTTTTTTTTTTTTGCCATATTAATGCAATTTTAATTTTGGAAACTAGAGAAACTTCCAGGAGTCTTAGAACCAAATAACTTGGACATTGTATTAATGTTAAAATCTGGAAACCATGAAAAAATTTGGTAACATCTTAACTATATGCCATTAATTTTTAAAATCTCCTGTAGCGAATACATGCCTTAGTTTAAGGCTCACTACTGTGATAAAATTTGAAAGTCATTATAGTTCTTTATATAGATGTTTTAAATAAGTTAATAATGATTTTAATAGCAAAGGATATTAGGAAGAGAAGACAATACTCATTTTCCTGGGCTTTTAAAATTGTCAGAGCATTTTTGACCTTTTAGTTACTGATTAATGTTGAATATGTTGATTTGATTGATCAGTTAAACAGTTTTGTTTAAGTCGTTACTTGAAACAGTTTTCTGCTTCGTGTTATTTCTTTCTTTTTTTTTTTTTTAAGATTTTATTTATTTGTTCGAGAGAGAGAGAGAGAGAGAGAGTGAGCACAGGCAGACAGAGTGGTAGAGAGGCAGAGGGAGAAGCAGGCTCCCTGCCGAGCAAGGAGCCCGATGTGGGACTCGATCCCAGGACGCTGGGATCATGACCTGAGCCGAAGGCAGCTGCTTAACCAACTGAGCCACCCAGGAGTCCCTGCTTCGTGTTATTTCTGTTAATCAGAAACAAAATGTACAATTTAAAATATTAGCTTGATAATTTTAACAATAATGATGAACATGATATATTTATAAATATATTAACCACTTAAGATGAGGTAGTATAATGAAGAAGAGCTAGAATACCATTATGTAGCTTGAGAGGTGACATAAGCTAAGTCATGTAAAATCACTAGCTATCAGGTTGGTCTACTGTTTCAACATTTTCTATGTCAAATTTATGTGACAGGTACGTAATTTTATGGATAAAATCCTATAAACATTTGTATCTGGCATGCTATGAAAACAACATAAATTTACCTTCCACTATTTTTAGTATACAGCAGAGCAGGAAACAGTGACTTAAATATGGGTATTAATTCTACACATCACTAAAGCAGTGAAGCTTTCAATAAATTTAAGATGCAAAATATCAGCAGACACCCATTCTGTCTTTTATTGGCATTCTTTCCTTTTCTAGAGCACTTACAGACATCATAATAGTAAATCTAGAATATCACAATATTGTTAGGCAGAACAGTTTATTTAAAAAAAAATTCAGAAGGTACAGTCTACAGTCTGTGAAATTTTACTGAGAAAATCTGTGTTCTAGAAAATTGCTTTGCTCTTAGTCTTTATGTTCATTTATTTCCATAAGATATGTTTAAATTCAGTAAAATAATTTCTTTCTTTATAATTTATTATAGCTACCTAGGATTAATCGGATTTCATCTATAAATCACTCTTCATTATTCGCCACATACTTAGAACAAGACACTATGTTTGACTTTTGGATAGATTGCCACTGACATCAAGTGGTATAAGTTTTCATATAGAAACAAAACATGAAGTTCATAAAATCTAAAGGGAATGGTGTTGTAACTGTCATAAGTAAATGGGATGTGTAATAGTGTAAGAAGAAAGAAGTTACTGTGCATGATATAGTGAAAGAGAAAATGGGTAGATTGTGAAGCAAACACTGCTTCTCTAGGAATTCTCTAGGGATGAGCATGTGAATAATTGTGATTAGGTTCTTACAGCAGATAAATATTTTTCTTTTGGTGGGGATGAGGAGAAAAAAGTGAAGGGTAGGTCAATAGAGATGAAGCTACATTTATTCTACATATAGAAAATAATTTTTGCCTCAGATACTTCTCATTGTTACATAGAGGATATATGGTATTTTAAAAACTGTTAGAACAATTTTTGAAGTTAACATTAAAAGGCACAATTTGAAAAGGGCATGGAATTAAATGATGAGTTAATGCAGCTTCATGATGACAGATGGCATGTGCATTCAGTACAGGCTTTAATGGTATCTAATAGCAGTCCACCACAACTAGAGTTTAAGTTGTCAGAACCTCACAGGAAAAACAGATGTTTTGTTGGTTTCATAATCCCAGCCTATTATACATTTGGAACAGTTATAGCTAATGGCTTTTTATTCATGTTCCCTCTCTGACATCCAAATAGGATGTTTTTTGCTTATATAGCAAAGCACATAGATGAAATGAAGAAAAATAGCATGACTTGATTTGTTTCACTCTTGTAACCAAAAAATACTTCACTCTTATATTTATTACAACTATAAATTCTGAAGTAGTAAATGTTGGCATTATGCCCAATTAAATATTGGTTGTTTATGTAAAGTTGGAAATAAAAGATCTACATATTTTATACATAATTTGTTCAAATAAATCATTATTTAGAGTAATTTCTGTAATTTTTTTTACATTTAACTATAGAAATACTCAGTAATTTCTGTGTATCTTAACCTTGCTACATTCTATATAATATATATATATTTTTTCAATATTATAATTTAGTTGGAGTATCAGTGTAGTAACGTATATTGATATTAGAAAATTTCTGGGGTGCCTAGGTGGATCAGTTGGTTAAGCATCTGACTTCAGCTCAGATCAAGATCTCAGGGTCCTGGGATCCAGCCCAGTGGGAAGTCTGGCTTGTCCCTCCGCCCCTTCCCGTGGTTGTGTGTGCTGTCTCTCAAGTAATAAAAATCTTTAAAAAATTTTCCCAAGTACTACGTAAATATAAGTTTTAGCATTGTGTGAATCAGTGGAGATAAAATAACATAGGTGGCAGTAAAACATCACAATTGTGTGTAAAAGCAGCATAGAAGATCAGAAAGAGAGGAAGTCATAATGAGTTGAAAGAGTATGCACAAGAATGAAGACTTCAAGACAAGATTTGGTTGGGTTGAGGAAGAAGGGAAAAGATACGTATTAGGATGGAAAATGTTTTTCATTCAACAGTTATAGTAGGCAAAATGCATAGAGTACACAGGAAGAAGTTCTGGGATCACATTGCCTTAGTTCTTTTCTTAAGATTTTATTTATTTATTTGACAGAGTGTGAGCAAGTGCATACAAGTAGGCAAAGCAGGAAGGAGAGGGAGAAGCAGGCTCCCCACTGAGCAGAGAGCCCACTATGGGACTTGATCCTGGGATCATGACCTGAGGTGAAGGCAGATGCTTAACTGACTGAGCCACCCAGGTGCCCCACATTGCCTTAGTTCAATACCAGCTCAGCACTGTATTTGAGTCTGATATTGAGAAAATGACTTAATCCCACTAAGTCCCCACATATTCATCTGAAAAATGATGACTAGTGGTAAGCCATTGGGTGAACTAGGTCATCATGTATATATCGAGGTGAATAAAACATTTTTCTTGCCTTCAGGGAACTTAGAACAGAAACTGACAGAAGGGAAGGTGTTGATAGGAGGTTGGACACCAGCTTGTAAATGAATATAACTGAAAATTCAGAACCACTTTCCCTCTAGGAATGCAGGGTGATCCTTTAAATGAACTACAACACAAAACAAATTTAAATTTCTCCAGAGTACTGTCTTATAGTCTAACTATAAAAGGCTGAGTGAGAGGCATTGAGAGGCAGAGGGTAGGGAAGGCAAGAGAGAGGGGTGTGTGTGTCCTGGCACTTCTTACTAAAATGGAGAAGATCGTAAGATAGGGAGAAATGGGAGAAGGAAAAATAAGAGTGATGGAGCTGAGAAGAACAACAGAATATTTGGCTGAACCCCAAGTTGTAGAAATGGCCCAAGGTTCTCTGGTAATTGCTAAGTCTAATACTGAATTTTTAAATAGCTTGCTACTGATATGTAAATAGTCTTATTTTCCCCAACACATAAACTAACTTTTTTGACCTAAACAACATCTGGACCCAAAATTTTATAAGCATTTCCAGGAAAAATTAAAAAAAAATAATTCTAGTGAATTTGTGTTTTCTGTGTTCTGCTTCTCTGAACCCACATTATTGAATACAAATGCCAGTTACATTTGTCTACATGAATTTGAACTTTATATATATATATATACATATATATATATGTATATATGTATATCGCCTTTTTACTGTTTCCTCATAATTCCAGTGACTTCAGGTATTTAATGCGTTTAACCTTATTGAAGTTTTAGTGTCTTGAGGAAAAAGCATACTTCAGGGTAAACTATCATCTGTTATTTCTAGGCGCTGTACCTTTTTTCCCATATTTGCCCACCTGACTTCTAGGTTATACACATTACTAAAATTATTTTGATACTTTGAAATATGCTTGGGTTGCTATGTTGCCATTTAAGGAAGTTCTATTCTAATTGGTTTTTGGAGGCATTGAAGAACATTCTCATAAACAAAGTTCAGGGAGCAAAAGGCATCACACAGAAAAATTGTAAAGACCTGGAGATGATTTTACTCCTTAAATGGAAAGTATACATTGATGTGTAAATTTTACAGAAAATTTAGTAAAATAAATTCCTCAAATTTAGAATAAATACATTAAGAACTGTATTTCTATATGAGTGTTATTAAGGCACTATTTTCAAAAAGTTAAAAACATGACTTTCATGTTTTTATAGAATTAGCAAAAGTCAAAAAATTTAGTCAAGTTATTAATGAGGGTAAAGTTCATCAAAGCTTAATTGGTAAAGCTTATTTCAAGATATTTTTGTGTAAGAGAGTATGTATAGTTCACCAGGAAAGCAATCTTGAAATGTTTTCTGAATTATAGATAAAAATGGATTAGTATTATAGAAGACATTATAACTATAACCTTAGACATATATTTTTCTAAATGGTGAACTCTGAAACTGGCTCCCATTTGCAGAGGGTAAGGGGAAACTGAGAAAGATGCTAATCACTCCAGATGAGTTTGGTGACAATTTAAATAAGGGGACTTACGTAAAGGTTTGCCATGGCACCTGTAAGTTGACTAGATCTACACACCTGCCCGCCAGAATCTTAAAAGTTTATATAGAGGCCTTAATGGAGTTTACTGATCTATACAGACCAGATGGTTTCAACAACACCTTACTCTTTCAAGACTGCGGTTTTTTTGTTTGTTTGTTTGTTTGTTTGTTTTTTCTTATTTTAGTAGGCTCCATGCCCAACATGGAGCTGGAACTCATGACCCTAAGATCAGGAATCTCACTCTGCCACAAAGTTACATATTTTAAAACAGTTCCTACTTTCGGAAGGTAGGCAAATGCACATTCCAAGGGTACGGCAGGGAGTGAGGAGCCTCCTGATTGCCTAGGTCCATCTTGAGGGTCAACCAGCAGTGCACATCCTCTCAATTAATTACCTTATCCAAAAGATTGTAAACTCCTCTAAGAGTGAACATCACAACACAGGTATATTTTACTAAACAACTTAATTCTTGTGTGAACTTATTAAACCATGACTCTGTGTGACAATGAAGGACATACTACCAAACTTTGCCTATATCTGAGTAATTTTTTACAGTGTTGATGGTAAATGTAAGAGATGAGTGTGACTTATAACTCTTCTACTTTTTAATTATTCATGGGGTTTTATTTGCATTTACTCTATTTTCAATATATTCAATATATTTTCAATGTATTCAATATTACTCTATTTTTCCTAACTGCCATAATCTCTTGAATACAAAAATATAATCTCAACAGAAAAGAAAAAAAAATGTTAAAGTCATAATTACATGTGCCTAAAGTATAGGACTTAATTCATATTAAATAATCCTGTAAGTCAAATTAAAAAATTTGTACACATTCAATTATTTTAAAATAGAGGGTTAAGATTTGGGTTTTCTAGTAATTCTAATTATATAAAATAGACAGTACCAGATTTCTGGGGATAGCAAAGATCATATTATTTCTGTTCATGGTTGAGTGCCTAATATTGTCAAACACTGAGGGATACCAAGACATAAGTCTTGAGAAGATGGTGCAGCATTGGGCAGCTCTTTGAATCTGAGCCAGAACAGTGTGTGTGTGTGTGTGTATATATTTATTTAGCAACACTTTTTTTCAGAGAATATATCTTTTATATTTCCTCAAAGCTTATAAAATAACTAGGGTAGTATCATAAATTAATGCTAGCAAATTATGTCACTGTGGACATGGGAAACATTGTCTTTGTTCAAATCTACTAGTCACAAATGGGTAATGTTGCTGAATCAATTATTTTGATAACATTTTAAATGAAGGTAAGATTTCATTTAGTGAAATACTCAGATCTCAGGATACAATTTAGTGAGTATTGGCAAATGCATACATCCATGTATTCCGCAGCTGAATCAAGATATAGCATTTGTCTCCTCAAATAGTATTCTAAGCCACAATTTTGATTTCGTCTGTCGTATGCAACCACTTCCTGATTTCCATAACCATACATTAGTTTATCTTACTCTTGAACTCATGAATTTATAGAATATATACTTCTTATATTGCCTTCTTTCACTCATTCTTGAGATTCATTCATATTATTGTATATGCCGTATTTCTTTTTTATGTTGACTGAATTGTATTCCGCCACATGGATATACCACAATTTGTATATGAATTCTCCTTTCATGGATGCTTGAGTTGTTTCTAGTTTGAGCCTATTAGGAATGATGTTGTAATAAATATTACTCTAGAATTACTTTTATAAATAAATGTTACATTTTTCTTGAGTAAATACCGAGGAGTGAAATTGGTGGGTCATAGGATGCTGCATATTTAGTATATAAGAAACTATTAAAGTTAGTTGTACTATTTTTTTTACATCTGCATGCTTGCCAGTACTTAATCCTGATAGTTGTTTCATTTTTTACCTTTATTATAGCAATGTGAAGTGAAACCCAGCTTTAATTTTGATTTGCATTTCCCTGATTAGCAATGATAACACCTTTTCATGAGCTACTTGGCCATTTGTATACCTTATTGGTGATATTAAGAACATTTCAAGTTTGTTGCCCAGTTTATTGGGTTGCTACTGATATGTAGGATTTTATGTGACACACTGTTGTCAGCCTATAGATAGATGATATGTAGAGAGATAGTAGATCAATTTGTAGAAGTGGCATTTCTTCTAACTCTTGATTTTTCATTATCTTTATGATGTTTTGACAAGCAGAAGTACTTAATTTTGGTAAAGTGAAAATTACCTGATTTTTCCATTTATGATTATTTTTCTACATTAAGAAAAATTTATATATCCCAAAGCAAAAAATATAATCTTTATACAGCTCATGTCTTTCTATAGAGGTCTTTGATTTATCTAAATTAATAATTGTATATAGTATGAGGTCACAGATTTCCCCCCCCATGCATTTGTCCTGTTTAATTACCACCATTTACTGAAAAACAAAGCAAAATTTTATATCTACCAATAAGTGGTCTTGGTGGCTTTTGGAAAAATCAGTTTAGTCTATTCTATGCCTATAATCCCTTCCATATACTCGACATTTTTTCTTCAGGACTACTATCATCATTACTGTTGCCTTAGAGTAGGTTTTGAAATCAAGATGAGGAAGTTCTCCAAATTTGTTCTTTTTAAAGATTTTTTGGCTATTCTGTGTGCTTAAGATATAAGTTTCAGAATCCGCTGCTTACCTAAAAACTTTTGGGGAAAAAAAGAAACTTTTTTTTTTAAAAGATTTTATTTATTTATTTGAGAGAGAAAGAGTGAGAGAGCATGAGAGGGGAGAAGGTCAGAGGGAGAAGCAGACTCCCCGTGGAGCTGGGAGCACGATGTGGGACTCGATCCTGGGACTCTGGGACCATGACCTGAGCTGAAGGCAGTTGCTTAACTGAGCCACCCAGACGCCCAAAACTTTTGGAGTTTTTTAAAAAATCAGAATGCATTGGGGCGCCGGGTGGCTCAGTGGGTTAAAGCCTCTGCCTTCGGCTTAGGTCATGATCTCAGGGTCCTGGGATCGAGCCCCGCATTGGGCTCTCTGCTCAGCGGGGAGCCTGCTTCCTCCTCTCTCTCTCTGCCTGCCTCTCTGCCTACTTGTGATCTCTGTCTGTCAAGTAAATAAATAAAAAAATCTTTAAAAAAAAAAAATCAGAATGCATAGATCAGTCTCTGGGAGAATCTATATCTTAATGAGATTGAGTTTTCTTGTCCATGAACTAAAAATATCTCTTGACTTTTTTCTTTTCTTTTCTTTTTTTTTCTCAGCAAACTGTTATAGTTATTATTTTAGAAGTCTTAAACATCTTGGTTAAATTATCCTTACAGATTTTATTATTGATGCTGATGTGATCAGTATTTCTATTTTCCATAGTTCTAGAATATATAATTGATGTTTGTATTGAACTTGTATCCTGTAACCTTTTCTATATTTAGTAGATCTTATTTAGGGTTTTCTTTATAGACAGTCATGTCTGCTATGTATAATAACTTTGAATCTTTTCTAATATTTTACTTTTTTATTTGTTTGCCTTACTATGTTTTCTAAAATTTCCATTATGGGGATATAAATGCTGAGAGAGGACTTCCTTACCTTATGGGGCATGAACAAACTTCTTTCATTTTTAATTTAATCAAATTTTTCAAAATTTTTATTAGAAATGGTTATGGTTACTGAATTTTAATCATTTTCTGAATTTATTAAAGTTATCATTTTCTCTTTTATCCAATATTGGTAAATTACTTTGATGCTTGATTGTTATAGTTACCTTGGAATTATTCATATTTATGTATATTATACTTTTAATATATTACTGGATTTGTTTTGCCATTTGGGGAGGATTTTTATTTCTAATTTTAAGAACTATATTGGCTTATAATTCTCTTGCTAGTGTTTTTATCAGCTTTTGATACCTATATTATTTGTTTCTCTTAAAGTGAATTAGAAAGTGTTTCTTCTTATAGGAATTCCTCTGTGGGAATTTTTTTTTTTTTTTAAACAGGAAAACATCTTTTTTTTTTTTTTTAAAGATTTTATTTATTTGACAGAGAGAGATCACAAGTAGAGAGAGAGAGGAGGACGCAGGCTCCCTGCCTAGCAGAGAGCCCAATGTGGGACTCGATCCCAGGACCCTGAGATTATGACCTGAGCTGAAGGCTGAGGCTTTTAACCCACTGAGCCACCCAGGCAGCCCCCTCTGTGGGAATTTTTAAACATTGGTACTATTTCTTACCTACATACTTACCAATGAAGCCATCTGAACTTCGAGTTTTCTTCTTGGAAAATTTAATTAGGTATTTAACAGAGTGCTATTTGTACTTTCTATTTACTTCCAAGTCATATTTGGTAAACAATATTATTTAAAAGGTTTTCTTATTTCATTCATCTAAATTAGCAATTTTTTTAGATGAAGTTCTTAATGTTCCTTCATTACACCTTCAGCGTTTGTAGAATTTGTAGAAATATCCATTCCCAATGTTTGTAATTTATGTTCTCTATCTCTCCTGTTTCATTTATCAATTTTAAACAGCTTTTGGGTTTGTAACATTCCTCTATGGATTTATTTTTATTATTCTCCCCTTTTATTATCCCATTGTTTCTTGTGTTTAATTTCTTTTTTTACCCCCTTAGCTTCTTAAATTAGATATTTTGGTCTTTACTTCAAATCTTTTATTACATGAGCACCTAAAGTAACTGATGTGTTATATTTTCATTATTCTGTTCAAAATATTTTCTAATTCTTTTCACTATCTCATCTTTGACCTATAGGTTACTTAAATATGCTTTTTTCCATTCCAAAATATTTGAAATTTGCTTCAAATCCCATTTTTATTTCTAACTGATTGTATTTGTGTCACAGAATATACTCAAGTTTTTAAGTCCTTTGAAATTGATCAAGACTTATTTTATGGACCAACATATGTCCTATTATCTGTTGGGGACATAGTTTTCCATAAATGTTAATTAGCACATACTGGTTAATAGCGTTCTTTAAATTTTCTATATACCTACTGGTTGATTTGTTTACGTGTTGGTGACATTTCTTCAGATTGGAGTATTCATTCAGTTTCCGTCAAATATGTTTACTCAATGTATTTGAGTAAAATATACCATGTTAATTACATTCTTCACAAGTAATAGAATTGTAGGTTTCTGTTGTTGTTGTTGTTGTTTTTAGTACATTGAGGGTATCCTTCTACTTTCTTTTTATTGTTGAGATAGAGGATTCATTGTTAGACTAATTAACTCTCCTTTGAAGACAATCTGTTTTCCCTTTAGTTGTATTTTAAGATTTGTTTTTCTTTTACTATAGGACAGTGTGACTAATTTAGAAGTTTTTATCCTAGTTTTTGGTGGTGGTTTCCTAAGCTGCTAGAGATCATTAGAGCTTCATGGTTCTATGAAGTATATGTCAACAGTTCTTAAAACCTTTTTTATCTATTATCTTTTTAAGTATTTTCTTTGTCCAATTCTCTAACACTAACAGGACATTCAAGCTCTAAGGTCTCTAAATACTTCCAAACTTACACATCCTGTTGTTTATTCATCTCTCCAACACAGATGACCAGATTAATTATGATTGATTTAAACTACCTTCTTTTGTATTTACTGACGGTGCTTATTCTCTTTACGTAGTTTATTTTCTCTATCTAAAATAATTGAAATATTATTTTTTACAAGTAAAAGACCAACAGGGATAAAGGTTGCTGATTCCTCCCCTCTGAAGACTATTCTTTCGTAAGGTCACAAAGAGTGAAAAATAAGATGAACAGATCAAGCCCTGTAAATGGACTTAATTTATTAGTATCATAACTCAAAACATCATGGAGGAATAAAATTAGGATAGTATAACCTTCAAACTCATCATAAATCATTCACCTGAGCAACAGTATATGAAAGGATCCTGGTTTTTAAGCATGTTATTAAATGCATGTTTGAATAAATGAATGGAAACACAAGAACTATGTAGTAATGATTTTGTACTGATGTTCAATACTTACATCCCCCCATGATTCTGTCTTGATTTTTTACTTTCTTGATAAATCTCAAGAGTATAGCCCTAAAAGTATTGGCTCTAATGTAAATTCAGGAGATTTTCCAAACTCACAGGTCCTTGAACATTTCAGGTGAATTTAGAAACTTTGAAGCATTGGTATCTTACACAGTGAATATACCTAGCAATACTTTTCATAAACCTAAAATAGAATAATCCCCCACAACATCTCAGTCTTTGATCTGGATTATTTAGTGATAAACTTTTAAGACCAAGTTACCCATTCTTCAAGGACCAGAGAGCCAGATATGTGATTTTTCTTCCTTCTTGTGACATTTAATTCTGTTATACTATCAATATCTCAGCTCCCCCCCGCCAATTTAAGGATTGGCTCTAATTCCCAAAAGGGGAAGAAACTTCAGTGACCATTTCATATGATGCTAAAGAATTTCCAAATATAGTTATTATACTAGTAAGTCAGGGAATTACATGGATACACTGATGCAGATTTTGGCAAGGTATTTGATAGTTTTTCCTGATTTCTTTGGGATAAAGAGAGGATGATAATGTAGTCAGGTGCTGTAAGTGAATTGCTATTCCCAAGATGTGTGAATCAACATATGTGTTTTACTCTGGTAAGAGTACTCACCAGTAAATTGCTAACTTGCTTAGTAATTTATTTTTTTAAAGCAATAGCTTAAAAAAATTGAAGTGCTAATCAATTATTTGGAGGGTTAATAAACACTTCAGAAGATGAAGTTAAGATCTGAGATGATCTCTGATTGGCAGTTACATTATTGCTTGATCTGTATTAAAATGAAAATTCATGAAACATAGCTCTTAGGCTTTAAAAAGAAAAACAAAAATATCAATTGGGGAAATACTAGTTAGGGAATTAAGGACTTTAAGGATTTCGTACAATTTTGTAAACAGCACAAGAGAGATGTTTTTGAAGTTGGATCTAACTGTCTAACATGGATGACTCTGGTTTGTGTGACCCCATAGTTTGTGGAAATTTTATGTTTCTCAGCTTTCTCTGAGATTCCCCTTCAAGGGTTATTAACCTAGATCTTTACCTGAGGCCCACTTTTATAAGTTCTTAAATGAGAACTGAGTTTTTAATTTTTTATATGTTTAATCTCTTAAGGATCTGTGTTATTTCTCTGTGGCTGGGAGTTTGTTTTTTTATTGAAGATTTTTAATGGAAATGTTTTATATATTCCTTTTATTGAGTTCATGCAATATTACTTTTGTTTTATTTATCTTTCTATACTTTAGCTTTCATGTTTAAATGAAGTTTAGGGTATGGTAGATGAAAAGAAGTTATGAGAAGGTCCAAAGTCAAGACAGGCTGGATACCACCTTTCCATAGGTTACATCTCTAAAGTATTTTCATTTATTTCTAAGATTAAAAAAAAATTATTCAATAAATTCTTTCATTCTGAGGTCATTTTGTGAAAGTATGGAGTTTCTACTGTCTATCAGGCACTGTGTAAAGGGGGAAATAGTAACTCTGTGCTAAAATATCTCAAATTGAGAGATGCAGGGCTACACGTCACAAATCATGAGGAAGGTTTTGAGATTTAAGTGGACTAAAAGTTAGTACAATTTAATGGTGGTGTGCTGGCTGTGCCAAAAAGCCTAGTATAGTTGTTGTCCATATAAATAAATGTATGATGTTTATCACAAAGTATGCTCTCTATATATTCCTATATGTGCTGGTCAGATATCACCTTTAGTATTGGATAGAAAATTGCAACCTATGGGGCACCTGGGTGGCTCAGTGGGTTAAGCCACTGCCTTCGGCTCAGGTCATGATCTCAGGATCCTGGTATCGAGCCCCATATCGGGCTCTCTGCTCAGCGGGGAGCCTGCATCCCCCTCTCTCTCTGCCTGCCTCTCTGCCTACTTGTGATCTCTCTCTCTCTCCCTCACCCCCCATCAAATAAATAAATAAATAAATCTTAAAAAAAAAAAAAAAAGAAAATTGCAACCTATGCTTTGAATACAGGTCAAAAAATACCTATTTACTATTCAAGTTAATTACACAGTATTCCTTCCATCTAGGAATTGATAAACAAGAGTCATACACTAAAGAATGAAGACATGAAAATTTAGCAACCAGAAAGCAGTTTTAATTTAGACAAGCGGGAAAAACTGTGTTAAATGACTATGATGCCTCATGAATTATGTAAATAAAAATTCATATGATTATCCATGTAGACTGTTTCTCAGTGATGTTACAGAGGACAGTGAGTATACATAGCAATTGGTGTATGAGTTTTAAATAATCTTTTAAATTCCTTATTCCAGAATCCTTCTGGAAAAAATATAAGAAGAAAATGAAGTAAGATTAAAGAAACGCAAGTCAATAAGGATTTAAAGGCATTACAGAGCAAAGTGGACTTCTACTTGCCCTAAAAATAGGAAGAGTTGAAATAGGAAGGGAGAGAAGGCAGTGTTCTATGAGGGCAAGGCTCTGTACACTATGGTATAGGGACAGAGGTATGTAGAGAGGGAGGCTAGAGAAAGAAGCAATAAACCCTAAAGATGATTTTGAAACTTATTCACTATTTAGTGCAAACAAAAATGGATAATTGTTTTTGGACATAACAAAGCAAACACAATGATTAATATCTTGTGCGTTTTGATATTCAAATTTATCTTTCTAATATATCCTTCCATGCGTTTTTTTTCTATTTTTTTTTTAATCAGGAATTTATTATTTCTCATAAATGAGAGTGGGATTTTGGGTCTACAGTATAATATCAGATTGGTCTATTTGCTCAAAATTGGGTAAAGTGGATAATACGAGGCTGCCTCTCCCACTTAATTAGCCTATTAATAGTTCTAAACATGTTAATGTCTAGAAGTCTTAAAATATTTCAATGCAACAGTATTTTATTTCTAACAGTATAGCATAATAAACATCTACAATAGGAGTACACATATGTAGGGGCACCTCGGTGGCTCAGTGGGTTAAAGCCTCTGCCTTCAGCTCAGGTCATGATCCTAGGGTCCTGGGATTGAGCCCCTCATTGGGCTCTCTGCTTGGCAGGGAGCCTGCTTCCTCCTCTCTCTGGGCCTGCCTCTCTGCCTATTTGTGATCTTTGTCTGTCAAACAAATAAATAAAATCTTTAAAAAAAAAAGTACATATATGTATTTACAGTATCTGTTGTCTCTCTCCAGTTCCCTTTGACTTTTGTCTCACCTTGACAGTCTAATCATGGGACTATATGATATTGTTTGTGACTGTTAGAGAAACCCATATAAAAGTACATGGCCCACTATAGCACAAGGAAATAAATAGCACCTAAATAGAGAAATAATTTGATTGTTTGATAATTTTGAATAACTGCCTAATCTTAAGAGAGGGCAGGAAATCATTGTATACATTTAAGAACATTTAATGAAGTCCTCTAAGATTTATTAACACATGGGAAAAAAGAAAGATGAACATATTGACTTTATTTAAAATCATGTACATAGTACTCTGAATGCTAAGATAGATGAGATTGGAAGATATGTGTTATTCTTGTCTCTAGGGAAATTGCTTCACTTATAAGATGTAGTGCTTTTTCCTTTTTTTTTTTTACTTTATTCCAACTCTCACAATCAAATACAATTGGATTTTAGACCCTGAAGCAAAATAGAAGTTTTATGTTTTGTTGTCATTTATACTAAGATTTTATCATATTTAAAAGAGTAAAACCTCTAGCAAAACCCTCAGAAACCTCAAAGAGAAAAATATAAATATTTGTTCCAAAGAAGAGTTTCAAAAAAGGTATTTAATTATTAAAGGTTTAAAATATGCATTAATTAGCATAGTTTTGGAGCTTGCAAATGGTCTGCTTTGAAAACATTTTAGACCTGCATTAGCATGATTTCATCATGTTTAGAGAAATAGTTTTCAGTTACTTGAGAAAATTGAGAACTAATGGTATAGATTTTACTCATGTTATTACCAAGTAAAGAAAAAAAACTAAAAATCTAAATATTAGGAATTATAAACTAAGATAAGATTTTCCTCATGCATATTTGAAAGAAGGAGGACTAGTCTTTGATTCAACACATTTATTGATCTTCAGCAATGTGTAAGACACTGATCTAGTCAGTGGGATAGAGTAGCAGATATTTCCTACAGGTACAGCTCTGCATTCATCTTAGTTCCAGATGCCTGTAATTCCCCACTTATATTTCCACTAGGATGTTTAATAGACATTTCAAACATGATGTATACTAAACATAATTCTTGAATTTTTACCCAAAGGGGATACTAAAATTCAGAGTTTCTCCAGCCTAAAAATTGAACATTTATTATTTATTTGCCTCCTTTCTTTACTCCCCAT
Organism: Lutra lutra; assembly: GCF_902655055.1. Classification (NCBI taxonomy): domain Eukaryota; kingdom Metazoa; phylum Chordata; class Mammalia; order Carnivora; family Mustelidae; genus Lutra; species Lutra lutra. The sequence goes on from NC_062292.1 coordinate 49,825,337, forward strand.
AAAATCTACCGTAAGTACAATAGACTCTATTTCTAAAATGTATCTCAAATTTATACATTTTTCTTAGTTTCTTTACCTCAAAACTGGCATCAATAGCCTTGAATAAGAGAGTTGCCTCCTAGTCACCTTCTGGCTACCACTTCTGTTCTACTACAATTCATTTTCTTTGGGACACACTGAATGAACTTTTAAAATATCCAAATTTGTCACTTTCCTGCCTAAACCCTTTACCGCTTTCCCCTTGGTCATAAAGGTTTTTTCACACTCAATTCCTTTGGTTCCTAGACCTATGTTACCCTGTCCTGCAGTTCTCTTTTGTTCTTGCTTTATCCTGTATGAAATGACATTTGTACATCTCTCCTTAGCTGTTTCATTTATATCTTTCGAGTCTCAATTTAAATGTATTTCTTGAAGTAGCAAAGAGGATATTCCTTACCCTGCTATCTAATGCAGCTTCTGATAGACCAGCCTCATTCTAACACAGCATTTTATTTAATTTTTTTTCACAGTAATTACTACCATTTGAACATATTTAAAAAGCTTTTTATTTGGCTTTTTTTTTTTTTTTAACCTTTTCTCTGACCGAATTATAAGCCCCTATACAGCTTGGGCTTTGTCAACTCCTACACTACTTTATCTGTTAAATGAACTATATCACAGTGTAGGAATTCACTAAATACTTGTTGAATGAATGAATATATATGAAAATCCTAAAGGATAGGCAAGATGTTTTACTTTACATTTTTTTATTTGGTTTCTTTAAACAAATATGTTAAGTATTATACTCTAGTGAATATTTCAGTTGTGACTGAACAATAAAAAGGAGATAAGCATGTTTATGCTAATGGATAGTACTTTCTAGTAGATAGAGGCAGAATAAACAAGATAAGTCAGCAAAAGATATGGTATATTAGATAGTGATAGGTGTTAAGAAAAGTCAAAGAGAGATTAAAAAAAGAATATTGTTGTAGGTAGCAATTTATTAAAAAGTGACATGGGAGAGGTTTCATAAGGAAGGGATACTTGAGCACACACTTGAAGTAGAGGAGTAAGATGAGAGAATATGTTAGTGTTTTCAAGCAAAAAACTAGTGACAAGCCCTTGAGGTGGGAGTGTATCTGGCATGTTTGAGGAAGGGCCTGGAAGCTAGCCAGTATGGCTGCAACTAGAGGGAGTGGGGTTTAGTGGAAGGAGATGAGGTATTTTATTTATTTTTATTTTTATTTTTTATTGACATATAATGTATTATTTGTTTCAGGGGTACAGGTCTGTGGATCATCAGTCTTACACAATTGACAGCACTCACCATAGCACATACTCTCCTCAGTGTCCATAACCCACCCACCCTATCCCCCATTTCACCCCTCAGCAACCCTCAATTTGTTTTCTGAGATTGAAAGTCTCTTATGGTTTGTCTCCCTCCCCAGTCCCATCTTGTTTCATTTTTCCCTCCCTTTACCTCATGACCTCCTGCCCTGCCTCTCAAATTCCTCATATCATAGAGATCATATGATAATTGTTTTTCTATGATTGACTTATTTTGCTTGGCACAATACCTCCTAGTTCCATCCATGTCATTGCAAATGGCAAGATTTCAATTTTTGATGGCTGCATAGTATTCCAATGTATGTATGTATACATATACACATATAACACATCTTTATCCATTCATCTGTTGATGGACATCTAGGCTCTTTCTAAGTTTGGCTGTTGTGGACATTGCTGCTATAAATATTCAGGTGCACATGCCCCTTCAGATCACTACATTTGTATTTTAGGTTGAATACCCAGTAGTGCAATTGCTGGGTCATAGAGTAGCTCTATTTTCAACTTTTGAGGAACCTCCATATTGTTTTCCACAGTGGCTGCACCAGCTTGCATTCCTACCAACAGTGTAGCAGTGTTCCTCTTTCTCCGCATCCTTGCTAACACCCATCGTTTCCTGAGTTGTTAATTTTAGCCATTCTGACTGGTGTGTGGTGGTATCTTACTGTGGTTTTGATTTGTATTTCCCTGATGCCGAGTGATGTTGAACACTTTTTCATGTTTCTGTTGGCCATTTGGATGTCTTCTTTGCAGAAATGTCTGCTCATGTCTTCTGCCCATTGCTTGATTGGATGATTTGTTCTTGGGGTGTTGAGTTTGATAAGTTCTTTATAGATTTTTGGATACTAGCCCTTCATCTGATATGTCATTGCAAATATCTTCTCCCGTTCTTTCGGTTGTCTTTTGGTTTTATTGGTTTCCTTTACTATGCAAAAGCTTTTTATCATGACTTAGGGGAAAAGGATATAAAAATTAAGATAATTAGGCTAGTAAGAGTTTTTCATTTACTATTCATGAGCTGTGAAGCCAGTGAAAACTTAGGAGTAGAGGAGTGACACAATCTAACTTGTATTTAAACAACTCTAGCAACTGAGTAGAAAAGAGAATAAAGGATTATAAAAGCAACCGTAGGAAGATGATCAGAAGGTGACTATTTTAACAATTCAGGTGATATATGCTGGGAACTAGGAGCACAGGAGTAGCAGTGAATGAAATGAGAACTTTCCTTATTTTGGATGCATTCTGAAGATAGAGCTAGCAGGATTACCCAGTAGATTAGATGTAAGGTTTGAAAGAAAAATGAAAAGTAAAGATAAACCCAAAATTTTAATTATGAGCAGCCGGAAGAATTTCCACTAATGGCAATGGGATAATTGTAACAAAAACAAAAATCTGCTCTTTACTCCCCTCATCTCCTTGTGACAATTTTAAATTTGAGATGCCAAGTATACATCAGAGTGGTAGTATAGGCACTGGAATATGCATCTGTGTTTCACAGGAGTCCAGATTAGATACACACATTTAATTTATCAGCATATTTAGGGCATTTAATGTAATAAGACTGAGTGATCTGACTTAGAAAATGACAATAAACAGCAAAAGAGAAAAGGTACAAAGGCTGAGCCTTGGAGCAGTCAAAATTTTATGGAGGGGAAGTAGCAAATGAGATGTTGGAAGAGTGGACAAGGAGGAGGGAAGTGAGTGTTCACTCTGAACAGAATGTGCTAGCCTCAAAGACAAGGGGAGAAAATAATCTCAAAAGAGGAGACTGATCGGCTATATCAGTAGCTCGTAACTCAGGTTTAATGAGGACTGATGATTGAGCATTATATTTAGGAGAAGTGTAGATTTTCATTTGTTACTTAAAGACCTACATATTTATTTCCTTGAGACTGATGGAGAATGCAAATAGAAACAAGGCATGGATAATGCAATCAAATATCCTTGATTGAAGGATATTCCACTCCTGACTGGAAGGTAATACTTATTAAAAAAGCACACTAGTTGAAGAAGTACCTTGATGGAGTATAGAGAAACAGGGCACTTGCATACTCAGTCAGACAAATCAGCTCTAATGATTAATGCGGGGATACATCTCCAGCCAGCTTTTCCTCATATCTTGCTATCTAGGAGTTTAGTCATGGCTGTAATATATACTAGAAGATAACAAGGAAGAAACCTGCAAGATTTAAAGAAAATTTGTGATTAAATATATACACATATATTTATTATTTTATATATAAGCTAAATAAAGCACCGAATTTCCCCCAAATGTGGCTTAAACATAAAAGAAAAATTCTAAGTAGTTGAATTAAATTCACGTAAAGTGCTTCTACTACAGGATAATTAGGGATTTTAGATTTTTTAGAGGATTCTAATATGATAGGATACCAAAAAATATTTTTTTTGAATCTGCAATAATACATGATGGGTCATAGCTCAGGCTTTAGAATCAGAGGATTAGGGTGAAATTTCACAATCATCACTTGCTACTTCCTATGATTAATTATTTGATCTCCTATAGTTATTTCTAAATCTAAAGAATACCTACTTCCTAGGATAGTTTTGAAGTAGAAATGAAATATCAAATATAAAACACCATAGTGCCAATTACTCTTTAAATGCTAAACAAATATTAGCTAAAATATTTTATAATGAATCTATATCCTCTTTAAATTTATTCCTTTTTGTTCTTAGAAACTGTATTCTGCTTTGGATGTCTTGAACTGTTACTATTTTGTTATGTTAAAATTTCATATTTCTTTTATATCAGGGACTAAAATTCTGTCATTATTTATGTGGCAATTAAAATCTAGATATAAAACATTTTTAAAATCATTTACTCATCAGAACCTAAAGTCAGTAAAAACTATCTTGCTACTTTTAACACTTTGACAGTTATACATTTTATCTTTAAAAATGTGTATTTGGTGAAATCTAAATAAAACAAATAGTGAAAGAATTTAGTGTTGTTTTTTTTTTTAATTTATTTATTTGACAGAGAGAGAGAGATCACAAGTAAGCAGAGAGGTAGGCAGAGAAGTTGGCTCCCTGCTGAGCAGAGAGCCTGATGCAGGGCTCAATCCCAGGACCCTGGGATCATGACCTGAGCCGAAGGCAGAGGCTTTAACCCACTGAGCCACCCAGGCGCCCCAAGAATTTAGTTTTAAACACAACTTTGTCAAAGACTACCCAACCACTGTAAATTCTGTAAGATTTTCAGCATGCTGTGACTTTAGCTAATTCAAAAATACAATATGAATTTCACGGGGCCTCATAACATGTTTTTTTCTGTTTATGCTATTAAAAGCATCTTACACTGCAATTCTTAAGAGCAGTGTTAAAGTAGATTATAAATTAATGCTAAGCTTGTAGAAGACAGTTACCTACCTTATTTTCCATCAATGGAGCATGTTGCCTATGCTTACAAGACAATGTATACTTGCTAGACTAAGAAAATAGGAAGTATGATATGGTCTTCACCTCTGTTCTTGTGGAAGCCATGAAGCTTTGAAAGTACTCTGAAATGATTCAAGGATTTTCTTCTGTGTTTTTATTAATAGAGGTTAGAATTTAAACATCTAGCCAAATACCAATACCAAAAAGAATAATTTGTTATATAGACATAAATAAGAGTATAATTTATTATATAATTTTATCTTTATATATAGCCATCTATTAAAAATGTTATTATGAATTACTTTCTATTGAAATTTTTATGTTGATAATATGTGCCGTATTACATGCTTAACTAATTATATGAAATATCTTAATATACTTGTTTTTAAAGAGTCCAAATTTATACTGATGTAGAACTAAATTAGAAGTTTTCCTTACATTTCTTCTCAAGTTTTTTTCTTACTGGGGAGCCCATCCTGTGTTAACTTTGAAAACATCTGTGTGTATGTGTGTGTGTAAGAGAGAGGAAAGCAGGAAGCATTTTTTTTTTTAAATACTCAAAGTAGTTTTAAAAGATTCATGTGAGAGCCCAATTCTTCCTTACATATATTCAATTTAATTAACACTATTCAGATTCATTCTGCATGTCTTCATAGAGTTGAAGTCACATGTGAAAGCACAGAAGAATATTCTCAATATTCACTAAGTTTTCTGTAAAGAGAAAGGTTTAATATGATAGGTAGAATTTTAAATGACCCCTAAGATTCCTGCTCCATAGTATGCAGGACCTATATAATCCCTTTTCCTTTAGTGTTGGTGGGACTTACATGAATATGATGGATTTCATTCCCATGGTCAGGTTATATTACATGCCAAAAAGCAATGAGTTTTTCAGATGTAATTAAGGTCATTCAACCATTGCTTAGTATTAATTCCAAGAGAGATCACCCTTTGTGTCCCTGATCTCATTAGGTGGACTCTTTAAAAGGGAGTCTGGAGGTAAGAGACAACAGATGTCTTTAGTGTAGTCTAGGAGATTGTGATTCATAACAAACAACATGCTGATAAGGGAATATCTTGGAATACATTTACAAAATTAATTTTTTTTTACTTTGATAACTTTTTGTATTTATTGCCTTGTTCTATTAACGTATTTGTTACACATCTCTTTCTCTAATCTCCGTGCTTTTTGCTTTTAGTCATCTTTAATCTATTTTACAAAGTGTTTATATATCTTTCATTCTCAATCTATAATTTCATTTGTTTTTATAGTGGAAATTTTCATGAGTTTTAACACCACTTTTAACACTATTGAACAGGTAGATTCAATCCTTTTATTTTCTTGTTTTTAAGATATTTTCTCATTGTGCATGCTCACTGATCATTTATTCCTCAGTATAACTTATATCTTTAATAAGTTTTTTAAAATATTAAACTGCATATATTTCATCTTATTTTTTTAGTTTTAGTTTTATTTTTATTTAAAAATTCCCTAAATTTTTCTTATATTTAATATCTAAGTTTACATTTCTTATTTTAAATCTTCTGTTACTTTTTTTGTGTGTGTAACTTAATCTCCCCCTTCCACCCTTTTTGTCGTCTCTCAGTAAGTTTAGCTATAAAGTTTTGAATTCTTGTAGGAGAAATGTAGTCTTGCTGCTACAGGTGTTTCTGCAGCCACTACTTCCTGTCCCCCAGTGGGTTAATTATACAGATACTTGTTTTGTTCCCTTAAACTCCAGGTGAGTTAGGTGATCAGATTAATATGATAACTGCATGCAGTTAATATATATATATATATATATATATATATATATATATATAGTAAATTCCCAGTTGATTACTGAAATGGCATTGCTTTCCAACATCACAAACCATTATTATTTAGATGAGGATCTTCTCTTTTTGGAATATATGGTATGGATCACCTAACTTGGAATTTCAGGAAGTCATATCTACAAGCCAAGAAAATAAAGGAGGGGAGTAAGCCACGCAGTCCCAGGGTGGAGCCTATCAGGCAACACTCTTAGAATGAAATTTGAGAAACCAAATCTTGTCAAGTCCACTAACTGTTTATGGAAGAAGCCACAGTAGATCTCGTGGTTTGGTTCTTAAACTTCATGCAAGTGAACCCCTTTCCCATATAATGTGTGTATTTCTGACTTACTCCCCTTTTTTCAGGGTCAGGGGAGAAGAATTTGGTTGGGGGGATAGTATCCACATATTTCTTACAATGGTAGTGAAAGAAAAGCTTCTCAAGATAGTTGGATATTTCAGCTATCAATAGAAATAATTCTATTTCTAATTTTTAAAGAAACTTCTGTACTCTTTTCCAGAGTGGCTGCACTGTATTCCCTAAAAATTTAATTTTTGACACTTTGTCCACTGCTACCACTTGGCCCAAGCCATTGTAATCTCTGGATTATTTTAATCACTTTTTTTCTAGTCTGCTTACTTCCCATCTTCCCCTTTTAGTCTATTCTCAATGTAGTAATTAGAATGATCTTATTAAAATTTAGTCACTTACTTGCTACCATGGCTTCCCATCTCATAATTAAAAATCAGCATTTTTATAAGGGTACAACAGCTGAATCTAATCAAATCTTCCTGTTACCTCTTACCTCATTTCTGGCTATTCTTCCCTTTGTTTGCTCTAGCTAACTGCCCAGCATGCTTCCCATTCAGGATCTTCGCTCTTATACTTTATTCTTCCTTGAACTAGTCTTCCCCACATAATCCCCTGGTCCCTCTGCTATATGCTTCCAGATATTCCCTTAAATACTATCTTTTTTTTTTTTTTAAGATTTTATTTATTTATTTGACAGACAGAGATCACAAGTAGCCAGAAAGGTAGGCAGAGAGAGAGGAAAGCAGGCTCGCTGCTGAGCAGAGAGCCAGATGTGGGGCTCATTCCCAGGAGCCTGGGGTTATGACCTGAGCTGAAGGCAGAGGCTTTAACCCACTGAGCCACCCAGACGCCCCAAATACTATCTTTTCAATAAGGACTCCCAAACTCCCTTCTATTGGCTGAATTATGTCCCTTCAGATATAGCAAAGCACTGATCTTTCTGTGACTATGCTGAAGATAATACCTTTAAGGATGTGATTGAAGTTAAATGAAATCCTAAAGGTGGAGACCCAATCTCATAGAACTGGTGACCTTAATAATAAGTAGGGGTAGTGACACAAGCGTGTGCTCTCTAGCATGTGAAGACAACAACAAGAAGGCCTCACCTACAGGCCAGAAAGATCGCCCTCCCCCAAGCTCTAATCCCAGACTTGGAGCTTCAGGGTTGTGAGGAAATAAGTTTCTGTTCTTCAAGCTACCTAGTCTATGCTATGGTGTTCTGTAACCTAGTCTATGTATGGTGTTCTCAGGGCAGCCTGAGCTAAGTAATACACTTTTTTTTTTTTAGATTAGATTTTTATTTTTTATTTTTTAATTTAATTTTTTTCAGTTTTCAGTGTTCCAAAATTCATTGTTTATGCACCACACCCAGTGCTCCATGCAATACATGCCCTCCATAATACCCACCACCAGGCTCACCCAACCCCTCACCCCTCTCCCCTCCAAAACCCTCTTTGTTTTTCAGAGTCCACAGTTATGGTTTGTCTCCCTCTCTGATTACCCCCAACTCACTTCTACACTTTTCTATTTAAAATTCTAGTTATCTTCCATCACATCCTAACTTTGGTCCTTTATTTTATTCTGTAGCATTCAGCATAGTTCTAATGTGGTACATATTTTACTTATTGTTTATCTCCCAGTATAATATGATATGAATGATAACATAAATTTGTATGTGGGTCATTACTGTCATATCTCCAACATGTAGACCAGCACCTAAAAATATTGGTGCTTAATAAGGATTCATGAAATGAGATAAATACAAAAATATATTATATTTTGTTGAGCAAATGATCTAATAGAAGTCATTTTATTAAACATTTACATGTATTAACTCATTTAATTTCACAAAATTCCTATGAGTACTATCATTATTTCTTACTTGAAGATAGAATATTGATAAAAACAAATGTTAAATAATGTGATCAAAATTACTCACTGAGGAAGTGCAGGAACATGTATAGTGAGATAACTTATAAACACAATTGTTCACCAGAGATCGTGATTATCTCTGTGTGACTGGTTCAGTACTGATAAAATTTTTACTTTCAATTTAAGTTCTCTGCCATTATATTTCTGCTTTTCAGGACTCTATCAAATGGGTGAACGCTACCCTTGAATGAACCTATGTGTCTGGAACTATAGTAGCTCCCAACCAGGCTCACAAATAATTTATACTTATGTCTTACTTGAATGAATTATTGGATCCTTAGATGGTGCTCATCCCTTGAGTGAGTCTATTTTCCTAAGGAAAACCCACCCATGTTTTCTCAAGACCCAGAGTAAAATTCTCTGTCAGAGCTGGTTTTTCCACTAGACAGCTATAGTATATGCTCTATCATTATTTGAGTCTGTCTGCTTCATTATCATTCTTAAGAAGGTTATATTTTACTTGTAATAAATTGTTAGTGCTGCTTTATTTTAACTCTTGGAGTTAGTTGAAGCACTCTGTCTTCACGATTAGACTGTAAAATTATGTAAGTTAACTTTGAAACAAATGTTCTATGGTAGTTTTATTTTGCTTTTTGTTTTGTTTTGTTTTGTTTTTAAACCTACTTCAACTGTGTTAAGGCAGAGTTTCTCTGTTGGGCTGTTCATCCTTGAAAAGCCTCTTCTATCCATCTTGGCCCCCGAAAATTTGATGTTAAAAAAGGTCTTGTGATTTAGAAAACATTCTGTCAGTAAAACAAATAACCAAACACTGAAAATGTTAATTTAAAACAGGGAAAATAAAAATCAGAAGAGGAACACAATATGCTATGATTGAATCTTACTCTAAAATGTTTTTTGCTTCAAAATCTTGAACAAAATAAAACCAGACCCCCTCTTCAATGTGAAGACCTGAGTTTGCCTGATAGATCCATGGTAAGGAAAGATTCTGAGGCCAACATTTTAGAGGATGAATTTAGTGAATGTGATTGCAGTAATTCAGATTTTCAATGATAATTCTCTTTCTCAGCTTTACAACCCAAGGTGAACTGTACTTCAAATGCTTTTTGAGTAGTTTCAGGAAATTCTTTCATGTAATGCAATTTATTTGAAAAATTATATATATATATATATATATATATATATATATATATACATATATATATTGTCCTCACAACTTCTCAAGGATTTTGAATGGTAGATTTCAAATATCACTATATTTTATATTTTTTATAAACTTTTCTGGTATAATTTTGTCTGATTTAACACTGAAATTGTCAGAATGAGTAATGCTAAGTGCTGTACCAAAGAAAATTTTTCACTGCCTAACAAATAAATAAAATAACAAGTAAATAAAAAGTTTATTTCTCACCCATATCATAGTCCAGTGCAGACTGCTAGGAGAGCTCTGATGCATATAACAAGGACATTTACTTTTCCACTTTGTGGTACTTCCTTCAGTAAGTGACTCTCAAGGTCATCTTGAGGTTGACATTAACAGATAGGAGTCAAGAAAATTCGTAGAAGATTGCATGAGTCATTTTCAAGTTGGCCTGAGATTTGCATATATCTCTTCTGCCAACATTCCATTGGCCAGAACCCAATGTTAAAACTCCACTTAATAAAAGTAGACTGAGAAATACATTTTAGCTGTATGTCAATGAAAGGAAAAGGAGATAGGCAGAGGATGAGGAACACAATTTTCTTTCTTTCTTTCTTTTTTTTTTTTTCCACAGACTACACACTTCCTACACTACTTACTCTTTTGTTCTCTTCTTCACAAAGTATATTCTCTTCCTCCTCAAAAGAGGTATACCAAAGGCTCATCCAACTCTTGGATTCTCCTCAAAGGCTAAAAGCTCTGGCCATTGTGTTCTCATCTACATTAGGCATAGATCTAACATTTAGAACTAATAATAGTAAGTTATCCCTATCAGACACTAACCCTTTTCACAGCACACACAAAGAGTAAACAAAAGTGTAACATTCCAAAATGGAAGAATGGAAGACCCAGAAGAGTTACTTAAGCAGAACTTTTTTTTTTCTTGTTTCAAGTTTTTATTTAAATTCTAGTTAGTTAACATATAGTGCAATATTGGTTTCAGGAGTAGGATTCAGTATTGATCACTTATATATAACACCCAATGCTCATCACAACTGCCCTGCTTAATACCCATCAAACATTTAGCCCATCCCCTGTTCACTTCCCTTCCAGCAGCCCTCAGTTTGTTGTCTATAGTTAAGAATCTCTTATGGTTTCTGTACCTCTCTCTTTTCTTCCCCTTTCCCTTCCCCTATGTTCATGTGTTTTGTTTCTTAAATTACACATATGAGTGAAATAATGTGGTATTTGTCTTTCTCTGACTTATTTGGCTTTGCATAATACACCCTAGCTCCACCCACATCATTGGAAATGGCGGGTCCATTCTTTTTGATGGCTTAGTAATATACCACTGAGTGTATGTATATATATATACATATATATATGTATATATATACATATATATATATTCAGTTCAGTTCATTTTATTCATATGTGTGTGTGTGTGTGTGTGTGTGTGTGTTTATTCAGTCAATGGTCTTTTCGGCTCTTTCCATAATTTGCCTACTGTTGATAATGCTGCTATAACATTGGGGTAAATATACTCCTTCATATCAGTTTGTATCCTTTGGGTAAATACCTAATAGTGCAATTGTTGGGTCATGGGGTAGTTCTATTTTTAACTTTTTGAGGAACCACCATAGTGTTTTCCAGAGTGGCTGTACTGGTTTGCATTCCCACCAACAGTGCAAGTGGGTTCTTTTCTCTCCACATCCTTGCCAACACCTGTTGTTTCTTGAATTGTTGATTTTAGCCTTTTGGACAAGTATGAGGTGATATCTCATTGAAGTTTTGATTCACATTTTGTTGATGAAGAATGATGTCGAGTATCTTTTCATGTGTCTGTTAGCCACTTGTACATCGTTTTTGGAAAAATGTCTATACATGTCTTCCTGCCCGTTTCTTAATGGATTATTTGGTTTTTGGATGTTTAGTTTGTAAATTCTTTATAGATTTTTGGATATTAACCCTTTTCAGATATGCCATTTGCAAATATCTTCTCCCATTCTGAAGGTCTTTCTTTAGTTTGCTGATTGTTTCCTTCATTGTGCAGAAGCTTTTTCCCTTAATAAAGTCCCAATAGTTCATTTCTGCTTTTATTTCTTTTGCCTCCAGCAACATGTTCAATAAGAATTTGCTATGGCTAAGGTCTAAGAGGTTGCTGCTTACTTTCTCTTCTAGGATTTTGATGGTTCCTATCTTACACTTAGATTTTTCATCTATTTTGAATTTATTTTTGTGTATAGTGTAAGAAAGTGCACCAGTTTCATTATTCTGGATGTTGCTGTCCTGTTTTCCCAGCACTGTTTGTTGAAGAGATGTCTGTTTTCCATTGGACATTTTTTCCGATTGCTTTGTTGAAGATTAGTTGACCATAATAGTTGTGGGTCCATTTCTGGGTTTTCTGTTCTGTTCCATTGATCTATATATCTGTGTTTTTACCAGTATCCTACTGTCTTGATGACTGCCGCTTTTTAATATAGTTTCAAGTCTATAATTCTGATGCCGCCAACTTTTTCCTTTTTCAAGACTGCTTGGTATTCATGGTTTTTGTGGTTCCATACAAATTTTAAGAATTGTTTGTTCTACCTGTGTGAAAATTGCTATTCAGTGTTCTATAGTTTTCAGAGTACACATTTTTACCTCTCTGGTTAGGTTTATTTGTGAGTATCTTATGGTTTTTGTTGCAATTATAAATGGAATGGATTCCTTGATTTCTCTGTCTCATGCTTACTTATTGACATATAGATATGCAACAGAATTCTGTACATTGATTTTTGTGTCCTGTGACTTTACAGAATTTATCATTTCTAGCAGTTTTTGATGGGAGTCTTTCAGGTTTTCTACATAAATAATCAAGCTTTCTGTGAAGGGTGAAAATTTGACTTCTCCCTTGCCAGTTTGGATGCCTTTTATTTCATTTTGTCTGATTGCCATGGCTAGGTCTTCCAGTGCTGTGTGAAGTAATAGTAGTGAGAGTGGACATCCCTGTTTTCTTCCTGACCCTATAGGAAGAGCTCACAGTGTTTCCGCATTGAGGATGATGTTAACTGTGGGTTTTTGTAAGTAACCTTTATGATGCTTTGTTGAGGGTTTTTATCGAGAATAGTTGTTGTATTTTGTCAAATGCTTTTCCCACATCTATTGAGAGGATAATGTAGTTCTTACTCTTTCTTTTATTAATGTGATATATCACATTGATTAATATGTGAATATTGAACCACACTTGCAGCCCAGGAATCAATCCCACTTGATTGTGGTGAATGATACTTTTTTTTTTTTTTTTAAGATTTTATTTATTTATTTGACAGAGAGAGATCACAAGTAGACGGAGAGGAAGGCAGAGAGAGAGAGAGAGGGAAGCAGGCTTCTCGCTGAGCAGAGAGCCCGATGCGGGACTCGATCCCAGGACCCTGAGATCATGACCTGAGCCGAAGGCAGCGGCTTAACCCACTGAGCCACCCAGGCGCCCCGAATGATACTTTTAATGGTATGTTGGATTCACTTTGATAGTATCTTGTTGAGGATTTTTGCATCCATGTTCATCAGAGATACTGGTCTATAATTCTCCTTTATAGTGGGACCGTTGTTTAGATTTGGAATCAAGGTAATGCTGGCATTATAGAATGAATTTGGAAGTTTTCCTTCCATTTCTGTTTTTGGAATGATTTGATAAGATGAGGTAACTGACTCTTCTTTGAATGGTAGAATTTTTCTGAGAAGCCATCTGGCCCTGGACTTTTGTTTGTTGGAAGACTTTTGACTACTGCTTTAATTTCATTGCTGCTTATGGGTCTGTTCAAGTTTCCTATTTCTTCCTGTTTTGGTTTTGGTAGTTTATACATTTCTAAGGATTTATCCATTTCTTCTAGGTTGGCCAATTTTTTGGCATATAATTTTTCATAACATTCTCTTATAATTATTTCTACTTCTGTATTGTTGGTTTTGAACTCTCATTTGTGTTATTATTCATGTCCTTACTCTTTTCTTTTTGATTAGTCTGGCCTAGGGGTTTATCAATTTTATTAATTTTTTCAAAGAACCAGCTCCTGGTTTCATTGATTTGTACTACTGTTTTTTTGTGTGTGTTTGTGTGTGTGTCTATGTCATTTATTTCTGCTCTAATCCTTATTATTTCCTTCTTCTACTGGCTTTAGTCTTTATTTGCTGCTTCTTTAGGTGTAAGGTTAGGTTGTGTTTTTGAGACTTTTCTTCATAAGGAAGGTGTGCAGAGCTATGTAATTCCTTCTTAGGACTGCTTTCGCTATACCTTAAAGGTTTTGGACTGTCGTTTTTTTGTTTTCATTTGCTTCATTATATATTTTTGTTAATTTCTTTTTTAATTTCCTGGTTGACCCTTTCATTCTGTAGTAGGATGTTCTTTAACCTCCACATGTTTGTGTTCTTTCCAAATTTTTTCTTATGGTTGACTTTAAGTTTCATAGTGTTGTGCTCTAAAAATATGCATGGTATGATCTCAAGCTTTTTTTTTTTTTTTTTTTTTTAAACTGTTTGAGGCCTGATTTGTGACCCAGTATGTGATCTGTCCTAGAGAATGTTCCATGTGCACTCAAAAAGAATGTGTATTCTGCTGCTTTGGGATGAAATGTTCTGAATATATCTAAGTCCATCTGGTCCAGTGTATCATTCAAAGGCATTGTGTCCTTTTTGATTTTCTGCTTAGATGATATATTGATTGAGTAAGTGGGGTGTTAACATCCCCTACTATTACATTATTATTATCAGTGTGTTTCTGTTTCTTTATGTTTGTTATTAATGGATTTATATATTTTGGCACTTGCATTTTGGGGCATATTTACAATTGTTAGATCATCTTGTTGGATAAACCCCTTTATTATGATATAGTTCCCTTCTTCATCTCTTGTTATAGTCTTTATAAAATCTAGTTTGTCTAATATAAGTATGACTACTCCCTCTTTTGTTTGATGTCCAGTACCATGATAAATGGTTCTCCATCCTCTCACTTTCAATCTGCAAGTGTCTTTAGGTCTAAAATAAGTCTCTTGTACAAAGTATACAGATAGGTCTCATTTTTTTATTGATTCTGATACCCTGTGTCTTTTGTTTGCAACATTTAATCAGTCCATTTGCATTGAGTGATTATTAATAGGTATGAGTTTAGTGCCGTTGTATTACCTGCAAAGTCAGTGTTTCTAGAGGTTTTCTCTGTTCCTTTCTTGTGTTTCTTGGTTTGGGTTCTTTTTTTTCCCCCAAAGAGTCCCCTTTAATATTTCTTGCAGGGCTGTGTTAGTAGTCATGAGCTCTTTTAATTTTTGTCTGGGAAACTCTATTCTCCTTCTATTCTAAATGATAGCCTTGCTGGATAAAGTATTCTTGGCTGCATATTTTTTCCATTTAGCATGTTAAATATAGCATGCCATTGTCTTCTGGCCTGCTAGGTGTCTGTGGAGATATCTGCTTGCCTGATTGTCTTCCCTTGTAGGTTAGGGATTTCTTTTCCCTTATGGCTTTCAATTTTCTTTCCTTATCTTTGAATTTTTATATTTTACAACAATATATCTTGATATTGGTCTGCTTTTGTTGATTTTGATAGGAGTTCTCTATGCTTCCTGGAGTTGGATATCTGTGTCCTTCCCCAGAATAGGGAAGTTTTCAGCAATAAATTGTTCAAATAAACCTTCTTCCTTTCACTCTCTTCTTCTTCGGGGACTCCTGTGTATGAGTTAATATGCTTTATGGAATTAGCTGAGTTTTTGAAGTCTACCTTCATGATCTATTATTTTTCTTTTCCTCTTCTTTTCAGTTTCATTATTTTCCATAATTTTATCTTTTATATCACTTATTCATTCCTCTGCTTTTCCCATCCTTTTGGCCATTATATCCAGTTGGTTTGTAAATTAAACTTCAAAAGAAGATTTTGTTCAATTAAAACTCTTGTTTGATTTTTGTCACTTAAAATCTTTTTTGTACTGTTTAATTATTCTTTGGAATTTAGAAGCATCTGATTTTTCCAACTGCCAAGTTCCCACATTTCTAGAATCTTTCTGTTTTTCTCTATTTCTTCCTATTAATGGCCACTTTGTTTTTGTATCTTGTTAACAAAGACAGTAATAGCAAGGGAACATCCACCAATAACATTGTTTTCCACCTTTTTACTTAGATGTAAATTCCCAGGAGAAATTAGTTTTGTCTTCCAAGTTTCTCAGGCAACTGTTTTAACAAAGTGCCACTTCAGCCACATGGCCTGTTAATGTTTTTCTCTCTCTCTCTCTCTCTTTTGCTTCCCACCAAAGTTCAAACTATACTATATCTTAGATTTTGGTTTTAGTCAAAACACAGACCCAAATGTGACTTTCTGTATCCTGACATTTTCTGAAACAAGCCATAAGTGATTTTTGTCCTTTTTAAAAAAGAGAATAGCCGTTTTCCCTCCAATCTTAGATGTATTTATACAGAGCTTTTATGCAAAATGCTTCATACCATTTAATTACTTGATTAGTTGCAAGGGTTATCAAACAAAATTCTAAAAGCAATGAAGCTTTAGAGGCAGCAGTTCTGTGGAGAACTCTATTATGAGCAACATAATTGTTTTTGAGCTTTCATTGAACTTTGACTTATTGTCAGGAATCAATTATGAACTGAATTGTATAAGCTCATTATAAATCATGCTTCTTCATTACAATGGTATTTCATTCAGAGTTGGTATCATTAGGATAAATCTCTTAACATATGATATAGTATCTAATGGCATGAAATAGGAATGGATATTCTGGTCCTATTTCATTGAATTTTTTCTTAATAATCTGATATCTAGATTACATATACAAATATACAGATATCATAGTTTAGCTCTCCTCAAGTTGCCAGTATTTCGGTAAATAATTACAATCAAAGCAAGTTTTGCCTGAGACATTCTAATGAGTATGTACCTTTGTTGTTTTGTAAAAACTGTTTAGAGGTGGTTTTCATTATGTGAATATTTGTGAATTCCTAAAATGGAAGCTAGAAATTGTTTCCCAGTCTCAGTATATTTTAGCCCATGGAGGCAAACTGAGTTTCACCAACCAAGTAAACTTACCGAGAGCTGCAGTATAGAAGCTGGAGATACGGGATAAAGAAAGCACTGCACTGAATCCCTCCTAGAGATGCAGCTTTCAGTGATATCTGCTTTTCTGAGGGTAAACTGTCACAGTGAGAGACTATTCCTAGAGAGACTGTCACTGACTTTTAATCAAGAACCACTACTGAAATGTACTTGAATCTGATGAAGTAGCCTACATCTCTAGCTCTACCAGTACTTCTGGAAGCTTCCTTGTAACAATATTATTTTTTTACATGTAACCTTTTTGTGTAACTTTGTTATGTTTTCTTGTTAACAGAGTAGGTTTCTGTTTGCAAATACTGGCTCACTGATAAGCCTAAACATTGTCTGCATTTTTACTGTATACCACTAACATTTAATATTTTCTGACATTTCAGTTCATGCAGTTATATAAAATATTTTTTGCAAGCAGTTTTTCCTTTGATATTTTTTGCTTTTTTGTCTGGCATAGTACATGGAAATTATAAAAATGAGCATAACAGTAACACCAGACATGTAAGGAAGCCAGTATGGCTATCACCATTTAAAGGTAAATTAAAGAATGATTCTAAGATAAATATTTTAAATATCCATTTAGGTGTGACTAAGTTTTGATGCTGTTGACTTCAGTGCACAGGATTGATTAATGATTCTTGTTTGTTGCCTGCTATCAGTATTGGTTTATGTAGAACCCCTTCTATTTTAATATATATAATGTATGTGTGTATATTAAATGATACCCACAAATGGACAACCCAGTTCAAGGATAAGAAAACTGAAAATCACTTGCATGCAAGTATTTCCCTTCTTTTACATTACCAGCTTGCAACCTTACATCTGATATAAACAGTATCCCGAAACTGGGAGATATTATCATCTTGGTAATTATTGCTATTTTTTTTTACATATGTTTAGAATATGTATTTGGCTTTTAGTTATTTCCACACTTTGGAAAAAGTTGTCTTCTATGAATTTTTGGTGAGTAGGATTCACATATTTTGTTGAAAGAAGCTGACATGTAGTCATTGTTTTTTTACTGCTTTATACAATATTCCTTTGTGAGATTTGCCACAGTGTATTTACCCATTCTTTTAAGAATATTCAAGTTTGTACAGAATTTATTAGAACAGTTTTAGATAATCAGAAAAGTAGTGAAGATAGTACAGTTTCATATACCACCTCTACCACCATAGTTTCCCTTTTTATGAATATCTTATGTTAGTGGAGTATATTTGTTAGTGTTAATTTAGCCAATATCGATATAATATTATTAGTGAAAGTCCATACTTTTTTCAGAGTTTCTGATTTCTACCTAATGCCCTTTTTTTTTGTTCTAGGATCCCATTCAGGACGCCTTGTTACATTTAATTGTCATGTCATCTTAAGCTTCTCTTGGCTGCAACAATTTCTCAGACTTCATAATTGTATTTGATGACTTTGACAGTTTTGAGGCATAAAAGCCAGGTATTTTTAGAATGTCTCTCATCTGAGATTTCTCTTACTATTTTTTTCTTATAATTAGATAGTGTTTATGAGTTTTAGAAGGGAGGACCACAGAGATAAAATATTTTATTTTTTTGACATTATAGAATTGAAATAATCTTTTCCAAATTTTTATTTAAATTCCAGTTAGTTAGCATACAGTGTAATATTTCAGGTATGTATGAATATTGTATATATGTATGAATATGAATGTAGTGATTTAACATTAATATATAATACCTCATACTCATCACAAGTGTCCCCCCCCTTTTTTTTAAAGATTAATTTATTCTAGAGAGAGCGAGCATGCATGAAAAGAGGGGTGTTGGGTGGGGGTGGGCAGAGGCTGAGGGAGAAAAACTTCAAGCAGACTACCCACTGATCATGGAGCCCAGTGCAGGGCTTGATCTCATGACCCTTGAGATCATGACTTGAGCCGAAACCAGGAGTCAGATGCTCAAAAGGCTGAGCCTCCCAGGTGCCCCTGACAAATACTCTTCTTAATCCCTGTATTTGTTTAGCCCTTCCCTCCCACCCAGCTTTCTTCTGTTAACCATCGTTTTATTCTCTATAGTTAAGAGTGTTTCTTGACTTTCCTCTCTTCCTCCCAGCCCCCATGTTCATTTATTTTGCTTCTTAAATTCTACTTATTTGTGAAATCATTTGGTATTTGTTTTTCTCTGACTGACTTATTTCACTCAGCATAACCCTCTAGCTTTGTCCACATCATTGGAAATGGCAAGACTTCATTCTTTTGTATGGTAAGTAATATTCCCTTGTGTAATATGCCACTTCTTCTTTATACATTCATCAGTTATTGGACATTTGGTCTCTTTCCATGACTTGACTATTAAAAATTGGGGTAGATGTATCCTTTCAAATTAGTGCTTTGGTATCCTTTGGGTAAATACCTAATAGTGTAATTTCTGGGTCATAGCGTCATTCTATTTTTAACATTTTGAGGAACCTCCATACTGTTTTCCAGAGTGGATGCACCAGTTTGCATTCCTAGCAGTGTAAGAGGGTTCCCCTTTCTCTGCATCCTTGCCAAAACTGGTTGTTTCCTGTGTTGTTAATTTTAGCCATCTAACTGGTATGAGGTGATAGCTCATTGTAGTTTGGATTTGTATTTCCCTGATGATGAACTATGTTGAACGTCTTCTCATGTGTCTGTTGGCTATCTGTGCTTTCTTTGGAGAAATGTCTCTTCATGTCTTCTGCCCATTTTTTAACTGGGTTATTTTTTTTGGATGTTGAATATTATAAGTTCTTTATAGATTTTGAATACTAACCCTTTTCAAGTATGCCATTTGCATATCTTCTCCCATTCCATAGGCTGGCTTTTAGTTTGCTGATTGTTTCCTTTACTGTGCAGAAGATCTTTATTTTGATGAAGTCCTAATAGTTTATTTTTGATTTTGTATCCTTTGCTTCGGGAGACATATCTCATAAGAAGTTGCTATGGCCAGTGTCAAAAAGGTTGCTTGCTGTGGTCTCCTCTAGGTTTTTGATGGTTTCCTGTCTCACAATTAGGTCTTTAATTATCCATTTTGAATTTATTTTTGTAAATAAGAAAATGGTCCAGTTTCATTTTTCTACATGTTGCTGTCCACTTTTACCAATACCATTTGGTGGAGAGATTTTTTTTCCTCTAGATATTCTGTCCTGCTTTATCAAAGACTGACCACTTAGTTATGCATTCATTTCTGGGTTTTCTATTCTGCTCTTTTGATCTATATAGCTATTTGTGTGTCAGTACCATAATGTCTTGATCACTACAACTTTGTAATATAAATTGAAGTCTGCGATTGTGATGCCTCCAGTTTGGTTTTCTAGATTGCTTTGGCTATTCCATAACCATAAAAGACCCTGAATTTTAGGATTGCTTGCTCTAGTTCTGTGAAAAATGCTGCTGGCATTTTGATAGGGAGCACATTAAGTGTATTGATTACTTCCGGTAACATAGACATTTTGGCAATATTTGTTCTTCCTATCCATGAACATAGAACATAGAATGTCTTTACATTTCTTTGTGTCATCTCTAATGTCTTTCATCAATGTTTTATGGTTTTCAGAGTATAGGTCTTTCACCTCTTTGATTTAGTTTATTCCTAGGTATCTTATTTTTGGTACAATTGTAAATGGTATTTTCTTAATTTCTCTTTCTGCTGCTACATTGTTGGTATATAGAAATGCAATAGAATTCTGTACATTGATTTTTGTATCTTATGACTTTACTCAGTGTGTGTATCAGTTCTAGCAGTTTTTTGTTGGGGTCTTTCAGGTTTTCTACATAGATAATCAAGCTGTGAAGAGTGGAAGTTTGCTTCTTCCTTGCCAGTTTGGTTGCATTTTATTTCTTTTTGTCTGATGGCTGAGGCTAGGTCTCCCACTACCATGTGAAATAACAGTGATAAGAATGGACATCCCTGTCTTGTTCCTGAGCCTAGAAGAAAAGCTCTCAGTTTTTCCCCATTGAGGATTATATTAGCTGTGGGCTTTTGTATATAGCCTTTATGATGTTTGTTGAAGGTTTTTTGTTTATTTTTTTAAATCAAGAATGGATGCTGTATTTTGTCAAATGTTTTTCCTATATCTGTTGAGAGGATCATATGGCTGTTATTCTTTCTTTTATTAATGTGGTGTATGACATTGATTTGTGAATGTGAAAAGGGAGGACACAGCTTAAGAGCTGTTAGCAAACATTTAAAAAATGTGGAATAAGAAGCTTTATTATAAGTGTGAATATAATATGTATGGTTGCAACTTTCTTGGTGTCTTTAAATTTATCCTACTTTATGTTCTTTGAGCTTGGAAACATGATTTGGCATCTGTCATGAATTTTGGAAAGTTCTGTATCATTATTATAAATGTGTCTTAGTTTCTTTTTCTGGTTTTCCAATTACATGTATCCTACACCTTTTGAAATTGCCTTACTTCTTATATACTTACTTTTTTTAGGGTGGAAGGCAGAGGGAGAGGGAGAGAGAGAGGCTCTTAAGCAGGTTCCATGACCACTGTGGAGCCAGATGCAGGGCTTGATCTTACGACCCTGAGATCATGACCTGAGTGGAAATCAGGAGGCAGACACTAACCCACTGAGCCACCCAGGTGACCCCATAGTTCTTATGTTCTTTTCTTATTATTTTCTTCCTTTGATTTCAGTCTGGTGTTTTCTCTTAATTATGTTCTAAAGATGTAAGTTTAGGTTTTAGCTAAAAAGATAGTAAGTTTTTTCTAATTTTATGTATTGACTGATCTTTACTGTCCTCAGTGATCTTCCATTACTCTTCTATCATGAGTGAAACTCAGTGTGGCTGTTAGGCTGTTTCTGAGATATTTTATGCCATTGATCACCTTATGTCTATATTTATATATATATTTTCATATTTTATATAAATATATATTTATTTATAATATATTTATAAACTTATAAATATATATTTATAAATAACATATTTATTTATATTTATATTATATTTATATTTATACAATAAATCTCAGTAGCTGGTATGCAATTTACTCCCAGTTGCTCCACTTTTTTTTTCTTTTTTAAAAACTTCATTAATTTTTTTTTTTTAATTTGACAGAGAAAGAGAGAGAGCAGAAGGGGGAGCAGCAGGCAGAGGGATAAGGAGAAGCAGGCTCCCTGCTGAGCAAGTAGCCCAATGTGGGGCTCAGTTCCAGGACCCTGAGATCATGACCTGAGCCAAAGGCAGATGCTTAAGCATCTGAGCCACCCAGACACCCCTGTATTCCACTTCTTTAGAAATCTCTTGTCTTCTCTCTGTATTTTATAATCTCATTGGTATGTTAAATGTCAAGACATCTACTAGATTTTTTTTTTTAAGATTTTATTTATTTGACAGACAGAGATCACAAGTAGGCAGAGAGGCAGGCAGAGAGAGAGAGAAGGAAGCAGGCTCCCTGCTGAGCAGAGAGCCCAATGTGGGGCTTGATCCCAGAACCCTGGGATCATGACCTGAGCCAAAGGCAGAGGCTTTAACCCACTGAGCCACCCAGGCGCCCTGACATCTACTAGATTTTGAAATGGAGATATATCACAAGCAATGGCTACATGAATTTTGAGTTTTCTGCGGAGGTCCCAGAGGTGTTAGGAATTGTTAGCGAAAGGACACTTTAAGTCATCTGAAGCCCTGAGAGTTCACAGCCAAAAAATGAGATTCTAGAGCTCAATGTTTTATAAAATGTTCAGTTTATTGAAACATAAGTGAAGTATTATTGTGGGAAAAAGTATCTGATATTAGGCAGAGAACAAGAACATTAGTGTTAGATAGTCAAGAACACAGAAGTTAGAACTTGTATTTCAGAAAACACCATTTAGGTCTCATGTCAAATATCTTTCCTTGACCATCTGCCACCAATTAGAAAGGAGTCCAGGGGTGCCTGAGTGGCTCAGTGGGTTAAGCCTCTAAGTATAGCTGATCTCCACATTTTCCAACAGTTTAAGTTGCCTATTATTTCTCATTGCACTTTTAAAGTACTTCTCACAATTTTTTTTTTGTAATTACATAGTCTCTATATCACTCATTAAAAATTCCAATAGGACATGAATATATTTTCCTTATCCATATATATCTTCTTTCTCTAACTAGAATCTGATACCAAGTAAAGATTCAGCAAGTATCTTTTAATGAAGTAATTATCATAGTGTATTAATTTACTCAAGTGAGATAATGGAAAGTAACTTTTTCTGGGTTCTGTTCCTGGCTATGTCATAAATTGGCTCCATGATCTTATATGGTTTATATGAACATCAAGGACTCAGTGATGTTATTTATATATTAGATGGTTGAACTGAATTTTCCTTAAGATTATGTGTTTTTAGAACATTTTATAATTCTTAGAGTTTGCCTTTCTTGTATATATTGTGTGATAGGACACAATTTTATAAATGCACATCTGCATTATTAAGCACATTCATCAGGGAAGAGGGACATGAGGCACTTAAAGTTTACCTGTCATACAAATGTATCCAGGAAATACAAGGGGAAGTTAAAATAAACTAGTGATAAACTACAGCCAAGTATGGAAAATTTATCATTTTCTACCAGTCTCCTTGCCTAAGCTGATAAATGGCATTGTTTTTGCATTACAGGCCCTTTTCAACATGATAAACTTTTTGAAAGAAACCCAGTTCCATGATAAAGAGATTTGGGCAGAAATGAGGAGCAGTTGCCTAGTTAGAGTGCTGTGCTGCAATGTTTGATGAATGAAACGCAGCTCGATTGTGGCGGGGTGCCAGAACGTAGAAGCATAAATGCACTTGGCTGAAGTTAAGTATAGCTGATCTGACATTCTGAGAACACTGGGTGTTCTAATATGGCAAGCAGACCTTATGAAATCTCAACAAAGCTGTAGATTTGTTTTATAGTTGTAAGGACATTTACCTTATACCAACGTCACTTGGAATAGCTTCCTTAGAAAAGCAATCAGTAGATGCTGAGACAGAATAAGTAAAATTAACATCTTCCTTGCTTTCTTCCTTGAAATCTCCAGATTTTCTTGAAGTTCTCTGAATTAAGATGATAAATTGGAAAGTGGTATGGAGGAGATTGCAAAGCCAAAGCAAAAAGTAGTAGTACCTGTGAAGAAAGTTGGGAGGGAGAAAAACATTCAGAAAAATAGTCAAGTTTAGTTTTACACACATACACACATGTGCACACATGCGCACACACATATTCATATATCTATAAAAAGTTAACAATATCTTAATTACCTTCATGCAATCTTGTACTCAACTCCCTTGTCCCCATCCCCATTTTTTTAATGTTTTGTCTAAAGTCTTATAATCACAACTGACTTTTATCTGCTAAGATAGCTCTGGGCCTTTTTATTTGATTTCTGATGCAATGAATGTGCCACAATCATTGTCCCCAAGGTGGCCACAAATCCCATAACTCACCATGACCTTGCTTAAAGTTAGGAGTAAAATCAGAGTGTTGGTTTTATAGTTACTTCCTTTCCATTCATTTGTGATCAGTTAACTTCTACCTGATGGTGCCACCTAAACTGTACATGAATGGCATGGATCTCTGGGAAATGCAGGTTTTTTGTTTGTTTGTTTTTCTGAATAGAAAGCTAATGTCTTGCCATGTGCTTTAGCACATTTTGTGCCCTGAGATTATTGTCAATGCATTTAAGAAAGGAGTCCAGGGGCGCCTGAGTGGCTCAGTGGGTTAAGCCTCTGCTTTCAGCTCGTGTCATGATCTCGGGGTCCTGGGATCGAGTCCCGCATCGGGCTTTCTGCTCGGCAGGGAGCCTGCTTCCGCCTCTCTCTCTCTCTCTGCCTATTTCTGATCTCTCTCTCTGTCAAATAAATAAAAAATAAATCTTAAAAAAAAAAAAAGTAGTCCATCTAAAAGGTAATGACTTTTGAAAGCAACATATTGTGGCTCATTTTTTCAAATAGGAAACTCAGCCAATTTTGTCAACATATAATTTGCCTGGAATATTGAAGTTGTATGCAGCAGCATAAAGTATATGTCTAATGAAAGCTATTATTTCTAAGCATGAAATGACATTTTTAAAATAATTTAGCAACAAATCAATATTTTACACATATCTGTGATTTTCTCAAACTGGATGAATAGAAGGTTTTCTTATTAAAAACAACCTCAACACTTTCCTTTTTCATTTTAAACTAAGTTACAAGTAACCTTGAAAAATTGAGATGATGAATCACTACTGGTAATTAAAAGTAAAAATGAAGATAATAAAAAAAAAACAAGGAAAATTGTAGCATAGAAACAAAGTGGATATCTAATAACAATTCTATAATGAATGTTTAAACTCATGTTCCTTAAATATTGATATCCACACCATTTTTTTATGTCTCAAAATTCTTTAAAATATATGGTCCTTAAAGCTAAATTTCACAGTAACTAAAACAATGCAAATTATAACACTTCGAATGTGTATTCTGTATTCCTGC
Source organism: Lutra lutra (assembly GCF_902655055.1). Taxonomy (NCBI): domain Eukaryota; kingdom Metazoa; phylum Chordata; class Mammalia; order Carnivora; family Mustelidae; genus Lutra; species Lutra lutra. The sequence goes on from NC_062292.1 coordinate 49,850,721, forward strand.
TTTACCTAATTTATTGGTGAGTCAGATCATATTGGGCTCCACTTTATATTTACTTAGTTATTTGTGAAATTATGTGATAATTTTTAATGTGCAGTTACATCATTTTATATAAAAAAACTCTTGAAGCAAAGTAACATTCTAACTTTGCTGCTGTTCCACCATGCAAGAAGTATTCTTGTGTTTGCCTATGTTATTTCCTTATCAGTGCTCTTCCTCGCATTTTTATAGGTAAATGCCTCATTTCTGTCAAAGAAGATATTATTGATAATTGAATTGACAGATACACACATATATACATTTCTGTCTACCATATCTATCAGTAATATATGCTTGGCACTCTTTTAAGTATAGCTGACCCTCAAACAACATGGGTTTGAGCTATGTGGGTCCATTTATATGTGTATGTGTTTCAGTAAATACAGTAAAGTACTGTACATGTATTTTCTCATGTTTTTCTTAACATTTTTGGGTTGCGTTTTTTAAGAATACAGTTTATGATATACAAAATACGTGTTAATTGACTGTTATTGGTAAGACTTTTGCTAACTATGCTATTAGTGAAGTTTTGGAGGAGTCAAAGATTTTCATTTATGGCGGGGCTCAGTGCTCTTTGTTCAAAGGTAAATGGTATGCGTATGTGTGTGTATGTATATGTGTTTGTTTATACATATTATATATGTATATAATCCATACAAAGCTTTTGAAGGAACAGGATTTAATCAATACATTTGCCTGTATGTATGTATGAATGTATGTATGTATGTATGTATGTATTTAAAGTAGTCTCCATGCACAGTGTGGAGCCTAGTGCAGGCCTTGAACTCATGACCCTGAAATTAAGACCTGAGCTGAGATAGTCAGAAACTTAACCAGCTGAGTACCCAGCTGCCCCAATACAACTGCCTTTAAAACTCAGTTAAATTTGTCTTTTGGGTGAAAACCTACTCACATTTGCAATTAGAATGAAATAGCCTATGTCCATTTATAGTTTTTATTCTTAATCCATTGCATTATGGATCACTCACATGTACCCCTGTACCTTACATTTTTGAATTAACGAAACCTTACCTCATGATCCTCATTTATGGTTACCTGATAAAATCTTCTAATATTTTCAAATTAATTTTTTATAAAGATTTTATTTATTTGACACAGAGAAAGAGAAAGCACAAGCAGGGGGAGTAGCAGGCAAAGAGGGAGAAGCAGACTCCCTGCTGAGCAGGCAGCCTGATGCGGAACTTGATTCCAGGACCCTGGGATCATAACTTGAGCTGAAGGCAGCCGCTTAACTGACTAAGCCACCTAGACACCCCTCATAATTAATTTGTTGCTGTTAAGGGCCACTTGCAGTGGAACTGGCTTGAATAGTTAAAGCAGGAGCAGAATCCTATAGAATAGCTTAAATGGTTACTGTGTTCACTCAACTCAAGCCATTTATTGGACAGTTTCCAATTCTCCTTAGCAAATACCCTTCTGTGTCTGTGAGGAAATTGATCAGAAAATGGTTTATAAGAAATCAGCCCCTATACCTATTAAGGTCATTAGCATTGACATTTATTGGTGTTTTGTAAGGACCAGGGAGTTGCTTGGTCAGCAGTTTCATAGTCATGAAAGGAGAGGGTACTTCCCACTGTCTGTTATTTTCCAAATATTTAAATATTAGTGAGTTATTGACTCCATCCTAATTTTTACTTTATGTATCCAGAATGAATAGATTTTAATTTGCATGCCCACCTTAAATAACTGATACTGATAGACTGAAGAACTGTTGGGAAGAAACTTTATCCAAGATGCATTTGAAGGAGTGCCATGATTAACTGTAAATATGTGCTGTCTGAAGAGCTGCCCTTGAAAGAGGCAGAGCTGCTCTGTGTTGTGAGACAACAAACCAAAATAAAAGTAACAGCGAAGCCTTTAATCATTGTGATAGTTTAAGCAAAAAGAGGAAGCACCAGCTCCCTCAATAATCCTCCCCCCACCAAATGAATGCATCCAGGGAGGTTCAGATGCCTGTATCAGCATAAAGAGGGATTGTTGCACTGCTGAGAGAACATCAAACAAGAGGCTCCTGAAGTGCCCTGAAGGAGGGCAAGAGGTAAGGCCAGGAAAGAAGTACTGAGTGTCCGAGTGTCCTACCTTCAGTAAGGAGGTCTCAGCAGAGGTATCTGGGGAAGGCCAAGGTCCCTTGGTAAGGAAGTTTATGAATGCATTGGTTTGTACTAGGAATCCAGATACGCATCAGGGCATGGCTGGCCAGGGTGACCTGAGTCATTGACTGCAACGTCCCTCAGAGGCTGTGTATGGAGTCTGGTGTGGTGAGGGCAGCATTCTGCCATGAGCCTTCCCAGATAAAGTCTTTTTAATGATCTTTAATGGGGGTGTAAAGATTATACATAGAATTTTCACCAGGAGTTGGACTTCTTGTTCTGGACAAGTAGATTTGGGAAATGGCTACATATTTCACCTCTGCTGAACACAGTTTGAGGCAGGACATGCCATTCATTCCATACCTCCAACTGCAGTACCCATTTGGAACTATTAACATCAGCTCTGAACTTTCTTGCTAACCCAAGAACTTAATTTGCAACTGCTTATTTTACTGACCATATATAATTGGCACTTCATTGTTAACACCCTTATATTTTTCTGTTGGTCTCCCATGCTATATAGCGTGAAGTCTATAAATTCAGGGATCATTTCCTCCACATTTAGCAGCATTCTTGGCTCTTCAGGAATTTAATAGATCTTTAATGAAAGAAAACAGAAGGGAAACTATCAGATTGTCCAGTGGAGAAATTCTCAAATTCAGTTGTGTAACAGAGTGTTGAACTTGTGAAATTCAGTTTCAAGTTAAATTGACTGAAAATGTGTAGTCTTTACAAAGTTCTTTATTTTATTAATCTCCACTTCAATTTAATTTTTTAAACCTGTAAAGTTTGAAACCTATCAATGATACCTATTTGATAATGCCTTTTTCCAGGTTGAGATACAATTTGCTTTACCACTTTCTTTGTGTAGCAACTGGCTGCCTATCCTTAGTTTTAGTTTGATCACCACTATCTCTAAGAGTTCTTTCCTTTTCCTCAATCTAAATCAGGGGCTTATATTCTATTTTAGCCTTTATTTTTTGTGTATGAAGCTTTTCCCATTGCACTAATGTAAGTGTTATTTGGGTGATGAATATATTCATATCTCTCCAAGGAGACTGCAAAAGGCAGAAATGACACCATATTGCTCATACCCTAGACCATGTACGTATGAAGAAATGCTTGTTGAAGGCATGAGTCAATGTTTATTTTAAAATTGTTATAGCCACTAATATTTGATGTTTCCCTAACTTGAGTGCATTCCCTTCAATATCCTCCAATGTATTTGTATTTACATATGACTCAGAGCATTTCAACTTGTCTGTGATCTCTAATCTTCTTTGAAAGTCTCCTGTCCAAGACAAAATTGAGTTGTATGTTTGATTTGTATACTGTTATATAGAAAAAGCAGTCATAAATATTGAATTGTGCAATACAGAATCATGATCAGGTTTCTGTCCACAATGTAACTCTCAACTCTCCCTTCCATTTCCAGTGATTATGCTGGAGTACTGCTAAAATAGTTAAGGATCAGAGCTTTTAGGAATAGAATATTCTCTGCCTCCTGTGTTCATGTGTAAACCCTCTGTACCCTCTTTTCTTCATAATATCCTTATATAGATATAATATATGCACATACAATATATACACTAAACTTTTATTACAGGTTTTTGGATTTATTTTAGAGAGGAAGGGAGGGGGAGGGGCAGAGGCAAAGGGATAGAGAATCTTAGGCAGGCTCCACCTCCAGCATGGAGCCTGATTTGGGGCTCAATTTCACAACCCTGAGATCATGACCTGACCTGAAATAAAAAATCAGAGGCACTTAACCTAATGAGCTACCCAAGTGCCCCAGTGTCTGGATTTATTTTTGTTTGTTAGCCATCTTGAGAATAAAATATAGAACATCTTAATATTGGGTATATAATAGGACCTTAGTAAATGTCTTATTTAATGAATACATGAATGAGATACTTCTAAATTTATATACTATGTCTGATTTTTATCCAAAGTTAAACTTGTGAATAATTATAAGAGCCCAATTTAGGAAAATGTAGAACAATTTTCAGTCTAATTTTTTTAAAGATTTTATTTATTGACACAGAGGGTGAATGAGCATGAGTGTACAAGCAGGGGGAGCAGCAGGCAGAGGGAGAAACACGCTCCCCATGGAGCAGAGAGCCCAACATGGGACTTGATCCCAGAGCCTGGGATCCTGGCCTGAGCAGAAGGCAGAGGCTTAACCAACTGAGCCACCCAGGCACCCCTTTAGACTATATATATATATATATATATATATAAAATATTTATATTTATATATTTAATAATTTATATATTTATTTATTATGTTTAATAATTTATATATACATTTATATAAATATGTGTTTATATATTTATATAAATGTATATATTTTATATATATATAATACATATATATTTTTAAAGATTTTTAAAATTTATTTATTTGAGAGAGAGGGAGAGACAGTGAGAGAGGGAACACAAGCAAGGGGAGTGGGAGAGGGAAAAGCAGGTTTCCCGCGGAGCAGGGAGCCCTATGCAGGACTTAACTTGGGTCTCAATCCCAGGACTCTGGGACCATGACCTGAGCTCAAGGCAGACACTTAATGACTCAGCCACCCAGGTGCCCCTAGACTAATATTTTTAAAGGGTAATCTAAACTTGATATGGAAATATATTATCCACAGTTTATTTGATTTTATTTTAAAAATAATTTGTAAACTGAAGACATTCTATATTGACTAATATTATGGGAACCTAATAAAAACCATGCCCTGAAAGAGTTTAACATTTAAATGTAGTGTCTTACTAGATGATATTTCTAGATATGTAGGTCTATAGAAGGATGCTGTCAAAAGCACACATACTGGGGCGCCTGGGTGGCTCAGTGGGTTAAGCCGCTGCCTTCGGCTCGGGTCATGATCTCAGGGTCCTGGGATTGAGCCCTGCATCAGGCTCTCTGCTTGGCAGGGAGCCTGCTTCCTCCTCTCTCTCTCTCTCTACCTGCCTCTCTGCCTGCTTGTGATCTCTCTCTGTCAAATAAATAAATAAAATCTTAAAAAAAAAAAAAAAAAAAGAAAAGCACACATACTTTATTTTACCACATTGGAGCTATAAAGGCATCGAGCAATTATATAAGTATTGGATCTCTTCCAGATTTGGGAGTAAAGTGGCTGGGTATGGAAGAATATTGAATTCAAATAATTATGAGAATAGTTTTAGCTTGATCTTGATAATGATTTTATTACATAACCCAACATTATACTCAACCCTGTTAAAGTTTCATGTTGTTGCAGAAACCACATTTTGAAATTTAATGAACTTTTTATTCATTGTCCTACTATACTTAGAGCTGTATGACTTAAACAAAAATCAATGTGAGTGGGACAACTCCCTTGATTCAACATTCATGAAGATTACTGGGAACTGTTTTGTAGTCTTTGTCTCAAAGTCCTGACCATTGGTCTGTGATCAAAGTGAATCAAGAGTTGCTCCCTATTACTGTTTGATTATACGTCCAGCACCAATACAACTGATACAGTGAAAATGCCCCAACCTGAAAAATTAAATCCTTTGGTATATTTCTTCAAAAGGCACATAAAAGTGGAAGGTAAATTATATTCTTGAAGACAACATATAGATGTCTTTCTTAAAGTCATCATATTGTTTTATGATATCTACTCCAAGAAGTTACTGGGCAAACCTCCTTAATAGTACTTTTTGTTCATGTCATTGATCTTCATAAGAATCCTTGTGGAGAACATCAGCTCTGTGGTTTGATAGAGTGCTTATGGGTAAAAATCAGCAAATTATTGGCAGAGATAATTTGCTATCCAAATCGTCAAGAAAGCTGTGAAGAATAAAACTGCACCAATCATTTCTATTGTTTTGAATGTGTTTATCCAAAATGTTTTTAAGGGATTCCTTTGAAGGAGCAGTTTATCCTCAAATATTTTTCATATTTCCATTAAAATTTAATTGAATTAAAGATTACATATCATAATTACATAACTGATAAAAACCACCAAGATAACTTACGTTTTAAGTTTTAAAAATGTCTCATTCTTTGTATAATTTGCAGTCATTTTGCAAACATTATTTCATCGTTCCCTAATATCATTTCATACATGAAATGTCTTCTCCTATTGAACTGACATTACACATACACCCACTTTAAGATAAGATCAAGTCACTGGTATTTTAGGTAAGAGTATAGAAAATAATGGAATTTAGGTGGCCACACTGAGCAGAAACAGATGTGGCATGTCATGGGCCCCCACATTTCACAGTTCCAAATGAAGGAATGTTGCTGCTATGACACTGATCCTGGAAGTGACTTGCTGGATAGGAGCTCATTTAGTCACTGCACATTCACAATTGAGGACTTTACAAAAAAAAATCGTCCATTAAAGAAATGCTTATAGTCTCCGTGCTCCTATTTCCTAAAACAACTTCAACCTTAGCAAAGAGACACATCTTCACTTTAAATTAGAAATTCAAATCAAATCAGGGCCTTCAGGGGCTCCTGGGTGGCTCACTTAAGCTTTTGCCTTCGACTCAGGTCATGATCCCAGAGTCCTGGGATCAAGTCCCCTGTCAGAGACTGCTTCTCCTTCTCCCCACCTCTTGTGGTCTCCAGCAATCTGTCTCTCAAATAAATAAATAAAATCTTAAAAAAAAAAAAAAGTGGCTTTCAAAAATATCTTTGACCCTCATCTTTCTAGTGTTCCCCAAAGCCCAGTTTCTTAGAACTTTTTTCATAAACATGTTTCCATGTTACTTCTCAAATTTTATAATTCATCTTTTTAATGTTAATAGTTCAACTGAATAAGCACATTACATTTTAAGAACTGTGAGCTTTGCTTTACTACCACTTTATCATCTCAGGAATCCAAAAGGCAGGTTTTATTCATACCAAATTTAAGAAAACTTAGAAAAATTGGGAAAATTTCATGTTTTAGGCCTAAAAATGTATGTTATATACTTGCACTAAAGCATCCAAGTATACTTTATAATTCCTGTAAAGTTGGATATTCATGTTTGTCCTTTTAAAAATATCTCAGAATTAAGCATTAACACTTTTCACAGAGAATATTCTCTCCTTTGCTAGATTTATTCTTAGGTCCAGTACTGCTTTTTTATGCTAATATTAAGTTATATCTTCTTATTTATATTTTCTCATGCTTTGTTTTATTAAAATGCATTTTATATGTATAGATTAATGTTGCAAGTTTTTTCTTTTTGCATTCAAGTTAGAAATTCTTTAATTTTATTACTCTGTCTGATTAGGCCAGCACCAAAACAGGTAAATACAGTGGTATCCCTGTCTTGTTTGATTTTAAGGAATGCTTTTTAACCCAGTTTGGATGGTGTGTGTAGAGTATTTTCTAATAGCTATGATTGGGCAGGACAAGATAACTATCTTTTATTCCCAGTTTACTTAATTTTATCATAAATACGTAATGAGTTCTATCAATTTTATGTCTATGGGGAGGTTCAAATTTTGTAGCTTAACGTTTTATTGTCATAAATTGGTTTAAGGTGTTTTCTTAAGTTTTGTATTCTCAGTAGTTCATTTCATATTTAATATTTTGTAATGTTGCATTTTATTTGCTAATACTTTCTGTAACATTTTAAAATGTTTAATAAATGAAATGGACTTTTAAATTTCTTCTATTTTATTGCCATTACCAAAACTATGCTGACATCCTAGAATGTATTATATAGTAGGCTTTTTTCCTATTGTCTAGAAGAGTTTAATAAGAGTCAAATGATTTGTTGCTTAAAGCTAGTAAAACCATCTTACAGAAATACTTCTAATTATTTGCATATATTTTGCCTTCTACTTTTTTTAGTAAGTTATAGGATTACTTATGCATTTCTAGTTTTCCCCAGTTAGACTGTAGTTTTTCCTGTGGTACCACTCTTGTCATCTGGCTTATGCCACCTGTTTGAAAAATACACTTTCTGGGTCAAATTTGCTTAATTTACACCTTTATATTCACCATCAAACTCTTTGCAAGTAATCGCTTCTCCAGCAAATATGTCTGCATACTGAGCACACTGCACTTCACTGTGCCCCTATTTTAAAGTCATTCTCTAAACTTAAGATGCACTTTCTTCACCTCTACTAACTGAAGTTTTATGGAGTGTTTGAGAACCTACTCAAATGGTATGTGCATGTCTGGGAAGAAAATTTTATAATGAGAGGCTTCTTGAATATTTATTTTTGTTAATATGAAATACTTCCACAACAACAAAGAGTACTTTATAAACTGTGGCACGATTGTTTTAAAAGCATTATGGAAACTGATAAAAGAAGAAAAGGGAATAGCCAGTTTCCCTAAGCAAAAAAGGAGTTAGAAGGAGCAGGGCTAGAATCTTTCCTTATGGCAGTGCCAGAGACTTTTGGCATGGGAACTGCTGGTAACTTGGGTTTTATCTCAAAGCAGAAAGAGACCTCAGGCCAGAACAAGGTAGGAGGGAATCAGTAAATTTTTATAAATCCAGAACACCGTTAAAATGTAATTCCAGAGTAAAATAAACTGATAAATGAAAATGTGGCAAAGAAGAGCAGATGAAGCCTAAGTAGTTTTGGATGGGAACACTATAGTTCTGGGTAGGAAAAAAAAAAAGCCTACAAGGTATAAAATACAAAATGTCACTGTAATTTTAACGTCCTGTTAATTTTGTGTGAAGTAGAAATCACCTTGTCAAATTACCATAAAATTGGTCTCAGGTGGTAATTGCTCTGAATTACTATGGGCAAATAAATGTAAAAAAATCCTTCAATTAATGCTTCAGTGGGTGAAGCTACAGTGTTCGCAGAGACATTCTTGTGATGTCAAAATAAAAAACACTGCAAAATACAAATTTTTCAGTGAAATTTAGCAGACACTAAAAACATTGGAAATAGATGTCTGTTATTTATTTATCAATCTAAAGATTTCATTTTTAAGTAATCTCTACACCCAACATGGGTCTCGAACTCAACCCCGAGATCAGGAGTCACACACCACCCACTTAACCAGCCAGGCACCCCAAATCCCTATGTATTTTCAAAGTAGATAAAAAATGTTTTAATTGACAAAATGTTCCAAAACAGTTTAAATCTCTAAAAAGAACACAGCAGTTGAAAATAATGACCAGCTGTGAAAATAAAATTTTAAAAGAGATAAATAATTATGGAAGTTTTTAGATGTTAAAATGAGGTTGAATGAAGCAAAAACCTTAATTATGAATTGCAATATTTAAGGAAATTATCCCCAAATGGTGAATAGTGATAAAGTGATAGGGGATTTGAAAATGAAGGATAATTCTAAGTAAGGATAGACTATTTTAACTCACTGAGCCACCCAGGTGCCCCTAAGGATAGACTATTTTAATAACATTATCAGAAACATCATCTAATAAATTACAGGGCACTCTTCCTAATAATAGCAGAATACTAATTATTTTCAAGTGCTGATGAAACATTTACTAAGATAAACCATATGGTATATCATATGTAAATTCTCAATAAATCGAAAAATAGTGAAATGTAGAAGTATTTTTTCTCTTATAATAAAAGTAAAGTGGAAGCAGATAGCCAAAAACTAATTTTTTAGTAAATATAAAAGTAGGTAAGCAAGTCAAAAAATACTTTAAACTGAATGAAAATGAATATACAGTATATTAACATGTGATGTGGCTGTTTTGAAGAAAATTTATAGCATCAAATTTTAGAAGAAAATATAAGATTATATACAAAATTAAAATTAGATTATAGAAAGAGTGGAGAAATTATTTGTGACCTTGTGGTAGGGCACAAAAATATTAGTCATAAAAATTATATTGATTAGAATTCATAAGGTAAAATTTCTTTTTAAGATTTATTAGAAAGAAAAGGATAAGGCAGAAGACCTATATCTGACATAAATATTTGACAAAGGACCTGTGTCCAGAATATAAAACATTTATAACTCAGTTAAGTCAAATATTACAGTAATAGAAAAAAAAAATTGGATAGATACTTCACTGAATGAGCTATACAAATTCTAGTATACACATGAAAAGTTGCTCATAATATTATTTGATAGGGAAATACAAATTTAATCCATGATTATATACTTTTAATACCTGCTAGAATGACTAAAATTAAAATGGATTGACACTTCTAAGTGTTGGGTAAGATGTGGAATAAGTTTGGCATTTTTCTTGCAACTCTTTGTTAGCCACTTGTAAATAGCTGCAATAATTTTTCCCATACTTTAATAAGCATTCCTTAAAATAGGAAGTGATCGATATAGATTTTGGATATATTATTGCAGTTTATTGTATTGTGTGTGTAAAATGCCAATTCAAGTGTAACTTTGACCTTATTGTTTAGAACTGTATGGTTTTCCAGTGTCGTGTATTAAGCAGAAATTATCCCATATTTTCATAGAATATGAAAAAGAGAAGATAAATGGAATTCCAGACACTTTTTGTACCTGGAAGACTATTCTAAGCAAAGGAAATTCACTGTTATTTCATGTCAGTAGAGACTGCTATTTATCCTGAGTGACAAAGAGAGAAGTCTTTGATCTTCTTCCTTTACATCATACCTTGGAAAATATTCATACATTGCCCTATATAGATCATGAGTCAGGGATTTCTAGATATTAAATATCTTTAATAGTCTGGAATATTATTCAAAATATTAAGGCACATGTGCTTGTGTGAGGTGTTCTCTGTGGTTATTGTGGTATCGTGATTCTTCTTTTTAGCAAAATTTATTAAATCCTGAATATTTTTTCTTTCATTTCTAAGTTGGTTTTTATTTTTAAAAATTCATATATACGTCTAAATATGTTATTTTAAATATAAGTGCTTTGTTTTTGTGCAAAGGATAAATGACTACAGGGTAATAAATTCACATGCTTTATATTCAGCTCTTAGCAAACAGTTAAGTGAAATTATCAGTGATATTTCTTCAACTGATTATTTCAAATAGATTAACTGATATCTGGGGTCTGAAATGTTTCACAGTCAGTAGTTTGGTCATGAGAGTGATACATGGCATAGTAAAACTTTTAAAAGCGAATTTTGAGTATCAGAAGAACTCTTCTAAAGTAGTTTTGTTATGTAATAAGGAATTAAAACCCCACTCTTAGTTAAATCTCTGGTGTTTCAGGGGCTGTGCAATTTCATGAATTAAAATTCAATTATCTCTGTGGAGGGGAAACAAATATTTCTTCTCTCTCTGCCCCAAAATAGTCATTGATCAGAAGGTTACTTGTGGCAAATAATATGCCCAAGGTGAGAGGTATAGTTACTGATACACAAAAAGATAACCCCAGATTGTCTGTATCCTAGATGTCTAATTTCATATCTAATTGATGCTACTTTCTTTAACTTCCTCCTATTTTAAAGACTATTATCACTTTTCTATAATCAAAAAAAGGTAAAAATAAATCTATATAATTGGTTACATTACAAATTTTTAGTTCTAATCCCAAATGATTTATTTTTTCCAGTTTAATTATGGAAAAAATATTTTGACTTTTACAAAAATATGCACTCTTTTCTGGGGCAACAATGGTGAAATAACCATTTTGGTTTAAATGTGTTGAATAGAAATGTTGCATGTAATTAATCTATGACATCCTTTTATTTTTATTAAATGTCTTCTAAAGCTCAAAGGTGCTGTATCAAAAGAGTTGTATGCATTAAAGGAAAAGAATACCTTGTTTTGGCCCATTCTAAGGAAAAGAAACTACTTTGCAATTTAATATTTCATTAAAAATAAAAACACCTTGTGAGTGCTATGTCTTATAATTGTGCTAAGTACGGGAACAGTGATGAATTAGGTAGATAATGCTTTGGTCTCGTGAATCTTAAGAATATAGTCAATGCAGTAAAGCTGGACCTTGTAGACAGATTCTTTGTAATCATCTTGTCACAAAGAATGGCAAATCAGATTAGGAATCCTCTTATTAAGAGTTAAAATCACTAAATGACTAAGAAAATGACTGTATGAATTCATACATGCATGAGATTTGTGCAAATGCTTCCAAATATATAAATTACTCATTACTGTAAAATTTAAAAGATTTAAATGATTTATTAATATCTACTTTTACTTTGCTCTTATATCATTATTTTAAACTTATAAAATGACAATGAATCTGTCCTAATGACTGATTATCTTATACAGAAGAAAACAGTCAGATAGTATCATATGAAAAACGTGCTGACATACATTTAGATTCTTTGTTAAATCTTAAGAAAAGATTTATAAAACACTTTAGTGGGCACCTGGGTGGCTCAGTGGGTTAAAGCCTCTGCCTTCGGCTCAGGTCATGATCCCAGTGAATAAGATACTGAAAGTTCTATGCAGGGTAAAAGAGAAGGAGAATAAAACTCTTCCCTCTACTTTAGATAGGAGCCACAACTATATTTATACTCAAATGCCTGTATTTTGTTCTACTCATTTTAGAATAAGTGAAAGGTAAACATTAAAAGGCCTTTCACAGGGGCACCTGGGTGGCTCAGTGGGTTAAAGCCTCTGCCTTCGGCTCAGGTCATGATCCCAGAGTCCTGGGATGGAGCCCCACATCGGGCTCTCTGCTCAGCAGGGAGCCTGCTTCCTCCTCTCTCTGCCTACTTGTGATCTCTGTCTATCAAATAAATAAATAAAATCTTAAAAAAAAAAGAGGCCTTTCACAGTGAATATGTAATTAAAACTATAAGATAGAGAAATAAAATTGGTGTAAAAGAAAGGTTTGAATAGACTAATATAGTAATCAAAATAAAATTAATAAAAGCCACAGGCTTAAGAAGGGGGAAAGGATGCCAAACATAAAGGAAAAAAAAGGGGGGGAAAAGTTTATTTTATTCCAAATAACACATGAAAAATATACAAATAGGAATAAAATAAAATAAAAAATATTCCTATTCCAAATAGGAATAAAATATCTGGTGCCTTAACTATTTAATCTTAACCAAGATAAAAAATTTCAAAAATACAACAGTGAAGATGAAATGATGAAAAAATGAAAATTTTAAGAGGTTTGATAAGACAAAAACACAAAACTAATGGTATTTTTAAGAAACAAGGCAGGGTAAATTGTTCAAAGAAAACCAATAATGTTTATTATCAGCTCAGATTTTTATTGGAGAGGTGAGAGGTAGAGATGTTAAACACAGACAAATGTTCAGAATCTAAAAGTTGCTAAACTGAGGGAAATTTAAAAAACAGAAGTTGGGGTGCCTGGGTGGCTCAGTGGGTTAAAGCCTCTGCCTTCATCTCGGGACATGTTTCCAGGATCATGGGATCGAGCCCTGCATCAGGCTCTCTGCTCAGCAAGGAGCCTGCTTTCCCCCCTCTCTCTCTGCCTGCCTCTCTGCCTACTTGTGATCTCTCTGTCAAATAAATAAACAAACTAAATCTTTAAAAAAAAAAAAAATCTAAAAAAACAGAAGTTGATAATCGACAGGCACTCATCCTCCTTGTCCTCAGTGGATGGAAATTCACTACAAGGTCCTTAGGACTGAATGCTTCAGTGGAGAGCCAATAAACACAAGCAGTGCTGGCCCTGGGAAGCCTGCTATGTCTGGTTACCCAGAGTGCTCCCATTCAGAAAGGCTTTCAATGAAAATGTGGGATTATTTAAGTACATGGAGTACTTGATTATCTCATATTCTAGACAATCTGTTAATCAGTGCAGATTCCGTGTATTTAGTAGTTTTAGATTTTCATTTGTGTTTAGATTTAATGTAACTTTTATTTTAAAGAAGCAAGTAGAAAATAAAAATTACCAAAATGTTGTGCTTAGAATGATTTGTAAGAACCAAGCAGATACGTTCGTAAAATGGTGACAATATGCTGTTTTTAGTTACATTTCATTCCTTCAGAGAAATATTTTTACTTCAGAAATGGACAAATATATATATTTTTTAAAATGAAGTTATTTTAACTAGCTATTTCCTTCCAGTGCAGTCCACTTTGTTATTTTTTGAACACTAGGGTCCTATTTAGGGAACTGTTAATATTCATGCATTAAATAGCCATGATGACCAAAGAGTTAATGCTAGTCCAGAAGTGCTGACTTAGTTCCAGTAATCAGTGATTGCTCTGAAGGAATTTAGCTGAATGTGGTTGCAATTATAAACTAAATGGTTCTTAAAAGAATAACTCTTCCATGACAAATGTGTGACAAATAACTATTCCCATACCTCTTCCCCAACACATTATGAACCTTCAAACTTCAGCTTGATTACTAGTTCATCCATGGAAGAAGAGCCATATTGCACCATTTAATAGTCTTTCCTTACTGGCCTTATGGCTAATGAGGAGATGTGGGATGAGACATTCCAGAAACAATTGAAGGGTTTTGATCCTTTCATTGCTATTTTATGATCCCTCACTTGAATGATTCCCTATGAGGTCAGTCCCTCTGTTGAAATGTAGTTGCTGTTGAAGAAATTACATTTTACATACTTGTAGTGACTGAGTCAAGTAAGAGACCAGGACAGGTCTTTCGGGGTCAAAGCATCTCTGTCTTGGAAAACTTTTGCCCATCAGTGCACCTGCCATTAGGTTATTCGAAAGAATAACGAAATATTCGAAATATTCGAAAGCTGAGCAACTTTTCTGTTCTTTCTCAAGTGACACTCACCCTGCATTGTAGTGGAGCACACATTTCCATAATAGAAGATAGAATATGCTTTTAGTCTTCCAAGTGAAAGTTGTCTTTCTGCTTTTGGAATTTGTGAGAAGTGTCTGCAAGAAATCATGGCAAGGAGTATATAAATTTTAGTTTCAGGTCTCTTTTTTTCCATAACATTATGCCTAAATCAACTGGATCAATAGCAGGTGAAGCATAAGGCACCGTTTCATCAACTGTACAATATTATGTTAGAATTCATCTACCTCAAGAAAAAACATGTTTTAGTTTTTTAATATTTAACAAATATTCATCTAGGTTATTTAAAATTTTCCTCACACTGAAAATAACAAATGTACCTAAATTATAATTATGTTTTTAATACATGTAGCTATAATTTAAGATTATTGGGTGATTTTTGTTAATTCTGGAAAAGTAAATGGTTTTTAGAAGTAGATACTTCTATAATATAAAATCCACACATGCTGTTAATGTATAGGTTTAAATGGTCAATTGTAAGATTTTTTCTTTTCACTCTAAATCAATAAGTCCCATTCCCAACAATGATAATTACCTGTGATTGCCATCTCCAGTCTCACTCCATATTTCCTCACCTGTAGCTACTTACAGTATTCTTTATTGTATATTACTTATTAAGTTCCTTCTCATAGAATATCATTTTTACCAGAGTACTCTTACCATTTCATTACCTTTAAATTGTCAGTCTCTTGCCTGGATAGTTCAGTCTTTTTTCTGTAGTGGTGGAGATAAATCATCAGGATCATGATGAAATTTATTGTATGCTTTAAAACTTTTTTTTTTTTCCACTCAAGTATATATAACATGCAGAAAAATGTGCAAGATACAAATGTAAAACTCTATGGATAATCAAATAGTGAACACCTCTGTGTAATCACCACTCAGGTAAATGCACCGTAAGACCTTTTCATGACCCCTCTCAATTATTATCCTCCCTTTTCCCAAGCCAAACACCTCATACCAGTGTTTTAACTTTAAAAGCCTTTTATGAATGGGCTTACATAAAATGAGTTTTTTATTTTGCTTCCTTGAGTCAATATTTTGAAGTAAATTTATAAACACAACCTTATGGGTCATAGTAGGTCATTAATTTGTATTACTGTAAGATATTCCATTGCATGACTATAACTTATGCATCCCACTATTATAAACATCTGGCCTTTTTTTTTTTTTTTTGGAGCTATTTTAAATAATGCTGCCATAAACCTTGATTGTCTTTTGATGTGTAAGTTCATGCAGTTCTGTGACATACCAGAAGGTATTTTGTTATAAGGTGTGCTCTTTTTCAACCTTTAAGCTGTAAATAGTGTCACAGTTTTCCAAAATAGTGAACATTTGTATTCCTGCCAGTAGTGTATGAGTTCCTGTTGTTATATATTCTCATCAACAGTTATTATGATTCTTTTAAAAAATCTGTTTCTGAAAAGCATGACACATTTGGAAAGCTGAAAATCCCTGGTGTCACTGTGGGTATTGTCACGAGGCTCTAACAACAGTATGAAGAGTTTGGTCCTGGTTAAAATCCTATGTATAATTTTTCAGGCTTGACCATAGGCAATTTTAAAGTCTTTACTTGGCTGGCATGATGGGGGGAAAGCCATGCTCCCAGCATCAGACTGCTGCACAGGGAGTTGCAGTCCAAATTCTCTGCCCCCTTGGCCACATGCATTCTCATACTTGCTTTCCTAGCCCAGGTGCCTTTATTTCTAGGCCTTTTTATCTGGGGCATTGCATAGAGGACTTTTTCAGAGGTCTCCTCATTGAGAGTGGTGAGAAAGAAGGGAAAATCTGAAGCTATTTTTCTCTACTCCTGACCCAGAACTTTTCCACACCAAACCCTTCTCTGTCACACTGTCCCTGATTCACAGTCTGCAAAATGGCCAGATCTGTTTGGGGATCCTTCAACAGTGGGACAAACCTCACACCTTCCCTGATCCACCTGACCTTTGAGCAGTGTCCCATTGGGAAAATGAAACAAAGGGAACTGGTGCTTTCTCCAGCTGAAACACTTGCTTATTACCATCTCGGTAAATGATTAAAAACTTAACTCTTTAATTTTTACCTTGTTGCCTTAATCAGCTACTGCAATACTTGACAGCTCAGCAGTTTCTCTCAGCTAGGCTGACCTCCAGACACAATATTTTACCAAGAGGATAGAGGAGTGTCTATATTTTAAAAGTTGCATATGACTTAATCAGATAACTGTATGTGGAGCTCAATGAAAGGGTCTAAGAATATAACTATGGATAATAATCTGTGCTCTTAGGGGGAACATAATAAACTATCATACCGGAAACTTAAACCCAGGTGAGAAGAATTAACAACACATACAGAAAAGAGTACAGTAGTCCCCCCTTATCCTTAGTTTTGCTTCCCACAGTTGGTAACCCATGAAATGCTGGTCTATCTATTCTAGAAGCAGATGGTCCTCCTTTTTTTCAATCCTCAGGTCAGTAGTAGCCTAAGTTATGTCACAATGCCAATTTCATTTCCCTCACTTCATCTTATCACATAGACATTTTGTCATCTCACATCATCCAAGAAGGGTGTTTTGAGAGAGATCATCACACTCCTATAACATTTATTATATTATATTGTTATAAATGTTCCATTTTTATCATTTGTTCTTATTGTGCCTAACTTATAAGTTAAACTTTATCACAGATAAGTATCTGTAGAAAAAAAATACGTCATATATGGTTCAGTACTATCCATGGTTTCAGGCATCTACTGAGGATCTTAGTCCTATCACCTGTGGAGAAGGGGAACTGGTGCAGTGAAGAATTTTATAATGAAGTTTTAGAACTTGGTATTTTGAATACAGGACATCTGAGCTAGGGTTTGTAGAGGATAAGATTTTCACAGATTATATAGAAAATAGGATATTTTAATCATATAAAACTACAAATGCAAAAAGCGGCACAGAAGTGGATAAATGTGGCACGAAGAGATCAGAAATTGATCTTATAAAAGGATTAAGTTTTTTTCCAGTAGAGAACATCAAGGATATAAATTGATGGTACCATTAGTATTTATTTTTAGATAAGCAAACTTCTAATATTTGAGATTAAACTCAGATTTTTAAAATTAATATTCATAATAAATGATGAAAATGTATCCTTTTACTATTTTTGTTCAAATAGTATTAAGACTTCTGTTTCTTTAGGGGCGCCTGGGTTAAGGCTCAGTGGGTTAAGCCTCTGCCCTTGGCTCAGGTCATGATCTCAGGTCCGGGGGATTGAGCCCTGCATTGGGCTCAGCAGGGAGCCTGCTTCCCTCTCTCTCTGCCTGCCTCTCTGCCTACTTGTGTTTCTCTGTCAAATAAATAAAATCTTTAAAAAAGAGACTTCTGTTTTTCTGCATTATAAACTATTTAAACTAATGTGTAAATTCAAGAAATTAAATAGTATTAATAGGAATATTTTCTAGGAAAGCATTATTTTTTTATAAATATGAATTACAAAGGTATTTTGAGAAAATGTCCCATAGTCAAACTTAAACAATTTGATTTGGATTATTGTTGAGATGAATAATAGTTCAGTATGGATCTACATTTATTTTGGACCCTGATTTCTCACTATAGGTAGAACTTTTTTTTTCTGCCTTTTGTTGTTATCATCCACATATTTTATTCCAAACTAGGTTAAGCCAATGAATGTGAGGTTACCCAGTTTCCTTCTTTGTGTTTCTTTACGGGAGCTTCTAGTGCAAGGTCACAGACTTGGGAGATGCTCAGGATATTCAATACAGGTTAGATGGTAGGATGATACAGGAATATTCAGTGAAGTCACTGTGTGTCTCCTGCTACCAACTTGCCTTCCCCTGAGTTTCACACAATACTAGATGGTTTAATCCACAAATGAACTATAGCATTCTTAAATAATGAATGGTGTAATTTTAATCCTTACTCATGTTAAGCCCCTTTCCACAAATGCCTACTTAGACATATCTTCTGAACCAAATCATAACCAAAGGGTAATTTCTGAACATGAAATAGTGTCAAATGTTATCTTCTCTTCTTTCATGTAGATATTACTATATTTAAGGCAATATTCTAGGTATTGAGGAAGAGAAGGAGAATAATAAAAAAAAAATCTGCATGAAGTTTACATAAATTTGGAGAGCTTAACATTCTCTTTCCCTGTCTTTCAAAGAAATCTTTCTAGAATGAATCACTTAGCCTTGAAATGGATTATTTCACTTCACTAAGATACATGCTTTGGGTCATAACTTACAGAAAGATATTATCCTTTATTCAAACCATGTAGACATATGGTACCAAGTTAAGTTTTATTGCTGACAATCTTGTTAGTCATACAGAATTAATTTAATTGGAGAGATAATTCCAAAGTTACAAATAAACATTAATCTCTATCATAAGCCAATAATTACTTTTTTAAAAGTTTGAAACAGGAAGTTTTTTTTTTCTTTCTTTTTTGTTTATGGTTGCAAAATAAAAGCATCTTCAAAATCACTTATGTGAGTAACTTTTCAATTGTAAAATCCTAATATGTCTCAAAGTATCAAGTAAGGGTGCTGACAAGTATAAAATTCAAGTTACTTGAAATCTGATTTTCAGAAGGTAATTGCATGTTGTGTGTGTCAAACTTTAAATTGGGTTGGGCACATCTGTATAGATGCACACACACAAAAATAATGTCATGAAGGTAAACTCATCGTCCTCTATCAATAACCAGAAATACACCTTCTTTGAATCTGATATTCCCTGACATACTCTTGCAAGAATGTGTTGAAGTCAGATAAACCTTTGGGTTATTTATTTTGAACTATTGGATTCTAGGGTAGTGCTTCAGATTTCATTTTTTTAACCTTAATTTCTTTTCCATCAGAATGTTATTTTCCTAGGAAAATGTATGCATGCATTGTCCTATAGAATTTTTCTCAGAAGTTCAATGTTAAGTGCATATTTTTGAACTAATAAGGCTGCTACTAAGAAAAGCATAGCACAGGATGTTTTTCCATTAGAAAAAGAATGAAATTGATTTTAAGAAAAGTCAAGGTTTAAGGAAATTCCAATACTGTTGGAATAGTTGGCGTAAGTCTCTAAGGAATTTTGAAAGCAAGGTTTCCAGGACCTTGAGGGGCTAGCTATTATTGGGAAAAAGGTTATTCATTATCAGTAATAAAACCTTTGTCAAGAGACCCTTTAGATGCATATCAGTGGACCACATGCTTGGGAATGATTGTCAACACTTATCTTGGAGGGTTTAGAGGCAAAGGAAGTTTCCAAAGGAATTGTTCAAGTAGACTTACAGAATCCTGGTTGGGGGTAGGGGTCCCTCAGGCTAGGATTTGCCCTTAGCGAAGTGTTAAGGTAGAGGCAATTGAGTCCCTAGAGGAATCTCTGCCTGTTTCAAGAGCTTGTCAGTGGGTAAGGAAATTTAATAATTTTTTCTTCTGCCTCTTTTTCCCACATCAAGTCAGTTAGGTGTCTATCTTTGGCTCAGGTCATGAACCTGGATTCCTGGGATTAAATCTTGTGTTGGGCTCCCTGTTCCACAGGGAGTCTGCTTTTCCCTCTCCCTCAGGCTGTCCACACTACTTTTGCTCTCTCTAGCTCACTCTCTCAAATAAATAAATAAAATCTTAAAAAAAAAAAAAAAAAAAGAAAAGGAGACGTACATGATCCTGGAGTTCAGGATGATGTTAAACTAAGATTGCCTTTTGCCGTTAGTAAAGTAAGAACATTTAGACAGTTGAGACGCAAGGTCATCCTGCCTGTCTCAAGGACTTATCAGTGGGCTGTAAACTGTAAGGAATTTTTTTTTTGTCCTTTGCCTTTGTTCTTCACATTACTCAGTCCTTATTTTTTAGTAACTTGTATAAAGGAGGAACAATAATTGTTCCTTTACCCTTCTAGGTTCTCAGCTGGGATTCCCCTATAATAAAACGGCAGTTTAACAAGTTTAAATAAATGGTAAAACAAAGCCAGCATTTAATAACGTGTACACTTCCTGTATACATGGAAGATAACCAGAAAAATGGATTAACTAACCAAAATGGCCCAAGCCTTCACCTTAATCACAATCTCCAGCTAAAGACAAAAGAACATTTGGTTAGGAGTAGCCTTAAGGGAGGTTTGCAGGCAATGCATAGTAAACAAGCATGCAGTTGTTATGCAGATTTAAGTCATTGCCTTCTTCACTGATAAAGTTACAGATTTAGAGTGATCCCCTCTTCAAGAACACTACAGAGAAGGAGATAATCTTACAATGGAAATTACCCTAAAAAACGCAAATTTCTCTTATGAAAGGGTAACTTCTTGGTTTTTCATTGCTTCTGGGTGTGTTTCTTAAAAATAATCCGCCTTAAATAATCCTTCTGCGAAAGAGGAATAAATTGGAGTAACAAATTCTGCTCATCTGTACTTGCCTTCTAGCTGAAATTCCAGTAGAATGTTCAAGAGAAGCAGGCACTCATCTTTCATTCCTGTTCTTATTTGAAATACTTTCCATTGTTCACCATTAAGAGTCCTATTATTTACTACTTTATTAGGTGACATCGTTGCAGGATTTCTTTCCCTTTAGTCCCTGAGGTTCTTGGTCATGAAGCTTTGAAAAATGGAGAGGTAGACCAGAGAAGGAGTGGTGGGCAACAAAGCAACGTTTATTGAATGATAGTAAAGCAAAATTCATTGAGCAATATGCAAAGCTCTCAAAGAGGGAGGGAACCAGATAGAGTTGCCACTGGAGTTTCTAAGTCTAGGGTTTTTGTGAGAATGTTGGTGGACTGTTTCAATCTGATTAACCCTTCCTGCTCTTATTACCCAATAGGTTTTTGTCCACTGGCTCATTCACCTATCAGGTAGTTGTTCACAAACAAAAGGATTGAAGGCTCCTTCCATGGTAGTGTAAAGTCCTTTTAAGGGTGGTTTTCTTTTGGGGCCCAGGGTGGGGGTCGGGGGTTTAGGGAGCTTGTAACTGCCTGCCTCTCTTCTGACTTTCCTTCACTAACATAAGTCTTACTATAGAGTTTATTTTAAAGTTTTTTTTCCTGCGTGCTTGAAAAGTACATGCATACTGCTGCTTTTGACACAGTCTTCTGAAAATAACCTGTACACAAAGCTTGTTGATGGTGTTGCTTAAATCTATACATATACTTATTTATTGTAAGGGCCTATTTAGCCAGAGTAGCTCCATCTCGGTTGAACAGCCATTTTGTTGTTTATGCAGTAAAACTTAAACTGACTCTGTCCCCCCAACTCCCAGGGGACTTTCTTAAAAGCAAGTCCGAGAAACTAGTAAAATATGGTCGACCAGTCTCAGGTAACAGAGCCCAAATACAAGGGCGGGTCAGCCCAGATGGAGACATCCAGTCAGTGGAGCACGCATACTGTCTCCCTAGCTACCAAGGAGTGTGGCCCCTGCCTTTTGGGTGCCTTTTGGGCGCCAATTCTGACCAAGGTGATAGGCTAGTTCAAATATCTACTATAGGGTAAATTGTAATTCAGTTGGCCACCCGTGTGTGACCTAGCATGACTATGCAACTTTCTCTGTGTGTTACAATCTCATTGGCCACCTGTGTGTCGCCAGGCTCAACCACATGGCCTTTGCCCTTTAAAAGTTAGTCTGTAAGGCTGGGAGGGCTCACTCTCTCTGTAAGAGGCGGCCCCGAACGGTGGGTTTGATTCTTGATGCTTGGCGTGAAATAAAGCTTTGCTTGACCTTCGCTTTGTATCAGTCTCGCTCCTTTGATCACGGACCTAACACTTATATTTTAATCTATCCTTTTTGAAATAAATGTGTTAAAATTTCTCAAAAGGACTGTGGTTTTGTCTTTTTATCTTATTTTCTGTCAGTCATTGTGTTAAACACATTTTGAGCTTGTATTTAGTAACTGCACACACATTTCTAGTGTTTCTATCTTACTGATGATACGACTTTTTTTTTAATGATTTATTTATTTGAGAGAGAGAGAGAGAAAGTGAGAGAGAGAAAGAGCATGAGCACATGAGCGGGGAAAGGGTTGGAGAGAGAGGGATCTGAGACCGGAACCAGATGTGGGGCTCAGTCTCATAACCCTGATTATCAGGACCTGAGCCAAAATCAAATAGTTGGAGACTTAACCAACTCCACCACCCAGGTGTCCTTTGACCTTCTCATTATGTAGTAACCCTCTTTATCTTTTATTAAACGTTTCCTTTGTTCTAACCTTGAGAGCCTTCATTTTTTGCTTGGAAGATTTATTACCAAGCTCAATTAATTCTACTTTCATCATTAGTACACTATATAGGCAGGTAAACTCTTTGTGTAGGGGAAGAAACATTTTCCCTTCTTTCCCTCCTGGTTCTTTTGTTGGCTTAATAGTTAAAATGATGTAAAACAGATTAACAGGAGAAAAACAAGTTTAATAACATGTTTACCTCTTCCATACTTGGGAGAGACCTAGGAAAACGGAGTAACTCTGAAACGGCAGAACCCATCTCCTTAAAAACCATTTTTGGCTAAAGACAAAAAATGTTAGAGGTGGAGAATCAGGTATAAGAGGTTACCAGGAGGGGCGCCTGGGTGGCTCAGTGGGTTAAAGCCTCTGCCTTCAGCTCAGGTCATGATCCCGGAGTCCTGGGATCGAGCCCCACATCGGGCTATCTGCTCAGCAGGGAGCCTGCTTCCCTTCCTCTCTCTCTGCCTGCCTCTCTGCCTACTTGTGATCTCTGTCTCTGTCAAATAAATAAAATAAAAAAATAAAAAAAAAGAGGTTACCAGGAAAAGCATAAGTAGCTAAACAAGCCATTTCATTTTGTTTGGGATGGGGTGCAAATTAATAGAGACCGAGTCTGTCTTTATCAACAATTTAACACAGGTTCACTGAGAATTTCACAAACCAGAATCCTATAGGAAGATGTCTCCTAATAAGCCAATAAAGAAATAACATATTCCAAATCAATGATAGATTAAATCACACTATTGTTCCAGGTGAGGGGAGTTGAAAGGAATAAAGTCCAAATTAGTAGAGATGTACCTTTATAGGGGTTAGCACTGAGGAGAGATGGCTTAGCCAACTGAGAGCTATGTCCAGTTGCCCGCACAAAAGTAGAAGTCTTCTGTTGGTGGATCACACTGCTGGGGACAGTGGAACAGTCTCCACTGGGGAAGCAGATTGCTGGGGAAGTGCAGCAGGTGTTGATGGGCAGGATAGTCTCAGTGGGAGGACTTCAAGGCTTTCTCCACTGCCAGTAAGAGAGTGGTCTTTACCTTGGCAAGAGGTTATTGCTCCCAAGGTCTTTAGGGAACTAGTTAGATCTGCAAAAGGTCACCTTGTCCAGACTGAACACACTCAGATTGTCTTCAAAAACTTTCTGTATTTATACTGTTTCATAGTTATAGTCAAATTTTTTATTGTGATAGTTGCTTCTTCATATATTTTAATGATAAACCCCCATCAACAGGTGAACTTTTGAGTTCTTATGGGTGAGAAGAGATGAGATGATGACATCCTGATGCAGTTTCATTTTTACATCAAGAAAGCTTTTTGTCTTTGTCATAAGCAAGTAGATTGAAACAACTTAAGTCCTAAACAAGTGGATTTGTGGTACTATGAAATGAATACACAATCATCAACCTTGTTATTTCAAATCACTCACATACTAATTAATCCCAAGGTCCTAATTCCCTGTACAGATCTGAGTTCATAAATGTCTACCTTATGATTCTGCATCATCTACAGAATTAAAAGCAGTTGTATTTTAGGAGGTTTTTGTTTTGTTTTGTTTGCCACATATTCTTTTACATCAGAGTTTAATGACCAGTTTAAGGAACTGTATTGCTAATGTTAACAAAAGAATACCAAGAACTGTTTTCTATAATACATATCTGATCACCAATCCAACAGGAGTTAAACTTTTAAACCACTCAGTTAAGCTTTTTTAACAACTGTGTTTCCATGTAAAAACCACTTTTGTAAAGCTCCAGGGGGTACAAGCTTGCATAACACTATCAAGCATGCTTTCAGTTGACATAACATCAGAATTACAAGGCTGTCATTATTTTAGAGAATGTGTGTTTCTTGTTCTCTTTTGGATTTTGCAAAGTTATTTTGACTTCATTAGTCTCATCTTGCAGATGTTCTTTTACTTAAGATTTCTAATGTATGATTTGCATTTATTAGTTTTAGGAGGCTAAATGTGAAATATTTCCTCCATTGTTTAACCCTATCTTCTATTGACCTGGAATAGTATCTTTTCTTCTTCTGTTGTCACATTCATTATGTGTTCCATTTTATACATCTCATCATACTGCTTTTCTTATTTTTTCCCAGATGCCAGTGGGTTAGAGTGAGGTTGGCTTATAGCATACTATCATGGTCCAGTTTCCCATTCTATACATATAACTGGTGGAGGAGATGTCAAAGCCATTGTTGTTTGTACTTGTACCACTGCTATATCCAAAGAGGTAAGATTGGTATTTTGTTTCCATTCTACTAACATATTCTTATTTATTTATTTAATGATTTTATTTATTTGAGAGAGTATGCATGTGCACAAGCAGAGGTAGAGGAAGAAACAGACACCCTGCTGAGCAGGGAGCCCTACCTGGAGCTTGATCTCAGGACTCCAGGCTCATGACCTGAGCTGAAGGTAGATGCTTAACCTACTGAGCCACCCAGGCACCTTACCACTAAGGTATTTATTTATTTATTTATTTATTTATTTATTTGACAGAGAGAGAGATTACAAGTAGGCAGAAAGGCATGCAGAGAGAATGAGGAGGAAGCAGGCTCCCTGCTGAGAAGAGAGCCTGATGTGGGGCTCGATCCCAGGACCCTGAGATCATGACCTGAGCTGAAGGCAGAGGCTTTAACCCATTGAGCCACCCAGGCGCCCCTACCGCTAACATATTCTTTTTTTTTTTTTTTTTTTTTTAAAGATTTTATTTATTTATTTGACAGAGAGATCACAAGCAGGCAGAGAGGCAGGCAGAGAGAGAGGAGGAAGCAGGCTCCCTGCTGAGCAGAGAGCCCGATGCGGGGCTCGATCCCAGGACCCTGGGATCATGACCTGAGCCGAAGGCAGCGGCTTAACCCACTGAGCCACCCAGGCGCCCCCCGCTAACATATTCTTAAGAACATGTTTTCTTTGCAACATAAGGGACTTTCTGTGGACCGTAGGCTCCATCTTACGTTTTAATTTTAGGGAACCACAAAAGTGTGGTAACTCAATGTCATGTCCTTTAAGTGCTACTACTGTTCTAATTTCACATTTACCCAAAGAATCATAGTCATTAGGATGTTATGTTATCTAATGTACTTCTGACTGGGCTGTTATCTTAGGTGACCAAAATTGCCCCTGAGATTAGAGCTATTCTAAGACTGTTCCACATATCAATTGTAACTGCAACAATTGATAAGCTATGATGGAGAAACATTTTTAGGTCATTTTTTAAGTATTTTGTTAGGTTAGCATTTTCTCCAATGGCTTTATGTAGAATATCCATTGTTCTTTTTACTTCTGTATGAAATTCATTCATGTTTTATAATATATTGCTACTTTTATCCTTCTGTGTACCCCCTAAAACTGCCATTGTATGTGTGTTGAATTAAGATTGAATTGGTTTCAATTTTTTAAAAATTTAATGTGATTTGACAAATTTGTTACTGAGAAAAAGTAACTGCCATTGTTCTTCCAATTAAACAACCTCCCATTCCATCATGGAAATATGAGAGTTTTCTTCCTTTTAGTAAGTCTATTTTTGGCATAGGTTATAGATTGTGCATAAACAATGATGGATAAAACTGAGCACAATTTCGGGATCTATATCTGACTTGTAAGTCCTACATATAAAATTTCATGGATAGACTACTATTGTAGGTTCCAAATGACCACAAGTGGTTTTATAGCATAGGTTCCCATATTTTTGAGCTAATAAGGTGTTGTATAACATAGAAGCCTGATGTATACCACGAAGGATGCTGGTATGTGTTACATGCTAAGTGCCCTAGATGTTCTCAATATGCCTTATAAGGCATCCTTGTTCTTTTGGA
Source organism: Lutra lutra (assembly GCF_902655055.1). Classification (NCBI taxonomy): domain Eukaryota; kingdom Metazoa; phylum Chordata; class Mammalia; order Carnivora; family Mustelidae; genus Lutra; species Lutra lutra. Next base: position 49,877,494 of record NC_062292.1, read on the forward strand.
CATATTGTCTATATGCTTATTGTTAATTTTCTAACAGTGAATATGGATTAAATAGTATAAGTTGGGAGTATAGTAAATGATCAAGTTTTGGGTCTATTTGTATTTAAAGATGTAATTGCCTTCTACATAGTCAGCAGCTGCTCTTTTATAATATAATGCTAACATACAAAGTAAATCAAGAATTAAATCAATGTTGTTTTCATAGCCTATGTGTAATGCTGCACTTAATTCAGTAAGAAAAGGGAAAGAAACAAAAGTCAAAACCCAGTTGTTTTGGTATATGTTGTGGGTTATAATACCAAGATCCTGGTAATGGTTCAGGCCAATCTTCATTGTCTCAGTTAATGTCTAATGGGGAGTGTTGCTTAGGGTTCTTGTTGATTTTTGTGGAGATTAAACTGGAGTTTTCCACTGCTTTGTCAGTTTACCTCAGTACTGGATAGAGAGCTTTGGCATGGTGATGCTCATTTGCAAGATGACAACCGACCAGGATGGTGATTTGTGGAGCAACTAGAAGATGTTATGGACAATGAAGTGGGGTCTGGAGCAGAGCTAGGTGTTCTAGTTGGAGTGGTTGCCCAGCCACTATTGCTGATGATATCAGTGGCATATCCATATTTTCTATGAGTATGGTACCCTCTAGTGAGTAATATGTAACATAGTATGGCCAGTATGGCAGCATGCCATGTTGACCCATTTAGCAATATATATTGGGTTCAAGATGCATAATGGATTTATGCCTTTAAAATAGTGTCCTATAAATTTCCAATTATTTCTGTTGCTCTTACCACTCAAGAAAATCTATAGTTTTATGGTCAATACTGCCAGTATTATTCAAAGCATAATCACCCTGGATCATGCTAAGTGAAATATTAGGCATCTGATAGTAAGGTGCTCTTCATTACTGAAATTTTTATAGCTTTAATTCAATGTAATATGCCTTTTTCTTTGGTCAGCTAGTAGGTTTTATTAGTGGCAGGTGCCTTAATTTCACCAGTACTATATATCATTGTTTCTTAACATTTTCCCTTTTAATTTAGATTCTGGGGTATTATTGGTGCTAATTCTTATCTCTATGGATGCCTATAATATTAATTAAATAATTTTTCCATCCTTTCTATACATGGTTTGGAGATCTTGCTGTCTTCCAGGTTGCTTTAGTCTAAACTTTCATATCTGGATTCTTAGTAAACAATTTATGCTTTTGCTTGAGCAAAGCATAATAATATTTTAGTTGATCCAGAGGTGGTTGGGTTGTGGGGTAAGTGGAAACTCCACAGTATGGCTTGTTTCTTAGCCCATTCTTGTATTAGCTTTTCTGTGATGTGGATCCTGATCTGATTCTGTGATGGTTGGGATACCATAGCCAGCAATCCAGATTTCTAAAATGCTCTAATGGTACATTTTGGATCATCTTTTCTGCAAGGACAGAGTGATCCTATTTTAGACCATGTATTTATAATGGTGCATGCGTATAGTTTATTCTGTGATATAGGCAAGGGACAACTTTGACCTAATCTGGAGTACTCAGTAATCCCAAGCTTTAAACTTTTCACAATTCTCACATTTCTTAATTTGAAATAGGTATTTGGGAGATATATACATGTTTCTTTTCTTAGAACATGTTTCATGTTCTAATGCCAACATGATGTGTTTGGAGACGTGCCTGTGTAGTGATCCTATCAACTGGTGCATTTGTTTGTTCAGGTTTTATGTTCCATTTTCCTTATTTATGTATGGCTCTTTTTGAGTTGGTTTCCTCTTTAGTCGTGAATCATGTTTAACTTAGATTTTAAGAGTCATTGCCCCCTTGGTTTTCCTAGTGAGTTTGTCTACCTCGTCTTTAAATTCAGATACTTCACAGTTGTTCTGATATGCAGAGGCATGGGTAGTAAATATGGAGATGATAGCTAGTGCTGTTTTCTGCCATATGTTCTTATCCCATATTCCTTATTTCCTATTTTCCAATCACTTTCCTACCATCTTCTTGATGAAAATGTTATTCTCTTATCTATGCTCAGGAGTCTGAGAAAAGATATACCTCATTGTGATTTTTCTTAATAGATTGCTCAGTTGCCATTTTTTTAGGGTGGGGGGGCGCTATTTGGTCAGCATATTTCCTGATCCTGATCCTGTCAGAATTAGATAATCATTATCTCTTAAGACTGTAGCCTGCTAGTCCCCTTTGGATGGTGTCATGAAGTCTGATCCATCTGTAAACCACACATGGTTGTGCAAGGCAGACCAGAGTGGTTCTCGTTGCCCAACTGTTCAAACTCACCTCTTGGGTGGACTTACCCCTTGGAAATCCTGGAATATTCGGTCTTGGCATTGCTGAGATTCCTTAGTTTATTTTGAGGGTTGACTATCCATCCATGTCCCACTAGGAAATATATCATTTCCATATTAGAACTTTATGCCCAAGGGAGTAACCCTCTGTTTGTCAGGGGTCTGTTTAACCCACTTCAGAATAGGCTACGGAAATTTAAGAATAATTGGTTTAATTTTTGTTAGTGGCTTTATTTTGTAGGGCTTCATAGAGTGCCCTGGTGAGCCTTTCAGACCATGTAAATCTTTTATATCTTTATCTTTATCTTTTTTCTTTTTCTTTTCCTTCTTTTTTTTTTCTTTTCTTTGAGTCCACAGTGACCAAGCTGCAAACCCTTGTGAGTATAGACATTCTAGTTTATATTTAGAGTCCTCATTAGCTGATGTCAATGTATTAAGAGTTCTGACAGCATCCTTTTAAGTAAGTTAAGACTGCTTCTTGAATCTCTGTTCTAAATTCCCTTTTCTTCTTATTGATATAATCTCCATATGTAATATGAAATATTTTCAATATCAAACATTTTTATCATTTTATGAGGTGCTGCTTTTTTGGAAAGAATGATATGGAATCTATCTTGTTTCTGACTGGATTTGGTGTTTTTCTACCTTCAGAGGACCAAATTATGTCTAGAAATTTTACTGTAGTGTGGGTTTCTTGATCCTTGCTTGGGTTGATTATCTGTCCTCTGAGGGTAAGGAATTCACTTAACTAATTTTAACCTTAAGTCTGTTCATCGAAGTTATCACCATAAATAAGGATACCGTCAACATAGGAAATAATAGTTGATATGTATGTTGTGTTTTCTTGAAAGTCTTGGTTGTCTTCTGTTCAAAGGTTTGGGCTATTACTCAGCTGTTAAAATATCGTTGTGGTAACCTAGTAAGTGGATATTGTTGACCTTCCCATGTGAATGTAGTCATGGCTTGGCTCTCTCCTCATCAAATGGATTATCAGAGAATGTGCCATGTAAGTCTATCACCATATAATAAATTCCATATCTAGTGGTGATATTGCTTATAGTGTCTATATATGGGACTCCTGCCTCAATTTTGGGAAAGTGTGTGTTAAAATTCCTATAGTCTGTTAAAAAGCCCGATGGGTTATTACATGTTAAGAGATTAGGTACAATAATTTGTTCCTTTACAAATTACTGAGTTTTCTTCCTTAATTTGAGCATGTCCTCTCTTTAGATTGTATTGGGGGTATGGTTTGATATTTAAATGGGACAGGCAGTTTAATTGCAGTCCATTTTACCACAGCCACATAAGTTGTAGGAATAGTTACATGCTTATTTGTTATATGGCACCTTAGTACATCCATTCTAACAATATGTTCTAGGTTGGGATCTATAAGGCATGTAGTCTGAATCCATAGTCTATCAATTTTGGGGGGCTCTATGTACTTCATGTCTTTGGGTTAATTTCTTCCTAATCCTTCAGTTAGTCCCTTTTTATTATTAAAGTTTCCTAAATTAGTAGTAAATTAATAAATATAAATTAATATTTATATCATTGTTATTTGGAATTCTTTACCTAACAATGTATTAGTATATGTAGTAGTTTTATTTACAAAAGGGATTTCTGTTGATATGGCCAGTGGAACATATTTGAGCAATTGTCTCTGGCTTGGGCCAACAGGCAGAGACTGGAATCCCAGTAGAGGGCTCATGGGGCTTTCTCTTCTTTGCTTATCAGGGGTTTATCTGTTATTGGGATTAAATTTTATAAGAGGGTTTATATTGATAGTAACTGGGTTAGGGGGTGTATATGTGGGTTTATTTTCTGTAAGTCTGTTTCCTCTGAAAGATTGGTTGTTTCTATTTCTCTTCCACTCTAAGTAGTTTCTGGGCTTTCTATTTGGATTTCTATTTTTATAATCTGGATTAAAGTTTAGTGGTCTAAATTGCTTATGCAGTCAAAAGGATTTTCCAGAATTGGTCTGTGTGATCTGTTTTGGCTTGGTCTATTTACATTAGGTATAGGCCTGTTTTGTCCAAATAAATGAGTGTTAAACCTATAGTTTTTTATCTTATTCCTCAGCTGCTCTTACAAGTCAGTGACTCCTATGTTTCTGGTGTCTGTAAATACTGCAACTAATACTATTCTATCCTGTGGGAACACAGCTTTTAGACTGACCTTTTGAATTTGTTCTGTTGCTTCCTCATGAAGTACATAAGGTGTCTGTCTCCTCTTGTAAATCATAGATAATAGGCCTAATTTCATTATTAGTAGCTTCTCCTGATGTTTTTCATGGAGATGTTTTAAGGGATAATACTTATAGGCCATTTGAATCTCTAGGTTGCTGTTACCCAGTCAAACAAAGATCTTTTTTTTTTTATTAAAGATTTTTATTTATTTATCTGACAGAGATCACATGTAGGCAGAGAGGCAGGCAGATAGAGAGGAAGGGAAGCAGGCTTCCCACTGAGCAGAGAGCCCAATGGGGGCGCGATCCCAGGACCCTGGGATCACGACCTGAGCTGAAGGCAGAAGTTTTAATCCACTGAGCCACCCAGGTGCCCCAAACAAAGATCTTTTTTTAATTAATATATCTCCAAATGCTCTAAGGTCTTGATTAAATTTAGCATCAGTGGCAGTGGGTCCAAGTTGTATAACCTCTGCTCCTGTGAGGATCAGGTTATGTCTTCCATTAGGCCATAAATCTGACAGCTTCTGGATATCTGAGTCCAAATCAGTTCGTTAGAATTCCATTCTGATTTTTGTCACTTCTTATTTAATATAAGCTCTCTTTTCAGTAAGTCTGATTGGGTCCATATTGTATATTTTCATGGGCCTACCTCCTAGGAAGTTAGTGTCCAGGGTTAGCTGGATTAAAATAATTGTCATCATCCTTAGGTTATAGATTGGTGCCTTTAGGAACAAAAAAGATCTGGATTTCTTCCTACTCTGGAGATTATTTTCTGTACTAGCACTTTTACTTTCTGCCTATCGACATCTGTGTTACTTAATGCTTCTAATAAGAGTCAAATAATTTCTTCCTTATTTACTCTTTTTTACTATAGAATATAACTAACTGGGATAGGTGATAAGGCCAACATCTGGAGTTTCCTTAATTTTAAGTTTTGTTAGGACTGAATCTTCAGTAGGTCTCCACGGATCCTCAGAAGTTAATATATAATCCATTCTACCCCTAAACCTTTGCTTGAGTAATTTTGGTAGGGTTAGTGAGCAAGGTATATTTGCTATTGCCCTCCTGCCTTTCACAATAGTGTTCAAAATGTTTTATTATAGAGACATTTAATAGAACATTCCAAATTGTTTATTATATGGTAGAGCAATATTAAGATAATTATTGTGGCCAGTGTTAAATCCAAATTATAATGGCTGTATCAATATTGTCTATCCATAGGCTATTTATAATTTCAGTAGGATGCCATAGATGATAAATAGTGATTAAGTTTGAAGTTTGCTAGTCTAAAGATGGGCTTTGCCAAATTTGCATCAATTATAAATTTAGTATAATTTATCAGCAATTATTTCAAATTTGGCATGGAGTATGATATACCCCATAGCATCAACCACTTTTAATTATCATTACTTTGGGTTAGGTTGCCAACTTTGCCAATTGTTCTGTTTTAGGAGGGCAAATTAATAGAGACTAAGTTTATCTTTGCCAGCAATTTATTTAACACAGGTTCACTGAGAATTTCACAAACCAGAATCCTACAGGATGATATCTCTTAATAAGCCAATAAAGAAATAACACATTCCAAATCAATGATAGATTAATTGCACTGTTGTTCCAGGTGAGGGGAGATGAAAAGAATAAAGTCCAAATAGTTGAGGTATACCTTTATAGGGGTTAACACTCAGGAGAGATAGCTAAGCCAACTGAGAACTGACGTCCAGCTGCCCACACAAAAGTAGAAGTCCTTCATTGGTGGACCACACTGCTGGGGACAGTGCAACTAGGTCCGTTGGCGGAGCACCTGCTGGGGACAGTGGAGTAGGCTCCACTGGGGGAGCACCTGCTGGGGACAGTGGAGCAGGCTCCACTGGGGGAGCACATTACTGGGGACAGTGCAGCTGGCTAGTTGGGGGAGCACACTGCTGGGGACAGTGGAGCAGGCTAGTTGTGGGGGCACACTGCTGGGGACAGTGCAGCAGATGTTGATGGGCAGGATAATCTCAGTGGGAAGACTTTAAGGCTTTCTCTACTGCCAGTAAGAGAGTGATCTTTACCCTGGCAAGAGGTCATTGCTCCCAAGGTCTTTAGGGAACTATTTAGATCTGCAAAGGGTCACTTTGCCCAGACTGAACACACTCAGATTGTCTTCACAAACTTTCTGTATTTATAGTATTTCATATTTACAGTTGAAGTGTCTCCTTATCACAGTTGCTTCTTCATATATTTTAATGATAAGCCCCCAGTGGGGGCCCATCAACAGGTGAACTATTGAGTTCTTATGGGTGAGAAGAGATGAGATGATGACATCCTGATGCAGTTTCCTTTTTACATTAAGACCCCTCTTTGCCTTTGTTATAAGCAAGTGGATTGAAATAACTTAAGTCATAAACAAGTGGGCTTAAAATCCTATCAGACCATAGGTAACACAAGGGTAAGGTTGTTATGCAAATTTCTCTCTGCCTTTTTATTGATGAGTGTTTCTAGAGACTAAGTCATCCCTCTCTTCCTGGTACCTTGGGGGAGATACCCTTATTAAAAGTAAATGTTTCTTACAAAAGTGTAACCTTTATTCAGTTTTCAGAGCTTCACTTATGGCTGTTTGTTACAAAATACTCCTTTTAAAATAAGCCCCATGCCCAAAAGACATATTTGGAGTGGTAAATATTCTCTCTTTCAGCTGCATAATATTTATGATACATTTGATATTTTAGAGAACTCAATTATGCTTGGATTTATTATTTAAATTTGTACAAAAATTTTTACATGTCATTTAAACTGTCACAATTTAGTGTGTGTGTGTGTGTGTGTGTGTGTATAGCCTTCTTAGGGATTTTTTTATTTTTTTAAACACACTTACACAGTGTTTGTGCAACTTCCACACTTAGTTCAGGATTTCCAATCTAATGTTTTCAAGCTCTCAGCCATTAAATAAGAGAGATAGAATGAAGAAGTTCTCAAATCAAGTGAAAAACGTAAATAATATGTCTGTCAGCACAAGATAAGATTTTTACAAGAATAGAACAAAGAAACAGAATATAGAAAAGGAATTGTTGATTTTTCAACAGATGAACAACTCTACTAAACATAACAATAAAATTATATCCCCATGACCTCTGTTACTTCCCATCAATATCAACACAGGTGATTCGACAAGCGTAACATTATAACACAATACTGCAGAGAAGTATCACTGTCTTAAATCTGAGGTTATTTATGGTCTAAACAAATGTGTCTACATTTACAAAATTGCACTTTCTTTCTAGAACAACTTAAAGGCTAAAAAATTCCTTTCTCCTTTTTGAAACTAGCTTAATATTAGTGTATATGGTTGGAGACAATGATCAAGTTCTGTTTACTCTCTCATACACCAAAAATTATTTATAGTATGGCCGTAACTCAGAAAAGAAGGTATTGCACTGCATTTGGTATTCCATTAAACTCAGAAAATCTCTTAGGAAAAACTTGATGTCTCCTCTGACAGCAGGAATAACAGCCTAAAAACAAGAAATAATTTAAGAGACCATGCATTTATTTGGGACCAAACAAACTCACTTTGGTGTGCATGTATTTAGGTAGAAACCTATTAGTACCCTGATTAGACTTAGCGTTTTTATGAAAAAGGGGAAAGATTAGGTAAATTGTTTTGAGAAGAGTTCATTGGCTCTAACAAGCAGGGCTTGACTTGTGCTTTATTGATTGGCCAGGTGAAGTGGTCATTAGGCAGAAGTTTACTTTTATCAGCCTTTTCAAACAGAATTTTCTCATTCTTGCTGACTTCTTGGAATGTTGACAGTTTGATCCTGTTCGAAGGTTTCGGAAACAGGTCTGGTGCAATGCACTTCCTTTGAAATGGCTGATCTAGTTCTGTTTTAAAAATGGCTCTGATTACACTATTTTCCACACATCTACTGACATTTCAGTATCTCTACCTCTTCCTAAATTTTTGTATATGCTATAGCAGTATTTCAGATGATACTATGAATCCTAGTTTCACCAGAATGGCTCAGATTTTAAGGCACAAGTGCAGGTTGTAAGTCACTTAATTTTTCATATTTTAAAATGACAATGTAAGTGTTCAAAAATAAAACTGAATAATTTGTGTATGCCTACCTATATTTTTTGGCTATGTAAACATGTCAATATGTAAATATATTTATAAATCATTACAGCTACTTTATGTGCAAAGTAAGTCAGTTTCCTAATAATTCCATTTATAAGTTTGAGGTATTTTACACAGAATTTTTGGCATGACAAAATATGTATAATAACTAATTTTTGAGGGGCGCCTGGGTGGCTCAGTGGGTTGGGCCGCTGCCTTCGGCTCAGGTCGTGATCCCAGGTCCTGGGTTCGAGCCCCACATCGGGCTTTCTGCTCAGCAGGGAGCCTGCTTCCTCCTCTCTCTCTGCCTGCCTCTCTGCTTACTTGTGATTTCTCTCTGTCAAATAAATAAATAAAATCTTTAAAAAAAAATAACTAATTTTTGATTACATTTTCAAGGGAAAACAAATAAAATAATGCTTTACTATCAATTATATAAATGTGAAGTAAGTGAGAAATATTTTAAAAAACTAAACAAGCTGTATATGAAATAGTATATAAGATAGCAAATGTTGAATTTTTCTTTAAGATGTTTTATTCTGAGTAATGATGTTTATCTATTAGTTTATATGGTGGAGAAGCAAAATCAGGAAGGTTAATAGAGTTGGTTGTAACATGGAACTTGTCCTCTCTAAACCTTTACCTGAAGCCTCAAAGCTGAGGATAATAGTTTCTGCCCACTGTATCCTGCAAAATTGAGATTCCAGATGATCTATTTAGGACTTCTAAATTGGGTTTTCCAAATCTATTCCAGTAACACCAGCCTATCACTCAAACCATCCTATATGTGAGATAAGCAGGGGAGCAAAATAATAAGTCTTTAAGAATTCCTTTGAAGGGGTTGTTAGAATTCTGTTTTCTCAGGGCAGGAGTTCTTCTGTCTGACTGGGCAAAGTGATGATCAGTTGACTTCCAAAAAAAAAAAAAAATCACTTGAAGAACCTGGCATGCGTCCAAATGGCTACGGATACATGTTGTTTTGTGGCATTTCTAAAAAAAAATATATATATATATATCAGACAGGTTGCATCTTCTTTTGTTAACAGAGGGAAGAGAGGTTTAGCTTGTCTGCATGGTAAACCTTTATTTTCAGTTTCCTTAAGGAAAAACTATTCTTTCCTGTGTCCCACAGCAAATATCTGATAATTTATTGGGCCTGGAATCATCTTGAAAGGACATTACTTATGAGGCAACGTGTCTTGAGGCTGTGGCCCTTGCACAGATGATCTGTGTAGGATATAGTGTCTGAAGACAATATCTGGGGAGTGAATATCTGGAATTAATGAAATTCAAGTCCACTCTCTGAGAACTTCTGAAGAACCTCCAATAGTTCACACCACATTGGGGAAACCCAGAACAGAATACACAAAACCAGATTTCAAGAAGATGTGATCTGTCAGAATGTATCCTAAAATCTCTCTTACTTCCTTTCTGCTTACTCCCACCCAGGAATCGTAGCTAGTAAATGGAAGAGGAAATGAAGCTTTAAAGTGAGTAAAAATTGGCTGTGGCACTCTGCACTGCAGGTTTCTGGACCTGGGTCAGACTTGAGCTGCAAGACACAAATCTTTTAACTGAATAAAAAACTTGATTAAAAAGTAATAGCTTTATTCTTAATAGCCCAAACTTCAGATGACTCAGTTGTCTCTCAATAGGTGAGTAACTAAACGGACTGTGGAACATTTATGTTCGACTACTACTCAGCAATAAAAAGAAACAGATGATTCTTACACATAACAACTTGGATAGCTCTAAAGGGCTGAATGAAAAAAAGTCATCTCTAAAGGCTACATACTGTATGATTCCATCTGTATAACATTCTTGAAATTAAAAAAAAAAGTTATAGAAATAGGGAACAGATTAGTAGTTGCCAGCAGCTAAAGAGGTGATGTAACTCTAAAAGGGCAGCTGGCCTCCTTGAAGAATATGGAAAGAACCTTCATCTAATCTAACAACAAAATTCCAAATGTTTAAAAATCTGTGAGGGATATTTTTGATGATGGAAATATTACACCTATTTATTGTAACAACGTCAGTATCCTGGTTTTGATATTGAACTATAGTTTTACAATATGTTGTCCTTGGAAGAACCTGGAAAGAGGATACATGGGATCTTTCTGTATCATTGCTTACACCTGCATGCGAATTTACAATTACCTCAAAAGTTTAATAAAAAATTATTTCATGTTACCACTATATAATACCTACCAAGCAGTAGCTTTTATGATATGTGCATATATGATCTATTTTAAAAATGATTTTAGCTTTATATCAAAATTGAGCAGGAAGTACAGACAATTCCTATATACTCCTGTCCTCATCCATGCACAGTTTCCCCACTGTCAACATTCCCCAGCAGAGTGGCACATTTGTTATAATTGATGAATTTACCTTGACATAGTGCAGTTACCCCCAAGTCCATAGCTGACATTAGGGTTCACTCTTGGCAAGTGACAATGTATAATGACATACATCGTCATTATAGTAGTTTACAGAAAATTTCACTGTCCTAATAATCCTGTGATCTGTCAACTGCCCTTGACTGCTGGCAACCACTGATCCTTTTTACTGTCTCCAAAGTTTTGGCTTTTTCAGAATGTCACAGTTGGAAGCATACAGAATGTTGACCTTTCAGATAATCCTCTTTCACTTGGTAAATGCATTTAAAATTCTTCATGTCTTTTCATGGCTTGATAGCTAATTTTCTTTTAGTGCTCAATAAAGTTTATCTGAATGCACCACAGTTTACTTATCTGTTCACTTACCAAAGGACATCCTGGATGCCTCCAGTCCCTGGCTATGAATAAAGCTGTTATAAACATCTGGGTATGGGTTTTTGTGTGGACATAAGATTTCAGTTCATTTGGGTAAATATCAAGGAGCATGACTGCTGGATTATGTAGTGATAGTATGTTTAGTTTTATAAGAAACTGCAAAAGTGTCTTCCAAGGTGGCTGTATCATTTTGCATTCCTCTCAGTACTGATGAGAGTTCCTGTTGCTCCACATCTTTGCCAGCATTTGATGTTGTCAGTAAGTATTTTTATTAAACTGGTCTTGAATATTTAATTTGTGAGAAATAAGTTTATTAATATTTGAAGGTGACTGAAAAAGTTATGGTATTATCCCAAAATATTTTTAAAAAGGGGGGTAGGAAAGCAAAATCTAATGAAGACAAAAAATAACATCTCTTCATTTTTTGTGTTTTTTCTTTTCGTTTTTTACTGTTTTTCCCCCCTGCTTGTTCACTTTTAGATTAGCTCCTCTGAATGTCTTAAGGAAGTACCTGTTAGCCCTCTGAGAGATGTCTGGATTCATGTTGCTATGTGAATGAGAAATAGGCAAAAAGAAGTGAAGTTGCAAAAGATAAAGACTATAGAACACAAAATGGAGTGATGAGTGAAAGTTAGGAAAAAATAGTTTATTTTTTAACTTTTTCAGTTCTCTGAAATGAATTCTGTATCAAGATTCAAGTATCTAAGCACATTTTCTATCATATTTCTAGAGTGTATTAGGAGCATGTTCCAAGTATTTTAAAGGGAGTTACCAGGCTACATAGCAAGCATGGTGGTCCTTTTTAACAAACTCAAAGATAAACTCTTTATGAGCTAATAAATGTACTCTGGACACTAGACACCAAGAAAAATAGGAACAACAGACAAATGACTTAAAAAAAAAAAGAAGGGACTACCAATTCATTTATCTTTCCTTAAAAATTCCTGAAGAAATTTCATTTTTGTCATCAGTTAGGAAAAAAGGAAAATAATAGAGATACCCCGTGGACATATGCTCTGGATTAATTATACACACTTTACTAAGTAGCATATACATAATGCACACTACAGTTCAAAATATAGTTTATTATAAATTCTCTCTGACGTTTTGATAAAACAGGAATAGCTAGAGTGTCGCCTGTCTTGAACATGTTAGATAATCATTTTCTTTCCCCATTCTGGTTATAGGGCATTGTGCCCTTGAATCGTCAGAATTTGCTTCTGAACCCTAATCATCTAAGTCATGGTATTGCAATTAAAGTTGGTTATTTTTGTATCAAAGCTAGTTGCAAGAGATAACCATCTGTTAGGTGGTATTTTATAAAGATAACGCTATCTTTACATGGTTCTGAATATTTAATTAAATGAGTTTTGTTTCTGTGTTTATTAATTCTCCCTTTTGCTTTTATGTCCTAACTTGTCATCTTCGGACTTGGAACATTCTCATTAGCATGAAAACCTACTTTAGTATTTCATCTCTTAAATAATCCTCATTTTATCTTAAAATACTATCCAGCTATTGTGCCCTTTTTTTTTTCTTACTGTCCTTCAAAGTGAATGATTCATGAGTTTTGTATACCCAGTCTTCATTTTCTCATTATTCTATCTCTGTATCATTCTGGTTTGGCTTCAGTATCCATACCTCTGCAGTCTCTTCCTGTCAAGTCAACACCACGTCATGGTCCCATATCTGATGTTCTGTTATTTTGTCATTACTGAAAAGACTTCTCAGCATTTAACCAATGTAACACTTTTTTTAAAGATTTTTTTTTTTTTAATTTGACAGAGAGGGAATACAAACAAGGGGAGTGGGAGAGGGAGAAGCAGGCTTCCCGCTGACCAGGGAGCCCAACGTGGGGCTCGATCCCAGGACCATGGGATCAGGACCTGAGTCAAAGGAAGATGCTTAATGACTGAGCCACCCAGGTGCCTCCTAAATGTAAACCCTTTAAAAACAAAACAAACAAACAAACAAAAAAACCTTACGTTTATTTTGCTTTTTATTCCCCTCTTCCCTGGTTTGTTCTCGATGCTTCTCTGCTTCCTAACAAATGATGGAAAAGCCCCTGAGCTGATTCCTGGACTGCCATCTTCTTGTTTCTATGTATTTTTGTTCTCTACAACCTGGGAGATTTTGTCTAGTCTCATAATTTTCAGTCCCAACTACCTATTAAGTCCCTCATACCATCTTCAAAGCTGAACATTTCTCGGAGCTCTGTTTATTCACTGGACTATTGGACTTTCCAATTTCATGTTTAAAGGGCAATCAAATATAATATGGCTAAAACATAATATTCATTCCCCTCAAGCCTTTTCCTAAACCCATTTCTCCCCCTAGTTTTTTGATCTCAGCAACCATTGTTATTTGCTTAAGTCAAAATCCAGATATAGCAGTGCTTAAAAGATTTTTCCCAGATAATTCAGAATTTTATCTCTGTATCCCTACATAGATCATGATATATTTATACATATATCTTATGAATATAAGATCATATATATATGTATATATATCGGCAACATCAGTTTTTCTCTAAAGGTCCAATAATTATAGTTGCTGAGTAGATGTTTTTGTTTAGTACCTGGATGGACTTTGTTATTTAGCAAGTTATGCTCATTTGCATATGAATTCCAAAATCACTTTTAGATTTTTGTAAAGATAATTTAACCTTTATATGGACCAATTTTAGGAGTTTTTAAAAAAGAGTTCAGGAAAACTAGAAGTACTTTGCATTACTGTTTTTGAGGCTCTTAAAACTTATAAAAAATATTCTCCAAGAATTTAAAACTTGCTTATATCTCCTCCATATTTATCAGGTATATCACCCTTGTTGATATATTTATTATGCTTTGATATGTTTTTAATTTTCCCACTGTGTTATCTATTATCTAAGCTTATCAGTAAATTTTTTGAATTATCCTATTAAAAGCCCCAGGCATTAATTTTTATTTTTTTTCATGGTCCTGAAAGCATCTTGCTTTTTTTTTTTTTTAATTTATTTATTTGACAGACAGATCACAAGTAGGCAAAGAGGCAGGCAGAGAGAGAGGAGGAGGCAGGCTCCCTGCTGAGCAGAGAGCCCGACACAGGGCTGGATCCCAGGACCCTGAGATCATGACCTGAGCCGAAGGCAGAGGCTTTAACTACTGAGCCACCCAGGCGCCCCAGCATCTTGCTTTTTAAAGACAAAGATAATAGTATTTTCCTGAAATTGTTTGGTTCTATTTTGTCTTTTTTTAAAATTGCCACATTTTTCCAGTTTTATTGAAAAATAATTGACATATGTCACTGTATAAACGAGGCACAGAGCATGATGGTTTAGTTAGCATATATTGTAAAATGAGTATCACAATAAGTTCAGCTAACTGTCGTCTTACATAAATACAATTAAGAAAAAGGAAAAAAAATAATTTCTCCTTGTGAAGAGAGCTCTTAGGATTTACTCTTAACAACCTCCTTGTTAAGGGAGTGTTAGGTGTACAGCAGTGTTTAGGTATAGTCCTTGTGTGTACACTGGATCCCTAGTAATTATAACTGGAAGTTTGTATCCTTTTTTAAAGTTTTTAATTTAAATTCCATTTATGTAACATACAATGTTACATACAATGTAATGATAGTTTCTGGTGTACAATATAGTGATTCAACACTTCCATATACCACCAGGTGCTCTTCACAATAGGTACATTCCTTAATCTCCATCACCTCTTTATCCCATCCCCCCCACCCACCTCCCTTCTGGTAATCATTAGTTTGTTCTCTATAGTTAAGAGTATTGGGATGCCTGGGTGGCTCAGTCCATTAAACATTTGCCTTTGGCCCAAGTCCTGATCCAAGCCCCTTTCTCTTTCTCTGTCTCCTGCTCAGTGGAGAGTCCGCTTCTCCCACTCCCCCTGAGTGTAGTCTCTCACTCACTCACTCTCTCTGTCAAATAAATAAACATCTTTTTAAAAAAGTCTCTTAGCTCACCTCTTTTCTCTTTTGCTCATTTTTAAAAGATTTGTTTATTTATTAGAACAAGCAAGGAGATGCGAAGAGGGGAGAGGAGGAGAGGGAGAGGCAGGCTCTCCACAAGCAGGGAGCTCAAAACAGGGCTTAATCCCAGCACCCCAGGATCATGACCTGAGCCAAAGGCAGATGCTTAACCAGCTGAGCTACCCAGGTATCCCTCATTGTTTCATTTTTTAAATTTCACTTATGAGTGAAATCATACGGTATTTGTCTTTCTCTGACAGCCTTACTTTGCTTAGCGTAATACTCTCC
This sequence comes from Lutra lutra, assembly GCF_902655055.1. Classification (NCBI taxonomy): domain Eukaryota; kingdom Metazoa; phylum Chordata; class Mammalia; order Carnivora; family Mustelidae; genus Lutra; species Lutra lutra. The sequence continues at coordinate 49,893,101 of NC_062292.1, forward strand.
AGCTCAATTCATGTCCTTGCAAATGTAAGATTACATTCTTTTTGATGACTAACATTCCAGTGTGTGTGTGCGTGTGTGTGTGTGTATACGCACACACACACACACAAATAACCTCCTCTTTATCCATTCATGCATCGACAGATGCTTGGACTGTTTCCATAATTTGGCTATTGTAGATAAGGCTGCATGTATCTCTTAAAATTAGTGTTTTTATATTCTCTGGGTAAATACCCAGTAGAGTGATTACTGGGTCATAAGGTAGTTGCATTTTTAACCTTTTGAGGAGTCTTCATACTGTTTTCCACTGTTGCTGCACCAGTTTGCTTTCCCACCAGTGGCGCAAGCAGGTTCCTTTTTCTCCATATCCTCACAACACCTGTTATTTCTTGTATTGTTGATTTTACTCTTCTGGCAGATTTGAGGTGGTGTTTCATTTTAGTGTTAATTTGCATTTCGCTGAGGTAAGCAGCTTTTCATGTGTCTGTTAACTGTCTGTATGTCATCTTTTGAAAAATGTCTATTCATATCTTCTGCCCTTTTTAAATTGCATTATTCTCTTTTTGGGTGTTGAGTTTTATAAGTTCTTTATAGATTTTGGATACTAACCCTTTATCAGATATTTCATTTGAAAATATCTTCTCCCATTCCAAAAGATGCTTTTTAGTTTTGTTGATGTTTCTTTCAGTGTACAGGAGGTTTTTTATTTACTTATTTTTTTATTTTGATGTAGCCCCAATAGTTTATTTTTTATTTTGTTGCCCTTCCTTGGGAGACAAATCTAGTAAGAAATGGCTACAGCTATATTAAAGAAGTTACTGCCTCTATTCTCTTTCAGGATTTTTATGGTTTTAAGTCCTTAGTCTCTTTTGAAATTATTTTTGTGTATGGTTTAAGGAAGTGGTCCAATTTCATTCTTTTGCAACTAGCTGTTGGGTTTTCCAAAAACAATATTTGTTGAAGAGACTGTCTTGTTCCCATTGGATATTCTATCCTGCATTGTTGAATATTAACTGACCATATAATTGTGGGTTCATTTTGGGTTCTCTGTTCTGTTGATCTATATGTCTATTTTTGTGCCAGTACCATAGTATTCTGATTACTACAGCTTTGAAGTATAATTTGAAATTGCAATTGTGATATCCTCCAGATTTGTTTTTCTTTTTCAAGGTTGCCTTTGGCTATTTTGGGTCTTTTGTGGTTCCAAAGCAATGTTAGGATTGTTTGTTCTAGCTCTGTGAAAAATGCTGGTGGTATTTTGATAGGGAGTCCATTAAATGTGTAGATTGCTTTGGATAGTATAGAAATTTTAACAGCATTTGTTCTTATGATCCACGGGCATGGAATATCTTGCCATTTATTTGTGTCATCTTCAGTTTCTTTCATCAGAACATTATAGTTTTCAGATTATAGACCTTTTACCTTTTTGGTTAAATTTATTCCTATGCATTTTATGGTTCAATTGTAAATGAGACTGTTTATTTCTCTTTCTGCTACTTCTTAGTGTAGAGAAATGCAGCTGATTTACATATAATGATTCTATATGCTGTGACTTAACTAAATTCATTTATCAGTTCTAGTAGTCCTTTGGTGAAGTCTTTCTTGTTTTCTATATAGAATATCATGTCATCTGCAAATAGTGAAAGTTGGGTAGTATAGGCATTTTGACAATATTCTTCCAATCCATGAGCATGGGATGTCTTTCCATTTCTTTGTGTCCTCTTCAATTTCATCAGTAGTTTATAGTTTTCAGAGTACAGATCTTTCACCTCTTTAGTTAGGTTTATTCTTAGGTACCTTCTTATTTTTGGTGAAATTATAAATGGTATTGATTCCTTGATTTCTCTTTCTCCTGCTTCATTGTTAGTATATAGAAATACAACAGATTTCTGTATGTTGATTTTGTATTCTGTGACTTTACTGATCTTATCAGTTCCAGCAGTTTTTGTCTTCCTTCCTTCCTTCCTTCCTTCCTTCCTTCCTTCCTTCCTTCCTTCTTTCCTTTCCCTTACTTTCTCTTTCTTTCTCTCTTTCTCTCTTCCCTTCCTTCCTTCCTTCCTTCTTTCCTTTCCCTTACTTTCTCTTTCATTCTCTCTTTCTCTCTTCCCTTCCTTCCTTCCTTTCCTTCCTTTCAAGATTTTATTTATTCATTTGAGAGAGAGAGAGTGGGGAGAGGGAGAGGGACAAGCAGACTCCCCGCTGAGCTGGGAGCCTGACATAGGGCTTGATCCCAGGACTTAGAGATCATTGCCTGAGCCAAAGGCAGACACTTAACCATTTGAGCCACTCTCGTGCCCTTGTTTTCTGTGTGTAGTATCATGTTATCTGCAAATAGTGGAGGTTTGACTTCTTCCTTGCCAATATGGATGCCTTTTATTTCTTTTTGTTGTCTGATTGTTGTGACTAGGACTTCCAGTACTGTTATGAATAACAGAGGTGAAGGTGGACATCCCTGTTTTGTTCCTGACTGTAGAGGAAAAGCTCTCAATTTTTCCCTCTTGATGATGATATTGGTGGTATTTTTCATACATGGCCTTTATTATATTGAAGTATATTTTCTCTAAACGTAGTTTGTTGAAGCTTATATCATGAATGCATGTCATACTTTATCAAATGCTTTTTCTGCAGTCAAATGCTCTACCACTGAGCTATACCCCCATAAAGGCTTTTTCTGCATGTGTTGAAATGATCGTATGATTCTTATTCTTTCTCTTATTAATATGATGTATCATATCAGTTTGCAAATATTGAACAATCTTTTAACTCAGAAATAAATCCCACTTGATTGTGGTGACTTTTTTTTTTTTTTTTTACTTTATTGTTGGATTTGGCTTGCTAGTATTTTCTTTAGAATTTTTGCATCTGTGTTCATCAAGGATATTGGCCTTTCTAGTGCTGTCTTTATCTGGTTTTGGTATCACTGTAATGTTGGCCTTATAGAATGAATTTAGAAGTTTTCCTTCCTTTTCTATTTTTTTGAATAGTTTGAGAAGAATAGGTATTAACTCTTTTTTAAGTGTTTGGTAGAATTCATCAGTGAAACATCTGGTCCTGGAATTTTTTTTTTTTTGAGGAATGTTTGATTACTGATTTCTTTGCTATGTATAGATCTGTTCAGTTTTCTATTTCTTCCTCTTTATGTTTTGGTGATTTATATGTTTCTGGGAATTTCTGCATTTTTTATAGATTGTCCAGTTTTTAGGCATATAGATTTTCATACTGTTCTCTTAGAATTATTTGTATTTCTGTAGTATTGGTTGTTATTTCTCATTTGTGATTTTATTTATTTGGGTCCTTTTTCTTTGATAATTCTGGTTGGAAGTTTATCAATTTTATTAATTTTTTCAAAGAACCAGCTCCTGTTTTCATTAATCTGTTCTTTCTTTCTTTTCTTTCCTTTTCTTTTTTTTAGTTCCTGTATCATTTGTTTCTGCTATGATCCTTGTTATTTTCTTCCTTCTGCTGACTTTAGGCTTCATTTGTTGTTCTTTTTCTAGCTCCTTAGTGTAAGGTTGGTTGTATATTTGAGATTTTTCTTGCTTTTTGAGGTAGACCTGTATTGCTTTATATTTCCCTCTTAGGTCTGCTTTTGTTGCATTCTAAAGGTTTGGACCATTGTGTTTTCACTTTGTTTGTTTCCATTTTTTTTTTAATTCTTTTATTTCCTTGTTGACCTATTCATTGTTTAGTTAACATGTTGTTTGACTTCCATGTTTTTGTGGCCTTTCCAGATGTCATATTGTGTTTGACTTCTAGTTAACAGTGTAGTCAGAAAAGGTGCATGTTATGGCTTTGATCTTCTTGAGTTTGTTGAATCCTGTTTTGTAAAGTAATATGTGATCTATTCTGGAGACTGTTCCATGTGCACTTCGAAGAATGCATGTTCTTGTGTTTTAGGATGGAATGCCATGAATGTATATGTTAAGTCCTTCTGGTCCAATGTGTCCTTCAAAGCCATTGTTTCTTTGTTGATTTTCTGTTTAGATGATCTATCCATTGATGTAAATAAGTTGTTAAATTTTCTTATTATTACTGTATTATCAATTAATTTCTTTCTGTTTATTATTTTATGTATTTGGGTGATCCCATTGTAGGTGCCTAAGTATTTACAATTATTATATGGTAGGTGTGTATATGTGTGTCTGTGTGTGCATAGATAGTTATAAATATGGTTTGTATCTTTGACCAACTTTATCTTTATCTCTCTCCTCCCATCCCCTGCCTCTGGTAACCAAAGTCAGACATCTTTTCCTCTTTTCCTGAGGGTTTTTTTTTTTTAATTAATTAATTTTTTTTTTAGGTACCATATATAAGTGAAATCATACAGTGTATGTCTTTCTCTGTTGGACTTATCCTACTTAAAAAATGCCTTCAAGATCCATTTGTGTTGTTGGAACTGGTTGGATTTCCTCATTTTTTTTAATGGTCAAATGATATTTCATTGTTTATATATACCATGACTTTTTATCCATTCATCCATTGTTTGACACTTGGTTGTTTCTGTATCTTGACTATTATAAAAAAAATATAGTATTAACATGGGGATGCAAATATCTTTTCAAGTTAGTGTTTATTTTCTTTGGCTATATTCCCAGATGTGCTATTACTGGATCATATGATAGTTCTATTTTAATTTTTTGAGGATTCTCTATATTACTTCATAGGTAATTGCCATATTTTTTTGTGTTTTCATGGAATTCTGTTATCAGGCCTTTCCTGTTATCATCCTAATTAAACACAGGATCACATGCTAATGGGTTTTCCCCATGTCTTCCGACTCAAGTTCATGACTCACTGCTTCCTCACATAATTCTAATAAGACAAAGGATGGACTTAATGCCAGGTTCTTTTTTTCATGGTTAGACAAGTAGTATCTGGCTTGATTTTTTTTTTAACTGCCTGATCAGATAGAATTCTACAGAATTGAGTAATACTCTATATCTTAGTTTATGAAAACAGGACTCTTTAGAAACAAGATATTTTGATATACTCAAACTGATGAATTAGAGTGTGTTTCCACTGTTGTATTAAACAGGTTTTAATTGGTATTCAGGTTAAAGAAACCAGTTGAAATTCTAAGGGTGCTTTGATTTTAATAATGAACAGTAAAGCCACAGACTGTGCTTAAAAAACACATAAATGATAAGAAAATGTAACAGTGTGGTGTGCAAAATACAATCCTTTGGACCGATATTCTGAGGTAGCTGCTGTGAATGGAATCATTCCTCATTTAAAGCTGCAGGTAGGGGCGCCTGGGTGGCTCAGTGGGTTAAGCCGCTGCCTTTGGCTCAGATCATGATCCCAGGTCCTGGGTTCAAGCCCCACATTGGGCTTTCTGCTCAGCGGGGAGCCTGCTTCCTCCTCTCTCTCTGCCTGCCTCTCTGCCTACTTGTGATTTCTCTCTGTCAAATAAATAAATAAAATCTTTAAAAAAAAAATAAAGCTGCAGGTAGAACATGTGTATTTATAAAGTGTGTGGAGGATATTGGCACAGATGGTCACTCAAATAAAATCAGGTGCTTCCAAATGGTCAAAATAAAACAAAAACCAGTAAAATAAACATGCTTACTGTGTATATACTGGTACTAATAGAATATAATTTCAAAATGAATATTTTTTTCAGAATGAGTATGAAATCACAAATTGTATTCTAGGCCATTTATTTTTAGTACATTGAAAAAATTTTATCCCAACATCCTAATACTTAAGTCAGTTATACATACAGTATGGAATGACACATCACTGTATAAATCATTTACTGATAGTGGAACTAATTAATTGTGTGAAGATCTACCATCAGCAAACACAATCAGATAAGAACAAAATTTCTTCAGATTGTCTCATCTGTTCAGGGAAGTTGCATAACTATTTTGAAAATTCTTATTACTTTCTAGAAAGTAGTAACAATCCTAGCAGGTGTTTTCTTTGAACAGGAATATTCCAGGGTGACAAATCTGTTTTCCTCTTTTTTTTTTTTTTAATTTTGTTTATTTATTTGACAGACAGAGATCACAAGTAGGCAGAGAGGCAGGCAGAGAGAGAGGAGGAAGCAGGCTCCCTGCTGAGCAGAGATCCCGATGTAGGGATGTGGGACTCGATCCTGGGACCCTGGGGTCATGACCTTAGCCGAAGGCAGAGGCTTTAACCCACTGAGCCACCCAGGCGCCCTTGTTTTCCTCTTTCGAAGGTACTTTCTACTTCTCACTTTAAGATTTCCCTCATTCTTCTTCATCCCACATTCAACAATGCCAAATCCCTTCTTCCCTCTTAACTTTTGGTTTGTACTTGCTTCCAATCAATATCTAAAACCATCCAGATTCTGCTGAAATACTAGTTTACATTTCCAGAGAATAAATTCATATAATTCTCTCTAAAAATCTTTTTTTTTTTTTTTTGGTGTATAAATTTTACTGAAAATGACTTTTTCCTTAGTTTTAATCTGGATTTATTGAACCATTGTTCCGTTGTTCAAGTCTATGGATTTACATTCAATATATTTTGTGTGTATAAACATATCCTGAATACTATTATTGGTTAATAACTGTCCGTCCTTTAGAACTATCCTGAAAACTAGAAAAGCAACTTAGAAATTAATAATGCTGACTTGATTTAAAACATATTAAGTGTATAATTGTGTCATCTGAAATGACCCTCTTTTTGGAATTTGAGATACATGGGCATGGACTTAAAAGAATTTTCAAAAATTGTGCTTTTTTTACTTAATAACAGAGAAAGACTAATCCAGCATAACTTTTTTTCTTTAGCATAGGAGCCTAGAAGAAAACTGTGTTGTATATTATTCACCACTCATTTATTCATTCAGCAGTTATTTATTTGATCTCCTCCTGTAAGACTAACATGGTCCTTGAAGTTCTACAGAAAGGCCAGGTAAAAGAAAAACATTTATTTTCCTCTTTATATATATAAAAAAAAAAATAGGATGCCTGGGAGGCACAATCAGTTAAGCATCTGCCTTTGGCTCAGGTCATGATCCTACGAGTCCAGCATGGGGCTTCTTGTTCAGCTGGGAGCCTGCTTCTCCCTCTGCCTGACTTCCTCTTGCTCTCACTCTCTCTCTGACAAATAAATAAATAAAATCTTAAAAAAAAAAATTTAACCCTACAAAGAGGTTGAAAGAATAATGTAGTAACATCCATATAAACATTTTACGTTTGACATTAATGATGGTGGTGGTGCTATTGCTTTTTCTTTTTCCTCCTTTTCCTTTTTCTCTCATCCATGTTTCTGACAGGATCTAATCATCAAGGCTCATTTATTGATATTGATGGTTTAATTTGTTTGTCTAGAAATGTTTCCCAACCATTTGTTTGTTTGTTTCACTCTTTGACATTTTGGAAGAGTCTAAATTAGTTTTCTTGTAGAATACTTAATGTTCTAGACTTCTCTGATAGTTCGCTCCATATTGAAATCAGGCTGGTAAGGGTATGACATAAAAAGTGGTGTGTGTGTGTGTGTGTGTGTGTGTGTATGTTTTACTTTTTCTATTTGCATCTCAGTTTTTCACATTTTTATGCACTGTCTGCACATTTACAAATTCTTTTCATGCTGCAATGCTTATTTTGTGGGGATTTGTGTTAATCTAATTAGAAGTTGTTTGGGTTTGATGTTTGTTATAGCTCTGGCTATTGTCAGTGCCTAAGAAGCTTCAAATTCCTGTAGTTATACCTTGGGTAAACAGTATGAGCTAGTTTTTTAGGAGTTTGTCTGAGGCTAATTGCTGTTGTCTTTGAGTCTGCCCACTTGCCTCCTGGTCTTCCCTTTGTACTGCTTCCTAAGAGAATGTCTTTTGCAGTCCTCTCAGTGGAGTTCCACTGTTTTCTTTCTTGAAGATTGTTAGTGTGGTAGTGGAGGGATGTTAGAAGTTTCTCTGTTGATTTGATGAAGTCTTAGTCTTTGGCTGGCACTGTGAACCTGAATCTCAGGGGCATGACCTTCCCAGTGTTCTGTATCTGCTATAGATAGAACGTTGAACTTGTTTCCCCTCAGAGGTGGAGATTCTGCTCCTCTCAGAACAAACATCCATCCATCCATCCATCCATCCATCCATCCATCCATCTCTCTATTGGATTTCTTTTCTCTTCTAGATACAAGGAGTTTCTACTAGAGCTTTCAAGATAGTTCCATTGTTCTTTCCCCTTTAGATGTGTTCTTTAGCAGAAATAATAAAGGTAGTTCTGGGAGGATTTTGGCAGTGACATCATAAATTATTTTCATAAACCTCTCTGATTTTTCCTATTAATTATCTGGTAGAGTTCCTATAGGAAAATCTTTCCAGAGTGTGAAATTTCCCTCTCCCACTCTATAGTCTCAGATGCCTTACTCTTTACACTAGCCCATAATGGAACTTTGGCAATTCTTAACTGGCTTTTATGGCACACCATGATGTCTTTGCCAGGTAAGTAAATGTCCTGGTACTGTTTCTTACTTGCAGGTGAATGCCTCACAAAATATTTTCATTCAGTTTTTTGCCTTACAACCTCATTTTTATGATGAGTTAACAAAAGTTATTTTCAATTTTTCCAGTTTTTTTTTTCTTGTTATAAGTGTGGGAATAGCACCCTTTTCTGCTTGCAGTATCTCAAAGACAGATTTTTTTAAAGCACCATTCCTTTAACTATGATAGCAAAATATGTGCTCATCACAGCATCTGGAGCATAGCAGAGTCTCAGTAATTATAAATTCCTTTTCTATTTATTTAATTTAGAAGTATGCCCATTTGAAGCTATTATTTATAAGTGATAATACTTTAAACTAGATTTTCTCACAATATTCTGACAAATATCTTTCAGCAAGATGTTAATTGGTAACTTGTGGAAGGAAAAGGGGATGGAGGTATAGTATTTCATGACTAAATAATTTGAGGAAAAAAATTGGTTAAGCAAATTAAATGGTTTCTTTACTGAAGTCATTCTCAGAGCTATTATACATTATATATTGCACAGAGGTGTGTAATGTGCACACTGGTTTTTTCACAGAACATCCACTAATAATTCCTAAAAATACCTAAAATTAAAAAAAATGCATGTAATCTATTGTTAGTTATTTATACACATCAGTGAGATTGAAGGAATTAAATCTGAGACAAAACTTTGCTAAATGGCAGCAAGAAAATTTTATGAAAATACCAGACATTATCGCTTCTCGGCCTTTTGGCTAAGATCAAGTGAAAATACCAGACATTAAACATATAATAAAACAATTAGGAAATACTAATGATTTTGAGAAGTATCTCCTGCCATGGGAATGTTCATATAGGAGAGAATAAATGTATATGTTGTATAATAACTGTATAAGATTTATATGCCAAGTAATCTGATGATTAGAATTGGAAAAGATATTGTAATATACATATTAATTTCTATTAGAATATTTTTTCTTATTTAATCATTTAATATTTATATTTTCTACGTAATATTCTATACTTTACATTTGGCCCAAAATATTTCCACTGAAAACCAGTTTTCCATTCTGTTTTCACATTAGGACAAGATTTGCAAATTCTATACCCATTTTTCTCTACACAGTTGCATTTGAGGAGTGGATGATACATCATGTTGCCTAACATACGCCTCTTTAGCAAACCAGCGACTCATTATTAAGATAAACAGCCATTGAACTTGCACATTAAAAGTGCACAGAGGGTACTCTTTGTTACTCTATGAATCAGGTTCATGACATAACTTATGTCTCTGGAGGATGTGTTGAACAAACTAATTCTAACAATTCAATCAGTCTGAACTCCTTTTCCTGAAGCAGAGTTGTCTTTTCTGTCTCCTGAGGTTTCCTGAGTCAAATGCAAATAAAGGGGGAACATCACTATCATCTCTTCCCTAATCACAATTGTCACCTCATGTCTCCTCGGGGTAATAGACTCACGCAGTTGTATAGTTCTCTGAAGACAATGAGAGCTGAAATTTCTGATGAAGAAAAAGGAAGTGAAAGCATTTCTAATATGTATAGTTTTGAAAAAATTAATGTTAATAAACAGGTTTTTGTGATTGAAATACTAGTCAGTCACATGTAGTTTTAAATTGAGTTGGAACTTTATATCAGTAACTGTATTGTCATGGATATGAATATCATTGTGTGTTTTTTTTTTTTTAAGATTTTATGTATTTATTTGACAGAGAGATAGCGCAAGTAAGCAGAGCAGCAGGCAGAGGGAGAGAGAGAAGTAGGCTCTCTGCTAAGCAGGGAGTCTAATGCAGGGTTCGATTCTAGGACCCTGGAATCATGACCTGAGCTGAAGGCAGCCACTTAACCAACTGGACCTCCCAGGCGCCCCAAGAATATCATTCTTAAGAACAGGTATAAACTTCAGTATACTTTAATGCTATTCAGTCCTACTTGTCACAGATAAGGGAATATTCTTAAAAATATTTCTTAACACACAAAAGTCAGAGAAGAAATATTGATTTGTGGACTCAGTTTTGTAGCTCCTCAGTGAACATTTTATAAGAACAATCATCAGTTTAAAAAAAAACAGAAAACAATAATCAGTGATAGGGCTTTTAGATGGAAATGGCGGTAGGTAAAAACAACTTTTTGAGATGTGGTCCTAATTTTTACTTAGCTGTATAAACTTTGGAAAGAGAACACAATTGATCCAAATTTCCTCTTCTAGTTAAGAGAATTATGTGGTTATTGGATTCAGAATATTTTCACAAGTATTTAGCTGATTTATAGTAGCAACTATTTATTCTGTTTATTTTTTCATTTGTTACTGTATCGATATCCAGGTCATCCACTTCCCTTCCTTCCTTTAAGCTAAATTCTTTCTTTTGAATCCATTCTCTGAATAATTTTTTTTTTTTTTTTCATTTTATGTCTGAAAGTTACATTTTCATTCTTCAGCTAGATAAAACCATGTATGTCACATCCATCTCAACAATTGCCACTCATCAGTAGGGACAAGTCTAGAGTCCCTGCAGATTGGTAAATCCTCTCCAAATCTCCACTGGTTAAGTTCATTAACTGAAGAATATTCCAGGAGCCCTTGTTCTGCCCTACATTCACTTTCCCAACCTCTGTTTCTTTCCAAACTAGTAACTTCTCCTTTTACCACCAATATAGAAAAATGATAAAAACTGTGATTTAAGTGGTCAATTTTATTTCTCATCTTACTCAAGCTCATTGAAACACATGACTGTATCATTAACCAGATTGTAGAATGATTATAATTTGTCACAAGTTTTTTATGTTAACTGGGCATTTTTTTTTTCTGTGTACAGTCAACTCAAATATACATGTACATGAATTTGTGGTCCAGGGTCTAGGCTCTCTGCCATTCAAAGGGTTTTGTTGACTTGATTGTTCACATTGTGGAAACAGAAGAGAAGGATCAAAGGAAACAAGACCTCTTGAGGTATGAACACAATACTGCATGGTAGTGCTTTCCCTTCATTCTATTTGAGTGAGTCACAGACCTAGTCCAGATTCAAGGAGTGGGGAAAATAATCCACTTTTATTGGGAAGAGTTGAAAAAATTATCTTGAAAAAGACAGGAGATATAGGAAAGGGAATAACTGCAGACATTTTTGCAGACAGTCTACCACAGTGACAGTTGTCACTGTGTTGCTGTCTGGAATTCTCCCCTACATTTGAAGATAACATTAACTTGTTTTCTCTTTCAAACTCTAGGGCTTTTCTCCTTCTTGGGGCTCCTCTTAATTTGCTCACTTCTTCAGTTTTGAGGGGATTTTTTTGTTTGTTTTTGTTTTTGTTTTTGTTTTGTTTTTTAGGGTAATTCCATCCTTCTCCTTTGTTCTCAAACTGCATTCTCCTTATGGGTTTTATCGTCCACATCCATGCTTTTGGAAACGGCTTACAAGGAGATGTAATTAAAGCTATCCTGCAGTCTCCAGTACATATATCATACTTCAGACTCAATATTTTCACTTGGCTATGAGTAGGATGTGTAAAAAATAGAAATTTACAAAACAATTCTTAATAAGATTTGGTATATTCTCTTTGTATGTTAACAACTAACCAAATCTTTTAAAAAGAAAATCTTGAAATTCCGTTTTCTCTCTTTCTTAATGTATAATTTGTTCAAAAGATTTCTATTTTAAAATCATGAGAATATCTTACAGTTTTAACAATAGAAAAAAACAAAGACTTTTAATAGTTCTTGGTTAATATGTTTATAGTTGGGCTAATATCTCATGCTGATTTGGTTGGGAAGAATCTATAATAAGTTTGTTGTGAATAAAAGTAAGCAGAGAGTGAGATTTTATCATTTTGTGATCTTACCCCACCTTAGTATTTACCTCCGGTTACTTTTGTCAAAAACCTGTGAGTCATTTTTAAAACCTCCCTCTATGTAGTCATTTAAATCCAATCAATTCAAGTCATTAAACCTGCCACTTCTACCTCTTATGTTTTTGATCCTCCCAAGATAGCCTTATTAATTCCCTATATCACTATAAAATGTGTACACTCTAGCTGATTTTCGGTCATCCCAAACCACCGTGAGCCCTACATTAAATATAAATCTCATTACCATGCTCTGCTGAAACATACTCCAGTGATTTTTCATTACCTTTAGGAGAAAAAGCAAAAAACAAAAAACACCAAACTTTCACAAGCACTATATGATCTGATCACCATGTAGTTCTTAAAATCCTTTTTGTATAACTTTTCCCTTTCCTGTTTTCTTCAATCATATTTACTATATTTCATTTTTTGGAAGAAACCATTTCTTTACCCTCAAAAGAATCTTTGCCTTCACTGTTTCTTCATACCTCATCTGCAAACCAGTTCATGGCCGTCCATCATGTATATATGTATACATTCCAAAAAGCTTCCTGTTACCACATAATTAATTTGTCTTTATGGTTCTTTTAAAATTCTTTGATTGCCTTGTTCATCCCTGTCTCTCCAGTGTGTGTCACAATCCCTGACATGTATTAGGTACTAAATTAGCTTAGACAGTGATCTCTTAAAAATAATTTTACATGTAATTTGCTAGTTGCCTTGGGTGAAAGAGCAATGTGTGTGTGTGTGTGTGTGTGTGTGTGTGTGTGTGTGTGTGTGTGTGTTTTGTCAGTGTCAAGTATCTTTGTAGTTCTTGGTCATAATAGCTAGAGCCATTTAACAGTGGCAGTCCTGTTTAAATTTTACCGTTGAGGACCTAGAGAAATAGACTACCCTACTTTCTGATATGATGTTCAAAGGATTTGTCTTTTTAATGCAGTCTTTATGTCCACTTTTATTTCAGAAGGCCTTTGGGCATGACATGTTTCTTTATAGTTTTAGAGTGCTCTTAATACTGTAAAATTTAATTCAGTTTTACATTGCATAAAATTCTAAGTTGATGTTATATAACAGAAATCTCCTCTGAGTGGTGTTTAGGACTATTTTGCCTGTTATTTGTGATGCTACCATAGAAAAAGGAAGAAACAAGGCATCTGTATCCAAATTTAACATCCTACAAGAAAAATTAGGAAGCTTGTTACTTCAATTACTCTGCCAGCAAGTGTTTTAAATCAGATTCTGTATAACTTTAATTAAGGATTTCTATCATCAGAAAGTGTTCTAGATATTTCAGGCTCTCTTCAGTCATTGTCTCTCTTTCACTCTCTCTCTTTTTAGAATGAACACCAGGCAACCCTCCTTAAGACACCACTTAATTTATTGAAATCATCTCTTGTTTACTTTGTATATATTAAAATACCAAACTTGGAATCAGAACATGTTAATACAAAGTGACAATCAATTATGTCACAGCAGTGTCTTAAAAATATTTAATGTCTGATGTTACGCTAGATGTTCCATAGCCAGTTGAGTTCACCTAGCCATGACTGAGATTGAGGAACAAAGATAGAAAGTCAATTACCTAAGATAATAATTTAAATGATTTTAAGTAGACTCTTTTTAAATGTCCAGGGAAATCAATTCAGTATAAGGAATGAGCATATACATGAGGTACACTAAAATATTTTTTTTAATTTTGTAGATGAAAAAAATCATGTATACTACCATGAAAAGTAATTATCATGGGAAGCATAGTTATGTAGTACTACACCTGCTTACATTTTTTGATGATATTTATTTTAGTATTGCTTTAGTTTAGAGTTTATTTGGTATCTGCTCAAAATCAGATTTAATGCCTTATAATCATAACCTGTTTTGTTTCATTGTCACTGATAGTGTATGTATGTTTCTGTGTGTGCCTATGTGTGATTTAGATAGAATTGAGGAAGGGATTTTAAATTGCCATGCTGTTGTCCTCTTCACATGATATTATTTAAAAAGATTGAATAATACCTATAGCTAGTCATTTCATATGACTTGAAGTTTGTTTTTTTTTTAAGATTTTATTTATTTATTTGACAGACAGAGATCACAAGTAGGCAGAGAGAGAGAGAGAGAGAGAGAGGAGAAAGCAGGCTCCCTGTTGAGCAGAGAGCCTGATGCGACGCTTGATCCCAAGACCCTGAGATCATGACCTGAGCCGAAGGCAGAGGCTTTAACCCACTGAGCCAACCAGGCACCCTAAAGTTCTTAAAAAAGTAAAAAATTCACCCTCCCCCCCAAAACAAGTAATCCAGTTAAGAAATGGGCAGAAGACATGAATAGACATCTTTCCAAAGAAGACATGCACATGGCTATTGGACACATGGAAAGATGTTCAACATCACATTATCAGGGAAATACAAATCAAAGCTATAATGAGGTATCATCTCACACCTATGAGAATGGCTAAAATCAACAGCACAGAAAACAAATGTTGCTGAGGATGTGGAGAAAGGGGAACTCTCTTTTTCCTCTTTGTTCCTCTGTTGGTGCGAATGCAAACTGGCACAGCTACTCTGGAAAAGAGTAGGGAAGTTCCTCAAAAGGTTAAAAATAAAACTACCCTACTGCCCAGCAATTGCACTACTAAGTATTTACCCAAAGGATACAAAAATACTGATTCGAAGGGATATATGCACCCTGATGTTTATAGCAGCATTATCAACAAATAGCCAAATTACAGAAGAACCCAAGTGTCCATTGACTGATGAATGGATAAAGAGGAAGTGGTATGTATGCACAATGAAATATTACTCAGCCATACAAAAGAATGAAATGTTGGCAGTTTCAATGATGTGGATGGAGCTAGAGAGTACTATGGTAAGTGAAATAAGTCAGTCAGAGAAAAACAAATACCATATGATTTCACTCATTATCTGGAATTTAAAAAATGAAACAAATGAACATGGGGGGAAAAAGGCAAACCATAAAACGAACTCTTAACTATAGAAAACAAACTAAGAGGTAGTGGAAGGGAGGTAGTTGAGGGGGATGGGATAAATGGGTAATGGGGATTGAGGAGGCCACTTGTGATGAGCACTGGGTATTATACATAAGTGAGCAATCACTAAATCCTACTCCTAAAACCAGTATATCACTATATGTTAGTTAACTAGCTGGAATTTAAATAAAACTTGAAACAGCTTCTTCCTGGGCAACTTTCACTTCTGCCCTTAGAGATTCCATGTTGTCACTAATGGTTTTCTTCAACCTAGCCATTGCCTGGGTAATATCCTGAATTCCCTTTCCGACATACTGTTTATATCCGTATCCAACAGTTCTGATGGAGAGGGCACAGTCTCTGAATTTTTCTTCTGTTGGGTGTTCCTCCTCCTAGTCATTTTGGTGAGAGGTGGTTGAGGGGATGTATAGCAGAATATATCAACCATGATCCAGGCAAGGTGCACCCTGGAAAGCTTCGGAGCAATCAGAAGTCACCACCAAAAAGAAGGAAAAAAGAAAAAGAGAGAGAGAGAGAGAAATAAAAAGAAGACCCAGCTGGAATGAGCCCCCAAGTAAGATTTATAAAGTATAGAAACAAAAAATTATTTGAGAGAGAGCACAGAGGGAGAGGGAGAAGCAGACTCCCCACAAGTGGAGAGCTCCAGCTGGGGCTTGATCCTGGGATCATGACCTGAGCCTAAGGCAGATGCTTAAGTGACTGAGCCACCCAGGTGCCCCATTAATGAGCCTTTTTAAAAATATCCAAGTTGTACTTGTTTAAAATGGTACTTGCTCACTTATATTTAATCACTGCTTCTATCACTGTATTTATTTATTTATTTATTAGAACATGAGTAGGGAGAGGGGCAGAAGGAGAGGGAGAAGCAGAGTCTCTGCTGAGCAGGGAGCCCCATGCTGGCATATTTTGGGACTTTTAGAATAACGAAAGTTAATGAAAATGTTCTCAGCAGAGGAAGTATCACAGTTAAAGAACATTAGACAGGAAAGCATTTCTTCTTGGAGGACCTGAAAGAGACGTGGCAAGCCTGGAGAGCTCCCCCTCTTCCCCCTGCCAAAGGCCTTATTCTGTCATTATGGTCTTGATAAACTGAATGTATGTGTGGGTGGGTGGTGAGGAAGGGGTGCAGTTTCTTTGATTTTTATTCAGATGTGAGTGCCTCAGGAATGAGGATTAGGTTTTTTATCATTGCTTTTGGATGTAGCAACAGCTAATCAATTAGTTTGGTATTTTCTGCAGTAATATGGAGCTCCTGAGAATTAACCTTTTATATTTACATTTCAAGAGAAATGTAGACATGTCTTTT
The DNA here is from genome assembly GCF_902655055.1 of Lutra lutra. Classification (NCBI taxonomy): domain Eukaryota; kingdom Metazoa; phylum Chordata; class Mammalia; order Carnivora; family Mustelidae; genus Lutra; species Lutra lutra. Next base: position 49,909,684 of record NC_062292.1, read on the forward strand.
AGTGTTTATTTTACAACAGAATCACGTTATGAATCATTTGTGATGGTGAACATTTAACCGTGGATCCTGTCTAATTTATGGTTGGAGCATATTTCAAAAATAGAAGCACATTTGATGTGACAGAACATGGCCATCTAGGCCAAAAGAAGTGCTGTGTTTAGTGCTTCTGGTTTACTAGGGTGTGGAGTTTTGAGAACACCTTAAGAAGAATGAGAATGAGTTTGGAAAGTTTCATGGTCAGCAGAAATCAGTATGCTGTTTTCAATATTTGTCTTTAAATTTGACAGTGTTGGGGCGCCTGGGTGGCTCAGTGGGTTAAAGCTCTGCCTTTGGCTCAGGTCATGATCCCCAGGGTCCTGGGATTGAGCCCCTGTCTGGTTCTCTGCTCAGTGGGGAGCCTGTTTCCTCTGCTCTCTTTGCCTGCCTCTCTGCCTGCTTGTGATCTCTGTCAAATAAATAAATTTAAAAAATTAAAAAATAATTTGACATTGTTGTTCTTTTAATTCAGACGTTTGGTATTTACTTGAAGGATTTAATATTCTTCATAATAACATAGCATGTGATCTCATCAAATCAACTAGAAGTTAGTCACCTTCAATCTCATTCTTGTGTTCTTTGTTCTACGTCATATTGATTGCAACACTTGTAGGATTCTGATTTTTGTAATAGTCATTAAGAAGTTTAAGTGCATTTAACTAATACACATAGCTATCATTGTATTTTGAAATATGATTTTGGGAATTCATTGGCATTTATTTAACATTACCAAAATCTTATTAGAGGTAAATTAAATGCATCATTGGAAACTTTAATTTAAATCTTATTATTCTATATTTAAATTCAGAAAGTGCTACTATTGAGTATCACTGCTTCTGTATCCACCAGAGTGTTTAATATTTTGATTTGAATCACTTAATCAAAAATTAATTTCAAGAGAGATGTTCTTGTTGGGGGAAAATCACTAATGACTTTTAAAGAGTAAAAAAAAAATGTTTTGGTTAATTGGTTTCTTTCTACTGATATTTATTTTGTCAAGTGGAAATACTTTAAATGGTTTCTTTGCAAAAAATGTCATTCTATACTTTTATATGATTGTATCAAAGCCTACTGCCCTGAAAACAAAACATATCTTTGGGGATTCGAGAGTTTAAATTATGGAATCCTAATAATTTCTCACTACTAGTAACTTTCATAAAAAAAAAAAAAACATATAATTTGTTAAATATTTCCTTTATCCAGAGATATTAATATAATAAGATGTAGAAGCAGTGATTAAATATAACTGAGCAGGTAGAATTTTAATATATTTAGCTATATGTTGTTTTTTTTTAATATGTATAATATATGGCATACTTAAGTTTTTTGTTAACTGTGTCACTGCACTTTCACATTATGGACTCGTAATAAATTAGGTTGGATGGATGAATTTTATAAAGCTAGATAGAGATTTATCTGGGCTTTTATGTGAGGGAAATAAAGTCTCATAATTTGCCCAAATATTATATTTTTTGTCAGGAATTCATGTGGGATTTAATGTGTGGATTATGCTGTGTCTATACAGGAGGATTATGTTATGTGCCTTTTCCCAATCCTAACTGATCATGGAGAACTTCCTATTTGTAGACCATTTTGTGGTGACAGTGTGGAACTCCCCTTAAGAAATACTGACTCCTGGGGCACCTGGCTGGCTAAGTCAGTAGAGCATGTGACTCTTGATCTTTGTAACTTCGAGCACCACACTGAATGTAGAGATGACTTAAAAAAAAATAAATCTTAAATACTTATTATAAAATTAAAGTAGAAGTGATTCTTAAATTAGTTATGAAATGAATAAGTATCATTTTTCTTATTGAAGCTTATCACCTACTGCTCTTCTTGCTTAGAAAAAAATATAAATTTTTTGAAAAGGATAAATTTGCTTAAAGGATATTTTGAATGGCCTCTATCCAAGTCTTCCATCCAGGATTAGTACCTATATACCTCTCCCAACACCTAATGCAACCATGTATTTTTTTTTTTTCCCCTCAGAAGATAAATGCTTAGTTCAGTTCTGTTTGTTGAGGTTTCAAAACCAAGCCTCTTACTACATGGATAATAAAGCTAAAAAAAAAAAAAAAAAAAAAAAGAAGAAGTAGGAAAAGTCTCTTTTTCTCCTATCACCCAAAGCAAAAATGGCATACATGACCTATATTAACTCCCCTAGCGCCACCAGAGTACTACTAACCTTTTGTGGTCTTTACCTGACATTGCTTGGGCTATTAAGTTTGGAAACATCTAGGAGGATATTCTATCAAATACTTCAATTTTTCTCAAGCCCAAAATCCATGCATAAATAAAATCCTCCATCATGTCTCTTCTTTTCCCCTCCCAGCTTTGAGGTACAAATGACAATAAAAAATTGTATGTATTTAAGGTTTATAACCTGATAACCCAATCAGGTGAAATAGTCACCATAACCAAGCTAATTAGCATGTTCCTTACTTCATACCTTTACCATTTTCCTTTTTTTTTTTTTTTTGTCCCTAATTTTTCTCCTTCTCTCCTTTAACCTTCTCCTTCTGTGGTGAGACAACTCAAGATCTATCCTCTTAACAAATTTCAAGTACATAATACAGTATTGTCAATTATAGTCACATTGCTGTTTAACAGTTCTCCAGAATTTAATCATCTTGCCTAACTGAAACTTTGTACCTCTTAACCAATATCTCCACATTTCCACCTCCTCTAAGCTGCTGATAACTACCCTTCTAATCTCTGTTTCTATGATTTGGATTCCACATATAAGTGAGATCATGCAAAATTTGTTTTTCTGCATCTGGGTTACTTTGTTTAGCATAATAGCCTCCAGATTCATCCATGTTATTTCAAATGGCAGGATTACCTTCATTTTTAATGCTGAATAACATTTCATTATATGTGTATGTCACATTTTCTTTATCTACTTATCTATTAATGGACATTTTGGTTGTTTTCTTATCTTAGCTATTGTGAATAGTGTTAAAATGAACATTGAAATGCATATATCCCTTTGAGGTATGTTTTCATTTTCTTTGGGTATATACTCCATATCATTGCTGGACCATCTGATAGTTCTTTTTTAAATTTTTTGAGGAAGACTCATGCTGTTTTTCTGTAATGGCTCAATCAATTTATATTCCCAGTAACAGAATACAGTTTTGTCTCTTCTCCACACCCTTGCCAACACTTGTATTTTCATTTTTTTTTTTTTTGTGACAACATTTCTAATCGGTGTGAGGTAATATTTCATTGTTGTTTCAGTTAGCATTTCCTTGATAATCAGTGAAATTGAGTATTTTTTCATATACCTATTGGCCATTTATATACACTCCAAAGAAATGTACTTTTCCCATCCAGTCCTTTGCCCATTTTAAATCGTGTTGTTTTCTTGTTTTTGTTTTTGTTTTTCCTGTTGAATTGTATGACCACCCCCCTTAGATATTTTGGATATTAACTCTTTATCAGATATATAGTTTACAAATACTTCTTCCATTTTGTAGTTTGTCTTTTCAGTCTGTTGTTCTCTGTGCAGAAGCTGTTTAGTTTGATGCAATTGGATTTGTCTGTTTTTGTTTTTATTGTCTGTGCTTTCTGGTGTCCCATCTTAAAAATATATCCAGACCCCAATGTCTGGAAGCCTTTCTCCTGTTTTTTTTTTTGTTTGTTTGTTTTTGTTTTTGTTTTTTTTTCCTAGAAGTCTTATGGCTTCAGGTCTTACATTTAAGGCTTTAATCCATTCTGAGTTTATTTTTGTGTGTGGTTTGAGATAAGGGTCTAGTTTCTTTTTTTTTTTTTTTTTTTTTTTTTTTTTCTGCAGATGGTTATTCAGTTCGCCTAGCAATATTTATCATAGAGACTGTTCATTTCCTATTTTGTGTTTTTGGCACCCTTGTTGAAGATTATTGAAAATGCATGCATTTGTTTCAATGTGTCTGTTCAGTTGCATTGCTTCTTATGTCTATTTTTATGCTAGTTTCATTCTCTTGATTACTGTAGCTTTGTTTTAAGTCTTGAAATCAGGGAGTATGATGCCTCCAACTTTGTTGTTTTTACTGAAGATTACTTTGGCTGTTTAGAATCTTTTGTAGTTCCATGACTTTTAGAGTTTGTTTCTGCCATTAAGATTTTGATTGGGATTGCACTGAATCTTTGATTGTATAGACATTTTAATAATATTCTTCCAATTCATGAATATGGAATCTCTTCCCACATAACTGTTTTTTACTCCCTTTATTAATGTTCCCTTTCTCCTGGACCCATAATGTTACTACTTGGACTTAATGCAAAAAAAAAAAAAAAAAAAAAAAGATTCTCACGACAGGAATAGAACTAAGTGCCAGTTTCTGCCAACATATTTTTGTCTCCGAAGATACCATTTTTTCTCTAGACTTACTAGTTTTTCTGGATCTGGGGGAAATGAGAGACTGAGTCTTGAAATCTTCTGTGATTTCTTAGTAGAAAGTCTGAATGTAGCCAAAATTTCAGCTCCCTACTTTGAGGGAAATCATTAATTGCTAACTGTACAACATTAAGACTCTTATATATAATTTTAATTGTCTAAATTAAACAACTTTACTGAGTTCCCCTAAAACCACAAAATATGCCATTATTTCTATTAAATGACCCTGAGAGGAATTTCGTATTAAAATTTGTCATTTTGGAATCATGACAAATTTCTATTTTCATATGCTTCGTAATGTCCTTTATCTTTAAATATGCTGATAATAGCTTAAAAATGTTCTGTTTGTGCTATAGCAATATAGTCTTAGTTTATATTGATGTCATTGCTTATTCTGTACTCTAAAATCAGATATACCAACACCTGGTTTTGTTTTACATATGTACTATATGCAATTTTATTTTGAGAATGATTCATTCCACTAACAGATACTATGATGTATGTTTACTTCTAGGCACATTAAAATAATGGACTATACCATTATCATTATTATAATTACTATTACTGCTTATAATTTTTATTATTCATTCTCTGGTTACAAAAATAAAAGGAATATAATAAGCATTCCTCAATATTAGCCCATATGTTTTGAGTAGAGTTATATATATGCACAACTTATAACTACCCTACTTTTTTAAAAAGATTTTATTTATTTACTTGACAGAGAGAGAGAGATCACAAGTAGGCAGAGAGGCAGGCAGAGAGAGGAAGGGAAGCAGGCTCCCTGCTGAGCAGAGAGTCCGATGTGGGGCTCGATCCCAGGACTCTGGGATCATGACCTGAGCTGAAGGCAGAGGCTTTAACCCACTGAGCCACCCTGGTGCCCCTACCCTACATTTCTTAACACCTCTGAACATCTGGATATTTCTTCAAATTCATTCTGCTTTCCTATTTCAGAACCAAACAACTATTTTTATCATTTCTTCTGTATGCTAATGGGCAGATATGTGACTTAGTTGCCATCAGTCAAATGTATCTGTCTGAGATATTCAGAAATGAGATAGTTAAGGAGATGGCAGTATATGTGAGACCTGCTGCACTGATGAAGTTCTAGGGTAGTTGAGAGAGGTGGCAACTCTGCTGAAGCAGAGGGAGCTTAGTTTCAGTATTGCTGATAGTGTCATTACTCCTATTAAGATAATTTTGAATTGTAGTACAAGTCATTTCTGGAAGCTCACTGTAGACTTTAGCTGAAGTATTTTAAGCTTCTTACTAATACAAAGAGCAACAGCAAAACTGACTGCTTAATACAGTAAAAGTGCTATTTTACCTACAATTAAGAACTCTCACAGATCTGAAGTGAGTCAACTAGATGTTTCAAGAGAGGTCATTGTACCTGTGCTAAAATTAATCAATGTATTTTATGTCCTTGGCCACATTATAAGCATTAACCTCGTTAGAGACAATGAATTGCAGTTCTCAGAATTTTGTTTGAATAACTGAGACACAAGACCCTCATTGGCTCTGAGTTGCTTGCAAAGATCAGAGTTAAACCTGGAATATTGTTAGCCTCAGGGTAATGTCTGCTTGAGAATGAAATGAGAGGTAAAATAATACCTTAGTGGATCAAAGTTTATCTCAAATTAGACATATCCTTAGAATGTTTACTTATGAAAATCAGTACATTTCCACTTTTGTTTAAATGATTTTGCTTTGGTGTTCTCTATTTTCAAAAACATTTCAAAATATCACAGTAAGAACCATTGCTGTAAAGATGAATGAATATAAGTAGTTCTTGCTTTTGAGTTCTAGGAAAGGCAGGGTTTTAAACAAAAATGTAATGCCTGCTGGAATAAAGGTATTTTCAAATATCTGTGAAGAAGAATACAGCTTTTGTAGGAAACCTACAGCAACTGAAAAGATTAACTATCAGGGAGAATAATTAATTGCTCTGGAATAAATTGTCAAAAATTAATAGAATAACTAAGTTGGCAAGACCAGAAAAAATCATCTCTATAAAGAAACCTAAAGATCTCTAAAAAGCCCCGAAGTAGACTACAAAATTTGTAGAAATAAAAATTATAACAAAAAAGATCGCTCTTGTAACTGAAATCTTCCAAAGAAGCCCTGCTCACTCCCTGTACTTATTGCTTTAATGTAATAATTCACTTTGCAATGTCTGCTCATAATTTTCCTGAAGTCTATTCAGTGTAAAACATTGGTTGTTAATGTTTGAGACGTAGGTACAGACATAATGCATAGAAGTAAATGATTGGTCATTTTATGAACAAGATAAGTAAATGTTGTACATCTTCCCTTGAAATCTAAATAGTCATCTTTATTAAGGTAAAACAAAATGTCAAATGTATTTAGAACTCAGCTTTCTTCTTAAAAGGTGCAATCATATAGTCACCATGATCATCAGCAATCATTTTACTCATGTTACCATTACCTTAAACATCTTGATTCTGCAGATGAAATTTTTCCTTTATTAAAAGATTGAAGTGGCCTCTTGAAAATATTTTATCAGAATAGCAAAACCATTAAGAAGTATGTGTCTCAAACTGTCTTGGAGAAAGCAATGTTCAAGGCATTCTTTTAAGAAAGAATCTTCTCAAAACGAGTAGAGAATTATTTTTTTTTTTTTAAGAAGGTTGACAATGGTAGTTGCTATTAGAGTACATTTCACCTAGGATTAAAAGATAATGAGAGGAGACAGTGGTGGGTAAACTGATATTCATCTGTGCCCTTAAAAAAGGATGTGTGAATTTTTTTTATTAAAGAACAAAATGTGGGGCACCTGGGTGGCTCAGTGGGTTAAGCCGCTGCCTTCTGCTCAGGTCATGATCTCAGGGTCCTGGGATCGAGTCCCGCATCGGGCTCTCTGCTCAGCAGGGAGCCTGCTTCCCTCTCTCTCTCTCTGCCTGCCTCTCCATCTATTTGTGATCTCTCTCTGTCAAATAAATAAATAAAATCTTTAAAAAAAAAAAGAACAAAATGTGTAGTAGAAAACTATTAAATTTTACTTTTATAATATGAAATGAAGTTGAATATAAGAGCTTAAGTGAAAATGCTGAAATATGAATAAGTTATATTCTTGATAACATTGAGGCAACAGAAAAAAAGGCAGAAAGCTAGAAGGAGAATAAATAGATGAATAAAATAACTTATTTCCTAAGAACTTTACCCAAGACATAAATCAACTGAAATACTGAAATGCCTAATGTGGATAAATAGGACACTAAAATTAGGGATGACGGGATGATTCAGAGAAGTAATATTTAGCAATATTTTTCATTAGGATATGGATTTTACTGAGGAATTATAAGTTCAGAGAGGAGCAGGATACTTTTCAAAAAGCTTCAAATCAACCAATAACTTGGTGAAAGAAGTATGAGAAAAAAACAATAAAAACTTGGATTTATAAGGGCTTTTAATTCTGAGGGATTCAAAATACATTATATATTGCTGCCCTTCTTTTCAAATAATAGATGATTTACTTTTATAGGTAAATTAGTACTTTTCAAGTATTTGAAATCATGTAACTCATTGGTGCCTCACATTGAGTAAACCTGAGATTGTCCAAAGTTGAATAATTTGCACAATACTCAGGGAGGTAAGCTGACCTATAAACGTTAGAATTACTGAGAACATACCACTATAAAAAAACAAATATTTTTTGCTTCTCACTTACTGCATTATAAGATATTTTCATATCTTATAACTCACTGAATTTTTACAATCTGAGATTGCCATGATTGACACTATTATTTTATGGGTGAGGAAAATGAGGCACAGATAGGTTAAGCAACTTGCCCAGGTCAACTACCTGACAAAACCATGACCTGAACTAAATCTCCATATCTCATGTCCTTAAATATGATGCCACTCTCCTCTTCATCCATTCTAGATTAGGTCAAATCCAGGCATTCAAGATAAGAATAGAACAGTGAGGATTCTCCTTGTTCTTATCTCTTTATAAATTTGAAAAGAAAATGTTTTCCAGGATACTCTTAACACAGTCCAGCATGAAATATTTGCCCACTTTTCAACCAGTCATGAGCACATGTAACAGGAATATTATGATGACTTCTACCAACCCTAATTCATCCATAAATCATTTACTGGGGCTTGGTACAATGTCACAGTATTAGACAAAAACCTTATGCAACCTTCTCAGATGCCTTCATCTACCTCCTTTCTTTTTTTCTCTTGTTAAGTAAGTGCTTTGTTCTTTTCTTGTCACTTCTTCACTTCCAGATTGTGATAAAGTGTGGAACCTGGTTCTAACATAGATGCTGTGGAACCAATGGCAAAGTATAAAAACGTGGAGAATTTAACTCTCAGGTAAACTTCAGTCAGTGAGAAATGAGGGAAGGGGGGAGGTAGGAGAGAATCAGAACCACCTCCTTCCTTCATTGAACTTCTTTAAGATGGTTTTCCGTTACCAGAGTCCTATAATGGAATCAGTGAACTTTCTGAATAACCTGTCATAGTCCCTGTATAGCTTCCTGTGAAGCAACCATCAGCATTGGCACAATATTGAATTGCTTTTGATCTTTAACTTTCCTTATTCTCTCATTTTTACATTTACCTCCCTAATTAGCATCTCTCCAATAATCACATTTTAATCTTTGTCTCAGGCTCTTCCTTCAGAGGACTGGAGCTAATACAATACCGAATTATGTCAATAGAATTCAGGTTCCCCTGGAAGAAGAGGTGTTTGTTCAATAGACAAAAGTCCCTCCACATTGTTTAAAATTAGAAGTGATAGAGCCACTTCAGAGTTTGGTGTATCAGCCTTCAGATTCTGAGTTTCTAAATACTAAGTTAAATTCTACTAACATAAGTGAACATTTAACTGAACTTTCTATTGCATAGATTCCAAGTATGACAGTAGGACCAGGTATTAGGTTTTCTCTAGTTCTCAGTATTTTCAGAGGAGGGAAAAAAGATAGATTCTAGGAAACTTCCCCATGAGATCTTACCTGTCAATCCTGGTAATTATTCCCAGCCTGAGAATTTGATGTACACTTGTCTTTCCCTCCTTAGTAGCTATAATTAATGTTCTGTGCTGTACACAACCTCCTGGGATGAGAATCATCTTAGTGGTGATGCTTTATTGCTCCAGTTCACCAGGTGCACCCTCACAGAGAGTGGGGAATTGAATTATATTAAAAAAATGCATCTTAATTTATAGTCTGAAACAATATTATCAATCAGCCTACTCATATGCAATACCAATTAGATAGAGATAGAGGGGCAGAATTTTATCTCTAATTTCTATTTGATTTTGGATATGTGATTGTATGTCATTAACTATTTCTATCAATCCCCGCTAATATTCTCAGACTTCTGTAACATCATAAATTTCATAAATTTAATTATTACCATCCGTATGACTGCCAAGTTGCCAAGTGAGGATGAGTGGGATTCTTAGCATCAGAGATTATATTAATATAATTCAGATTGCCATTTTATTAGGAGAAGTAGCTTTTTGTACTTAAAGCTGAGGAGCATAGGTGAATTGATTTGTAGCCTATGAGGAGCATAGGTGAATTGATTTGTAGCCTATGAGAGGTCTGGGTTCGTGTGGAACAGAGGAAGTGAATGGGGTACACACACACATATATATAAGTGCATAGATGGAAAAGAATAGTTTAATTAAGGTCATGTTGCTGGATATTTCCAAATGTCATATTCATTCATATATGTGCTTTTCTAATATCAAGTGATCCAATATTGCATTCTTGTACAAAGGAAGGATCATCATGTTCCTTGAGACTGTTAGTATTTATAACTACTTTTTCTAACTTAGAGCCATATGTAAACATTTTAGCACAGAGAATTTTCTTAGGAAGATAAATAGAATATAATTTATGACCAAGAATCCTGAAAGAGTGCAACTCATTTAATCACTACAATAGATACAAAATGTTTACAAAACTGAAACTGTGAGAACACTACTCTTAAAGAGCTTTTATTTCTCCTTAACATTTTGAGTAGTAACCCAGGGAACAATCAACTATATAGAGCTTCTTCCTATAACATAATATCTGAACATAGCTGTTATGTTTACTCTTTTAATCAAACTTTTGTTTACACATAATTTTAAAATTAGTATTTTTGAGTAGATAACATTACTATAATACAAATAGATATTCTTTTGGTACAAGATTTATTCATCTTGCTTTATAATAAATTCTTAATTACAAGTGTCAATAATAAATTCAGATAATCTGTAGGGTAGTAAAGGTACTTGGCTATTTGTCAACAGAGCCTTACCCATTAAGTTCAGCTTTACCATGGACTTTCTATCATATCGGTGTTAGTCATTTTCTAGTATGTTGAGACTAGGCCCTTTCCTAATTATGTTCTTAAGGCCACACCTACTTAAATGGGTCTTGTGCCTTTTACTGTGTTTTCATTTCTTAAAACTTAATGGGATTTCTGCTTTGATTCATGAAGGATTAACTACTACAAGAATTGAACTCTTGCTGTAAACAAGTAGAAAAGTAGAACAAATAAACACTTTTTCAGACATTGGGTAATAGACTCATCCTGAATGGAGACAGTTTTTAGGTTACTGTGCAGGGAGAAAGAATTCAGCTAAAAGTCCTGATGATGAATTATAGAGACAGAAATTGGAGTTCGGAGAGGTCAGATGTCTGGTTCAGGCAAGAGGAAGCTTGCATAGAGATCTTTGGAGATCAGCCGAGGGATCCATCTAATTTCTGCCGAAATACTCAACCACACATCTGTGGTGAGAAACTCCACAGGCTAGCAAAGAATCATTAAGAACCTACAGGACAGGCAATTCCCAAAGCTCACATATGGCTTGTAATGTGAGAGATTAACATGTATGTAATGCAGGAGATTACATTTGCATCAGCCAGAGGGAAGAGATACAATATTCAGAAAGTTATCTTTATGTTTTTAAAATTTATTATAAGATTTTTGTGTAGAATTCGTATTAAATGTTTGACAAATTTACCAGTAAAACCATCTGTGATCTGTGGTTGGAGTTTTCTTTTAGGGAAGGTTTTTGTTGTTTCTTAGAATTTCAGTTGCTTTGGTAGTACTATTCAGGGACTCTTTTTCTTCCTGAGAAAGCTCTAATAATTATTTTCCAAGAGATTGGCCCATTTCATTTAATTTTTGGATTTAGTCTTGGGGAATTTCATTAAAAGGATGTGACTGTTGAGTCACCCATGAGCTACACTGGGGAACTCAGATCCTCTTTATGCCCTGTCCTGTCCGTGGAATGTGGGCTCCACTTGCTCATCCCATTCCCAGAAGCTGCTCTGAAGACAGCCTTGAGATAGTGATGTGGTGTTGAGAACATCTGCACATTATATGTGACTGAACCCAATTAAGACCTCTTTATAAAGTTTTAAGATGTGGTGGGCTGACTGTGGTGATACATTTGTCTTGCTGCCACCCAAAGCAAGCCTCTCATGTCAATTCCCTTTGCTTTTTAAAACTGCCACCTGTCTACCTGGAGTGACTGCCTCTTTCTTGGTCTCTCCCTTCCTATGTGGGTAATTACACCAGGAAGTTTCCTGGAAGGGTTGCAAACCCACATTTACTGTGATGAATTTGATCATTATTTTCTCTTACAATTCATTTAATGTCCATATATTCTGTAGTAGTAGTCTTTTTGCTATCTAGGTAAGTATTAAATAGAATGCAGTCTCTTAGTAGCATCCATACCACTTAGTTCTGAAAGTAGTCAGCACTTTATTGAACACTATGGGGCATGCTTACTCTTGGACAATGAGGCTTTAGTTAAACTAAACCAAACCAAATATCAAAACATCATTAAGAGCAATTGGCTTGAGCTAAGAAAAAAAAAAAGTGCTATGACAAGTTTTCTTACACATATAACTGATTTCACATTAATTGTGATTAAAATTGAAGCTGTGGGATTAAAACAAGTATTTAAAAGGGATATGTGTGTCCTTTTTAATTGAGCAGCCATTTAGTAATATTTCACGTTGGCTTAATGATTTCAAATATATTTGGTGATATGACATGAAGTTTGTTATATGTTTATATTTTAGTATATGTGCTGCCGAAGCGAGCACTGTTATATGTTTATAAACATGAACTGATTAACTGATTGGGAATTCCAGAATGCTGGAGGGTATTACAGTTGACTTTGCAAAATTGCTTAGAAACCCATGAGGCAAAAAGCAAATGGATTGGAAATGTGATGTGGAATGACAATGTGGCAACTCCAGGAGGTGCTGAAAGCTTGTCTTCTCAATAAATTAGAAGTTTGATATTGCTTAGAATAAACAGACTTGTTTAGAAGCAGAATTGGAATAAATATTCACTAAATTTCTTCCACTGCCAAGGCTTCTTTCAAAATAAATAAAAAAGTATTGTTATTAAGAATAAATACTTACTGGGGCACCTGGGTGGCGAGTGGGTTAAAGCCTCTGCCTTCAGCTCGGGTCATGAGTCCTGGGATCGAGCCCCACATGGCATCGGGCTCTCTGCTCAGCAGGGAGCCTGCTTCCACCCCTCTCTCTATCTTCCTCTCTGCCTACTTGTGATCTCTGCCAGTCAAATAAATAAAATCTTAAAAAAAAAAAAATAAATACTTCCCAAGCATATCTAAATTATATGATTATGTACATACATATATATGCACATATACGCAAATATATGCACATATATGTAGATATGTGTCTATATCTATATTAATATTAAATATCAACAGTACACAATATTTTAAGTTTTATCCTTTTTCTAATGAAATTGTTTTGGAACTGTTTATAGTGGGAAGAAAATTGTTCAACTTCTCAATTTAGGTATGAAATCAACTTATTTTTTTCTTGAAAATTGTCACCAACATCTGTTCTTAATTTATTTTTAGATATTCTGTATTTCAAAACCATCATTGTATTCTATTTAACAGAACACTTAAATTTAGAAATAATTCTTGTACAAAGTGACAAAATTCTAATGCTTGTTGAGAAGGTAGTCCTATATATTTGAAGCATTATAAATACAGAAAAGTGAAATATTACCCGTGAAATTAAAAAATAAACAGGCTTTTTAAAATTCAGCTTTTGTTTCCTTCTAGACTTTCATAATTCCTTACTTTTTCTATTCAGTTCCAGGATATATTCTATAACAGATCTGTAGGGATCAAGAAATAGGAAAAAATATATGTGTATATATAACCTATAACTATGTAAAATCATAGATAAAATTATGTGTTATATGCATAATATGTAAAATATGAGTCATATTTAATATATAAATAGTATAATTTTTATATATATTATTTGAAAAACTGGTTCTCTTTTTATGTAATTTATAACCTAGTTGTGTGATAGCCATTAATTGTCTAATTCCATGAAAATGTATTTACTTTCACCTTTATATGTGCTATTAAGTATATGATCATTGGTCTGAATTTATATGCAAGAATAGAAATGACTTCTATGGGGCAAAATGTAACTGAGATCGGAGAACAAGGTAAAAGTTGATTAGGGAAAGAGAGAAATGAATTTTTATTTATTTTTTTTTTGAATTTTTATTTCTTCTTTTTTTTTTTTTTTTTTAAGATCTTATCTATTTACTTGACAGAGATCACAAGAAGGCTGAGAGGCAGGCAGAGAGAGAGGAGGAAGCAGGCTCTCTGCCGAGCAGAGAGCCCGATGCGGGGCTCGATCCCAGGACCCTGGGATCATGACCTGAGCCGAAGGCAGAGGCTTTAACCCACTGAGCCACCCAGGCGCCCCTGAATTTTTATTTCTAATGGAAGGAACAATGTCATGAAAGCCTGGAAGAAACTTGTAGTATTTGGGGAACTAATGGGATTTCAGAGGGGCTGGAATGCTGAGATAACAAGAGGTAAAAAAGGATGACACCCCATTCAAACGAAGGGATCAAACTATGTAGAGCATTAAAGTCATATATAAATGTTTTTGTCTTTATTCTAATCATAATGAGGAATAATTTGAGACACTTTCATTTTATGGTAGACATAGGGGATAGCTGTATGAAATTATTAATTTCTTTTTTGCCTGGATGAAAAATGGACTAGAAAAAAGTCAGATTAAGTTGCTATTGAAATAATTCAAGCAACACATGATGCTAGGTTGGACTAGCCTATAGAGATAGAAGGCAGATAGAAGATGATGAATTTGATTTATTTGGGATATGGTGATGGGGCTTCACTGTGAATTAGATGTGACAGTTGATCAACAAATGGGTATTGGCAAAATTTATTTGCAAAAATTAGCTTACTTTCTCTTTTTTTTTTCTCCCACAATGCTCTCCAGTTTGAAAGTCAACTTTAGTTGAATTCATTGATTAAATAAAATGTATCAGTGCCTGCATAGAGGCAACCACATACTAGAGAGGGAAAAATCATATGCCTAACGTGACTCTCTTTTTAAAGTGATATTCACATTCTCAAATGAGCACTCTTTCCCATTCAGTATCTGAGAATGCTGTTCTATTAAATATGCTTCCTCCTCAGAATTAAACCCACCTTGAAAACCTCAGCTGAATTATCATCTTCAAATAGATTGGAAAAAGATGATACATATAAATGGAATGCACTTATCTTCCAATCACCAAATTCTATATTCTTGATCTGTAAAAATTTTTTCTTTCCTGTTTTTATATATGGAAGAAGTAAAGTGTCTCTCATCTAGAAAAAAATAACCTCTCCAATCCAGTTACACACTTCTTTTCTTTCCTTATGGATGCCACTTTTTGCATTTATTTTTTCTTTCACATAACACAAATGTTTTACTTTTATCCAATCATGTATATATGCATACAAATACCATCTAGTAACTTTTATCCTTAGAACAGGCTTTACTTTAACTCTACCTTTTCTTCTGGCTTATGTTTCTCTATAACCTTTCCTTAGAGAATATCTCAAAAGAGTTGTCTATATTCCTTGTCATCACTTTCTCATTCCTCAGTTACATTTTAACCTAATACAACATACTGCTAGAAGGGTAATTGTTGAAGTTACAATGACCTGTAAATTGTCAAATCCAAGATTCACTTCTCAGTCTTCATTTCACTCAAGGTCGCTACAATATTTAACATAGTTGACCACAATGTCTCTTTATGATATATGTGAATCTCTTTGCTACTGTGATGGACTAAATAAAGACCCAAAGTATGCACATCTTAATCTCAGAATTTGTGAACATGTTTAAATCTTAACATAGTAAAAATAACTTTGCTAGTAAGATTACAATAAGGCTCATGAAATGGGGAGATTATACTGGATTATCTGAGTCGGACCAGTGTTGTCATAAGAATCTTTCCAAGAGACATGCAGGAGAGTTTCAGGAGATGTGACAACAGAAACAGGTCAGAGTAATGACATGAGTCAATGACTGCAGGAAACCTCTAGAATCTTAAAAAGACAAGAAAAAGATTCTTCCCTAGAATGTAGCCCTGCCAACCCATTTTAGACTTCTAACCTCCAGAAATGTAAAATCATAAATTTGTGGATTTTAAGCCACCACATTTTTAGTAATTTTTCAACACCAATAGGAAACAAATACAGTTATTGTGACTCTGAATATTCTGATTTACTTTTTCTTATCACTTTGTCACTTTATGTCTCTTTCACCAGTTCTGTCTCCTCTTGAAATAAATCTTGCGGCACCACAGGGCTTGGTTTTGAGGTTTCATCTAGTCATCATCTGTTTGTGCTCTGTATTACGTAGTGTTTCAGTGGCTCTGAACACATCTTACACACGGATGATTTTCTGTACCCAACATTTCACTTGATATTTACACTGAACTTAAACTGCCTATGTAAAAGTTCTGTTTTATGTCTGATAAGCACATCAAACTCCTCATGGCCAATCTAGAAGTTGCTTAATTTCCCTCTCTCTGTAAAGGACACAGCCACCTTTCCTGATACTCAAGACAATTCTCTATTGTCTTACATTCAATCTAAAATCAAGTATTCTGCCAAAATGTATCCTAAATCTGTCTACATTCTCCATCTCTTTTATTACCATCTTAGTACAAACTGCAGTGATTCTAAGTTGATTATTCAGTTGCTTCTACTATTCCCCCCCTTTTTTTTTACTTTCTCTATAATCCAATAGCAAACAAAGGGATTTTTTAATTTAAATAATTATTTCACTCTTAGAAATAAAACCCTCCAATCGATTTCCATCTATCTTATAATTGACCTAATCTTTTCACTAAGGCCTATAAGCCTCTACAAAGTTTCACCCCAAAAACTAAGGTTAGACAATTGTAGTGGAAGGTATTGGAAATGTAGGCACAGTACAAGGAGTGTTTGATGTCTTACCAAAGAACTTGAGCTTTTCCCTATTGCTGAAAATGAAGTTGTATAAGAATTTACATGACAATGTTAGATTTGCCTTTTTGAATGACTGACACTCATGAGGAGAGTTACCAAATGAGAATTTGATAATGAGAAATTATTGATATAAATTACTGTGGATCCTGATGGGGAACATGGGTAGAACCTTGTAGAAGCCCAGTGAACCAAGCCACTCTAGTTGTAATACTGATACTCAAAGTTATATGATTTTCTTTCTTGATTACCTAGAAGGTTAGATTCAGATATGATCTTAGTGGTAACTAGATGATAGATACATTTATTTTTATAAATAAAACAATTAGATACTGAGAGGTTAGGAGACATTCCTTAAGTCATGCTTTAATTGTGAAGACAGGTGTAATTTTGTAGTTTTACATGTATGTGTATATTTTTTGTGTGTGTGATTATATAGCTTAGTAGAGTATATAAGGCTCTTTTACATCTTATAGAACATTTTTCAACATTCTGAGATAACTGTAAAACATTATTAAAAGAGATAAGTAAAGTCAAGCATGTTGCCCAAGTGACATCAATCAAGTAGGATAAAAACCAGGATTTAGGGGCGCCTGGGTGGCTCAGTGGGTTAAGCCACTGCCTTCGGCTCAGGTCATGATCTCAGGGTCCTGGGATCGAGCCCCACATCGGGCTCTCTGCTCAGCAGGGAGCCTGCTTCCTCCTCTCTCTCTGCCTACCTCTCTGCCTGCTTGTGATCTCTGTCTGTCAAATAAATAAATAAAATCTTAAAAAAAAAAAAAAAACTAGGATTTATGTTTTCAGATTATTCTTCCTCAGTTTCTGCCATATTGGTTGACAAGTGCAAGGGGGCACCATGCCACCAAATCCTAAGCATTGAACATGATTTCTTCTCAATCTTCTTATTAGCCTAAGAAGACCCTAAAAAACATCTCAAGAGAGACCTCCTAAGAGTAGGAAAGAAAGAACTAGGCTCATTAACTTACATTTTACTGATGCGGAAGCATATTTTGCATTACAGTTAAACTCAAATGTCACTACTTCATTTAACATTTTTTTCTTCAAGTAGGAAATTTCCATGTCTATTAATGATATAATAAAAAAGAACAATTGCTTTCATGTTTAATTAAGTGCTATCTATAATATTTTATTTATATATATTATGCTTTCCATTTTAAGCTGTAAGATATAAAATAATTCTCATTTATATTAGCATTCCTTAGATAATCTTTTAGAGAAGAATTCTAGGGAGATTGGAATCAGTCCTCAAATCGTGAATACCAAGTAGAATCAATGCAGCAATGCTCAGATTAGCTTCTTAAAACTGGGTTAGCAGAAAAATACCTGATTAGCACTGTGGGATTTTAGGAAAATTTGTTTCTACCTTCTAAGGAAAAAATGCTCACTGTTCATTTATTCAAGAATTATTTATTCAGGAGCAGTTAATTGTAGTGAATTGGAGCATAGATTGCCTAGAAGCCTGCATCTGCAACTTTCTAGATATCTAACCCTGGACAAGTTAATTAACCTCTCTATGACTCAGTCTTCTCATCTGTAATCCTCCTGATGCAGTAGTTGTATTAAATGAACAAATTTTATAAGACATTTAGCATGGAAATACAATTCTGTAAAACAATCAGGAAAAAAAAAAAAAGTTTAAATATTCTTTCTAGAGGCCCCTGGGTGGCTCTAGCTGAAGCAACTGCCTTCAGCTCAGGTCATGATCCCAGGGTCCTGGGATCAAGCCCCACCCACCTCAGGTTCCCTTCTTAGTGGGGAGCCTGCTTCTCTTTCTCCCTCTGCCTCTCCCCCTGCTTGTGTTCTCTCTCTCTCTCTGTCAATCTTTTTTTTTTTTTTTTTAAGATTTTATTTATTTATTTGTCAGAGAGAGTCAGGCATACCTCCTCTCCCTTTTCCCACAACCCAAGCCCTTTCTTTTTTCTACCTGTGTCTTCCCTGAATCCTTGATAAAGAGACAAACTGCAAGATTTACAAAGGTCTCAGAGGAACTGTTTTGAGATTGTTATAATCCCAATTGTTTTGAGATTGTAATAATTGTGTCCCCAAGCCAGGGACACAAAGCTGGAGTAATCCGAATTTGTCCAGCATTTATACACAAAAGAACTGCAACTTGATCCAAATAACAATAAAACACACTTTCTTCTTTGCCTTATATAAACTTCAAACATGCTTTGTCTCAGGAAATTACCTGGTCTGTAGCTGTTCCTCGATGCATATCAGGTCTATTAAGCCTTTTAACCTTGATTTGAGTAACAAAGTATGTAATTTTTCTTCACAACCTCCGCTAAAGTATAAGTTCACTGAATATAAGTTCACTAGACGTAAGGATTTTGACAATTTTCTTCACTCTTGTAATCAATGTCCAGAACACTAGCTAGCTAGCACACAGAAGGTGCTCAGTTGGTATTTGTTGAAGGAAGGCATGAGAATCTGCATTGTGCCAGGAACTGTGGTAGTGGCAATTAAAAAAATGAACAAGGCTTAATAAAACTTTTCCCTTCAAGGGTTTTATCATCTAGTCAGACAGATAGACAAAGAAGCAACTGTTGGTCATTATGTAGGGGTAATAAAGTCAGGATCATATGCCATCAGGTGTGTAGGGGAGTGTGTATGAGGGACAAAGAGAGAGATTGGAAACGGTATTTGTTGCCTAAGAATGTTGTTTCTTCCCCCAAGTCATGTACTCAAAAAAGTATGAATACATAGGGAACATCTTTTTTCTAAATCTCCTTTTGTATCATAAGAACTCATTAGAAGCTCTAGAGAGGCCATCAAATCCTAGAAGGAATGGAAATTTAAAAAATGCCCAGGAAAAAACAGGAAGATGTAACAAATTTTCTGAATATGAAGCATGAGTAGTAATGAAAGGAGGAAAATACTATGAATAAGGAGAATGTTCTAGGAAGTTGCAATAGTAAAATAGCAAATAAAGATTATCAGCTATTTTCTATTTTTAACAGAATGGTCTTGAAAAAGCAGAGAGGTAGGAAGAGCATGTTTGGTCAATTGAAAATAGCTCAATGTAACCAGATCATATATGAGGGAGAGTTAAGAAGTGTTTAGAACTTGAGGTGATTATACACCATATTAAGTACTCAAGCTTAAGGTCAATGAGAAAAAAACAAAAGCAAAAGTAATCATAAGGGTTACACATTCTAGGATTTTTGCTTTTCTGGAAAATTAATCAGGACTCTAGAAGTATAGAAGGTGTATTATAAATGGACAGACATGGGGCAGAGAGAACAATTAGGAAGTATGTGAAAATTTCAAGAGATGTTGGTATAAGGGAGTAGAAATTTAAATGAAAGGAGGGGAATAGGTGGATTCAATATTTAGGAGATATAGGGGCACTTGGGTGGCTCAGTTGTTAAGCATCTGCCTTCAGCTCAGGTCATATCCCAAGGTCCCGGGATTGAGCCCCACATCAGGTACTTAGCTCAGTGAGGAGTTGCCTCTCCCTCTCCCTCTGCCCCTGCTTCTGTTCCCTCTCTCGCTGTGTCTCTCCCTGACAAATAAATAAAATCTTTAAAAAATATTTAGGAGATATAATTGGCAAATGTCCTTTAAAATATTTTGACCAAAAAAAAATAAAAATAAAAATAAAATAAAATAAAATATTTTGACCACAGACTAAAGTAGAAAACACATTTAGTGTCTTTTCTCACTATTGTGAGACTCTCTCTCTCTCACACACACACTCTCATGTATGTATGAAAATGTTATTAGGTTTCAGACAATAATGATAAGTACTCTGAAATTTTCTGCTCAATTTACTTTTTAAAAATTTTTTGGTCATGATGTTTATTTTTAAGTGTTAAACAACATTAAATGAGGGATGTTTTGTGTTCACCAGGAGAAAATAGTCTTTAAGAGGTTGAAAACTGTAGATTAGAGGGCTTTTGTAATCTCCTGAATTTTTTTATGTTAACTGAAGTAGTTACTCTATAGAAGGAATTTTAAACGGTAAAAGAGGGGAGTCTCCTCAAATCACTCAGTGGCTACTCCCCATATGCAAGATCTGGCCCCATTCAGACACAGTATTTGTCATCCTATCTGTCCATTTGAGCATCCCTGACTTGGTGGTTATACCTTCTAACCTCACTAGCACTCTTAGGGTACTTTAAGGCTGGGACTATAGATGTTCAACCAAAGTTCTATTCAGCCTCCTGTTTAAAAACTAACTATAAGGGCAAGACAATCTAGACATCTGGCCCTTTATAGTTACCCTTCAGAGCATATAACACAGAACAGGTCACTCAACATAAGCATCTATTGATTGATTCATTTCCTCATCTTACTTGTTATTTACCTGTGGGCTTGTTTGTGATATATTCACGTATACCAATTATATGTAAATACAAATGTGTGTGTGTTTGTATGTGTGTGTGTGTGTGTGTGTATATATATATATATATATATATATATATATATATATAACAATATCTTATACAGGTGACCAATGAAAAACATGTTTTCTTTTTTAATTCCAGTATAGTTAATATACCATGTTATATTTCAAGTGTACAATATTATGATTCAGCAATTCTACACATTTCTCATCATTATAAGTACACTTTTAATCCCCTTTACCTATTTCGATCATCCTCCCCCTTCCCAACCTCCCTTCTGGTAACCATCAGCTTGTTCTCTATAGTTGAATCTATTTTTCTGTTTTGTTTTGTTTTTTTTTGTCTTTTTTTTTTCCTTTGTTTTGTTTCTTAAATTCTACTCTGAGTGAAATCATATGGTGTTTGTCTTCTATGATTGACTTATTTCACTTAGCATTATACCATCTAGATCCATTCATATTATAAGTGGCAAGATTCCATTTTTATGGCTGAGTAATATTCCATCACGTTTGTATACCACTTCTTTAGCCATTTATCTATTGATAGACACTTAGGCTATTTCCATAACTTAGCCATTGTAAATGATACTGCAGTAAACATAGGGGTGCATATGTTTTTTAAAATTAATATTTTCATATTCTTTTGGTAAATGCCCAGTAGTGGAATTACTGGATCACATAGTAATTTTTAATTTTTTGAGGGACTTCTGTACTGACTTCCACATTGGCAGTATCAGTTTGCATTCCCACCGACAGTGTGTTCCTTTTCCTTCACAATCTCACCAATACTTGTCGTTTCCTATGATTTTGCTTTTAGCAGAATCTGACATATAGGAGGTGATACCTCATTGGGCTTTAATTTGAATTTCCCTGATGATAAGTGATTATGAGCATCTCTTCATGTGCTGATGGCATTCTGTATGTCATCTTTGGAGAAATGTCTGTTCATGTTCTTTGCCCATTTTTAGGTGGATTATTTGGGTTTTTGGATATTGTGTAAATTCTTTATATATTTTGGATGCTATCCCTTTATCAAATGTGTCACGTGCAGATATCTCCTCCCATTCCATAGGTTGCCTTTTAGATTTGTTGATTGTTTCCTTTGCTCTGCAGAAGCTTTTTATTTTGATGAAGTCCCAGTGGTTTATTTCTGCTTTTATTTCCCTTGTCTCAGAAGAGACATCTAGAAGAATGTTGCTACAATGTCAGAGAAATTACCGCTGGTGCTCTTTTCTGGGATTTTGATGATTTCATGGCTCACATTTAGGCCCTTAATCCATTCTGAGTTCATTTTCTTATATAGTATGTGAAAGGGGTCCAGCTTCATTCTTTTACATTTTGCTGTCGAGTTTTCCCTGCACTGTTTGTTGAAGAGACTATCTTATTCCCACTGCATATTCTTGTCTCCTTTCTCAAATATCAACTGACCATATAATTGTGGGTTTATTTCTGGGCTTTGCACTCTGTTCTGTTGATCTGTATGTCTGTTTTTGTGTCAGTACTATACTGTTTTGATTACTACATCTTTGTAGGATATTTTGAAATCTGGGATTGTGATACCTGCAGTTTTTTTGTTCTTTTTTGGGATTGCTTTGGCCATTTGGGGTCTTCTGTGGTTTAATACAAATTTTAGGTTTATTAATTCTGGTTTTGTGGCAAATGCTATTAATATTTTCATAGGGATTATATTAAATGTGTAGATTGCTTGGGGTAATATAGACATTTTAACAATATTTTTCTTCCAACCCACGGGTGAAGAATTTCTTGCTATTTGTTTTTGTAATCTTCAATTTCTTTCATCTGTGTATTATAGTTCTCAAAGTATAAGTCTTTCACCTCCTTGGCTAAATTTATTCCTAGGTTTTTTATTATTTTTGGCACAATTGTAAATGAGATTGTTTTCTTTATTCCTCTTTCTGATACTTCATTTTAATATATAGAAATGCAACTGATTTCTGTATATTGATTTTGTACCATGTGACCTTGCTGAATTTATTTATCAGTTCTAGTTGTCTTTTGGTGGAGTCTTTCAGCTTTTCTACATAGAATATCATGTCATATGCAAATAGTGAAAGTTTTTTTACTTCTTCCTTATCAATCTGGATGCTTTTTATTTCTTTTTGTTATTTGCTTGCTGTGGCTAGGACTTCCACCACCATGTTGAATAAAAGTGGTGAGAGCAAACATACTTGTCTTGTTGTGACCCTGTGGGAAAAGCTCTGTTTTTCATCATTGAGTATGATGTTAAGCCTGGCTTTTTCATATATGACATTATATTGAGGTATGTTTCTCCTGGACCTAGCTTGCAGAGGGTTTTTAATCATGATTGGATATTAAACTCTGTCAAATGCTTTTTCTGAATCTGTTGAAATGATCATATGTTTTTATCCTTTCTTTTCTTGATGCAATGTATCACGTTGATTGTGAATATTGAACAACATTGACATCCCAGGAATAAATCTCACTTGATTGTGGTGAATGATTTTTTTTAATGTATGTTGAATTTGGTTTGTTAATATTTTGTTGAGCACTTTTGCATCTATGTTTATGAGAGATATTGGTTTGTAAATCTCTCTCCGTCTCCTTTTTTTTTTTTTTTTTTGGTAGTGTCTATCTCGTTTTGGTATCAGGGTAATGATAGACTCAGAATGAATTTGGAAACTTCTCTTCCTCTCATCTTTTGCAATTGTTTGAGAAGGAAGATATTAATTCTTCATTAAATGTTTGGTAGAATTTGCCTGTGAAAGCTGTTTATCTTGGGCTTTTGTGTGCTGGGAGGTTTTTGATTACTGATTCAATTTAATTGCTAGTAATATGTCTGTTCAAATTTTCTATTTCTTCCTGATTCAGTTTTGGGAGGTTGTATGTTTATGGGAATTTATCCATTTTTTTCTCAGTTGTCCAGTTTGTTGGTATATAGTTTTCCATAATGCTCACTTATAATGCTTTGTATTCTGTGGTACTGATGGTTATTTCTCCTCTTTCATTTCTAATTTCGTTTGAGTCATCTCCTTGCCCCCACCCTTTTGATGAGTCTGGCTATAGGTTTATCAGTTTTGTTGATCTCTTCAAAAAATCAGCTCCTGGGTTCATTGATCTGGTTTATTGTTTTTTCATTTTCTATTTTGTTTATTTCCTCTTCAGTCTTTAGTATCTCCTTACTTCTGGTTTAGGATTTTGGTTCTATTTTATCTAGCTTCTTTAAGTGTAAGGTTAGGCTATTTATTTCTTTCCTCTTGAGGTAGGCCTGAATTGCTATAGAATTCCCTCTTAGAATAACTTTTGCTGCATCCCAAAGATTTTGGACCTTTTGTTTTCATTTTCATTTGTCTTCATGTATTTTTTGATTTCCTCTTTGATTCCCTGACTGACCCTTTCATTTTTTAGTAGCATTATTTGATCTCCATGTATTCATTGGTTTTCTAGATGTTTTTCTTGTCATTGATTTTTGGTTTTATATCATTGTGAAAAAGATGCATGGTATGACCTTTTTGAATTTGTCGAGACTTGTTTTGTGGCCTAGTACGTGATCTGTTATGGAGAGTGTCCTATGTGTACCTCAATGTGTACTGCACTGTCTCAGGATGGAATGTCCTGAATACATCTGTTAGATCCATCTGGTCTCATGTGTCATTCAAAGCCAGTGTTTCCTTGTTGATTTTCTGTTTGGATGATCTATCCATTGGTGTGAGTGGGGTGTTAACATCCCCTACTCTTATTACATTACTATTGATTACTTCTTTTATGCTTGCTACTAACTGCTTTATGTATTTGGGTGCTCCCATGTTGGGTGCAGAAATATTTATAATTGTTATATCTTCTTGCTGGATCATTCCCTTTATGATTATATAGTATCCCTCCTTGTCTCTTTTTACAGACTTTGTTTTAGTGTCTATTTTGTCCTATTTAAGTGTTGCTAACCATACTTTCTTTTTACTTACATAAATGTGTCTCAATTCCTTTACTTTCAATCTGCATGGGTCTAGGTCTGAAATGAGTCTCTTATAGGCAGCCTATAGTGGGTCTTGCTTTTTTTGTCTTTCTGGAACTCTTTCCTTTTTTTTTCCCCCCCTTTGTCTTTTTATTGGAGCATTTAATTCATTCACATTTAAAGTAATTACTAAAAGTTAGTGCTTATTGCCATTTTGGTACATGTTTTATGTTTTTGTTTTTGTTTTTTGGTTTTTTTTTTTTTTTTTTTTTTTTAGTTCTTCAAAGTTCCTTTCTTCTCTTACTCTCTTCTCTCATGATTTGCTGGCTTTTTTAGTGATCTACTTGGATTACTTTCTCTTTATATTTTTGCATATCTATTCCTGGTTTTTGATTTGTGATTACCATTAGGTTTGTATATAATATCTCATATATATAGCAGTCTATATTAAGTTGATGATCACTTGCATTTGATCCGATTCTTTACCTCCCACATATTTGATATATGGTGTCATATTTTACATCCTTATATTTTCTGAATGCCTTGACTACTTTTTATATATATACTTAATTTTATTGCCCTCCTGTTCCTACTTTTCATCTCTTTATGTTCTTTTCTTTCCACTCAAAAAGTAGAACAATTTCTTTAATATTTCTTGTAGGATTTGATTTAGTGGTCATAGACTCTTTTAACTTGTTTGTCTGAGAAACTCTTTATGTCTCTTTCTATTCTGAATGATAGGCTTGACGGATAGAGTATTCTTGGTTGCAGATTGGTGTCTCCCCCACCCCCAGCACTTTGAATGTATATGCCTCTTTCTTCCAACCTGCCAAATTTCTGTTGAAAAATCAGCTGATAGACTTATGGGGTTTCCCTTGTATGTAACTATTTGCTTTTTTTCCCCTTGCTGATTTCAGAATTCTTTCTTTATCACTATATTTTTGCCATTTTATTTACTATATATCTTGGTGTGGACCTTCTTGGGTTGATTTTGTTGTGGACTCTGTGCCTCCTGGATCTGGATTTCTATTTCCTTCCCAAGATTTAGGAATTGTCAGATATAATTATTTCACATAAATCTTCTGTCCTCTTTTCTGTCTTCCTTCTGGGTTCTGTATAATGCAAATGTTATTTACTTGATGGTGTCCTTGAGTTCTCTTAATTTATTTTCATTTTTATTAGTCTTTTTTCTATGTCCTTTTTAGCTTGATTACTTACCATTACTCTGTTCTCCAAGTTGCTGATCTCTTTTTCTGTTTTCTGTAGTCTACTATTTGTTTCTTCTAGTATATTTTTAATTTCAGTTATTGAGTTTTCCCTGTCTGATTGGTTCTATTTTATGTTTGCTGTCTCCTTGTTTAGGGTCTCACTGAGGTCCTCCATTCTTTTCTCAAGTCCAGTGTGAGTATCTTTATGACCATTAAGTCTCTCTATTAGGATTATTACTTATTTATGTTTCATTTAGCTCTCTAGTGATTTTTCATGCTCTTTAATTTTGAGACATATTCCTTGTCTCCTCATTTTTTCTAACTTTCTGTGTCTGTTTCTCTGTGTTAGGAATGCTAGTTATGTTTCCTTCTCCTGAAAGTAGTGGACTTATGCAGAAAGAGGTCCTATAGTACCACAGTACAATGTCCTCTATTCACCAGAACCAGGCTTTTCAGAGCTGACTCCTGTGTGTGTTGCCTGGGCTCTTCTGTTGTGTCTGAACCACTTTTGCCTTGAGCCTCCTTGTTTAAAATGGCTTTCTTTGCTTGTTGTGGGCAGGGTTTGGTCCTCATGTTGTTAGTGGGCCAGTCTGTGGTTACCTTGGGCTTTAGTTGAGTGAGACAAGGCACCTTCCTTGTGCTTTCTCCTTAGAAGCCTTTGTTGTTGGATGGAGCCTGCAGTAGATTGGATGTTTACTTCCAGCCGGCTGCTCAGCAGTAGTGGGACTGGTATATGTAGTGATTTTCCCCTCTCCGGGGACAGGAATCACTCTGGTGTTGTGCTCTCCCCTGTGGGGCCTCCTAATACCCTGCCAGGTTTGTATTATCACTTTGGATGGGCTCTGACCAAGAGAGTATTAGAGGGGGTAGATCCTTAGGAAAATTGGAGGCAGAGTGTGCAGTGTTAATAAGTTAGATGGAGAGTATTGGTGCTAAGCTGTTTCCTACAGGTGTCTGTGTGTCTAAGCTGGGGAGTGGGGAAAGAGGGGAATGGCATCTGCTACTCTTTTGTTCCTGGAGAGGTCTCTTAAAGATTCCTGCCCCTCCAGCACAAGCTCTGAGATTAGTAAATAAATCTTCTTACCATATACCCCAGGCATTTTTTAAATCTACAGTTTATGTTACATATCTCAGTGGGGCTGTTTGTTGCACTGTTTCTTTTTTTCTTTTTTATTAACATATAATGTATTATTTGTTTCAGGGGTACAAATCTGTGATTCATCAGTCTTACACAATTCACAGTGCTCACCATAGCACATACCCTCCCCAATGTCTATCACCCAGCCGCCCATCCTTTCTACCCAACTCCGCTCCAGCAACCCTTAGTTTGTTTCCTGAGATCAAGAGTCTCTTATAGTTTGTCTCCCTCTCTGGTTTCGTCCAGTTTCATTTTTTCCTCTCTCTGCCAGTGATCTTCTGCCTTGTTTCTCAAATTCCATATATCAGCAAGATCATATGGTAATCGTCTTTCTCTGATTGACTTATTTTGGTTAGCATAATATCCTCTAGTTCCATCCACATTGTTGTAAATGGCAAGATTTCATTTTTTGATGGCTGGATAATATTCCATTGTGTATATATATATATACCACATTTTCTTTATCCATTCATCTGCCTATAGACATCTAGGTTCTTTCCATAGTTTGGCTATTGTGGACATTGCTGCTATAAACATTCGGGTGCATGTGCCCTTTGAATCACTACATTTGTATCTTTAAATACCCAGTAGTGCAATTGCTAGGTCATAGGGTAGCTCTATTTTCAACTTTTTGAGCAACCTTCCTACTGTTTTCCAGAGTGGCTGCATCAGTTTACATTCCCACCAACACTGGAGGAGGGTTCCACATCCTCAACAACACCCGTCATTTTCTGACTTGTTAATTTTAGCCATTCTGACTGGTGTGAGGTGGTATCTTACTGTGGTTTTGATTTGTATTTCCCTGATGCCAAGTGATATTGAGCACTTTTTCATGTGTCTGTTGGCCATCTTGATGTCTTCTTTGCAGACATGTGTGTTCATGTCTTCTGCCCATTTCTTGATTGGATTATTATTCTTTGGGTGTTGAGTTTGATAAGTTCTTTATAGATTTTGGATACTAGCACTTTATCTGATATGTCATTTGCAAATATCTTCTCCCATTCTCTAGGTTGCCTTTTGGTTTTGTTGATTGTTTCCTTTGCTGTGCAAAAACTTTTTCTCCTGATGAAGTCCCAAAAGTTCATTTTGCCCTTGGTTCTCTTTGGCAATGTGTCTAGGAAGAACTTGCTCTGGCTGAGGTCAAAGAGGTTGCTGCCTGTGTTCTCCTCAAGGATTTTGATGGATCCCTGTCTCACATTCAGGTTTTTCATCCATTTTGCATCTATTTTTGTGTGTGGTATAAGGAAATGATCCAGTTTCATTCTTCTGCCTGTCACTGCCCAATTTTCCTAGCCATTTGTTGAAAATGCTGTCTTTTTTCCATTGGACATTCTTCCCTGCTTTGTCAAAGATTAGTTGACCATAGAGTTGAGTGTCCATTTCTGGGCTCTCTACTCTCTTCCATTGATCTATGTGTCTGTTTTTGTGTCACTACCATACTGTCTTGTGTGAGCCCGATGTGGGGTTAGATTGCAAGATCCTGAGATCCTGACCTGAGCTAAAGGCAGATGCTTAACCAACAGAGCCCCCCGGATGGCCCCGGGACATGACAAAACTCGTAACTCTTGAACTGGGTCAGGACAAACGCTGTGTTGGGGGATGTCACTCACACTCAGCCACTGAAGCCAACGAAGCCTCCTATAACAAGGTAGCCCACTGGAGAGCTTCGCCAGGGACACCAAGCTCTGACTTGGGAGGCATCGCAGGGAACCGCCCCCCACACTCCCAAAGGAGGCTCTTTGCCCTGCATTTTCCCCCAAACCTCCCTGGCCCTGCACTGCTTAGAAATCTCAGGGCTCTCTCTTCACACACACACACACACACACACACACACACACACAGGGAAGAACCATGAAACAATCTCACTTCGTGCCCAGCACCACACAGGACAAGCTGCCAACCCCGCCAGAGCCGGGACTGCACCACTGCCGCCCCTGGGGCTCAGGCTGTAATACAGCTTGAAGTCTGTAACAAGCTGTAATGCGGCTTGAAGTCTGAAATTGTGATGCTACCAGCTTTGCTTTTCTTTTTCAACATTCCTCTAGCTATTTGGGCTCTCTTGTGGTTCCATACAAATTATAACATTATTTGTTCCACCTCTGTGAAAAAAAGTTGATGGTATTTTGATAAGAATTACATTAAATGTGTAGATCACTCTAGGTAGTATAGACATTTTAACAATATTTGTTCTTCCAATCCATGAGAGTGGAACATTTTTCCATTTCTTTGGGTCTTCCTCAATTTCTTTAATGAGTATTCTATAGTTTTCTGAGTACATTCTTTGTCTCTTTAGTTAGATTTATTCCTAGGTATCTTATGTTTTTGGTGCAATTCTTCTTAATATCTCTTTTCTTCTTGGTGGTATATAGAATGCATCTGATTTCTGTGCATTGATTTTGTGTCCTGCCACTTTACTGAATTCTTGTATGAGTTTTAGCAGTTTTTAGGTGGAATCTTTTGGGTTTTCCACATAAAGTATCATATTATCTGCAAAGAGTGATAGTTTGACTTCTTCTTTGCTGATTTGGATGCCTTTTATTTCTTTTTATTGTCTGGTTGCTGAGGCTAGGATTTCTAGTACTATGTTGAATAGCAGTGGTGATAATGGACATCCCTGCCATGTTCCTGACCTTAGGGGAAAAGTTTTCAATTTTTCTCCACTGGCAATGATATTTGCTGTGGGTTTTCTGTAGACGGTTTTTATGATATTGGGGTATGCAGCCTCTATCCCCACACTGAACAGTTTTGATCAAGAATGGATGCTGTATTTGTCAAAATCTTTTTCAGCATCTATTGAGAGTATCATATGGTTCTTGTTTTTTCTTTTATTAATGTATCACATTGATTGATTTGTGGATGTTGAACCAACCTTGTAGCCCAGGAATAAATCCCACTTGGTTGTGGTGAATAATCCTTTTAATGTACTATTGGATCCTGTTGACTAGTATTTTGGTGAGAGATTTTACATCCATGTTCCAGGGATATTGGCCTGTAATTCTCCTTTTTGATGTGGACTTTGTTTGGTTTTGGGATCAAGGTAATACTGGCCTCATAAAATGAATGTGGAAGTTTTCCTTCCATTTCTGTTTTTTGGAACAGTTTCAGAAGAATTGGTATTAATTCTTCTTTAAATGTTTAGTAGAATTCTTCTGGAAAATCATTTGGCCCTGGGCTCTTGTTCGTTGGGAGATTTTTGATTACTTTCAATTTCCTTCCTGGTTATGGGTCTGTTCAGGTTTTCTATTTCTTCCTGGTTCAGTTTTGGTTGTTTATACATCTCTAGGAATGCATCCTTTTCTTCCCAATTGTCTAATTGTTGACATATAGTTGCTCATAATATGTTCTTATAATTGTTTGTATTTCTTTCGTGTAGGTTTTGATTTCTACTCTTTCATTCATGATTTTATTTATTTAGGTTCTTTCTCTTTTCTTTTTGATAAGTCTGGCCAGGGGTTTATCAGTCTTATTAATTCTCCCAAAGAACCAGCTCCTAGTTTTGTTGATCTGTTCTACTGTTCTTTTGATTTATATTTCATTGATTTCTGCTCTGATATTTATTATTTCTTGTCTCCTGCTGGGTTTAGGCTTTGCTGTTCTTTCTCCAGCTCCTTTATGTGTAGGGTTAGGTTGTGTATTTGATACTTTTGTTGTTTCTTGAGAAATGTGTGTATTGCTATACACTTTCCCCTGAGGACTGCCTTTGCTGCATCCGAAAGATTGTGAACAGTTCTGTTTTCCTTTTCATTTGTTTCCATGATTTTTTAAAAATTCTTCTTTAATTTCATGGTTGACCCATTCATTCTTTAGTAGGATGCTCTTTAGCCTCCATGTATTTGAGTTCTTTCCAACTTTCCTATTTTGATTGAGTTCGAGTTTGAAAGCATTGTGGTCTGAAAATATGTAGGGAATGATCCTAGTTTTTTGGTACTGGTTGAGACCTGATCTGTGGCCCAGGATCTGATCTATTCTGGAGAATGTTCCATGTGCACTGGGAAAGAATGTGTATCCTGTTGCTTTGGGATGGACTGTTCTTTTGTTCTGAATATATTTGTGAAGTCCATCTGGTCCACTGTGTCATTTAAAGCCTTTATTTCCTTGTTGATCTTTTGCTTAGATGATCTGTCCATTGTGGTGGGGGGGTGTTAAAGTCCCCTACTATTGTTTTATTGATTTGTTTCTTTGATTTTATTATTAATTGGCTTATATAATTGGCTGCTCCCAAGTTAGGGACATAAATATTTAAAATTTTTAGATCTTCTTGTTGGATAGACCCTTTAAGTATAGTATAGTGTCCTTCCTCATCTCTTAGTATAGTCTTTGGTTTAAAATCTAATTTGTCTGATATAAGGATTGCCACCACAACTTTCTTTTCCATTAGCATGGTACATGTTTTTCTACCTCCTCACTTTCAATCTGGAGGTGTCTTTGGGTCTAAAATGAGTCTCTTGCGGACAGCATATTGATGGGTCTTGTTTTGTTTTTTTAATTTATTTGTTAGAGAGAGAGGAGAGCGAGCGAGCACAGGCAGACAGAATGGCAGGCAGAGGCAGAGGGAGAAGCAGGCTCCCCGCCAAGCAAGGAGCCCGATGTGGGACTCGATCCCAGGACGCTGGGATCATGATCTGAGCCGAAGGCAGCTGCTTAACCAACTGAGACACCCAGGCGTCCCGGGTCTTGTTTTTTTATACAATCTGATACCCTGGGTTCTGATTGGGGCATTTAGCCCATTTACATTCAGGTTAAGTACTGAAAGATAGGAAGTTAGTGCCATTGTATTATCTGTAAGGTGACTGTTACTGCATATTTTCTCTTTCCTTTCTGGTCTGTGTTACTTTTAGGGTCTCTCTTTGCTTAGAGGACCCCTTTAAATATTTCTTGTAGGGTTAGTTTGGTGATTGCAAATTCTTTTAGTTTCTGTTTGTCCTGGCAGCTTTTTATCTCTCCTATTTTCAATTACAGCCTAGCTGGATATAGTATTCTTGGATGCATATTTTTCTCGTTTAGTACCCTGAATATATCATGCCAGTCCTTTTTGGCCTGCCAGATCTCTGTGGATAGGTCTGCTGCCAATCTAGTGTTTTTACCATTTTAGGTTACAGACCTCTTGCCCCAACCTGCTTTCAGGATTTGTCTTTGTCTCCGAAATTTTAAGTTTGACTATTAGATGTCAGGGTGTTGACCTATTTTTATTAATTTTGAAGGTAGTTCTCTGTGCCTGCTGGATTTTGATGCCATTTCCTTCCCCAAATTAAGGATGTTCTTTGCTGTGATTTGCTCCAATATACCTTCTGCCTCTCTCTTTCTTCTTCTTCTGGGATCCCAAATATTCTCATACTGTTTCGCTTTATGGTATCAGTTATTGAATTCTCCCCCTTGTTATCCAATAGTTGTTTCTCTCTGCTCAGCTTCTTTATTCTTCATCATTTGGTCTTCTATATCACTAATTCTTTCTCCTACCTCATTTATCCTAGCAATTAGAGCCTCTGTTTTTTTATTGTACCTCATTAATAGTCTTTTTGATTTTGACTTTGTTAGATTTTATTTCTACAGAAAGGGATTCTCTCATATCTTCTGTGCTTTTTCAACCCCACCTGGTATCTTTATAATTGTCTTTCTGAACTCTAGTGCTGACATTTTACTAATGTCCATGTTGATTAGCTCTGTGGCAGTCAGTATTGCCTCTTGTTCTTTTTTTTTTTTTTGAGGTGAGTTTTTCTATTTTGTCATTTTGTCTGGAGAAGAATATATGAACAAGAGAACAAAATGCTACAAAGGTAACAATGACCCCAGAAAAATACACACTAATAAAATCAGAAGACACCCAAAACTAGGGGGTGGGGGGGAGGGAAAAAGAAAAGAAGAGGAAGAAGAATATGATCAGCTTGGTGAGTAGAACAGAAAAACAGAGTCACATACTAGATTTTGGGTGTATTTTGGTCTATTAGAGGAAACTGCCTCCCAGAATTTTAAAGAAAGGCACACATACACTTGCATGCATGTGTGTGCGTGCACGCATGCACACACACACACACACACACACACACAACTGTAAATACAGTGAAAAGATGGAATATAATTGTAACAATGAAAATTAAAAAAATTAAAGGAATTGTTAAGAAGTTGGTTGAAAAAGGAAAGAGAAAAAACTAAAAAAAGAGAAATAGAGAAAGAGTAAAATAAAGAAAATTTTAAAAATTAACTTTTAAAGACTAAGGAATCATAAGGGAAAAGCCATGAATTCTATGTGCTATATTTTCCTAGCACTGGAGCTTTGCAAAAGTGTGTGGGCCTACTTATAGGCAGATTATTTTAGTAAATACTGTACATTAATGTAAATATATTTTCTCAGCTAGGTTTTTCTTTACATTTTCTTTTCTCTAGTTTATTTTATTACGATAATACAGTATATAGTAAATAAAATATATAACATCTATGTTAATGTACAGTTTATGATAGTGGTAAGACTTCTGTCCAACAATAGGCTATTAGTAGTTGAATTTTGGGGGAGTCAAAGTTATACATGGATTTTTTTTTTTTTTTAAGATTTTATTTATTCAGGGGCGCCTGGGTGGCTCAGTGGGTTAAGCCGCTGCCTTCGGCTCAGGTCATGATCCCAGGTTCTGGGTTCGAGCCCCACATCGGGCTTTCTGCTCAGCGGGGAGCCTGCTTCCTCCTCTCTCTCTGCCTGCCTCTCTGCCTACTTGTGATTTCTCTCTGTCAAATAAATAAATAAAATCTTTAAAAAAAAAAAAGATTTTATTTATTCATTTGACAGACAGAGATTACAGGTAGGCAGAGAGGCAGTCAGAGAGAGGAGGAAGCAGGCTCCCCGCTGAGCAGAGAGCCCGACGTGGGGCTCGATCCCAGGACCCTGGGATCATGACCCGAGCCGAAGGCAGAGGCTTTAACCCACTGAGCCACCCAGGCGCCCCTATACATGGATTTTTTACTGTGGCATTGGAACCCCTAACATCTGTATTGTCAAAGGTCAACAGTATTCAGTAACTGCTCATTTTGTTGTCAGCACAAGATTTGTAAATTAAAATTTTGGCTTTTTAGAATACTTATAGATAGGTTCACAGCAACATTGAGGAGAATTACAGAGATTTCCCATATACTGTGCTCTACACATACATACACTTTGCCATTATCAACATATACCACCAGAGTGGTGTATTTGTTACATTAGATGATCTACTTTGACACACCTTAATAAAGTCTTCTATTCCCATTATGGTTCACTCTTGGTATTGAATATTCTGTGGGTTGAAAAAGTGCGTAATGACCTGTATCTATCATTATGGTATCACACAGAGTGATTTTAATATCATAAAAATCCTCTGGGCTCTGCTTGTTAATCCACACCTCCCCCACCCCCGTTACATCTTCTGGTAATCACTGATCTTTTTACTGTCTCAATAATTTTGCCTTTTCCAGAATGATGTATAATTGGAATGATAAAGTATATAACCTTTTAAATTGGTCTTTTTCACTTAACAAGTATGCATTTAAAGTTCCCTCATGTCTTTTCATAGTTTTATAGTCTTTTTTAAAGTGCTGAATAATATTCCATTGTCTGGCTGTACCACATTTTATCTTTCCATTCACCTACTGAATGATGTGGTTGCTTCCAAGTTTTGGAAATTATGAATAAAACTGCTCTAACCGGGCGCCTGGGTGGCTCAGTGGGTTAAGCTGCTGCCTTCGGCTCAGGTCATGATCTCAGAGTCCTGGGATCGAGTCCCGCATCGGGTTCTCTGCTCGGCAGAGATCCTGCTTCCCTCTCTCTCTCTCTCTGCCTGCCTCTCCATCTACTTGTGATCTCTCTCTGTCAAATACATAAATAAAATCTTTAAAAAAAAAACAAAAAACAAAAAACTGCTCTAACCATCTGTGGATAGGCTTTCAAGTGTACATAAATTTTCAACTCCTTTGAGTAATAAGGAATGTAATAGCTGGATTGTATAGCAAGAGTGCATATAGTATTATAAGAAACCACCAAACTGTCTTCTAAAGTGTCTTTACAATTTGCATTCCCACCACTTCTTTGTTAGAACTTGGTATCGTCAATGTTCCTGATTTTTGGCCATTCTAATAGGTGTGTAGTGGTGTCTCATTTTAATTTGCCTTTTCCTAATAAACTGTGGTATAGAGCATCTTTTCATATATTTGCCATCTGTATATCTTCTTTTGAAGTGTCTATTGAGGTCTTTGACCCATTTTTTAATCAGGTTGTTTTATTGCTGAGTCTTTCTTTCTTTCTTTCTTTCTTTCTCTTCTTTTCTTTTCTTTTTAAGAGGGAGAAAGAGAGTGTGAGCAAGAGGGGATGGGTATAGGGAGAGGGAGAGACAGAATCCTAACTAGGCCCCACACCCAGTGTAGAGTACAACATGGGGCTGGATCTCGTGACCTGAACTGAAATCAAGAGTCAGATGCTTAACTGACTGAGCCACCTCAGTGTCCTGATTTCTTATTTGTTTGTGTATTTTGGATGTATCTTTTGTACACATTTCTTCCAGTCTTTGGCTTGACTTCTCATTCTCTTGATATTGTATTTTATAAATCAGTTGTTTTTTAATTAAGTCCAGTTTACCAATTGTTTCATGGATTGTGCCTCGTGTTGTATCTGAGAGTCATTGCCATATCCATGTTATTATAGGCTATGATTATCCTATATTATCTTCTAGGAGTTTTATAGTTTTATGTTTTACAATTAGGTGTGTGATTTTAAGTTAATCTTTGTGAAGTGTATAAGGTCTGTGTCAGATTTTTTTTTTTTTTTGTATGTAGATGTCTAATTGTTCCAGCATTGTTTGTTGAAAAGACTATCTTTACTCTGTTGTCTTGCCTTTGTTTTTTTGTCAAAGATGCTAATCATATTTATGGAGGTATATTTCTGAGCTCTTTATTCTTTTCCACTGGTTAATTTGTCTATTCTTATGTTAATAGCATTGTCTAGATTGCCATAGCTCTGTTCAAGGCCTTGGGGGTGGTAGTGTTCTCTGACTTTGTTTGTTTTGTTTTGTTTTGTTTTCCTTTAAATTTGTGTTGGCTAATTTGGGGTTTTGCTTCTCCATATAAACATTAGAATCAATTTTTTGATTTCACAAAGTAACACCTTGGGAATTGATTGAGATTGCTTTGAATGTATGGATCAATTTGGAAAATAACAGACATCTTAAGAATAGTGAGTCTTCTTATCTATGAAACTGAAATATCTCTCCATTTATTTAGTTAATTTCATTCATCAGAGTTTTGCAGTTTTCCTCCTATAGCTCTTATGTGTATTTTGTCAGATCTATACCTAAGTATTGCATTTTGAAGTTTACTCATATAAATGATATTGTGTTTTTAATTTGAAATTCCACTTGTTGGAATATCTGTGTGGCTCAGTTGTTTAAACTTCTGCCTTCGGCTCAGGTCATGATCTCAGAGTCCGGGGATTGAGCCCCATGTCTTACTCCCTGATCAGTAGATATGTGTCTCCTTCTCCCTCTGCCCCACTCTCTGCTCATGCTTTCTCTCTCTTTGTCTGTCTGTCTCTATCACTCTCAAATAAATAAAATGTTCAAAAAAAAAAAAAGAAAAAAAAAGTCCACTTGTTTACTGAGGGTATATAGGTTAGCAATTAACTTTTGTATATAGATCTTATATTGAGCAACCTTGCTCCAGTATTTGTTAGAGTAATTTTTTTATAGATCTTTTTCAGATTTTCTGCATAAAAATCCATTTTTTGGTTCTTATATATTCTTAAATCTGGTTTTTTTTGTTTTTGTTTTTGTTTTTGTTTTTACCTTATTGCATTAGCTAATGCTATACTATAATGTTGGAAAGGAATTTTGAGAGAAGACATCCTTTCCTTTTACCTGATCTTAGTGGGAAAGATTTGAATTTCTCACTTTTAAGTATGATGTTAGCTGCAGGTTTTTAAAGGTAATCTTTACCATGTGGAGGAAGTGCCCTATACTGCTAGTTTACTGGGAGTTTTTGTCATGAATATGTGTCAAATTCTGTCAACTATTTTTTCTACATTTATTGATCTGATTACCTGATTTTAATTGAATTTTTAGTTTATTACCTATTTTATTTTTAAAAAAATGTTGATTATGACCCACTCAGCTGATTTTATGACCCTATATGGGATCATACTTTTAAAGAAAATTAATCAATGTGACTTCATGATTCACTGGGTATGACAAGTCAATAAGCAGAAATAGAGGGTGAGAGAAAGAAAATACTTGTTTAGATACATGCATAGGTAATGGAATTCATTTTTGAGATAAGAGGAGGCTCAGGTTTGAGGTTATGTTTATTTGTTATCTATCAAAATTTTCAGTGGTGGTATCTAGTACATGGCTAAACACTGTTCTGGAATTTATAGAAGAAATTTGGACTAGATAAGTATTAGATAAGAATACAGAATTTTTTAGTGACCCATGAATTGAGACTGACTTCAGATTCTGATCACAGCAATTAACAGCTGTCAGAAAATGAACAAATTAGTTCTATTATTTCCAACCCTTTGTTTCTTTGTATCTATAATGGATAATATAACAAAATGGGTGATTGTCAGGATTACATTGAAATAATGTCCAGATTAGATTGTCTAGATTGAAATAATGGAGAGGTCTAACGTATAACTGGTACATATAAGTGCTTGATAAAAACTGACTATTATTACTCATTTCCTGAGTCTCTGAATGCAGTGAGGATTAGCAGTTTTCAGAATGCATTATTTTCTGCTGAGGATAATCAAGTGCCATGCATGTTTTCAACGCATTCCTGTTTATGTAGCCTGATCACACCTGCTTGTTACTTTCCTAAGCATACCATTGTTAAAGAATGAATATCAGTCAATAAGGGATTTCTCCTTTTTACATCAACCTACCTGACAAGGAAACCTGGGAGAAGAACCAAATAATGATACTTCAAGGGTATAAATAATGCAACTCATAATTAATGGTGGCTTAAAGAAAGGAGTTGCTATTTTTTAATACAAGTTTATAGGTAGAGAGCTCAGTTTGACAAAGCAGTCATGAACACAGGCTTCACCAGTCGTTCTGCTCTGCCATCCTTAATGTGTTGACTTTAGTCATTATACTTGTTGCCTGATTATTTCAAGTTGTTGGCTCCATTTTCAGACATCCTGTTTGCCTTAAGGGAGCTAGAGGGATGAAAGAAAAGGATCATATAACAATTCAAGGGTTGCGTTTTTGCACAAGATACCTCTTGGAATATGGTACAGAACTTGCATAATAACTTACTTTCAGTAAGGAGAAATGGGAAAGGAATAATGTGTAAGCAATTAAATGTCTGTCACCAGTGGCTAATACAAAGCCTGGCACATAAAACCTGATTAATGTGGATGAGACTGGATGAGATCCCAGAAATGGACAGGGACCAATTCCTATGGCAGTTATTTAATGGATTTATCTGGGGAATGTATGACCTTAAGAGATAATTTTTTTAAGTAAGGGCCTTTACCTGTTTTTAAGTAGATTTGTAATAAAATTTCTATCACTTGAGAAATTTTAGATCAGATACCTAGTTTGTTCACCCATATGTGATGTGAGTGGGAGAACAACAACATATGCGTGGCCAGTGAAGAATGGCCAATTATATGAGGCAGAAAATGGGCTTTTGCAGAGCACTGTGTCAAAGCAACATTTAGAGGTTGGACAGAGGAAATATGTCTGAGAAGTGACCAGAGAGATCACAAAGTAAAACATTCTCAAAGGAATGCAGAGTCAACAGTTTGCTTGCTACTGATAGATTAAAATGGGAAGAAAGTTGGGCTCATCTAGCACCCAGAGTATCAGTGGGTGATTTATGTTTGAACAATTATAGTGAAGTGTTTGAGGATAGAGTTAGAGAGTGGTTAGATGAATGAGAATTAAGTGAGGAAATGAAAGATATAGGATTGGAAATTCCTTCAAGATTGTTATATATAAAGGTGAAGAGAGTGATAGTGTGGAAGCTGAAGGGAAACATGAGTTGGGGAAATTCTTATTTTATCATTATTTTTTTTAAAGATAAAAGGAAGGCAGAAGCCTACATGTGCAGAAAAGAGAAGGTTGAGATTATAATCTGGACAAAAGTCTGCCTTCAGACCCTTGAATGTCATCAGGGAATGTGGATTTCAGGAGATTTTCTACCACCCCTAGAACTTATAAGAGTGGCTCCTTGTGCCTAACTTATTTGTGCAAATTATATGCTTTATGATGAATAACTACTTCCCTTCTGCAAGTCCAGAATTATGATATGTACTAGGCAGAGAATGCCTATGTGACCAGCCCCAAATAAAAGCCTTTAGCACTGAGACCTTTCGAAGCTTTCCTGGTACACAGAATTTCCTACATGTTACAACTCCTTGTCAGAGGAATTAAGCATGTCCTATTAACTCCAGTTAGAGGACTCTTGCTTTCCTCTGGATGTACCCCATTTGCATTTTTCTTTTATTGAGTTTGCTCTGTATCCTTTCCTCTGTAATAAATCATAACCATAAATACAACTATATGCTGAGCTCTTCTAGTGAATTATTGAAATTTAGGATGATCATGGGGACCCCAGTATACCTGGAATGGAAAACACAGGTTGTGGTAAAAGGTGAAGAATGGGTCGCCTGGGTTGGCTGGTTAAGCAACTGCCTTCAGCTCAGGGCATGACCCTGGAGTCCCGGGATCGGGTCCCGCTTCGGGCTCCTTGCTCCGCAGGGAGTCTGCTTCTCTCTCTGACCCTCTCCCCTCATGCTCTCTCTCTCTTTCTCGGTAAATAAATAAAATCTTAAAAAAAAAAAAAAAGGTGAAGAATGCCCATTCCACTGTAATTAGGGAAAAGAGATTGGGTCAGGATAACACATTTTCTTAAAGAAGGCTGAGAGTGTTTTGGATGACCATCAGATGAAAGTGAATGAGGAAAATTTAGAGAAGGTATTTGAAAAGAATGAAGTTTAAAATTCTGTATAGATTAAGAGATCTAACTAGAAAAATATAAATTGTGTGCCAATGAGTACTCATACCCCAGCTGCATTGTCAATCACGAGATCATAAAAACGCAGCTCTGTGTGTTTGCGTTTGCATATTATTTCAGCAACTTTGAATATCCTGTGTGCAGATCAGAAAAATAGTGTTTTAATGTCTAACCTTTATTAAGTATTTGCAATGTCATGATGATAGGGACATTTTTAAGAAAACCGTTTATGTGCTGAATTTTAGGATTTTAGCTTTCTACGGAAAAAAATCAAGGAAGGATCATATTGTTATATAGGAATACAGCGAAAAAGTGGTATCCCTGTGAAGAAGACGGGAGCAAACTACTGAAAAACAGCAAATTAAAAAGGCTGTGGCCGATGAGAAAATTGAAATGGTGACTATAGTCCATGGTGGAATGGTGGTCCTTCCAAAAATAAATCCATGTCCTAACCCCAGGAGCCTATGACTGTGACTTCATTTGGAAAAAGTGTCTTTCATATGTAAATAAGGATTTCAAGATGAGATCATCCTGGTTTATCAAGGTGAGGTGGGCTCTAACTTCAATGACAAGTATCCTTATACACAAGAGAAAAGATAAAGTTCGGGGCACCTGGGTGGCCTCTGCCTTCGGCTCAGGTCATGATCTCAGGGTCCTGGGATCGAGCCCCGCATCGGGTTCTCCTCTCATCAGGGAGCCTGATACCTCCTCTCTCTCTGCCTGCCTCTCTGCCTCCTTGTGATCTCTGTCTGTCAAATAAATAAATAAAATCTTAAAAAAAAAAAAAGATAAAGTTCTATGAAGACAGAGGCAGAGCTTGGAATCATGCAGTCATAAACTAAGGAGTGCTTGGAGGCATCAGAAGCTGGAAAGGGCAAGTAATGCCTCCCCTAGAGACTGTGGAGGAGTGCAACCCTGACAACACCTTGATTTTGGACTTAAGATCCAGAACTGTGAGGAAAAAAAAAATATGTTCTAAGCTACCAAATTTGTGA
Organism: Lutra lutra; assembly: GCF_902655055.1. Taxonomy (NCBI): domain Eukaryota; kingdom Metazoa; phylum Chordata; class Mammalia; order Carnivora; family Mustelidae; genus Lutra; species Lutra lutra. The sequence goes on from NC_062292.1 coordinate 49,951,036, forward strand.
TATTATGTTACAGCAGCCCTAAGAAACTAATACAGTGACTGCGAAAAGTATGATTAAATTGGAGTGATGTGAAGTCATGGACATGATATAGAAGGTTATTGGATCTATAATCCATGTGGAGATAGGTGTTTCCCAGAATAATGACAGGTCTAGATAAGAGAAAAAGACTAGTCGGAATAGTATGAAATACATCAAAAGCATATGCAATTCATGTATAATTATAAATATTATGCAAATAAAAATTAAATTGGAGAGTTTATGTAAAGAGTATAATTTTATTAATAATTGCTATTATTTCAAACATCTTCTGCTTTATAAATTAATGGGAAGTATCTGAATGTCTTCAGTTTTACTTTAGGTGCCTAAAAATTAACATGCAAGAATTCCAAAATCGGCATAATTGTTTCTTAAAAAAACAACAAAGCCCCCCACCACATGTGTTGTATATCATGCTATTGCCTTCAGTTGCTTCTGCTGCAATATTCAATTCCTTTATTGCAATTCTGGGGTGGGGATGGGGGTAGTGTTGGAACAATATTATCATGTGCCTAACATTATATCTTAAATCCTCATCCATCCTGTTGACACTGTTATAGCAACTCCTGCTCATGTCCAAAGACATTGTTGGCCTCCAAAGTTTCATAGCTAGTTCGTGCTGAGCAGTTAGGGATTTAAAGCAAGGTTTTTGAACTTCCAAGACTATATTCCTTCCTCATCACCAAATTTTCTTGAAGCAAGAAAGGAAGGTGCAAGTCAGTTATGCTTCTTTGCATAAAAATGAAGGTTGTCCCTGAGTTTTGTGTAAAATGTCAAATGAGTGTTTTAAATTATGAGGGGCTGCATTTTTAAACCTAACAAATGATTGGTGGGGTCATTTTGCTTAATTGTTGTGGCATCTTTGAAATATCATATCATTTTAGCACTTTCCTAATCTATAAAATGATGTGATACATTTTAACAACTCAGTTTTATATTTGGCCTTTCAAAAGCATCTTGCTTTATGGGCCATCAGCTATATAGTGGCAATAACTGGAGATATTTTTTGCATGGCATAAGCTATACTCAGACTATTTCATTTCACTTGTATAGGCTTTCTATAGAAAAAATAGATAAAATCTAATGAATAATTCTAGAAAAATATTAGTGGTACAATAGAAATAAATCCAGCAGGGTAGGTATCCTTTTGAATTGACTTTTCTTCATTATAGTCCAGTAATTATGCCAACTTATTCTAACTTCCATGGCAATGTTGAACTATTTGAAGCATAACTATCTATATTAAAAAGCCACATAAAATTTTGCTATAAAATATTGATAGTTTTGTATTATTCCTGTTGATGTCTGTTTTCAATGCCTTGGAAAATAGTCATCATATATATAGAATAAAGATTTTCAAAAACTTTAAACAATGTTGATCATAATCTAAAATTATTTGGTAGACATAGTATCTAGAAAGATATCATGGTAGCAATGAACAATAACAATTATAATGATCTAAAATAATTAAGAATTACAAACCTACATACATTCCTGTGTAATAAATAACTGTGATAGGGAGATGGTTGAACATCAGTTCCATGATATTATTATTCCTTTATTATTTTGATATATTTAATCTGTTATATGCAAATGGAATAATAACCTAGTTTTACTTTTTTCATTAGTGATTCATATAATTTCTGTTGTCACAGAAAATCTGCTACATAATAATCCAAGTTATTTTATTAATCTTTTCCTTTTTTCTATCCATGATTTTATACTAAACAATTTATTCATGGAGTGTGTTATTTCTAGATATCTGATGCTTCTAAGTCACATGGTACTATTTTTAGCCTCAGTTGAGGAAAGCAGAATTAGTATGTTCAGAAAGAACTGATGGCATATTCTGGATCATATGGCCAATCTATCTGATCAAGCTGAATGGACTAAAGATAACACAACTGATTTCAATTCTGCCAATCCATTGTGTTTCCAACAACTTATAAGATAGTCTGTTTTGGAATGTACTGGTAAAATTAAGATAAATTTAATTGGATAAGCACATGCTTTCTCTTAGATGTATTAAGAAAGAATGTTCAGATGGGTACAAAGGGGCAAGTAGCTGAGAGCTAAAACACCGATTAGACATTTGCGTTGTCTCTAGTTTTGAGTTGTTTCCAGTTTAGAGCTTCTAGATTTAAAGTAACCCGAAAATTTTTTTGGGAATCTTTGTGTAGAAATAAGTTTTCATTTCTCTTGTGTCCTGTAGTGATTTCTGGGCCCCTTTTACTGTTTATGTCCTGACTTTTTGCAAGTCTCGGAATTTCCAGCCACTGTAGATTTTTGATTCTTTTATAACTCAGACTGTGATGAACTGTTTGGGATTATTTACCTGCTCCTTTGGAATGTGCCTGGAGGCATAAATTATTAGCAATTGTTTCCCTTCCAAGCCAAATTGCAGCAAACCATTGCCTATTGGCCAATATCTGAAAACTGTTATTCTATACATGTTGTTTATAGATACTATAAATAGTTGTATTCTTAAGGTGGAGGGATAAATCTTTTCCCTCTTGTTCCATCATGGCTTCAACTCTAGGCTAACATTTTGAACTTGGTTTAGCCATCACCATGAGCAAGACATAGTTCACATTTTACCAGTTAGTAAATTGATATTCAGAAAGACTAAGAACATTTCCCAAGTTTAAACCTCCAAGAAGTCTTTAACTCAAGATTCCAAGCTACAGTGTTTTAGTTTGTGTCTGTATGATTTTCCGTTATCCTACCCAATACATATTTTGATGAAAAAGAAAAGAGTACCTCAAGCATTGATAAGAGTAGATATAAATTCTTGCCTGACAGCTTCAGATATGTAAAGTATCTATGATTCATAAGCGGGCATGATACTGACAAATACGTTGTTTATGGAAGTATAAGTTGCAAATATCTTAAGATAGCCTTGGTAAACTTAATAGCCAGTTTTATACAAGAAAGTAGAAGGAATAGATATGAATATAAGGATAAATATTTTTTCCAATATCTGTAAGACAATGCCTTCAGTCCAAAAATGAGAGCAGGGCAGTTGCTTAGAGAAAAGATGCTTTAGATGTTTTAAATATCCACAGGTAAATAAATACAATGTGATGGCGAACTGCTAGAACTTGATAGGATGAATTAAAGCAGAGTAAAAGATGATTCTAATTATGGACCAGTAAGAGAATGGTTGTAAGCCTTATGTATATTCAGCTCATTATAACATAATAATCCAAACTAAAAATTATCAGACAAGAGAAAGGTATATATTTTTTATTTTACATAAAAATAATAGGTAAGCTGTCCAAAACTGATACTGTGGTTCTTCTGCAATATCATCAATGAACCAGACATTCCATCTCTTTATTTCACCATTCCAATACGATGCTCCCATTTTTAAGTTTTCATCACATTGTTGAAGACTATGGTTCAAGATTTGTATTTATGATATTTGTATATTATGATATTTGTATATTATGTATATTATGATATCCTCATTGCAAGAAGAAGTAACAGCAGGAGTATAGGTGAAGTTGGTTCACCTTAAATAGCCAGACCAAACAACACTTCTGCTCATGTAATTCACCAAAATTTGGTCACGTTGCCAGATTCATGGAAAAAGAGGCTAGAGAAATCTTGACTTTTATTAACAGCAAACATGAGCCTCTAAAATATGGGCCTGGTAATAAAGAGAGTAAGAGTGTATGCACTTTGGCAGCATGTATACTAGAATTGGAACAATACAGAGAAGATTAGCATGGCCCCTGAGCAAGGATGACATGCAAATTCATGAAGCATTCCATAGTTTTTGGTTTTCTGACTTTAACTAAAAATAGGAGAATGGATGTTGGACTGTGCAAACAGGATTTTTCTGTATCAATGTCCATTTCACTTACTAAAAGAGAATATTGGAAGGAAGGTTATAAACTTAATGTAAGTAGTCTTTAGTATTTATATGCTATCATGTCATGTATGTGGTAATTTCAAATGTAGAACTATGAATGTGAATATGAAATGTTGTATATTTGGGATTATATATTATTTGGATAATATATTTGGAAATCTAGTTATTTTGCAGACATATATATAATAAGTGAGAGAGACCAAGACATTTTCAGAGGCACAGTGACTAATACTGATGAGTGACTTTGAGGTGGTCTAGAATAAGCAAATATATTCTTCTATATTCTGTTTGCAACTGGACACCAAGGCTACTTAACAGTTTTATCTGCTTGAGCTGTATCTGCATATTTTTTTAAAAGATACCATCTTCTATCATCTTGTGAGCCTTCCCTACCACTTTCATTCAATTCACTCCAGTCATACTGGCCTCCTTTTTATTTTTTAAACTTTCCAAACTCACTGCCCCTTCCTACCACCTGCCCTAGAACTTTTGTTCTTGCTACTGATTAGGCTTAAGCCTCCCCTGTTCCTGTATGTTCATGGGTCAGTTTCTTGCCTCCACTGTGTCTTTAGCTCAAGGCTCACTCTCACATTAGTGTCCTTTGTGACCACCATATTTAGAATTACAGCCCTTTTACTACAGCCCTTTTACTATTTTTTTCCCTCCCCATAGCATTCATTACCACTTGTCATGCTATATTATTTTTTAATTTGTATTTTATTTTTAATTTTGTTTAGTGTTAACTATGTTTTTTGTTTTATTTTTATTTTAAAGATTTTATTTATTTATTTGACACAGAGAGAGAGACAGTGAGAGAGGAAATACAAGCACGGGGAGTGGAAGAGGGAGAAGCAGGCTTCCTACTGAGCAGGGAGCCTTATGCAGAGCTCTATCCCAGGACTCTGGGATCATGACCTGAGCCGAAGGCAGACGCTTAATGACTGAGCTACCCAGGTGGCTCAGTGTTAACTATGTTTTATTCAGTGCTTTATTCCCTATAATTTACCATGCCTATACCACATGGTAAACTTAGGTCAACTGTGGAGTGAATTTAACACATTTGGCTTATTTTTTTACTTAAATGCATCATATAAAAATTTCTTGAACTCCTATTCTAATAAGAATTTTATACCTGAAGAAAATTCTGGAGACTGTTCTGATTTTGACCTATCCATCTAAGAGAAATAATTTACCTCAGAAAGCTGGAACCACGGGACGCCTGGGTGGCTCAGTTGGTTAAGCAGCTGCCTTCGGCTCAGGTCATGATCCCAGCGTCCTGGGATCGAGTCCCACATCGGGCTCCTTGCTCATCAGGGAGCCTGCTTCTCCCTCTGCCTCTGCCTGCCATTCTGTCTGCCTGTGCTTGCTCTTTCTCCCTCTCTCTTAAAAAAAAAAAAAAAAAAAAAAAAAAAAAAAAAAAAAAAAAAAGCTGGAACCATTTCAGGAGCTGAAGCACTGAAGTTTGTCTATACCCATGGTCCTATAGGTTTCTATTCAATAAACATCTAACAGCATTACTTATCTTCCTTTGTTGGAGCCCACTTGTGCTAAAAACAGAAGGCACTAATAAGATATATTACATATATATGGATATAAAAGCTGATTAGAATCATAGAGGAATATATTTCTTTAGGGTATCTCATTACAGAATTAGAATTAAAAGAGTGTGTTAAACAAATGCATGTGCAATATGTTGCTAATTCCCTGTATTAGAAAAATTGTTTTTAATTCAGACTTCTCAAATTGTGACAAGGTTAGACCAGGGCGCCTGGGTGGCTGAGTTGGTTAGGTATCTGCCTTTTGCTTAGGTCATGATCCCAGGTTCCTGGGATCCAGCCTTGCATTAGGGCTTCCTGCTCAGCAAGGGAGTCTGTTCCTCCCCCTTCGTCTGCCCCACCCCCCAGCTCACAGGAATGCTTGCTTTCTCAAATAAATTAGTTTAAAAAATCTAAAAAAAAAAAAAAAAGTTGGCCAAGGTGACTTTTAGACTTTATGATATGATCAATATCCTAGTTTAATGCACAGAAAAGTGTAGAGTTTCCATTAATCCATTTAGTAGGATTAAAATATATATATATTTTTTCTAAGAAATATTCACATCACAACAAAATGGCAACACATTTGTGTTCTCATCTTATTTTTAATGCATTCATACTTTATAAAATGTTATATTCACCACAAACTAATTATTTTCAGTTTTATAGCTTTGTTTTGAAATTAGTTTTACTAGATAGTGTAAAAGTTTTAACTTGATTTCATACAATGTGTGTGATTTATTTGGATACTGACTGAACTCCTTTTTCCAATTTATTCACAACCTCAAATAATTTTCCTCAGATTAATGTAATAGTATTCATCATGATAAATTCATAATCATATAAATAGAATCTTTTTGAGCACTGTTACTTTCTGGTGCTTTACAAGTATTACATTTAATTCTCACAACAAGCTGCAAATTTGGTATTATTAACTTCTGTTTTAGAAGTGAGAAAACAGGGACACCTGGGTGGCTCAGTTGGTTAAGTGGCTGCCTTCGGCTCAGGTCATGATCCCAGCGTCCTGGGATCGAGTCCCACATCAGTCTCCTTGCTTGGCAGGGAGCCTGCTTCTCCCTCTGCCTCTGCCTGCCACTCTGTCTGCCTGTGCTTGCTCTCACTTCTCTCTCTATGACAAATAAACAAATAAAATCTTTAAAAAAAAAAAAAAAAGTGAGAAAACAAAAACTTACTGAAGTTAATTGACTTAACTACTCCATAAGTCATAAATCAAATATCTGGTTCCAAAGTCTGCATTATATCTTCTCTCCAATTTCTTCAGAAAACACTTGCTTTCTTTGTTGGTACATGTGAGAATGAAGTTATCTTACAGTTTTATTACTACAGCTTCTAGGGTCACTTGGGTGACTCAGTCAGTTAAGCGGCTAACTGCCTTCTACTCAGGTCATGATCCCAGGGTTCTGGGATCTAGCCCCTCTCCTCCTGCTTACACTTTCTCTCTCTCTGTATCAAATAAATAAATAAAATCATAAAAAAAATACAGCTTCTAGGTACCATTGTGAATGGACACTATGAAGCAATGCTTTGTGTTCATTTAATTGTCTTATCTCAAAAATTAAATATTTTTGCATAACTAAAGCATTGTTGTCTGCCCCATATCTCTAGGTCATTAAACTGAATAAACTTGTTATGTTTACCACATAAGATGATAATAACGATATTGATATTGTGCATGTTATGTTCATTTTATATGTGTTTGGGAATTTGTACAGTCATTCACATTTTGGAGTGTAATTTTATTGATGCTGGAGTTGGTAATGGGGGTGGAAGTTTACATTAGAGGTGGCAGAAGTGATAGTAGAAAATGTCTCTATTCAAAATTTAGTTTTGCTTAAACCATGGTTAGCTCAAGCGGGTTGCACTGAACGAGTCCATACCTTCTGCCACCTGGATTTGATGATGGAGCCCAGAGTAGTATTTGTGTTTTTATTTTGTCTAGGGAGCTGTGAATATCATGAAACAGTGTATGCACAGTATGCTTTAATGGTATTTAAACCATCGCTACATGACAGAAGTTGGCATTATTAATGTTATTACACTTAGGTGAATTTTTTCTGTCACTTAGTAATTATAACTTTTAAATATACTTGGTGACCTAGGATTTTTTTTTTTTCCACATTCATGTTCTGTATACAGCTGTCTGGAAAGTCTTTTGAATTGAAATGCAACATAGTGGATAATGATATAAACTTCATTTCCAGGTTTCACTTTAGGGAAAGTGCCCCTGGAAGACAAATATGTTGTCTGTTGTAGAGAGGGAAGTGATGATACTTACAGGCAGAGATAGTTTTACCTTCAATGCCAGGGAACGGAGATGATTTTATACAATCGAAAATGTATCACACTTGGAACAGTTTAATTAGAAACTTATATCAAGCAATTTGAATATCTCAAACGCAGGGAAGTTAAGATTATATTCAAAGAAAAGACGTGACAGGTTGGCATTTTCATTCTCCTGCCTTAAGCAAGAAAAATTTCAACCAATATTTCTGACCTTAACATAAACCTCAATATAAAATACAATTCAAATACTGTCATTTCCTGAAGATTTTCAATTATTTTCAGGTGAGGAGAGGTTAAAGGTTTTTTTCTTGGTACTCTGTCCCCAAATAGCTCATGCTCTTCCTCCCCTGAGACATAGAAAAGAATGTAACTTTTTAAAAGTAGTTGAGAGAGGGAAAAGAGGAATAGTTAGGGAGGGGAGAATGTGAGAGTGAGAGAAAGGGAAGGGAGTGGACAAGGAGAAGTGTGTGTCTCCATAGACAGACACAGGAAGAAACTTAGCTTGTAAGGAGGGAGACCTGAGCAGGCAAGTCTGAAGGAGAATAGAGGAAAACACCTTAAGGGAGATAAAAAGGAAAAGCAATGCAGAGGGAAAAAAGATGTAAAAAAAGTTGTTGGGATATGAGATTAAAACACAGGTTAATATTTAAATAGTTAATAGCATTTCTGTAATTGGATTTGATAGACAAGAGTTGGTGCAAAATTAAAATTACATATATTCTTATTTTTTAAAATGTATAGGCAATTTAGTACAATATCAATTCATTTTATAAAGCACATTCTCCGTTTTAAAATTATTTTCCAGGGGCGCCTGGGTGGCTCAGTGGGTTAAGCCTCTGCCTGCGGCTCAGGTCATGATCTCAGTGTCCTGGGATCCAGCCCCACATCGGGCTTTCTGCTCAGTGGGGAGCCTGCTTTCCCCTCTCTCTCTGCCTACTGCTCTGCCTACTTGTGACTTCTCTCTCTGTCAAATAAATTAATAAAATCTTAAAAAAAAATAAAATTATTTTCTAGTGTTCTAGTCTCAGTGCTCTGTCCTCTTTCCCTTTCACCTTCCTATTCCTTAATGTACTTGTTTAATTAGCTAGGAGACACTGCAAAATGTGTGGTATTCAGTTTACATTTGAGAGAAATGATTAAGTAATTATTATAGTCAAAAACAAACGAACAAAAGAAGCCTATCTAGTTTTGACCTCATGTAGTGAAATGGATTTAATCTGATTTAGATAGAAAAGTAGGGTTAATGCTACATTCTTTTAATTTTCTTTGCTTGTTTCATTGGTTTCCAAGGCCTGTTTATACATTTGGTTACTGCAGTTGTGTTTATTATCTTTGTGATTTACAACAACCATTAGTAAATGTTTTACAAAAAAAAAGTATGCTTTCACATTCAGTTGTGTGTTTGACAATAAACTGTATCATGTGTCACTGAGATTATATGACTTGTGTAGTTAGGACTGAACATCCCTAAATCCATACAGATTGCTCATAATCACTGAAAATTCCCAGTGGTAGGGCCATGCCAAGAAATTAATGTGCTGCATTTTGACCAGGGGCCTTTGAACTCTGTCTGGTCTTCTTTCTGGTCCTCTTCCCTGGTGGGCAAGTTTGATTTGCAAGTAAGCAAAATGTTCCTTTTGCTTAAACTAGAAACAGGCCTTAAACTAATTTTACCAGCTATCTCTCTTTAACTATTTGGGCCTTCCTCATATATAAATGGTCTTCAGAGGCAATGGGAGAGATGCTTTCTCCTGAAAGGAAAGAGTCTGGTGGCCCCCCTCTTATTTTCTGGGCTGCATGAGAAATTTCAGGGAAAGAAAGAACCTGTATAGAAAAAGGAACCAAAAATGTTCTCACATCCAAAGACCTACAAAGATCAATTGAGAAAATCCCAGTACAAGAGGAATTACTGGTTTTCTTCCCCTACCACATAGTCTAGGACTACCTTCGATTTGATTATTGCTGCCCCTTATCCTGAGAAAGTAGAAGAAGGGACAGACATGCACATCTGGAGTTCTTTTGATCAGGTACAGTGCTGGTATTAATGATGGAAGTCATGATTGTAGAGGGCATTCAATAAATACAGAAATGAAAATACTGGCCAATAATATGACAGGTAGAGAAATAAAATATAAATTTAAAAAATGTTTTTCTGTAAGAAAAAAATAACTTCTTCCTCTGTGCATTTAGAAAATAATCCAATGTAATCAAACTGCATTGAAAGTCTCAGTACTATTATAAAGTATTATAAAATATTGGGGTCCAAAATCCATCAATAGTACTCAAAAATTCCACCAAAATATGGTATCTGGGGACTTTTATTGAAGTAAAGACCTTCTTTAAGTTCAAACATAACTTATGTGCTTGCTTTTATTATCTCTTTTCATGATCCCATTTGGCAAGTGGGCTAGTAGGAAAAGGTGGCTGTATGCTATCTAGGAAACATCATTTTGTTTATTTTTGCTTCTGCAAAAGTGGGGTGAAATTTCTTGTGTTATGCAAACATTCCCTCATCCTTTCTGGTTACATGCTATACTCTATCCCATTATATCTTACCAAATTTTCTTGTCAACAGTTTTCCAACTTCTTAAGTCTTTTCCAAAGTCTCTGAATATCTAGCCAAACCATTGATCCAATGCATATTAATTGATGATTATTCTTACCTATTCTATCTTTACTTGTAAAGTGGACAGTAATTTATGTTGCTTAGATTTTAACCAAGGCCAGGACTTCCTTATTTCTCTTCTGCACAGACCTTCAGAATCACCTTGATCTAATAGTTTGGCCATTACCAGCTGGTTTAACATACCGTAAGTCTGGGCCATTATGAAAAACACATTGCAAGTTATGTTCTGCCTAATTAAAAGAGGTGCCATTTCTTAGAACTAAGATAAGGATAGCACATTTATAGGGGCACTGTGTATTCAAACTTAGTTGGTACACCTATAAATATATATATATTTTTAAAGATTTTATTTATTTATTTGACAGACAGAGATCACAAGTAGACAGAGAGGCAGGCAGAGAGAGAGAGGGAAGCAGGCTCCCTGCTGAGCAGAGAGCCCGATGTGGGACTCGATCCCAGGACCCTGAGATCATGACCTGAGCCAAAGGCAGCGGCTTAACCCACTGAGCCACCCAGGCGCCCACCTATAAATATCTTTAATAAACCAGGTTTATTTCCTCCCCCTTCAGTCAACTCAACATAGGAATCTTACCTTAGGACCACAGATATAGGTTGAGGGAGGAGTGTCAGTAAGATACCAGTAGGTATGTGGAAAATGAGACCCACATGCTTCTGCAACTTGTTCGTGCTTTCAGGACCTCCCCTAGCCAAAAAACTATTGATAACACTCAACCCAGTAATAGGTAGTGGCTAGGCATGTTCAATTAATTCAATTAGATCAACCAGATTATACTAAATTCACAAAGGGGAATTCAGGTTTCCTGGTTTCCTGATATCTCATGCTCAAGTTTATGACTACACAGGGGTCAAAAACTACTTCTCAGAGGAAAGCAATAACTTGCTCCAGAAGACAGAAAAACATACAGTTTTGCTATAAAACTTATGAATTATAGTGGCTATCCATAGAATTTGTGTAGAATTTATAATCACCATGCACTCTTGAAGCCAAATATCAGCTCAGTCATAGGAGTGAAATGGCAGTTTTGTGACTACTTCAGCCTGAACTAACATGTAAGACTTCTCCTCCTATGAGCTCCACTCAAAGAAGAGAACATAGGAGTCCACATGGTCACTGGGTTGAAGCACAAGCCCAAATATTATATATATTTTTTCCAAAGTCTAGAGATCCATCAATTGTAAATTTTTTATAGAGATATAAGAGACAGTTTCTTGCTCTTTTTCTTGAAGGAAATATCCTAGCATTATTCAGATGACCACAACTGATAACTTAAGTGAAAGACACTTTTATTTTCTGATAATTTATATTCTACATACATATATTAGCAAGCAATTTAGGATATTTGTATTTCTTAAACTTTAGGACATAGCAGCATGAAATCAAATGTAATAGATCAAAAATTGTTTAATAGACACTTCAGTCTGAATATGATCTGCTTCAGAACTGATGTGTTTGAGAGTTATGACCCTGAAGGTATACTGCTCTTCTTGTCAGGTAAAAGCAAACATTTATTTATAAGAACAGGAAAATAATTCTCTAGGTCACTGTGCTGCATAGGAAATTTAAAAAAAAATCCCTCTATTAAATTATACCAGTAAGTAGACTGACTATATATGGAAGAACGTATGTAATTGGAGACACTAACTCATTAAACTTAAAATAAATTCCTCTCTCTTTCCCCAAGAACTATCTATCTTTCATGAATCCATTCAAGAAAGTTAAATGTAAGTGAGGGTGACCACTCTTGCATCTCTAATTTGTTTGATACTGGCACCAGTCAATGCCATCTTCCAGGAACATGGTAATTTGTTACTTGATTTGCTGTTTAGGTAGGGAGAAGGTCATCAGTGTTAATTGGTTCTCTCTTCAGTTACAACACTGACTTCATAAGATGAGAAACCATTGTGAAGATCATGAAATAAGCTAAACAAATTTTGTTTCTACTACAAAATCAGGAATTCAAGTAACAAGTTGGTAAATTTAGATTCCCCCTGAGCTTAACATGAAGTAGATTTTCATCAAAATGCTATTATCATGAGACATTTTTAAGTCTCAGTGACCAGTAAGCTCAATGATACTGTAGAGATCTAGAAATTTGTTATAGGAACAGTGCTCAATAGTCTACAAGTCATTTGGTATTTAATTCTGCAAGTTTAACTTAAATTAGTTGAGATCTCTTTAAAGAAGACTTGGAGAAAGATTCTCAGGGGTTGCCTGTAAAATATCTGCAAATTTCTTCTTAAAGAGTGTTCAGGCTCAATTTCATTAACAGCCCAGAGGGCGGTATGTGAACTGAGCGGGGGGGGGGGGGGGGGGGGGGGGAATTGGATTTGGATGAGGAATTCTCATTGTTATATTTGCTCAAATCATGACCCTGTTCATTATACCTGGATATCTTCCCTCTTTTACAAATCTAGGGGTTGCTTACTAAGCTTCTCTTGACTTTTGTCTTGGTAATCCTACGGTCAATTATACACAGCCAGGAGAAGCAAAATGGGTGCTTTTCCTTACCTATTTTACTCAAGTTTCTATCTATATTTTTACATTCAAATCACTTTTCACTCCTCCGATATGTTATATTCTGCCAGGATCATATTTCTACTTACTGCCATATCAGTGGCTTTTAACCTTTATCTCGTCTGGGAGAAAGGGTCAGTTTCTCATTAAGCTCCGGGTAACAAAGAATTTCATATGGGGTAGAAACAGTGAACATTCTGTTCTGATCATGGGTCTAGGGTGTGTTCCCTTTTAACCATTTCAAGTCTGAAATCAGTAATTTCACACTGTCTTCGTAAAAGTCTTAAAAATCCCTGTCCTTCATTAAGCTCACAGCTAGTGGAAAGCTACCTTCGAGGTAAGTTGTATAGAAATGGAATCACTGTTTTTGTTCTCTGGTGATCTAGTATAGACTCCCTAGCGGCAGAATTTATAATTAAGCAGGTAGGAGTTATTGGCTTAATTGGTTAATTGCTCTGTACCCCCTATCTAGATCCATCTGCAATAATCCTTTTTATTTTCTCATACCTTTGATTTTTATTTTTTCTCTAGTTTTTCCTTGTATTACCATTAAAGAAGCCCACATCTATGTATACAGGTGTTGCCCAAAGTTTGTCTGGTAATTTTGTATGTGACAGAATAATAAATCCTCTTCAAACTTATAAATGAGGGCATAAAAGTATATTATGGTAAAAGCTTTAGATGGAGAATTAATGATCTAAATTCAAGTTTCAACTCTGCTTCCTATGATTGTTATATAATTTAATCCCTCAGATTCTCCATTTTCTCATTTATAAATATGAATAATAAATTGTTTCTACTACAAAACCAGGAATACAGAGACTAACAAGTTGGTAAATTTAGATTCTTCCTGAGCTTAACATGAAGTAGATTTTCATCAAAATGCTATTATCAGGGGCGCCTGGGTGGCTCAGTGGGTTAAGCCGCTGCCTTCGGCTCAGGTCATGATCTCAGAGTCCTGGGATCGAGCCCCACATCGGGCTTTCTGCTCAGCAGGGAGCCTGCTTCCTCCTCTCTCTCTGCCTGCCTCTCTGCCTGCCTCTCTGCCTGCTTGTGATCTCTCTCTGTCAAATAAATAAATAAAAAATCTTAAAAAAAAAAAAAATGCTATTATCATGAGACATTTGTAAGTCTTAACTCTGACCAGCAAGCTCCAGTGGTATTGTAGAGATCTAGGAATTTGTTAGAAGCAGTGCTCAGTAGTCTGCAAATCATTTGATATTTAATTCTGCCAGCTTATCTTAAATGGGCTTTGATAGGAAGCAAATGAGACACTGTTTGTGAATGTGCTTTGTAAATTATAAATCACAAAAAAAATACTATTTTATATAGCACAAATTGATTTCTTTTGTGCTTGTGAGTTTTTTGGAAAAGTTTATTTCTGTGAAGTAACTATTTTATAATAACTTACCTTTGCTACTAACATAACAAACAAGTTTACCGGGAAGGAACAAATTACCAAAATATCTTGAATGAAAACACTTCCGATTTAATGTATTCTATTGAACTCATCCTCACTTTATAATGCTTGACTTTTGAATCCTTAATCTTTCATCTTTGGATTAAATCTGAAAAGATATATTATTAAGAGAGAAAAATCAGAAATAAAAAATATTAAACCTGTTTCACTTGTATTTTTTTTACATTAAATAATAAACATTTTGCAAGAATCAGTCATTCCAAAACAAGTACCTGTCTTTACTTTGTAGCAACTTTCTTAAAGTTGGTTCATTACTGTTAACCATTCATACAAATTGGAGAGTATATTTGTTCAAATTAGATGTTTTATATTCTATTTTTAGATGTTTTATATTTTTAAAAGTATGTTTTTTATGATAATAAATAAATTTAAAATAATCATTTATGTGGGGGTGCCTGCATGGCTCAGTCAGTTAGGCACCTGCCTTTGGCTCGGGTCCTGAACCCAAGATCCTGGGATCAAGCCCCATGTCAGGCTCCCTGCTCAGTAAGGGAGTCTGCTTCTCCCTCTTTCTCTGGCCCTCTCCCCGTTCCTGCTCTCTGGCTCACTCTCTTACTCAAATAACAAAAAGAAAAATCTTCTAAATAATCGTCTATGTTATAAAATGTACAGTTTAATTCTGTTTCCCTGTTAAATATAATTTTTGAGAATAACTGCAAAAAATGATGAGCATCAATTATGTTTAAAAACAGCATTTTAAAGAAATTTATTTTTCATTTTTGAAGTGAAATTGGTATAAATAAGTTTCAGATGTACAACATTATAATTTGATATTTGTATAACTAAAAAATGATCAGGATAAGTCTAATTATCATCTATCCCATATTTTTTTTAAACAAACCAAACATATATATTTAAATATCCACCAGATATAAGTGAAGAGCCATGTATAGTGAACATTGTGTTACCTCTCCAGTAATACCACCCAAATGTCTTAGTTGGCTTAGAATAAGGGCATTGACTGAGAACTGCTAGTGATCTGGGCCCAGGTCACAAGTTGGCTCCTCATTATTCTAAGCCAATCTTCCTCCTAAACATTCAGTTCAGAAACCATGCCTAAGCCAATTGTTGTGTTGTAAGCCCCCAACAGAAGTTGGCATGTGACCCAATTTATATCAATAAGCTTCCTCAAACAGGGTAATTTCTGCCATCTTGAATAAGGAGATACAATAACATTAGTGCATGTCCCTTGTCAGAATTGCAATTTTTGTTATCAGTGACTTTTCTTATTGTTTAAAGATGTTTAATGTGGATTTTTTTCTAAATTCAACCAAGGATTTTAAAAATAATACACTATATAAGAAATGAATTAAAATGATATGAGAAATAAGAAATAATTTTAAGAATGGAAATAAAGATAGACTCAAGAATAAATGAACACAGAAAAATGATTTCAACTAAGACCAGTTTAACATGTGAATTTTATAAACAAATGAATGCTGAATATTTTTAGTTATTAATTTAACATTTATTATTTAAGCTCCACTCAGAAGAGCATGACCCTCCTCGAAGGAGGTAATAGTCTACTTGGGTAATTTTGTATTACAAAGTGTGGTAGGTGAAAGGGGATTGAGGCATTTTGGAAGAGTGGAGAGGATTTTCTGCCTGCAGGAGGGAAAAACAGAAAATATTTTAAAAGGTAATTGGAGTTTAATCAAGAATTATGAAGAAGTGAGGTTGGTTATCATATGGACTGGTAAGAAAAACTCAAGAAGACCTTATATCATATGTAGCAACCAGAACCATGATACATAGTGATTCCTGATGTTGGCAGTTTGTTTTGACTGAATAGGATGCTATAGGGAAATTAAGGGAATTGAACTTGGCAGGGTAGTTGGGAGAACCACATCATGAACAAGTTATTATTTTAATCTGAATGTGATAGTATTCTATTAGATTTTTAAAGAAGGGCAAACCTTGCCAGATTTTGTTTTAGAAATTTAAGAAACATAAATATGAGGATTTGGTAGTAGGGGAAAGATATGAGTGGTTAATTAAGAAGTTATCACCATTTTCCATGGCATAAATAATAAATATGTGAATGAGGGTAATAAGTCAGAGCTCTGGAAAAATATTCAGAATTCACCCACATTTTTCCTGTGAATGAAAACATTAAAAAGAAAAACAACAACAACAACAAAAGGAGTTAGGGAATAAGGAGTTCTTTTGTAAGCAGACAGAAAAGTGGTAGGCTTGTTTCAATATAATATTTAATAACTCTTTAGTTACTAAAATGTAATTTTTATCTCTTCACTTAATGCTTCATAATACCATTAGCTTATGAACTAATCTTAAGTATTCAACTTCATTTTCTTTTCTTTGATATTCTTTTTTTCCTTGCTGCAATCATGATTTGTGTATGATTTTTAAAAGCATCAATTAGCTAACATTCCTAGATATTTTAGTGCAAAGTTTTCAGGGTAT
The DNA here is from genome assembly GCF_902655055.1 of Lutra lutra. Lineage (NCBI taxonomy): Eukaryota > Metazoa > Chordata > Mammalia > Carnivora > Mustelidae > Lutra > Lutra lutra. Next base: position 49,967,854 of record NC_062292.1, read on the forward strand.
AATAGTCTGAACTGACATATTGCTACAACTCACTCCCAATTCTCCAAATCATTGGAGTCTGTGGGGATTCTACACCAGTGAAACTACTTTTGTCAAAGTTATTGAGCATTTCTACTTTAATTAAATTCATATTTGACTAGTTAGTAGCATTTGGCAGAATTAACTATTTCCTCACTTTTAGAAATCTCCTGGCCTTTGTGGTAGTTTCCTCTTCAGCCATCCCTCATGCCTCACTGACCACCATTCTTAGATTTTCTCAGCATCTCTTTTTTTCCAAATGATGCAGATTCTCAGATCATAGGTATGCTCTTCTCTATTTTTTCCCCCTCTGTTATCACTTGAGAGTTATCCCATTCACTTAAATACCAACCACTTTCACATGTGTAGCTACAGCCAAGATATTTTCACTGAGGTTTTGATATTTCCACTTGGATAGCTCATAGACTTCTAAACTTAGCTAAGCCAAAATTGAAATCTTTAATTTTTTGTCCTTTAAAGTCTAATTTTTTTGCCAAGTCTTGAGAATTGGAATAACAATTTCCTCAGTTATTGAACTCAGAAACTTTAGAGATATTTTGCATATTGTCTCATTTCTGATCCTCAATAATCAAGCAATGATTCTTGGCCAAAAGACATATTTCACAGCTAGCTATTCTTACCTGTCACCCTTCTTCTTACCTAGATAGCCCCACCAACCTAACAGCTCTTGTTACTCATGTATTATCTTTCTTCTCCACTGTTTTTCCACAGAGAGTCTACAGTGAAATTTTGAAAATAAAATTATTCTCTGTTCATTTCTTTCCTTTGGTGGTTTCTCAAACATTTGCAATAAAATACAAATCTTTTCAGAGTGTGCATGAGGTGTTTTTCACCTACCACGTTCAGCTTCACTATTCCTTTTTTCTGTTTATATTCAAGGCACACAGTCATCTGTCATTTCTATTATACCCAATCCTCTTCACTACAGCTTGTATTTTTCAGGTTGTCTCTGTGCCCCCAAATATTCTTTTTCTCTATATTATTTTTCTCATTCTCGGTGCTTCAAATCGTGCATCACCAACACAAAAAAAGTACTTCTCTTACTCTCTCTTATAGCACTTCGTTTTTTTCATGATTAACACTACATACTACTTGTATTCATTGTATTAGGTGTCTGTTTATTTGGTTAATGTCTGTTTGCCACACTGGAACATGTCAAAGAGGAACAGACAGACATTTATTTCAGGTGACAAGACATTTTGTTCTGACTGCTGCAGTAAAAGGAGGCATCAGTATAAAACTAAGACTTAGCTCATTTCCACTGAAACAAAAGGCAGGAGGCTTTTTAAATGCTGTATGTGCTAATGGAAAAGTACTACAGGGTTTAGGAGGGGGAGTGGAGGAGATAAGGGAGAGAGGTTGGTCAATGATATTAGGCCATATGTGTTTGCTAATCATAGCTTATTGAAGTTAGGCTCCTACTTTCCCACAGAGACCAGGACAGAGGAGTTCTGTTCTTCCTGATGATTTCATTTCAAAGGAATGACTCCCAGGTCCTTGTAAAAGGCATTTTTGGGTTGCAAAAAAATTTACATCTTGTTGGGGCAGAAAATGAATTTATAACTGCAACTTTTCTACAGTAAATATTCTAAGGAAAGGGAAGTCAGAGGTCTATCATCAGATTTTGGGTGGAACAAACACTAAATTCTTCTGGATGTGTTGTGCTTGCTCAGACAGGTATTTTAAGGGAGATGGGGTCATCCTCAGGATAAGACTTTATGCTGATAGTACTCATGCTAACGTTTGGCCAAGTCTGTGTGTGTGTGTGTGTTTGTGTGTGTGTGTGTGAGCACACGTGCGTGCGTGTGTGCACGTGTGTTCAAGTGTGCAAGCACATGGGTGAGAGTATGAGTGGGGTGTTGGATGGAGACATTTGGGCCAAGAGTTTGCAGTTCTCAATTCCTTCTTGTTCAGGGGAGAGGGTGGATCTCTTATTTGCAGAATAATTATTAATCATCATGTCCAGGTTTTTGAGAATCACCCAGCCTTTGGTTCTAACAACTGTGCAATTCAGGAGGATTCAAATTGCCAGGTGAGGCAACCAGTGACACAACTGTTCCATAGAGATAATGATATATTCAAGAGACAAAAGCATGACCATTGGGAATAATGTGAAGAATCCACGTCCCTTAAGGAATCTCCTGGGACATTCAATAAATGGAGGAAACCATTTAAAAAGGCAGTCAAGCTGGTCACATTCTGGAGAAGTGTAAGTTATGTTGGCTGCTTCTCAGACATGCACCTCTGCTGTGACTATTTCTTGACAAACATTTTTGTGACTGTTTACAAATTTGCAGCCTTGGGAACCCACCAGTGCATAAATATCTTCAGATGCCAGTACATAGACTAAAGCAAGCTTGTTTTATAAAGTCGTTTTGTGAAGCTCAGATATTTCATGGTTTAATGAAAATACTTTGCCCTAAGTTAGACAAAGATTGTTCCAGTTCTAGGCTAACTTTTCTAACACAATTTATAATCTTATGGTGTATCTCCCAATATAGCAGAAGGCTGAAATGTTGACAGATACGATACTGAAAATAGAGTGCCTTGTAAGTTTAGCCTGAGTCAGTGACTTTCTCAAAGACCTGTTTAAGACTATTCTAACAATGCTTTGTTCAGGAGTTTAAGGACCAGAGTTTCCAAGATGTTTCATGTTTCTAATTTTCACTGTGAGAAGTTTGTTTTAGATAGCCACTCGGGAGACAGTGTAAGCCATGAAACAGGTCATTCAGGTGGGCTGAAAGCACTTGGTATGGTTCATGACTACATGTAAAATAATATCCCTTAAGAGCATAATAGCCTTAGTTGCTCCTCTAGTGGCTGTACAGAATTTTGAAGGGCTAATTGGTAGTAAGATCCAAAGAGAAGGTCATACCATTATCTCCTGATTGGGTATTTTGGTTCCATTTAACCAATTTATTTTGCTTGTATCTTATATCAAATAAATTATATTGATATCACAGGGGCATTAAAGGAAAATGGTGTCCATAAAGGAAGTTTGGCCCCTACAACAATTTCCAGTTTCATCAAAATAGATTTCACCTTGCCGTAGAGACATGGAGAATTTATTGTGTCCCACAGGGCAACTATATTCATTATACTGATTGCTAATAAAACACCACTTTCTTTGATTTAAACAGGCCATGTTTTTTCCCAGTCTTGAGGACCATTAAGTTTACTATATTTGAAAGGGAAGACCTATCTTGTTGATGTATTTGTTTCCTGCCAGAGCCACATCTAAAAGCATAAGTGGGGCAATTATAAAGGGGATACCAGTTTTAGAGCTGGGTTAGGGATTGTGAAAGCAATGAGTAATACAGTGTGAGGACCTTTTCATCTGGTTTCAAGGTCAGATTTCCAATAGTGATATTTCCAGAATACCAGATCTCCTATTTGTAAGTCTAGTGTCTGAGGAGAAAAGTGGCTTGACTTCCTGTTGATTATAGGACTGTGTGCATCAAATTAATCCCTGACTGTATCTCTCTGTGTTAGTTAGATTGGAATCCTCTATTAGGATGAGTAAAGTGTTCTCAGGGATCTTCCTGCAATGATTTCCAAAGGGGGTAATCTTTGAGGAGGTAGGAGTGAGGATGTTAGTGTTATAATCTTTTTTTTTTTTCCTTAAAGATTGTATTTGAGAGTGAACAGAGCAAGAGAGAGAGCATGAACAGGAGGGAAGGGCAGAGTGTGAGGGAGAAGCAGGCTCCCCACTGAGCAGGGAGCCTGTCTAATAATTGACTTAAGTCCTTAGTTGAATGAGTGTTAGGGTGAATGGTCAGAGGAACTTGGAGAGGTGAGATAAAGGGACATAAATATAAATGAGAGGAGTTGTAGAAGGAGTCCTTCATGGAGTGTAATGAATTTCAATATCCCAATTCATGAGGAGATCCTTTCTTAATAGATTTACTGTGATAGTATAATTGAACAGGAAGTTGTACTGATCTTTAACAGATCCTGTAGAAATGGTAAAAGGCTGAGGAGGAGGCAGATCATGGGAGAAATTATCAGAATCCCTCACCAGTTATGTTTTGTTACTCCAAGGAAGGGAGGCAGGAAATATGGTGGTGGTGTTAAAGGAAGAATGTAATGCTCCAGTGTTGATGAGAAATGTGGTGATGTGTCCTTTAATCTCTAGAGCCATTTCCCTCTGTGAGTTTAGGGGCAGTTGAAAGCATTGGACTTTTCTATCCTTGGAGGGGAACCAATACTTTTCTTGTAAGGTGGTGGGGACTTCAAATTTTCCCTTTCCTCTTGAGGTGTAGGCAATCCTCTGTTTAGTGTCCCCTTTCCTTACAGTTTTAGCAAGTGTTGCAGTCAGTTAGAGCTCACAATTCTGGGGCTTGCTGTGAAATACATTTTTCAGGTTCTCTAAACTTTGATCTTACATGAGAGCAGGTATGGGGTGCATCCTGGGTTTCATCTGTGGGAGGTGGGGGCCCTGGTGAACTTTATGTTTACAGAGGGTTGAAGAACTTCATGCTTACAGAGGGTTGAATGTACTCCTCATGGAGAACATTCTGGGAGAAAGGGTGCAAGGAAAGGCTAGGAGAAGAATATGAAGAGGTTTTAGGGCACTTACTGAGTCAGACATTTATTTTTCTGAAGACATTGTTTAAAGAGCCTTAACAATTTGAAGGAGGATTTGAGTTATTTAGTCTTGCGCTCTCTCTCTCTCTCTTTTTTCTTCTTCATACCAGGCAAAGTAAGCAGACCACTGTATATCTAAGAGTTTCATTCCCTTTTGCTCTAGGGGTACCCTCCTCCTAAGCAGCTAATTTGGAGATATCCCAGGATTCTGAGAGAGGCTATTATAGCAAGAGTGTTTTGCTAGCAAAAAAGAAAGTGGATAGAAATAGGGCTGTAGTGGTAAAACACATAATATGAAAAATTTAAGAAGGGAATGTTCTAGTAGACTAAGAAGCTTCCATGTTCTTATCTAATGATATTTTGCAAACAGAGAAGCTTGGGGCTCTAACCCAGTCTCTGTGCCTTATGAACAGGAAAGCGTGGGCCTTTCAACCAGATTCTAGAGTGTATTCAGCAACTTAAGAATCAAAATATGTCCTCATGTTGCTTCACCAGGCATGTGTCTGGGACCCTAGATCAGGGGTCAAACTCCTCACTGGACACACAAATAAGCAAACAGACAAAGGACTTGGAGAGTGCTGAGAGGTTCAGTTGTGTCCCATAGTTTGATGGTAGTTGCTACCCAGATCAGAGTGACAGCTCCAGGAAACTGTCCAAGAGAAAGAGTTCTGGGCATTTGTCAAAGCCAGCTAGAGAATTTTTATTTGGACTACTGCAATAGGGAGAGAGACTCTAATATAAAGTGAGCTCAGCTCTACTAAAATGAAAGGTGGGAGGCTTTTAAAATGCAACTAATGAATCATTGAACAATATGTCAGAAGCTAATGATGTACTTTACAGTGGCTAACTGAACATAATAAATTATAAAAAGAAAAAAATAAAAATAAAAAATAGCCTGAATATTTAAAAAAAAATGCTGGTGTGCTAAAGGAAAAGTATGGAAGGACATTTTTGATAATAATGTTTCAAAGGGATAGCTCACAGGTCCTTGAGAAAGACATTTCTGGCCTGTAAAACATTTACATCTCAAAGAGGTAGAAAAGGATTTGCTACTGCAAGTTTCTAAAGTAAATGCTCTAAGAAAAGGGAGTTCAGGGGCTTACAGGTTTCAGCAGAACAAATAGTAAATACTTTTGGCAACATTGAACTTTATCAGTAAGGAAGGATACTGTTGATCAAGTGATATACCTTCGAATAGAAAAAAGCTATGCTAGATTTTGGTCTCTTAGACAATGTGTGTGTGGAGGTGGGGTTGGTGGTATTGGATACAGTCATATGTGCCAAGAGTTTGCAGTTCTCAGATACAAGTTTCGTAATAAAGTATTCATTGTCTCTTTTTTCCTTTATAGTCATTAGGACTAATTCTCTCTCCCTCCCCCGATTATTTATTTATTTATGAGTGAGTGACTGAGTGACTGAATGAAGGATTAAACACATTAAACTGGAAGGCCCCAAATGCTTAAAATGTGCTGGAGTAAATAACAAGAGTAGCTGCACTATAACTGTTTAATTTGAAATACATCTACTTTTATTGAAGAATAAAAGTACTGACATATTCAACAAAATATATGATAATCACTATTTTAAGTTGTCTTTAAAATTATATCAATCTGAATTATTTTATTCTTATTTTTAAAATATATTATTCTTTTACTGTGCTTGCTCTCTTCCTGATATAAGATGAATTTTAACAAATAGAGTACCTGAATTCAAGAATAAAGTAATAGCTGTCTGTAATCAATTGAAACTATGATAATCATCTGAGGAGAATATTTATAGCCTTGTAGTTTAACTTTTTTGAAATTATTTTCAGGTTTTAATAAAATATCTGAAAGTACAAGGACTTGATTTAAATTGTTAGGTTTTCTCCGTATAATTTAATTTAGTGGTGGTTTTTTAAAAACTTAGCAGGATAGCATAATATTATATAGCTTATATGTATAGGATAATATTCTACACTTTGTAGGAATTGCAAGAAATATTTAAAAGCCAACAAGGGACAATTTTACTCTTTCTAAAATATACTGGTATTTAAATAGCTTGGTAAGTAACAGTTCTGTTCTAGTCTTTTATTCTGTTTTACAGATATTTACTGAAGAGCTCTTAGGAAATAATAAATTCTGCACCAGTATTTTTCTTTGGGAAGAAAGTCTGGGTTCAAAGTCAGTGTATTTAGTATCCTTTTACCTTGGACCCCAAAATCCTTCAGATTTATTTATACTGTACCAGGAGCCCTCAAAGAACATTCAAGGGCTCTTTTATTGTAAAATTCCTTAGGAATTACAAACACTGACAATTCATCAGCACAGTGTTAATCTGCCTGTTGAAATTTACTAGCTTAATATCAGCATTCTTTTCTCTACCAATCTTCATCTCTACTTCAGTTTTCCTAATACATCTTAGATTCTTCAAAGGTAGGTGATTGTAGAAGATACTTTGGGAGGTCTTTGGTCCTTTCATCCACAGAGATTTACAAATCTGTCAAACCATTTAAATTTATCAGATGTTTCTAAGGATTCAAGAAAAAGAAATTCTAACAACTCAGTTCAATATTTAAATACCTTTTTTTAAAGATTTTATTTATTTGGGACGCCTGGGTGGCTCAGTTGGTTGGACGACTGCCTTCAGCTAAGGTCATGATCCTGGAGTCCCGGGATCGAGTCCCGCATCGGGCTCCCAGCTCCACGGGGAGTCTGCTTCTCTCTCTGACCTTCTCCTCGCTCATGCTCTCCCTCACTGTCTCTCTCTCAAATAAATAAATAAAAAAAAAAAAGATTTTATTTATTTATTTGACAGACAGAGATCACAAGTAGGCAGAAAGGCAGGCAGAGAGAGAGGGGGAAGAAGGCTCCCTGCTGAGCAGAGAGCCCGATGCGGGGCTCGATCCCAGGACCCTGAGATCATGACCTGAGCCGAAGGCAGAGGCTTTAACTCACTGAGCCACCCAGGCACCCCTCCTTTTTTTTTTTTTTTAAGATTTTATTTATCTGTTTGACAGAGAGAGAGACACAGCAAGAGAGAGAACACAAGCTGGATGAGTGGGAGACAACGAAGCAGGCTTCCTGCCAAGCAGGCAGCCTGATGCGGGACTTGATCCCAGGACCTTGAGATCATGACCTGAACCAAAGGCAGATGCTTAACTACTGAGCCACCCAGGGACCCCTCAATATTTAAATGCTTATTGAGGGTTAAAATTTTCAGATTGAAACTGAAACTTTTTTTGAAATTATTCTAGCATTTGGGAAAAGGAAGACATTATTATTCATTTTATTCATGTATAGAGATATTTGATAAACATTAATTGATAATGTCAACTTGATGACAATAAGCATTTTTTCCCATTATGTTAATATACTTGACTTGATTCACTTAAACAAGAAAAAAGAAAAAAAATATATGTAGCATGTATTTTTAATTTTTCTGTGGGCTCCAGATACTTAGCTTTTATTTATTTTTTAATTTTTAAGATTTTATTTATTTATTTGAGAGAGCACAACCCAGAGGGGAGAGGGAGAGGGACAAGTGGACTCCCCACTGAACAGGGAGCCCAATGTGGGGCTCCATCTCCAGACCCTGGGATCATGACCTGAGCCAAAGGCAGTCAGTTGACTGAGGCACCCAGGTGTCCTGGTATTTAGATTTTATGAACTTATTTGATTCCAAGAAAATACCAGTTTCTGTAATCTCTCAAATTCCAGGCTAAATATTTTCAGCCTATTTTTCCAACTCTTTTTCCCATTTCCTTCTTTGATGCAGAAGACCGTTGAAAATATTTTCTAATTAAGAAGTGAATCTACTTAGGATAGACTAACAGAGCAACCCTTGAGATGTGATTTTTCATTCTGTAGAGACTAATGTATGTGAATTAGAGACAGAGGGGAAGAAAGAGAGACGTCGGAAAAAGGAGAAAAAAATCAGGTGATGAAACTGCTCCTATCCTTTAGAAGTAGATGATTAAAAAAGAATGGAGTAATAATGTGATTAAAAACAAAGGAACAAAAAACAAAAACGACTGAAAAGTGATATTTACACAACTTCTCAAATCCAAATTTTACTTTTTTCCTAATTCCAAAGCTGCTTCTTATACATATTATAAATCTTATAAAGATATTATACTTATAAAGATATTCTACTTAAAAAGTAGAATATTTGATTATTTACGACTGGAGCAGGAACCTTAGGCCAAAAACCCATAGACCAGTGTTTTTCCATGAATGCTCAGCTGATGTCAAATGGCAAAATTATGTCAAGTTCTCTTTTTTTTTTTACGATGTTGTGTAGTAAATAATTTAACTTTGACCTAAAAGAGGTCTAGTCTTTGCCCTATAATTCTGGGAGCTAATCTCTAAAGCTTTGGAATGTCATGCTTGATGGGAGTATTTTTGTTTGCCTGGGGCCCTTGGGCTCCCCAGATAGTAACACTGTAATTTGGTGTGTTGGGGGGGTCATTTTTATATGTGGTATCAGATCTCCTGAGGGGCTGTGAACAGATATCTGCCAGTTGAAAGGTCAGTCAGTTATGCTTATGCGATGGAGTCTTGGTAAAGATTTTGGATACTAAGATCAGGAGAGCTTTACTGTTTGGCAGTACTCCGGCGTATTGTTCCACACTGATATCTTGAAAATAATACTGCACATTACTTTATGGGAGAGGACAACAGAAGCTCTAAATTTAGTATGTTTCCTAGGCTCTGCATTATGTACTTCTTCCCTTGGCTAATCTAAATATAACAGCTCTCGGTGAGTTCTGTGTGTCCTCTCGAATAAAATATTGAAACTAAGGGTAGTTTTAGGAACCCCTGAACTTGAACTTAATGTCAGAAGTGAGAGTGGTATTGTGCGTTCCTAACTGTACAGTTAGCAAATTCTTAGATGGCTGTATGTAAGAAAGGAAACAACAAAGACTTATTATAAAATTTTTATAAATATGGGGGCACCTGGGTGGCTCAGTCAGTGGGTTAAAACCTCTGCCTTTGGCTCAGGTCATGATCCCAGGGTCCTGGGATTGAGCCCCAAATCAGGCTCTCCGCTCAGTGGGGAGCCTGCTTTTCTCTCTCCCTCTATCTACCTCACTGCCTACTTGTGATCTCTGTCAAATAAATAAATAAAATTTTTTAAAAAAAATTTCTAAATATGAAAAATATATGGAATATTAAAAAAAAACCCTGGTATGTCATCAAAGAATGTTGAAACCTCTATTTTTCTCCAACCTCATATTTCATTTCTTCTATCTTGATTTTAGTGTTTATAATTCTAGTTCATTAGAACTGTTTGCACAATTAGATAATATTTAATCTCTTTCACGAGTTTAAGCTTTATATAAAAGATATCCTATATTATTTTGAAATGTTTTTTTTTTGTACTCAGAATTCTGCTTTTGAGAATTCTGTAGTTTAAGCAGTTTTTTCCCCCCAAACCAAGTTGACATCTTCCTCTTCATTTGTTCTTAAGCAGGTCATAGCCAAAAAATAAATACCAAATGTTTCATATTAATTATTTGAATTTAACAATATAAAGAACATTCTGAATTCATGAAAAGTTGCTGCTTTTTCTTATAAGTACAATCCTATTCTTCCTCAGCCACAGCCCCAGCTTGTGCTCTCTGGCTATCTCTATTTCTCTCTCAAATAAATAAATAAAAATCTTAAATTGAAAAAAAAAAGAATAACAAAAAGTATCTTAATGGTAAAAACATAAAAATCATCCCTGTTCTTCCTAAAGAAAACTCTATGGTAATCCTTGTTTCCTCAAAGCACATCTTTGCATCAGATGTGATGAAATTCAGTAGATTTTGTTTCCAGTATAAGAAACTGATTTTATTGTAGAATATTAATTTGCACTGGATGAAATCCTACATGTAAAGCAGTATCCTCATGGACTAAAAGTATGTAATAAAGGAAACTTCTTGGCTTCAAAATTATACCAATAAATTCTGTTAAGTAACAGAAGTAAAATCCAGTGGTACTAAGAAACTCTGGACCATATCATAAATTCAACAACATTGATTGTTGTATTTATTTCTTTTGTTCTGGTTAGCTTCAATTAGGATGGAAGCTTGAAGTAAAGAAAAAAGAAGAAGAAATAAAGTTTGACTATTTTATCATTTTACAAAGGAATGGAATAATTCATTCTAATGGTTTGATTTTCTTCTCTGACATCTAACCATTGTACCACAGGCCATCCTGAAACAACTAATCCTCATGTTTTCTGGTAGCAAATCAATGATCTGATCTCAATTTTTAAGACTATTGCTTCATCATTTTGCCCTATCCCATCCCCTAATATTAAATCCCATAGTGAGGTGAATCCAAAGCTTCCATTCATTCTACTAGTGTCCAATTTCAGCATGGTTTTTACAATGCAGGGTGATTTCATGTTTAATATAAGTAGGTTTTAATCCCTTTGGGGGAAAAATGGACAAACTCTGATTGTCCTTTCTACTTTAAGATTTGACTACTTCCTGTGATTATATATATTTTTAAATTAGGGTATGTTTTCTAATGGCGAGTTTAGTCTTAAAGATAAAACACACTGAGATAAATAATATTGTTTATTATTATTGAAGCTACTGCAAGAACAGAAATCAAATAACAATGTTATTTAGTAAGAGAACAGAATATGAGTTGGTTTTATTTGCTCAAGCCTCAAGCTAACCATTCTACTGATACACTCAGTTGTAATTATTGCAAAACAAACAAACAAACAAACATGATTTGGACTGAGTATTCTTCAGAATGTGTCTGCTTAATGCTTCTACCAATCTGTTGAATTGGATTAAATTGGATTCTATTAAGAATTAGAAGGAAAGGGAGAAAAGATTCTTTGTCGTTGTTGCTTAGTCTCAAGAATAGTTTATTTCCAATATAAAACAATAATATTGTTCCATATGTAACATATATTTTAGATTTCATGATAACAAAAGAATAATTGGGAATAAGAAATGAATCTGCATTGAAAAATAAGGCATAATTGTTGGCTGAATTTATCTTGTTTAAATAGAATTTTAATACACCCATTATTACATTTTATACATATAATAAAATGTTGGTATTATTAAAGAACTCTGTTAAACTTCTGCCTATGCATGAATTTGATGGTTATAGAATCATTTTAATAAGTTAAAACTGAAATAGAAATAATTCAAAATCAGAATATGAAAATAGTAGATATTCCTGTGTTTAATCTTCTATGGAAAAAAAAATAGGCAAACATGGAATTAATTGATTAATTGCTGTATGTTTCAAATATCACTTTCAACTTTTGGGAAAGGGAAAGGGAATTTTTTTTTTCCCTAAGACTCTAAGGAATGTCTTGTCACTACTTTTTTGTTGTTGTTTGTTTTTTAAGACCTTATTTTTAAGTGCAGTTTTACTATACCAAGATTCAGAGGAAAGTACAGAGATTTTTTTTTTTTTTTTAAGATTTTATTTGTTTATTTGACAGACAGAGATCACAAGTAGGCAGAGAGTCAGGCAGAGAGAAAGGGGGAAGCAGGGTCCCTGCTGAGCAGAGAGCCCGATGAGGGGCTGGATTCCAGGACCCTGAGATCATGACCTGAGCTGAAGGCAGCGGCTTAATCCACTGAGCCACCCAGGCGTCCCCAGCAATTATTTCAGTAGTAAATATTGTATATAAAAGTGTTTTGCCAGTTTAATTATATTCCTTCTGATTGCTAAATGGATTTGGGATGAAGTTCTTTAGAACATGTAAAATGGAATACAAATATAAGTAAATATTTCTGTTTTGTTTTGAGTGCTAGTTTTCTGACATTATTCACCATTTGATTTAAAAACGTGAGTTATCAGTCAAGTGTCAGACTAGTAGGAATAAAATAAATTATTCTGTGATGATACTTACTAGATTCAATTAATAAAAAAATAAGTTATACTTCTATTTTTTATGGTCTGAAAAGAAATAACCTTAAAAAAGCAGGATAATCTCTTTCAGTCTGGTCCATGTTGATATAAAAGCTGGGTATTCATCCTTTCTGATGGAGGCACAATACTCCATTGTATATATGGACCGTATATTCTTTATCCATTTGTCCGTTGAAGGGCATCTTGGTTCTTTCCAGTTTGGTGATTGTGGCCATTGCTGCTATGAACATTGGGGTATGGATGGCCCTTCTTTTCACTACATCTGTATCTTTGGGGTAAACACCCAGTAGTGCAATTTCAGGGTCATAAGTTAGCTCTGTTTTTAATTTCTTTTTTTTTTTTTTTAAGATTTTATTTATTCATTTGACAGAGAGAGATCACAAGTAGGCAGAGAGGCAGGCAGAGAGAGAGGAAGAAGCAGGCTCCCCACTGAGCAGAGAGCCCGATGCGGGGCTCGATCCCAGGACCCTGAGATCATGACCTGAGCCGAAGGCAGCGGCTTAACCCGCTGAGCCACCCAGGCGCCCCTGTTTTTAATTTCTTAAGGAATCTTCACACTGTTTTCCAAAGTGGCTGCACCAACTTGCATTCCCACCAACAGTGTAAGAGGGTTCCCCTTTCTCTACATCCTTTCCAACACTTGTTGTTTTCTGCCTTGTTAATTTTGGCTCTTCTAACTGGTGTAAGGTGGTATCTTAATGTGGTTTTTATTTGAATCTCCCTGATGGCTAATGATGATGAACATTTTTTTATGTGTCTGATAGCCATTTGTATGTCTTCTTTGGAGAAGTGTCTATTCATGTCTTCTGCCCCCCCCCCCCCTTTTTTCCCCTGTTTTTTTGATGTGATTATCTGTTTTGTGTGTGTTGAGTTTCAGGAGTTTTTAATAGATCTTGGATATCAGCCCTTTGTCTGTAGTGTCATTTGTAAATATCTTTTCCCATTTTGTGGGTTGCCTCTTTGTTTTCTTGACTGTTTCCTTTGCTGTTCAGAAGCTTTTGGTCTTGATGAAGTCCTGAAAGTTCCTTTTCGCTTTTGTTTCCTTTGTCTTTGGAGACATGTCTTGAAAGAAGTTGCTGTGGCTGATGTCAATGAGATTACTACCTATGTTCTCCTCTAGGATTTTGATAGATTCGTGCCTCACATTGAGGTCTTTTATCCATTTTGAGTTTATCTTTGTGTGTGGTATAAGAGAGTGGTCGAGTTTCATTCATCTACACAGAACTGTCCAATTTTCCCAGCATCATTTATTGAAGAGACTGGTCTTTTTTCTATTGGATATTTTTTCCTGCTTTGTCCAAGAGTAGTTGACCATAGACTTGCAGGTCCATATCTGGTCTGTCCACTCTGTTCCACTGATCGATGTGTCTGTTTTTGTGCCTGTACCATGCTGTCTTGGTGATAACAGCTTTGTAGTAAAGCTTGAAATCAGGCAATGTGATGCTCCCAGGTTTGTTTTTCTTTTTCAACATTTCTTTAACCATTGGGAGATGGAGAAGAGAAGTGAGTTGGGGGATATTGGAGGGGGAGACAAACCATGAGACACTCTGGACTCTGAGAAACAAACTGAGGGTTTTGGAGATGGAGGTGGGGTGAGCCTGCTGGTGGGTATTATGGAGGGCACGTATTGCATGGGGCACTGGGTGTGGTGCATAAACAATGAATTTTGGAACCTCGAATAAAAATAAAATAAAATTCAAAAATAAAAGAGACTAAAGCACATCTACAATAACAATGTTAATTAACATGATAACATTTAAAAAATAAATGATCTTGAATATAAAAAAAGAGCAGGAAAGATTAAATTTTTAGTAAGTCATTCCTAGGTCTAGATTATTTTCTAGATATTATAGGTATTTGTAATTATAGCATACTTATGTTTAATATATTTCTAGATATTATAGCATATTCATTTATTTAATACCAAATAAGATTTCCTAGATCTCTGGAGAAGCCTCTTATTTATGTGATTCAAATTTGGTGCTGACTTATTTTGGAAAATTTCATGTTTGCACATGCATGTGTGTACACACCATTTTTTTTTTAGTAGCTGTCAAATTGGGAATCACCTCCTAGTATCTAATCCTTATTTATGGTCCTCTCGAAATTCAGGCCAAAAAGGGCCTGCCAAATCTCCCAGTGCTTCAGATTTCTCTAACTTTTCCTTCTGCCACCAACCCAGAGAAGATTTCTATTTTTTGTGTGTTCATATGATTACTTTGAACCCACCCAAATTATTTCCCTTTTGCTATATAACATAACATCTTGGATAATATTTCATCATTCAAAGATTCCACCAATGGTCAAGGGATAGGGTAAGTGTCATTGACAGCCATTTTTAGAGTTTTGTCTACCACAGAAATAATTTTAGTATTACCAGATATTCCCATGAAAAGAAGTCTATGAGAACTTTAAGAAGACCTGCCTGAAGGGAAGTGAATAGTTTACTATCTTTAAGATTTATTCTAAGGTTCATCAATTTAACTTTTATTTGAAACACAGGCTTTTTATTTTTCTTCCAACAATATAGGAACATATTTCCAGAAATTTTCACAATATTTCATTGCTGCAAATCTTATCAATCTACTCTAGGCAAAATAAAATCTGTAATTCTCAAAAAGTTTTCAGTATGAAATTCTCTTTGAGCTCTTGAAAATGATTTGTGAGAGCATATAGTTATTTTAATAAATGGTGTAACCTAATGGATAATTATAAATCATCATCATCATCTTCATCATTATTGTCATCCTAGCAAAGCATAATTTGAAAGACTCTTCTCCATTACTTAAATATACCAAGTTCTCTGCTTTGTATCTTCATCTCATCCTTCTTCTCCTTTCTTCTTTGATGTAAGTGGAGTAAAAAGCTCCCTGCTTATCACAAAACACAGCCTCTCAAGGACTGTTTAAACTTACTGCTAGGCCTTGCTGTTTAGTTGGAACATTCCTACTGCAGATAGGTTAAACATGAAGTAATTGTAAGAATATATTAGTGATAACAGTTTATTTTGACATGGAGTGAAGAAAACACCAAAATCCTTCTCATTAACAACATCAGCACACAGAGGCATTCCATTAATGGGTTACCAGGGTCTTGAATAATCATTTTGCTCTAATCTTTTTCTATTTTCCCTCCAGTTGGCATATAATCCTTTATCTTATGTCTTGCTATTTCTTACACTCTATTTTAGTTTTTTGCTCCTTGTAGGACTTGAAATGCCTGCAACTCAAAGCAGTCTTTGAAGCTCTGGAAGTGACTACAGGGACAAGAAATGCATAGCTCTTGTTTCATTAAATTTAAGTGTCTGTGGCCCAGGAAAGTTGGCTTTATTTTACATGAATTCCTAAATATATCAAAATATGTCAGAAACTAACATTAGTGCTATTTTCCAAGAAGTTCCATAATATATTAGTACTATATAATTGTTTTTAAAATATGTAATATAATTTTTGTGGTAGGATTAGGGAGAGACTGATAGAAGTGGCTAATTTTCCCTTGATCCTCTCACCAGCTGATGTTCTCTACTTGGTATAGAACACAACACAGGGGGATGTGTAGAGATTCTAGGGGTATATGGTAATAAAGTTATATACTTAAGTTCGAGCTCTGAATGAACCCTTTTTGAATATATATTTCTTGGGAAAATAAGAAAATAAGGTTACACTTTATTTTCTTCATTTACCATGTCCTTTTTTAGCAGCATTTTTCAAACTTGAAATTATTTAATCACCTATAATTATTCTTGTGTTGCACATCTTTCCAACTAAACTCCATGATGTCAGAAACTGAGTTTATCAATAAATGTACCAGACTGAGCACATTATTAGGCAAAGAAAAAAAGGTTCAATAAATATATGTTTTCTAACAAACTGATGAAATTGTAAAAATGTGAAATGTGATAAATGTGGTGTATAAAACAATATAATGCCTATGAAAATCCTTGATAAAACATACATGATTAATTTTGCATCTCATAGGATAATACATGGACAGTAATAACTTGTGTAGGGTAGCATTCAATGCCATCAGAAATAGAATGTGTAAAGATACAGACTCAACAAATTATTATTTTGTTTACTTGTTATTGATGCCTCAGACCATATTTTAATGTAAAATTTGGTTAGTAGTCTATCCATGAAGAACCTATAACTTGAGAAATTGGAGAGGCTTATACTTGGAAAAGGCCTCTCTCATTTTCTCTCTGCACATTCCCTACTGTGTTAGTCTGTTCCAAACCTGAAGAGTTTGTCATCCAGGTATTTACTGTGGGATGTTGATTTCCCAAGGACTTTGGTAAAATATGTTTAGAATTAGCTTAAGTTTTAACATCTTGACAATTTTACTTTGTACCACTTCAAAAATTTTCAGCAAATTTTGATGAGAAGTCAAAGTTGTTAATCTCAACTACTTACTTCAAACAAGGACATCTTATCCTCCTACTTGCTTTTTATAGAATTTTCTACGAACTTAAATTCAGATTTCTATTGTACCATGTGTAGGACCTCCTGATGATAATTACTATTCAGCTACAAATTAAAGGACAGTGTTGATCAAAGTAATTATAACTTAGAGCACAGCCCCATGATAGAACAGTTCAAAGGATAATTTCTTCCTAAGTATGTGGCAGAGGTTTACAAAGTTGATTAAGAAATTGTCAGAACCTGTTTTCCAGCCATGAATAAATGATTGCAATTATAATTATTGATATTATGTAGCTTAATAAAAGTAAGTGATATACTTTATAAATTGTATATCAAAACACTGAAACATATGGTAAATGAAATGGGATTTTTTTATCTTAAGAAAATAAAATTTTGAATATCTAGATATTTACAAAATGCAGTTACACTATATGTGCCATAATATTGTTTATATTAGAAATTACACAACTATAAAATTCTAAAAATTCTATGAAATTCTGTATCAACTCAGTTTTGTGTTTTTAACACCATTATATGACATGTCAGTGCCTCCAAAGTAATTGTAAAGTTGAAGCATTATAAAAAATACTTAAACTGAAAATATCTTAAATTGAAAATAATTTAAAATCTCATTTTCTATGAAAAGAAGGCTGATATCCTATTAGGGGAAACCTATTTAGACCATTGAAGCAACAGGTTGGAGAGAGAATTATTAGGGAAAACAAAAACATAAAACCATACATTTTTGAGTGTGTGAAAATTAAGGCATAGTTAATGACAAACTCTCATGTCTTTCAGATATTAATATATGGAGTATTTTGGAAATTAGTTATCTGTTTCATAAACTGACCTATATTAGTAAGTCAACTTTATTCCTGTTATCTAACATCTTTGTTTCTTAATCCAGTGTTCCACTCTTTCACTGACCAAAATCATTTTCTGTAATCAGCTTTATGTTCTCCTGAACAGGGAGGTGCTTATTTGTGTTTCAGGCAACATTTTATTGGATTGATATTTAAATCCATTGCAACAAATAGAAATGTTATTCTTTTGTTCCCACACCTTTGTTTGTGGTTACCATTGTGTCCTAAATCCATAATTCTAATTCTGTTGTATTCAAGTGAATCAGTTAACAAATAATTTAAAAAAATACTAGTTAGGAAACATGAAGCATTATTTTAATAAAATGAAGTGATGGAGGACCAGGTCTCCCTATCTAATTCAAGGGATGATTCCTTAACATGTGTTATTTACATATTTGTATTTGCTAACATTACTTTTTTTTTTTTTTTTTTTTTTTACTAAGAAACAGACTCTTTTTTTTAAAGATTTTATTTATTTATCTGACAGAAATCACAAGTAGGCAGAGAGGGCGGCAGAGAGAGAGGAGGAAGCAGGCTCCCTGCTGAGCAGAGAGCCCAATGTGGGGCTCGATCCCAGGACCCTGAGATCATGACCTGAGCCGAAGGCAGTGGCTTAACCCACTGAGCCACCCAGGCGCCCCGCTAACATTACTTTTTAAAGGTTTTCAACCTCATTCTCATAACCCTAACTAATAAGAAAATTCAATTTTATTTTGAATCAGAATCTTTAATGCACAGTGAATTAATATCAAGTCCCATAGCATTCAGAGTATTTCTTAATGATACTACTACTACTAGTAATAAATTATTACTTTTAGTAATAAATAGTAAGAAATTATTATTTTATCATACACAGAATGAGTTAGAACTTTGCACATTTTGCTCCTAGATAAGACCATATGTAATGTAAGGAGATTATATAATGAATATGTACAACGGCTGAACAGCAGGGAAAAGCATTCTCATAAAGAAACCTGTTCACCTGTAAAAAGTTAATCTCTCTAGGGAAGTTGCATCAGCCTCACTGTTTAAATCATGTAAAACTGGACCAGAAACAGAGAGCACTAGAAAACTACAACAGCAAAATCCTGCTTTAGCAAGAAAAGAAAGTAGGTGATGTAATAATTGCCCTTCCTCCTTTCTGCTATAAACATTTTTAGCTTACATCTCAGAGTGTTCCTTTCTATATATTGGTGGGTTTGGTAAAACAGGTGCATGGGCCTTTTATCTCTCTTTGGAAATCTTGACAGTGTTTTCTTGTGAACACTGGGTAGCAATGGTAAATATAAAATATATTAATACACAATTTGTTTTTCCTATAGCTTATGAATTTTCAATGAAATACAGAGGAATTTAAGTTTCTTATTAAAGATACCACATATAGGACTATAGATGTTAAATATTATTTTGTTTATTTAACTTAATATCTCAGTGATAAAAAGAAAAATAATTTAAAATCTCATTTACAATGAAAAGAAGGCTGATATCCTAATAGGAGAAACATATTTAGACCATTGAAGCAACAGGTTGGAGAGAGAATTATTAGGGAAAACAAAAACACAAAACTGTACATTTTTGAGTGTGTGAAAATTAAGGCATAGTTAATGACAAACTCTCATGTCTTTCAGATATTAATATATTGAGTATTTTGGAAATTAGTCATCTGTTTCAGAAATTGACCTATATTAGTAAGTCAAAAAACTATCAATGAGTTGTAGATAGAACTTAAAAATACAGAAAGAACAGCAAGCTTTGTTCTTATTTTGTGTACATGGAATATTTTGTTCTACAATTTTTAATGGTGGATGTCTACACTGTACCAGGCACAAACCTTGTCCTTAATCCCATGGGACACTATGGCAATCCTAAAATTAAGTTTTTTTTTTTTTCATGACACTTGGACTCTAGTGAGAAAGAACATGAACTAAAAAATCGCTATTAACTCTGTTAGTATAGCCTCATACACATACTTTGAGGGAGAGTTACATAATTCCATAATAGCATTAAGCAGAGTTGCCTGAGGTGAATTTGGAGGAAGCAGTTTGGCTAGTCAAGATATGAGCTAACAGATAAACATGTGTTAGCTGAGTGAAAAGCACGGAGGAAACTAGAGCAGATCATATTCTAAACAGAGGTAGTGGCATTTGCAAAGGTGCCGTGGAATGCAAGAGGAAGTAGTATTAATTGAAAGAAGGCTTAGTGGCTCAGGTAGAGAAAGCAAGCATTCAGAGACTGACAAAGTGGGCAAGGTGATGACGATCCCTGTCTATTGGGATTTATATTTTTAAGCAGCAAGTTTATATATAGTGGAATTACTTATTGAGTATTTTTCTCTGTTAGGGTCAAGAAGTTTGAATATGCTTTATTTATTATTTAGTTTAATGTACTCTGATTTTGAGTTTTAAAAATCCAATCTAGGAGGATGTCTGTAGTTGTTTTACAGATTAAGGTAGCATGTTGGTGTCAATAGGAAGGCTTTAAAATCATCTTGAATAGGGTTTTAATTTGTAGGGTCAGGAATGTGAATATTTTAGCTACAATTAAAATCTCATAGATGAAAGATAAGCTTTATATGTTGTATAATTAATCATGTTATTGTGTGTGGCAAGATAGCAAATAAATATACACAATATAAGGTTTATGCGGGGTGAAGAGTTTGCTAAGCTAATTGTTTATTTGATGAGCATGCATGTATGTGTATATGCAGATTCTTCCATGTCCAGTAACCATAGACTGAATTATACCTTATGCTTTATAATGTTGGTAAATAATAATCAGTTTAAGCTCAGCTGCAGTTTGCTTGGCTGTGTTAAGGCCTTTGACAGCTATAGGTGAGATATAGCATTCCCAAAATTTAAAAAAAAATTACCAAATGCAAATGTATGGTACAGTTATGTGTGTGCATGGGCCAACTAGTGATTAGTGCACTGAGAAATCTTATTTAAGAAAAAGAGTGGGCAGTTTTAGGTGAGATGGCCCTGAAGTAAGAACAAGATGCCAGATATAATTTCTAGACACCTCCAAATGTTATGGGCCCAGGGAGAGAAGAGGACCCATTTGTGGAAGGGTTGCTAGTTCTTGAAGATTCATGATTAGGCATGGTAATAGGTTATGATAAGTATGTTGTCTAGTAATGATTTGACTTAATGATTTGACTTAATGAGGTATACCCGACCAATAATATTATGTGCTACGTAATACTAATCATCAGTTGTGCTGCATATATTCATGGGCTTTTATAATTGTATGCATGATATACCATTGTGTGTATTATGCAATATCAGTACTTTAATGTACACACTTATATGCATGGGGTAAATTGTTCATGTGTGATTATACATAGTGGGTATTATGTATGGTAATGATTTGACTTAATGAGGTATACCCGACCAATAATATTATGTGCTACGTAATATTAATCATCAGTTGTGCTGCATATATTCATGGGCTTTTATAATTGTATGCATGATATACCATTGTGTGTATTATGCAATATCAGTACTTTAATGTACACACTTATATGCATGGGGTAAATTGTTCATGTGTGATTATACATAGTGGGTATTATGTATGGTAGAATATATGTATGTACTAACCCACATACAATCACTGAATGCACGAATTACATAGTTATGGAATGATTTATGATTTATTTTTAATACTAATGTAGTACATGATAATAATGTTTCACTTTTCACGTACAAGTTTCCAGGGAGTAGTTGAAGTAGAATTTTAGCCTTGGCTGCGGATGGTGGAGCTGGAGTTTCTTGAGTCTTAAGAAATATTAAGAGAAGAGAATATTAAGAAGAGAAATATTCTTCTTCTCTCACTTATACTACAAAGACTCTTTATTTTAGATGGTTTTTTCAATAATGCTTATGATTGGTGTAAGTATGAGAATAAAGAGAAAATACAGTATTGATATTAGTTGGCTAATCATGATGAATGGATGCTCAACTGGTTGTCCTTCAATTCATGTTAGTGTTAATAGATCTGCAGCATGTAATCAGAATAGGACATTGAGAGGCTGCGATATTACGTTTTGTTTGTTTTGATATATGAAGTATAGGGATGATTGCTAGGATAACAGTTAAGAAAATTCACTGATGCTATTTTACTTATTAGGGACAGAGCATAGAATTGAGTATGCAAATAAGAAATATCATTCTAGCTTGATGTGTGGGGGAGTACTTAAGATTGGCTGGAGTATAGTTGTTTAGGTCTCCCAGGAGATCAGAGGAAAATAATATTAAGTTGGACAATGCTAAATTAGGAATAAGAGTCCTAGGAGGTCTATGTAATAATAGTGGAATGGAATTTTGTTTTTGTTGGATGAAATTCCTGATTTTTTTGTTAGATCGCGTTTCTTGGGGAAATAATGGGTGCATGACTACTTTGGCTGAGATGATTAATGGAGAATGAAGTAAAAGTGAAGGATCAGGTGCTAGTTTTGTCAATTGAGAATTCTCCTTGGATTCCTCCGATTAGACTAGTGCCAATATAGGGATAGCTGAAAGTAGGTTTGTGATGACTATTGTCCCTCCAAAGGATATTTTGCCTCATGGTAGGACATAATCTATAACTGCTTTGGCCATTACTGTGAGTAGTAGAATAATTACAATTTTCATCTTTCTAAGAAGTATATCTGCAGCGTAGACTTTATCCGACATGAGTGAAGAGGCAGATAGAAAATATGGAGGTTCTATTGCTGTGTATATATTGGATATCATCCATAAGTGGCATGTTGGTAGATATAGTTTACTGAAGAAAGGGAAGTTTTTATTGTTGATGTACACGATATAGCTTGGAATAATCCTGTTAAAATTTATAAGACTAAACAGATTCCTAAAAGGGATCCAAAGCTTTTTTTTACCATTCTGAGAGATTTTTTGATGGAGCTGGTAGGTCAATGAATGAGTTGTTGATAATCTTGATTAGTGAGTGGGATTTTCAGTGGGATGTCATTAAGATTTTTATAGTTGAAATACAATGGTGATTTTTCATGTCTTTTGTCATGGTTAAGTTTCATGTGAGAATAATGATGACATATATTGTATTTGTTTGAAGTACTAGCTTTGTGATTACTTTCCAGGTTTTTCTTTGAAAACATGTATTTATGGTGGACTAGAGTTGGTTGTGAGTGGTGGAATTTATTGTGGAATTGTGATATATTTTGGTGGATCTTTTTTACATTTAATGTTTCTAAGGGTTTATTTTGGGGGGGGCAGTGGTCATTTTTGGTTATAGAAGGGCTGTGGCTTAGTAAGCATTATTGTAAAATTGACCCTCCAATATGACCATCTTGGGGATTTTTTTTTTCCAGATTTGTTGACAGAAGTTACAGTGATTTTGTATACTTGAAAAATGGTGAAGTGGAAATTATGTCTGAATTTAATGGATTGGTGGGCCACCTGGGTGGCTTAGTTGGGTAAGCGTCTGCCTTCGGCTCAGGTCATGTTCACAGGATCCTGGGATTGAGGCTCACATTGGGCTCCCTGCTGCAGGGAGCCTGCCTCTCCCTCTCCCTCTGCTCCTACTCCCTACTCATGCTCTCTCTCTTTCGCTCTCTCAGATAAATAAATAAATAAATAAATAAATAAATAAATAAATAAATAAAATCTCTAAAAAAAGTAATGGATTGAGACATAAATAATTTTTGATCCTAGAGATCCTGGATTTTTTAGTGGGAAATCTGTAGGGATTGTTATGTTGCATATATGTGGGACTTGACTGGTAGTTCTGACTTGGCTTATCTTTACTCATTAGTTTTCTGGTTGTTACGGAGATTGCTTGGGTAAATTAAATAGGATAAGGTTAAGATTCATGTGATAAAGAAGAAGAAATTAGTTTAATCAGACATTTTTGATCAGATTAGGGTGGAAGTTTTTATCTGAAATTAGGTGAATTTTGTTTCTAATTAGATTAAGTCTGATAATAGTGGTACTGATTTTTGATTTGCTGATAAATTCATGAGTAGTAGAATGTGTATAATGGTGGGAAAATAGATCTGAATGGTGAGAATTTGAATAGGTTTGAAGAGTGATCAAATTGAAGTTTGAGTTCAATTGCCAGAATAAAACCTAGGAGAGTCACAGCAAGGACTGTTAATTTCAGATAATAAGGCATGGTTATCAGTGGGATGATCATTGGAGTAATATTTTTGGAAATTAAGAATCCAGTGAAGATACTTTTGATCAAAAGCCATTTAATAGAGTTGATTAAGAGAGGGTTATTTTCACAGGCAAGGCAAGGCCAAGCCGTAGGATAATTAACATAGGAATTAACATAGGAGAAACATTAAAACAGTTCATAACACTTAGCATTATTAAGTGCTAGCTATTATTGTCATATCACCTTTCTGTGTAGGCAGGCATTTTACAAATGAGAGAAAATAAGCATGTCAGAATATAGTGCAGTGATGAGATTCTTATATTTTTATAGAATAGTTCTTTCTTTAGTGGCTGGAAGTTATATGCTAGTGTTGGCATTGTATTTGATTTTTGATAAAATTATTATTTGGTCATCGTAACACTCTTCACTAGTCAAAGGACCTAAGATGAGGAAAAATATTTCCTTAACTTATTCTTGAAAGTTGTAAACACTTAATGTTTATTTCAATTTAAATATGGCAGACAGCTAGAATGAATGTTTAATATAAAAATAACATATAACAGTATAAATGAAGCATTTCAAAATTTAGCTTAAGGATTTAGTTGTGGTCCTATTAGGTATTAATTTTAACTCATGATTTACAGTTTCCAAAAAAAAAAGTTATCACTTATATAATACAGTAGGACATTTTGAATTGCTAATATGCAAAATGTGATGCTATTTTTATAATCAAAAACTGAAATCATTAACAGTAACCAATTTCTATTCTATTTGTTGCTATAACATCTATCATTATAAGAATACTTAACATGGCATATAACATGTAATATTACTTTGTGACTAACTATAATTTTGAAAAATATGTTACAAATGATAATATTCCTATGATAATAAACAAATGACAAACAAAAGAATATTCCGTTTCAGTAGGTGAACTCAGAATGCAGATTAGTTTTGAATTACATTTAGAATCTAAAATGGAGCTCACTGTTTGGATTGACTCAAAGACCAGGATAGAATATTGGTTTAAAGCGGTACTTACTTTGTTCTGTGTTTTGGGAATACTTTTCAGGGATTGCAATTATTTCAAGATCTGAATATACCAAAACTTTTGAAATGCTCACTTGAAGTTTTGGTTTAAGCATAGCAAACTCAAAAATCCACTCTTAGGTAAGAAATTAAAGATAATGAATAGAAACCTTGGAAAGTGCATAGCTCCTGAACTAATCAAACATAACTTTCTGAATGTCTAGATGATTTAGAACCCACCAGAGGCTGAGTGATACTATATTAGACGAGGATTATTACTTCCCATTTCCCATTATATATATAAGTTGAACTTCATGATTTTAAGCTCATGCCAGAAGTCAAGAGAAAAGCCCCACCATAATATACCTTTTGTTATTAGACAAAGACTATAGGAAGTCACTTCTATTATTACTAATTCATTGCCCATTATAATTTTATTTTATTTTTATGGTATTGCTTTCCTCTAACCCAACTAAAGCCTAAGCTCAGTTCTTGAAATTTTCAATGTCCCCCAGGTTCCCCATAATGTTGGATTATAACCTCAAGGTGATCTCTAAACCACAGTAGTATTAGCTATATTGCATAGGCTTTCTGGTATTGTCCTTCGGTTAGTGTTAAATGAATGATAATGATAGTAGATAGTAGAATAAACCCTGGAATACTTGTAAAAGACAGGAAATAATGGTTGTTGTTGTATGGAACTATGAATAATGAATGATTTCTTCTACAGTCAAATGATTATAGCACTTGGATATAAGAGCCCATGAAAGATATTGAACACATCTTGGATCTAGGCCAGTAGAAGTTAATACTGTAAGACTTACAGAGTGAAAGAAACATTTGTCTATGCTGCATCCATTCTTTCAACAATATTTATTAAATGTCTGACAGAGAGAAGATACTATATGCTTTGAGGCACAGAGAGATAAATCAGATGAACAGTCTGTCCTCTAGGAGCTCACGTAGGATATAGACAAGCAAAGTGAACATACCATCAAAGACAAAAATAAAGTGCAAGATAAAATACTGATCTACATAGATCATGTACAAAGACTAGATAAAAAGGACAAGGCAGTTCAGTGGAAGGAAGTATTTCAGAAGTGAAATAGGAAATGGCTTCTAGAGCACTTGGAATTTGTGGTGGGTTCTTAAGAGTATGTAGGATTTGAACATGAGGAGAATGACTAATAGGAAGTCCAGGACAATGGTAGACAAACTCCTAAAGATGGAAAAGGGTAAAATAAGGAAGGTGAACATGAAGTAGTTCAGTCTGGCATCCCTGGAAGCACTATAGTTTATACTGTGGGAAATAAGTTTGGGAAAGTAAAATGAGGGCAAATATTCAATAATCAGTTTTCGATGTGTAATAGGTAAGCACACAGTTTTGAAATTAAGACAGACCTTTTTAAATTCCTCACTCTTGTACCTAGTGCTGCCACAGAGATTGTAGTTAGGCTGCTTCTAGGACTCAGTTTCCTCATCTGTAAGATAAGGGTAATAAAAATATCTGCTTAATGATTTTGACCTTATGAATAAATGAAAAATAATGTGTGACAAGTGCCAAACTCATGGTAAACATTTAATACATATTATAGTTAAATATTTTAATAATACCATAAGAAGTTGTTAAATAAGTAACATTAAGATCAAAGCTGTGCCTCTGAATGAATTGAGTAGCTTTTGAATAAATAACTTAGATAACGAAAAATGGAATACTGGGAGAAGACACTGGAGGTAGATTAGCAATAAGGTTATTGTTTCCAGGCAAACACCTGAGCTAGGACAGTAGTATGAGAAATAAACTGTAAAGGGGTGGGTACAAAACATTTACCTACATTATTAGTTGTATCATGGATAGGATTTAGCAAATGATATTGAACTCATGATCACTGGGGCCAGGGATGATAGCATTTTCTGTGCAATAATTTCTAAATCATGAAAGAAAAACAATAAAAGGTAGTTTTCTATTTAAGACTATACTTAGTCATTTTGCTTTCAATACTGTTTGGATTTATCAATTAAATATTTACCTTTCCTTTGAAATACTTAAAAGACAAATTAAAACATCATTAATACATAAAGAAATAGGATATTGAGTCATCAAAGTACAATGAGAATAGGTATTTAGAAATTTTCCCAAGTTTCACTTGCAAGAAACTTCTAAGTGGTTCCTTCAGACTAAATGACTCATATTCATTAATTTATCCAGATGACTTAATTTTGTGGTGGGGAGATAGTTTACAAAGTAGTTGCTTTAGAAGGCAACATGGTATAGTCAGAAATGGAATAACCATGAACCTAATGAAACTTATGTTTCCTCTCATACTGGACTTTTTCAAGGTCTTGTTACTAACTATGTTTATATTTGAATTATTTTTCTTAATATTAGCTCCTAATGTGTAATATTCAGACACCCACAAGACTTGATTCATCCCTGGGAATAATCTACAAGTTCTTAACTTTTTATTCATTTCACAAGGAAGTGAATTTGAGGAAGAGAAATAAATGGTTCGAGATAGTAATTAGAGAGGAGGATGTCTGAAGCAGAGATTATTGAGGGGTCTAGCCATTGGTTCCATGACAAGATCTAAGATATGATCATGTAAATGGATGACTTGAGTTTACACACAGATTTTTGGAAATGAGGAGGAATGGAACTAATTGATCAAGGAATTGGAAAGATTCTCCAAGTGGTTATTGAAATTGCCAAGAACTTGTCAAAGAATTAAGAAGGATGATTCTAGATTCTGTACAAGTAGAGGTAGTCACATTTATTATTTCCATGCCAAGAATATTCTTCCACATTCTCATTTTT
The DNA here is from genome assembly GCF_902655055.1 of Lutra lutra. Classification (NCBI taxonomy): domain Eukaryota; kingdom Metazoa; phylum Chordata; class Mammalia; order Carnivora; family Mustelidae; genus Lutra; species Lutra lutra. The sequence goes on from NC_062292.1 coordinate 49,995,596, forward strand.
AGAACTGTCATAATAATCCATAACATGTTACTTTAAAGTGCTGTAGTAAGAAACATAAAATTTTACCTTATGCCATCATCCAAAGAAAAATCTGGATTTTTCTGGACCTGGATTGGTTCACTATTTTACTTTGTCCTATTTCCCAAACATGAGGTAAATAATTAAGATGTCATCATTATCTTATCCTTAATCAATCAGGACTTTTTTAGTAATATTATTGAATAAAAAGGAAATGAATTGGGAATTTCCTGTTAGTTGGTACAACTGTCAGGGTCTATGTAACACTTTCTCAAACACTGTCAAGACTAAAATTCAACATAATACTGGAACTGCCTCTAACTGCTTAGCTGGCAAAAAAAAAAATATTGTTCAGTCAAGATTTTGCAGATTATAGGAAGAAGATGCTCATTTATCTTTCCATTAGGTCTTAATGTTTTGCTGCTTGGAATTTTATTTAAAAAAAAAAAAAAAGAAACATTTAAAGTGGAATTCTTCTAGGTTTCCAAGGCTCCTTGCTGATACAGCTGGTTCTTGAGGTCTTTCAGATAGCCTATTGCAGAAATGTTTGTGCATCTACTCACTACTAACACTCTGTCCCTCTTCCAACCAACTTAGAACTTAAGCAGCTAGTATAAGGCACACAAACAGCTTCCTAAGCTTTCCATTTCTTAAGTGATCTTTAACTTCGGGGGAGAATTTGCCAATTTTTTGCCAAAAATTTTTGCCTAATTTTTCTCTCCTCCACCGGTATTCTCCATACCACCACTACCACCCCAACTCTGAGCTGAGTATATATATACATATACATATACATATATATATATATATACACACACACACAAATATGTATATATTTATATATTTAATATATTATTTAATTATATTATTTAATGTATATTAAATACACACACACACAAGCCTATTAGTTTTATACTGTTTAAATTCTCTAGGAGCCTCATATCACATTTTTGCTGCTGTGCTATTTAGGGCATTTTAATTCTTTAACTGTCCAACTCTGCCTGACATACTCAACTCAGCCAAGAAACTACCCCAGTGGAAAAACAGTTGTGTATTGAATTTTGTTCCATTTGACAAGTAATAAATGAGATCTTTAAAGGGGAATGACCAGTGGTTGTTTTTTTTTTGTTTTTTTTTTTTTTCTGAACACTGTGCAAACAAAGCTTTAAATGCTCTTAGTCAAGTTTTCAGGGTTTTTTTAGGTGACTAAAAATGTGGAATTTTTCTAATAAAAAATTGAACACTTTCTGAAAACAATTAAATAATTTTTGGTCAACAACTCATTCACAATTATGAATTTGCTTACACCTTTTGTTAAGTGTAATAGAATCTCATTTTCATGAAAGTATTTACTGGATTTTATATAGAACATTTTCACTTATATGTGGTACTTAAGTACTTCTCAGGTACACCACATAGATTATCTTATTTGCTTTCAGAAATACTGCATAGACTAAGTGTTATTATTTTCACTTTGTAAAGATATGGAAAGTGAGATCCAGAGAAATTAAATGGCTAATTCACACAGCATGTCTAGGGTTGAAATCAAGTTATTCTTGACATTTAGTTGTTTGCTCTTGGCACTTCATATTCTATCACGCTGAAAATTCTATAGGTGTCCCTACAGAGATTCTTCATATATCTATATAATTCTATACCACATGTATATAGTGGAATTGAGAATGGGGAATTTTAAAAAATTAGTGAAAAACGACTTTGTATGGTGTCAAGAAAGAGCTCTCTGTAGCTATTTAACAAAATATTTAAATAAGAAAGAGTGTATCATGTAACAATATGTGGAAGAGTACTATATACTTAAGAAGAGTAAATAGAAAGGCCCTGCCGGTGAGAGAATATTGAGTATTTAAGACCTATTTAGAAGGTCATTATAGGGGCGCCTGAGTGGCTCAGTGGGTTAAGGCTTCTGCCTTTGGCTTGGGTCATTGTCCCGGGATCCTGTGATCAAGCCCTGCGTCAGGCTCTCTGCTTGGCGGGGAGCCTGCCTCCTCCTCTCTCAATCTCTCTCTGCCTGCCTCTCTGCCTACTTGTGATCTGTCCGTCAAAAAAAAAAAAAAAAAAATCTTATAGAAGGTCATTATAGCTTTTGCAGCTTGATCAAGAGTGAATAAGGTTAGGAAAGGAGAGAGTTTTAAAGGATAGTGAGGAATCAGAAAATCTAACACATGCTCAAGTTTATCACAGACTTTAATTTTATTCTAAGTGTTATTTAAAGCCATTGGGAGGACAACAGAGGAGTTTTAAAATAAACTAATACACAATTTAAAACATGAGTACTCTGTGGGCAGCAACCTGTATGTGTAGCTATCAAGAATAAAAACTATGTTGTGCACCTGAAACTAATGTAACATTGTATGCCAACTATATTCAAATAAAAATAAAGAAATAAATAGAACAAAGGGTTCTTTCAGAGGTTATGGCAGTGTTCTGAGAGAGAGAAGAGGTGGCTTTGACTAGGTTGATAGTGGTATGGGTAGTGAGAAATTACTTTAAGTATATTTTAACTGTAAGTGGTAACAACAGAACTGGCTAAGGAATATGAAAAAATGAGAGAAAATTTAAAAAATGGTCTTTAGTTCTTAGACCTGAGCAATTAAATGAATAGTATGTATTGTCTTTCCCTAAAATGGATAGACTAAGAAGCTTGTTTGCTTGGGGCATAGCAATGGAAATCAAGAATTGGATTTGGGGCATACAGAATGTGTTTTTAATACATACCAGACATCCAAGTGGACATGGCATTTGGGCTTAGGAATATGAATCATCAGTGGCAGGTCTGAGCACTGGTTAATGGCGGTGGTTAATTCTCAAGTGAAGGGAGTGAGCATGGTAGAGAAGACATACAAGGACCGAGCTCTGTAGCGTTAAAATATTTAGAGGTCAAAAGAGAGGATAAAGGGAGAAAAGGAGCAAACAGTGAGGCTGGCAGAAAAATGTGGTTTCTTGGAAGTCAAGTGAAGACAATTTCTCAAGAAATAAAAAGGAATATATTGTTTTAAGTGCTGCTGAGATTTCAGGAAGTGATAATTGAGAATTAATCTTTGGATCTGGCAATATCAGGGGAATGATGATTTAAAGAGGGGGTTATTTTGAGTAATGTAGAAATGTAAAAAAAAATCAGTTGGATGGTTTTAGGAGACTCTGGGGCATCAGGGATTGCAGACAGTAAATATAAGCAACTTTTAGAGGAGTTTTACTATACAGGGATAAAGAAAAGTAGAATTGGAGAGAAACATAGTTTTACAACTCTGCTTTGTTTTTGTTGTTGTTACTGCTGATGTTGTTTCAGATGGAAGAAATTTCAATGCTTGTGGCCTGATGGGAATTTTCAAGTAAAAAGTAAAAAAAAAAAAAAAAAAAAAAAAAAAAGAGAGAGAGAGAAAATTGATGTAAAACATAGAAGTTAATTATAATAGCAAATTCTCTGAGGAAACAGTTAAAAAAAAAAAAAAGTCTTGAGTGCCTTTGTTGCCTTAGACGGGAGCAGAGACTTTTCATTAATTTTTAGATGAGGGAAGGCAGAGTACAGGTGTAGAGAGGTTTTGGATTTAGAAGGGATCATTTAAGAAATTCTCTTCTGATTGCTTATTTCTCAAATAAGCAACTTCATCAGCTGAGAAAGGGATAGGATAATGTATCAGAGAAGAATAAATGTAAAATGTTGTGCCCTTAAAATAGAATATAAATTCATTGTGAATTGATTTTAAAATCCTAAAATCAAGTTATTATTTGATTCAGCCTTATCCTATCTCTCTAACTTCATCAGTAACCACTGTCTACTCTCCACTCCCATTTTGGGTTACCAAATCAAATTTTACAGTCCTTAAGAAAAGGACACAACACACACAAACATTGCATCCCTGGAAAATTATTTCCAGCTTCAGAAATGTATTGATATATTTCACCCATGGGAATAGGTCAAAGATTAAAAACTTCATATTCTCTTTAGACATAAACATTGTTTGACTAGATATAACTTTTATTTCAATCAAAACTCTATTAAATATAAATAGTTGGGTAACATATTTATATTAACTATAAATTAAAACTATAGAAATATATGTAATTCATATGTATATATTAATATATAGTACAATAATATAAATATAATACATATATTATAGTTATATGAAATATAAGTAATCCTGTAACATTACATAATATAGCATGACATAATCAACATAATGTGATTAACATAAGTACACCATGACAAAACAAGAAAAACATTTCATTAAGTTAAGAACAATACAGGGATATACTATCATTATTATTGTTCATTATCATGGTCTGGAAGTAATAGTTTATGTAATTAGATTACACAAACAGCAACAAATAAGCAATATTAACAGATAGTAAAAGAATCAACACAATCATTATACTGTAGATGAATAAAATTGTAGAATAATTTCTATCTCACTTAAACCTAATAAACATATGAGGAAGGTACTATTTTTTTCTGCATCTAATAGATGAGAGAACTGAAACTTAGGACAGTGAACTCGGTAAACATGACACAGATATTCATTAGCCAAGTGTGATTTGATTTGACCATAGTATGAATCCAGTTTGGGGATGTGAACATGTGAGGGAGATGAAAGTAACACTAAAATTGAGAGTCTATTACCTTGTTTAGATGTATATTTGAGTCTAAGTCAAGTTTTCCCAAGCCATACCAACTTATGGTCACAACTCAAACCATATTTGAAATAATGAGGCATATTTTACTAGCCATATGCCCGCATCACAGTGCTCGAAAGAGAAACCCTATTCCAATAATTTTTGGAGTCATCTTGGTATCACCTATAAGTCATCCTCTCACACTTTTCATCTGAATTATGGATGCAGCTTTTGTTCAACATGGGGAAAAAAGGGAAGAAATCAGAGTAAGTTTTCAAGGCAGATGAGAATAGATTATCATATTGAAATAGAAATTTTAAAAAATGAATGTAAAAGGAGAATAAGATGTATATGAAACTTGTGAGATATGGTGGGGAGAAGGCCACTCAAACAAAACTTTATTTCACAAATGTGAAATATAAGCCAGAAATAAAAATTAAGGGACAGATACCAATTTTTTAAATATTCTTGTTTCTGAAATAGTCTATGAATAACAGAGATCATTGAGTTTCAAACAAATCATAAAATATCCCTTAACTTTAAATCTATACTTGTTTAATTCAATTTGTTTAGTTTATACTTTTGACCTGGCTTAAGAAATGCTATTTTTAGGATCAATTTTATAACGACTCCTCCCTTCCTCACTGACGAATTCCTGTATAAATAAAACTAGCTTGGGAAGCATTATGGAATAGTGGTTAAAACCCTTGATGTGGAGACAGTGTTGTGGTTTAATTTCTGGCTCTACTGTTTAATTTTTATATGAGCAACCTTGTGAAAGCCTCTTGACCCATCTGTGCCTCATTTTCCTCATCTTAATTGGTGGTAATATAATTTTCTATGTCATAGGATGACCTGAAGTTTAAACATGATAATTATATATAAAGAAATTAAATGAATCCCTAGTCTATAGTAAGGTAAATATACAATAATCTCTGTGTGTGTGTTTATGTGTGTGTTTAATGCTATCCCACAGACACAAATTTATCAATATTCTTGGAAGAATAGGCTCATCAATTTTAATTATTATGACAGAGACAGTGAGTTAGTGCATATCAAAGCAATGCGTTCTTGATTCTTATTTTCTCACAACCTCTATCCAGTCCATTAGGTAATCCTGTTGGTACCACCCCTATTTAAAATAAAGCCCAAACTAACCTTTTCTCTTTACTCTTGCTCCTTTAACTTCAAGGTGCTCTCCACATGGTTTTCACATAAAATTATAGAGATTACTCTGCATACCTGTTGCTGTTTAAATTATTGTAGAAACACTATTTTTTTAGAAAAATTATTTTTGCAAGAAGAACATCACCTTCAGTATCACTACTCTATTAACTGATAAATTCTAAAATCATATTCCAGAGATGTAAAAATGAAGACTAATGAAGTCACATTAAAAAAAAAAAACATTAAATGCTTTAGAAATCTGACAGACTTCCATGACATCACCTTAGCATTAAGCTGTGTGGTGGCCTAATTGGTGAAACTGAGCAGGACACAAGTGATTGATTCAAGGACATCTTGCCTGATTAAAAGTTCAAGCTTTTTCTTCAGAATGTTTTTCTATAATAGGCTCACCAATTTATTCAGAGAAAATGGCTGGTGTTGATTCCTGGGTAAGAAAAAATATATATCCTTTCTGGATCTTGAAAGAGGGTTCCATTATAATTCGCTCTTTAAAGAGATATTTAAATTAAACATTGTATTTGATACAAATGAGAATTTATTTCAAAACAAATTTATACCATTATATAAAAATAATTTTATGTATTCTATATTTAAATGAAAATACTTGGGGTTTTCTTTTTGCCTTATTGAATATGAACTGTGGCACTATTTTGATTCATTTTTTTCAATCAGAAAAAATTGTGTTTGTGAGACTGCCCCAACCATAATACCGTGTATAGAAAAATGCAACACCTCTACAATTCTGTAGGCATGGAGTCTAGACAAAACTTACTTGTCTAGATTCTGTGGGATTCTGTGACATTGACTACAGGTACAGCTGAACAATCAATGCTGTATGGCTTTTAAAAAGTTATCCAGTCATTTTTAAGGTATTTGGGTCATAATACCTTAAAAAAGCAAAGCCAAATTGCAATTTCTACTGATGTAGTCCAATGGATTGCACTAACCTAAAGACCTCAATTATTGTGGAAGGAAATCAACTTTTTCCGATCCTATAAGTACCTTTTTATCATGTTCAATATAGTTGAAACAACTGTATGCATATTGAATCCATATGGTTGTAATCACAGCTATGTAACCGTATAGTCTAAGAGCAAGTTAACATCTCTGATTTTCACTTCCCTCTTTTACAATATTGGAGGTTATCAGGTTTGACAGGAATATTATTTTGTGGAGTAAGGATAATATCATGAAAGCTTTACATCTTTCTTGAAAATAGTGAGTTCTCAAAAAGAAAAAAAAATATTTTATTATTATAGAGATTCCTATATGGCATAATAGGCATTGCCGTTTGTACCCTCTTTAAAAAAATTAGACACAAAAAGTTTCATTTTGTTTCTTAAGCAAAATATAATTCTAGTTTCCAATTATATGGATGTAATGTCTAAAATACTAGCTCCTTAGGGCAAAGATCCATATTTTATTACCTTTTTATTGCTATCATCGATTACTGTTGAAATAAAGCTAAATGAAGTGAGGTCACATGGGGTAGTAATTGCTCAACCTGATATGAGACCACTGCCACAGAGAATGCCTTGAGCAATTAGTTGATGGATTCCTTCGATGACACCACAGAATAAGTGGAAAAGCTTGGGTTTTGAGAACAAGCAATAATTCCTAATAAGTTAGGTAAACTTGATTTAAATTCCCTTTCTTAATATGTCTTGGAAAACTTATTTATTTTGAGTATCTATTTTATTAAAAACGATGCTAGTAATATTTATCTCAAAAGGCCCAGATAATATAGTACGTGCAAAGTTTCACAGAGTAAAGTCTGGCACCTTGTAAACAATGTATATGTGCTTGTTAAATCAGTTACTTTGCTAACAGGGGTTAGTAATTACTAAGCATGCAACTGATGCTAGTTTTCTCCCTTCTTTCCCTGTGGTTGGCATGTTCTGAGAATTAGACTCTCTTTCTCTTTTTAATAGTGTTATCAGGTGATGATGAAAGAAAAGGTTTCAGTCAGTGTCACACTGCATTCATATCAGTTTTTAGAAATAAAACCTGTGTTTTAATTAAACTCTTGAAAACCCAATCTTGACCTCGACAGATACGGTAAAGTTAATTGTGAGAAATTATTGAGATTATTGATCTTCCTGGAAAGAATCTGTTTCTTTGTTTTACTCATGACCATAATAAAGATTAGAGGAATCTTCACCATCTTAAGCAGATATATTTTAGTATTTAGTATGTTATAGGCACTGTGCAAGGGTAGTAGATACATGTTTTTATAAGACCAGCATGCTTTTTATTTTCATGGTTATCACATTTCTGGACTTATGGTTAACAGGCCGTAGGATAACTAAACCATTTGGGTTTTTCTATCATTGCCTTGCCTGTATGTCAGGTTAGAATGAGTATATTACAAATCCAATTGGTAATTCATTTCAGTCATAGAACTTTAATCTATTTATTAAATGATAACACTCAGTTACTTTTTTGATGAATTATTTTCAGGATGAATTCTTGCTACTTAAGTGGCCCAGACTATAAATCCAGTAAAATTTGCCAATTAAAAAAATGTATTTCTTGCCATATCTATGTGCTTTGAAAGTATAAGTGTTTTAAAAATAACTGCCATTAGAAATCCTTACATATTTACTTTTAAAACACCTCATTCTTATATATATCAGGTGAATGTGAGAACTATTGTGAAATATTAAACAGCATTCATTCTTGAATCAAACACTGTTAGAAACATTTATGAACATAAGACATTGACCTAAACACAAGTTACATGGAAATACAAAAGGATATCCTCCATTACTGCAAAATGTTTCATGTTTTATAAAATTGACCCTGCCTTGATAGATGTCTGTTCTCCTCCTCCTTAAATTTAGAGGCACGCTGTGATCTGAGAGAGTTGTAGAGAAACTGATTTGTTGATTATCTAGTTGAAGCAATTCTTTTATTCTGAAATACAAATGTTCTTATTCTTATGGGCAATATTCTATTTGAAGCTACTTTTTCATTTCAGAATGTTTTGATTCAGGCTTGCATGCTAAGTTCTTTATTCTTTTGTAATAACTACCTCAGAGTGCCATCAATATTTAGGATATATCCTACATATCAAGCAAATCACTAAAATGATACATGATTAACTCCCAGATTTAAGATACAAGTTTTCTTAATGTGCTGTTGGCTTCTTTTGTGCAGGTCTAACATTATATTTGTGATACATGCTTTCAGTCATTCACAGTGTTCATATGCCATAATGAAGAGTAGAACAGTGCTGCTGATATTATACTGTCAGTGTTTGGGTATTACATACTATCAGGAGTTTGTCTATTGATGTACAAAACTCCCATGGCATTGAACTACTTAAGGTACTATAAAGGCTGCTTGTTAAATATGAAGTAGATTCAAATATAGCCTGTGGGTTTTATTAGTTAAACTGTAACATATGAAAAATGGATTTGTATCACTTTATGCTTCTCATTTCTCCCTCCTCCCCCCACCTCCCTCCCTTCTTCCCTTCTCAAAGAAAAATTATTTGTATTTTAATGAAACATTATTATAGAAAAAATAATTTATGGGAAATCATGATAAATACGTAAATATAGGAAGGTATGATTTTTAATACCAACAACATTGATCAGTGAAATCCATATAATAGGAAAAACATCTTGGAGAAAGATAATTATGAACTTTCATAAACTATGAACAAAACTCTTCTTGTGCTTTTTTTTTTTTGTCTTTTTGAGAATTGCTCTGAACATGTAAGTTCAAGGGTGTATGAAAATGAAAGGAAAGGTAATGAAGAGAAAATTAATTGAACATTTATGGACTTCAATAAGGGATTTATTTTCAGAAGGGTCAATTGGCTGAGTTAATTTGCTCAGCCCTAATAATAGGGTGTTAGTGATTTAAGATTCAGTGCCTTTTACTTACCAGAAATATGTGGTAAGCCTAAATAAAAACATTCCATTTAAATAGTCTACTTTCATTCCTACCTAATAACACTTCTTATAAGCCATGAAGGTACTGTTTGCAAGTTTAAAGAAACAATGTTCTTGAATATATATATATGTTATATTTTAAGATTTTATAAAATACAGAATTAATATAAATCATATTATGATCTTAAATAAGTGAAAATGGTTCTCTTTAGCGTTTAAATATTCTGTTAACACCTGACGAGAGCTAAAAAGTGATATTTTGCATGAGAACTAAAAAGTGAAATTGACTAGAAGAAATCAAAGTGAAGCTGCTTATTCTGTATTCATTGTTTAAACTCTACTGTGCATATTTTGTAACTTTCCAATCAATTTTTTCTAAGGATAGAATAGTTTTGGTTTCAGAACAATTGAGAGTTCTTTCTAGGAAGCTAAACTCTTGCAACTGATTAAATTAGTATATCATTAAAAATCACTGTGATAAAATTTCTTTTAATATTCAGACTTCAGGTACATATTTTGCAGCATAAAAGTTATTCTGTAACGTCACGCTAAAGGCACTGTCAAGTAATATTCATTTGTTAATCATTAATGTTGGAAATAAAATTTGAAATGAATTTAGTTCTAGTAAATAATACATTACTTGGAATACATATTTGCTTACTTAAGATAAATGTATTAAGTTAATATTACATGGTGATTAATAGAGATGTTGCACTGTGTGTCTTAAAGAGGATTATGGTACTTGGAGATTTTTTTCTTTTGTATTCTAAATCACTAATGAATATATTGCAACATACTATCATATTTTTGGCAAACTGGGGCATATAGAAACAGAAAAATTTTATGTTTGTCCTAGGCCTTTAGGTAAGTTTTTGATGGTTAAGACAATTGAGTCATAACATTGACTACATGATGAACCTATATATTTATTATTTAATGAATTACTGCTGATAGAATTTTGTTCATCTATTGTAGCAAACCTTTTACCTTTGAGAACTGGGAAAAAAATCCAATTCTGTTGCTTTTTAAATGGATAAGGAAAATTTCTAGGTAGATATATCACTAAGAACACTTTTGTCTAGTTCAAAAGGGCGTAAGTTAAAGTAGCTTTAATAGCATGGAACTTATATATACACCCAAAAAGTCATTCAGAGATGGAGTGGCCAGGTAGGTCATTCACTGAACAAATGCCATGAGAGAGGACCAAATTTTTCCATCTTTTTTCTTTTTAATGTTAGGTTATCGTTAGGCTTGTATTAGTAATGGTCACAGAACATGTACCAGTTCAAGCAAACATGATAATTAAAACAAGAGGGTGAAACTGTATATCCATTAAGAATAAGATAACTTTAGGGCACCTGGGTGGCTCAGTGGGTTAAAGCCTCTGCCTTCAGTTCAGGACATGATCCCAGGGTCCTGGGATCGAGCCCCACATCGGGTTCTCTGCTCGGTGGGGAGCCTGCTTCCTCCTCTCTCTGCCTGCCTCTCTCACTACTTGTGATCTCTCTGTCCTGTCAAATAAATAAATAAAATCTTAAAAAAGAAAATTAAAAAAAAAAGAATAAGATAACTTTACCCCAGGAAATAATCAAATAATTTGGCATCTTATTTGCTAGGATTATATAACCCATCTATGCTAAAACAAATTGCATGGAAGGGAAAAAAGAACATTGTGTTTGACAATGTCAGCTATTCCTTCAGATGGCCCTGCATGATCCTCCTAAAAGAAGAGGGCTGTGAAGAAAAAATGATCAAGCTTCTTTTAGAAGAAGGGAAGAAAAAAACTTGGAGAAAGAACTAAAAGGGTGCACTAGTTCTAATGCAAAGAAAATTGACATAATACCCATTTTTAAATGAAGCAAAATTTATATATAACAAAAGTTCTAATGAAAGTTATGGATTAGAATTATACAAAGTCATGGGTTTGGACAGAAATCCCTTCATGTAACAAACATCTTAACCAAGGCAGAGAACATTTCCATACCTCCTCACATCTTTTTTTTTTCCATTTTATTCCCAAAGAACATAAAATGATTATTTAGATTTCCTTTTTTTTTTTTTTACAATCAACAACATGCATGCATTTTATTTTTATTTTTTTTATTGTGTTATGTCAGCCACCGTAAAATGCATCATTAGTTTTTAATGCAGTGTTCCAAGATTTATTGTTTATGTACAACACCCAGGTCTCCATGCAATACCTACCCTCCTTAATACCCACCACCAGGCTCACCCATCCCCCCAAAAAACCCTCAGTTTGTTTCTCAGAGTCCAGAGTTCATCTCCCCCTCCAATTTCCCCCAGTTCAGTTTTCCTTTCCTTCTCCTAATGTCTTAATGTTATTCCTATGTTCCACAAGTAAGTGAAACCATATGATAATTGACTTTCTCTGCTTGACTTACTTCACTTAGCATAATCTCCTCCAGTCCCATCCATGTTGATGCAAAAGTTGGGTATTCATCCTTTCTGAGGGCTGAGTAATATTCCATTGTATATATGGACCACATCTTCTTTATCCATTCGTTTGTTGAAGGGCATCTTGGCTCTATCAGCAGTTTGGTTATCGTGGGCATTGCTGCTATTAACCGTGGGATGCATATGGCCCTTCTTTTCACTCCATCTGTATCTTTGGGGTAAAAACCCAGGAGTGTAATTCTGGGTCATAGGGAAACTCTATTTTTAATTTTTTGAGGACTCTCCACAATGTTTTCCAAAGTAGCTGCACCAATTTGCATTCCCACCAACAGTTTAAGAGGGTCCCCCTTTCTCCACATCCTCCCCAACATTTGTTGTCTCCTGCCTTGTTAATCTTTGCCATTCTCACTGGTGTAATGTGTTATCTTGGTGTGGTTTTGATTTGAATTTCCCTGATGGCTAATGATGTATGTAATATGGCTAATGACATATGTAGTAATGATTTCATATGTCTGCTAACTATTTGTATGTCTTCATTGGAGAAGTGTCTGTTCATGTCTTCTGCCCATTTTTTGGCATGATTATCTGTTTTTTGGGAGTTGAGTTTGAGAAGTTCTTGGATATCAGCCCTTTGTCTGTAGTGTCATTTGCGAATATTGTCTCCCATTCCGTGGGTTGCCTCTTTGTTTTCTTGACTGTTTCCTTTGCTTTGCAGAAGGTTTTGATCTTGATGAAGTCCCAAAACTTCATTTTCTCTTTTATTTCCTTTACCTTTGGAGACATGTCTTGAAAGAAGTTGCTGTGGCCGTTGTCGAAGAAGTTATTGAAGAACATATGACTATGTTATTGAAGAACATATGACTATGTTCTCCTCTAGGATTTTGATGGATTCCTCTCTCACATTGAGGTCTTTCATCCATTTTGAGTTTATCTTTGTGTATGGTGTAAGAGAATGGTCAAGTTTCATCTTCTATACATAGCTGTCCAATTTTCCCAGTACCATTTATTGAAGAGACTGTCCTTTTTCCACTGGATATTTTTTCCTGGTTGTCGAAGATTATTTGATCATAGAGTTGAGAATCCAATCTGGGATCTCTACTCTGTTCCACTGATCTATGTGTCTATTTTTATGCAGTTTAATCCTCTCTTGGTGATCATAGCTTTGTAATAAAGCTTGAAATCAGGCAATGTGATGTCCCCATCTTTTTTTTTTTTTTCCTTTTTCAACATAACCTTAGTAGTTTGGGGTCTTTCATGGTTCCATATAAAATTTTAGGATTCCCTTATGTGGAAAACCCAAAAGACTCCACCCCCAAATTACTAGAACTCATACAGAAATTCAGTTATGTGGCAGGATACAAAATCAATGCACAGAAATCAGTTGCTTTCTTATACACAAACAATGAAACTGTAGAAAGGGCAATTAGAGAAGCAATTCCATTTACAATAGCACCAAAAACCATAAGATACCTTGGAATAAACCTGACCAAAGAGGTAAAGGATCTATACTTGAGGAACTATAGAACACTCATGAAAGAAATTGAAGACATGAAAAGGTGGAGAAACATTCCATGCTCATGGATCAGAATAATAAACATCATTAAAATGTCTATGCTGCCCAGAGCCATCTATACTTTCAATGCCATCCAGATCAAAATACCAATGGCATTTTTCAAAGTGCTAGATTTTTTTTTCAGTGACTTAGATTCCTGTTATAGATTATTCATGTTCTTGATCTTCTTAAACTTAGATCATATATTTTGTGTTCTTTTGTACCTGACCTCTTTTTCTCCACGTCATATTGACTGTGTAAATGTTTTTCACTTAATTATTTCCATTTTATGAATATATCATGCTTTGTACATTCTTTTATTGATGAACTATTGGGTTCTTCAAGTTTTGATGATTATGACTAAAACTTCTAGAAACATACTTGTACAAGTATGATATGGACATATGTTGTTACTGCTTTTGAGTGAATACCCAGGAGTAGAATTGTTGATTCAGAGGGCAGATATCTGTTTACCTTTACAAGAAACTGTTAAATAGTTTCCCAAATAGGTTTTATCACTTTACACACTCACCAGCAGTATATGAGAGTTTCAGGTGCTCTGCATCAACTTCAGTAGACCACTTTGCTGTTCTCTTTTTTTTTTTAATTTCATCTCTGTATTTATTTGACACAGAAAGAGAGAGAGAGTGCACACACAAGCAGGGGAAGTGGCAGATGGTGGGAGAGGGAGAAGCCAGGCTCCTGCTGAGCAGAGAGCCTGACCTGGGGTTCTATCCCAGGACCCTGGGGTCATGACCTGAGATTAAGGCAGATGCTTAACCTACTGAGACATCCAGGCACCAGAGTCCTTTTTCTTTTGTCTTTTCTTTAAATAAACTTGTATTTTATTAATTTTTAGATTATTTTTATTGAGCTATAATTGTCATGTAATAGTATATTAGTTTCAGATGTGCATGATTCAGTATTCATATATATATCAAAATGACCACAATAAATCTAATTAACTTTGTCACTACACATAGTTATATTGTGTGTGTGTTTGTGTGTGTGTGTGTGTGTGTGTGATGAGAACTTCTAAGATCTACTTTGTTGACAAGTTCCAAATAGATAAGATAGTCTTATTAATTACAGTCACTTTGCTATATATTGCATTCCAGGACTTATTTACTTTACAACTGTAAGTGTATACCTTTTGTCCACTGTCACCTGCTTTGCCCACCTTCTATGCTTGCCTCTGGCAATCACCAGTTTGTTCTCTTTAAGTTTTTTTGTTTTTCTTTCTTTTAGATTCAACTTAAATGAGAACATATGGTGTTTTTCTCTGTTTGACATACTTGACTTAGCATAGTGCCCTCAAAGTATATCCATATTGGCAGAAATGGCAGAATTTCTTTTTTAGAAATAGCTGAATATTTCATCATATATATCAATTTAATATATAAGTATGTAGAATATATGTAAAATTAATACACACACACACACACACACACACACAATTTTCCTTATTTTCCATGGATGGACACTTATGTTATTTCTGTGTTTTGGCTATTTATAAATAATGTTGTAATGAACATGTAGAGGCAGATATCTTTTCAAGTTAATATTTTTGTTTCCTTTCGATAGATACCTGGAAGTGCAATTGCTGGATCACATG
Source organism: Lutra lutra (assembly GCF_902655055.1). Lineage (NCBI taxonomy): Eukaryota > Metazoa > Chordata > Mammalia > Carnivora > Mustelidae > Lutra > Lutra lutra. The sequence continues at coordinate 50,010,921 of NC_062292.1, forward strand.
CTGGTTCTAATTTTAAGTTTTTGAAGAAACTCCATGTTTTGCATAGTGGCTTCACTGGTTTACATACCTACCAACAGTGCACAATTGTTCCCTTTTCTCCATATCCTCCCCAAAACTCATCTCTTGCCTTTTTGTTAATAGCCATTTGTTAATAGCCATTCTAATGTTGTAAGGTGATACTTTATTATAGTTTTGATTACATTTCCCTGGTGATTGGTGATGTTGAACATCCTTTCATGTAACTGTTGGCTGTCTGTATAGCTTATTTGGAATAATGTCTATTCAGATCTCATTTTTTAACTGATTTTTTTGACTTACTGAGTTATGTAAATTCTTTTTATATTTTAGATAGTCTTTAGCAGATACATAATTTACAAATATTCTCTCATTCTTAAGTTGTCTTTTCATTTTTTGATGGTTTTCTTTACTCTCCAGGGCTTTTTAGTTGGATCGGTCTCACTTGTTTATTTTTTGTTGTTATTGTTGTCTTTGCTTTTAGTGTCATGGCTTTTAATTTTTGTTAACATATTTAGTGATTAAATTAATCTTAGAAGATAGTTCAACTATCGTTACTGTGTCATGTAGTTCCTAAGACCACCTTAGGGAATTTGCTAGAAGCAATCGCAGAACTCAGAAAGCTGTTCTGTTTATAATTAAAGTTTATTACAGTGAAAGGATACAGATTAAAATCAGCAAATGGGAAAGATGCCAAAGATGAATTCCTAGAGAAATCATTTATGAATTTCCTAGTGAATCGCTTAATGGTGATCTTAATTCTCCCAGCAGTAGTAAGTGTCAAGAGGTTTCTAGGCCTGCCTATAAGGGGAGGTTACCCAGGCCTTGGTCAAGAGTTTTTTGGGAGAGTTTATTCTATGAACATGTAGTACATGACTGTGATAGCTGCTTAATCTCTAGTTCCCCGGAAGTCAAACTAGTACAGCCTGGCCAAGGATCTCAGACATACAAAAATGGTTGTTTACTGTAAATCACACTGTTATCATAATCTGGTCACACTGATATAATGTAGGCCAAGATCTCAGACATGTAAAAACATTTATCAGGTATTATATTCCAATGTCTCAGAGGATTTCTTTTAAGAAACAGTCAAGAGCCAGTCCTCTTTTTTTTTGGAATGCACAAAAGTGGGACAACCATCTTGCTGAGTTAACCCTTACTACATAGTCACAAAGTATCTATATGAAAATTTTAATTATTATTGATACTATTTTCTAATTAACTGCTGTTATGAATTGCTAAGTTTAGGTTCACTAATGTTGACCAATATGTTGACCTATTTTTAAATGGTAACAATAGAAAAAGGGAACACAAAAACAAAAACAAAAAACTGACCTACTAATAAGCATAGGCAAAATTACTAATAAGTTAAGAACTAAATACTATGGAGTATAACTGAAGTTGTTATTATAAATCTAAGTCAAAGTTGAAACTATAGTAGCATGAATTACAAGTGATTCATTTTTACTTATGCTAGATGACCAATATAGATTATCAAGTGATATGTGCTCTCATAATTCACTTAAGTATCCTGGGTGATAGAATCTCCACTTTTTTTTTTTTTTTTTAAGATTTTATTTATTTAATTTGAAAGAGGGAAGAGCAAGCATGAGCAGGGGGAGGGGCAGAGGCAGAGGAAGAGGGAGAAGCAAACTCCCTGCTGAGCAGGGAGCCTGATGTGGGGGTCAATCCCAGGACTCTATCCCAGGACTCAGGGATCATGACTTGAGCAGAGGCAAAAGCTTAACCAACTGAGCCATCCAAAGTGGATTCTCCACTTTGACATAAACTGTCGTGATAGAAGCAATCAGGGGGTGCCTGAGTGGCTCAGTCAGTTAAGCGTCTGCCTTTGGCTCAGGTCTTGATCCGAGGGCCCTGGGATCAAGTCCCTCATCCGGCTCCTTGCTCCTTGGTATGCAGGGAGTCTTCTTCTCCCTCTGCCTCTGTCTCTCGCTATCTCTCTGACAAATAAATAAGCAAAATCTTTAAAAAAATGATAGAAGAATCAACTAAGAATATATAGTAAACCACTTGCTATCTCTTGAATTTCTACCTGGGATCAACAGTCACTCCCTCATATTTCGTTGCCAAAATCATATATATAAATTTTATATATATATAAATCATATTATATAAATCATATTATATAAAATTTTAAATGTGGAAGGATTCTACATTCTCATGGGTAGGATTATATAATATCCTACCCATGAGAATGTAGAATCCTTCCACATTTAAAATTTTTTTCCAGTTTTATTGAGATATAATTGACATAATATTTTGTAAGTCTAATGTGTACAATGTGATGATTTGAGAAGTACATTGAAAAGTATTACCATAGTATGGTTAGTTACCACCTCTAGAATATCAACTCCCATAATTATCATTTCTTTCTTGTGGTGAGAACATTTAAGATTTACTCTCTTAGAAAATTTCAAGTATATAAACAGTGTTATTGATTGTAGTCACCATGTTGTATATTAGATTTCCAGAAGTTACTCATTTTATATCTGGAAATTTGTACCCTTTGACCAACATCTCCCATTTTTCTCACTTCTGAGACCCTGACAGTCACCATTCTGCCTTCTGTTTCTGAGTTCAGCATTTTTAGATTCCACATGTAAGTGATACCATTTGTTTGTTATTGTTTTTTTGTATTTGTTTTTCTCTGACTTATTTTGTGCACCATAATGCTCTCAGGTTTCCTTTGCTGTTGTGAGGATACTTAGGTTGTTTTCATATCTTCATTATTATAAATAATGCTGAAATGGACAAGGGAGTAAAAAATCTCTTTGAGATCCTGATTTCACTTTCTTTGGATTATATAGAAGTATAATTATTGATCATATAGTAATTTTTATTTTTATATTTTTTGGGAGTCTCGTGTTGTTTTCCATGGTAATTGTATCAGTGTATATCCCCCCCAGCAGTATAAAGGGTTCCCTTTTCTTCACATCCTCTCAATACTTGTAACTACATGTCTTTTATAATAGCCATTATATTACCTCAACACCTAACAGGTGTGAGGTAATAGTTTATTGTGCTTTGATTTGCATTTTCTCTGACAGTTAGTAATGTTGAGAATATTTGCATGACAATGGGCCGTTTGTAAACCTTCTTTGGAAAACACCTATTCAGATGATTGGTTCATTTTTTTTTTTAATGATTTTATTTATTTATTTGACAGAGATCACAAGTAGGCAGAGGCAGACAGAGAGAGAGAGGGGGGGAAGGAGGCTTTCCGCGGAGCAGAGAGCCCGATGTGGGGCTCGATCCCAGGACTCTGGGATCATGACCTGAGCGGAAGGCAGAGGCTTTAACCCACTGAGCCACCCAGGCGCCCCGATTGGTTCATTTTTTAATCAGATTTTCTTACTGAGTTGTATGAGGGTTTTAACAATTTATTTTGTATATTTATCTTCCTATCAGATAGATAGCTTGAAGATAGTTTCTTTTATTGCACAGGTTGCCTTTCATTTTGTTAATAATTTACTTTTCTGTGCAGAGATTTTAGTTTGATGTACTCCCACTTATTAAATTTTGCTTCCGTTGCTTGGGCTTTTAATGTCATATCTCTCCCTCCAAAAACTTTATTGCCAAGACCAGTCTCAAGGAGTTTTTCACCCTATGTTTTTTCTGGGATTTTTTATAGTTTCAAGTCATATGTTTATGTTTTGAATCCATTTTAAGTTCATTTTGTGAGGGCATAAGATGGGGTACAAATTCATTCTTCTGCAGGAGATTATTCACTTTTGTATCACCATTTAATGAAGGACTTTTCTTCACATGATTATTCTAGGATCCTTTATCAAATATGAGTTGACTGCAAATGTGACAGCTTATTTCTAGTTCTTGATTCTATTTATTGGTCTCTGTGTCTGTTTTTATTCCAGACCATATTGCTTTGATGCTTGTAGCTTTGTAATATAATATGAAATAAGAAAGCATAATGCCTTCAATTTTTTGTTTTATTTTTTGTTGTTTTGCTTTTTCCCCCAAGTGTTGCTTTGACTATTCATTTGTTTTTGTTCTGTATGTATGAATTTAGGATTGTTTTTCTATCTCTGTGAAAATTCTCCTGGAATTTTGATAGGAATTGTGTTGAATCTATAGAAGGTTTACAGTAGTATAGGCAATTTAACAATATTAATTCTTCTATTCCATGAATATGGAATATGTTTCCTTTTTTTTTTTTAATTTTATAATTTTCAGTATACAAATTTTTTGCCTTCCTGGTTAAATTTATTCCTAAGAATTTTGTTATTATTGTTACTATTGTGAATGGTATTGCTTTCTTTAAAAAAAAAAGATTTTATTTATTTATTTATTTGGGAGAGAGCATTGCATGCAAAGTAGGGGGAGGGTAGAAGGAAAGGGAGAAGACTCCCACTGAGCAGGGAGCCCAACAATGGGCTCCATCCCAGGACTCCGAGATCATGACCTGAAGTGAAGGCAGATGCTTAATCAATTGAGCCACCCTGATGCCCCTATTTTCTTAATTTCTTTTTCAGGTATTTCATTGTTAGTTTATAGTAACACAACTGATTTCTATATATTGCTTTTGTATCTGCAACATTATTCAATCTGTGATTAGTTTCTAATAGTTTTCTGGTGAGTACTAGGCTTTTCTGTATATAAGATCATATCATCTGCAAACAGAGAGAGTTTTTAATCTTTAATTCTAATATGAATGCTTTTAATTTCTTTTTCTTGCTTGATGCTGTAGCTTGGATTTCCAGAGTTGAATAGGAATGGTGAGAATGGGCATCTTTGTCTTGTTTCTGATCTTAAAGGAAAAGCTTTCAACTTTCACCATTGCATATGATGTTAGCTATTAGCTAGTAATAAATGGACTTTATTATGTTGAGGTATATTTCTTCTAGACACAATTGTTGAAAGTTTTTAAACATGGACATATGTTGAATTTTGTCAATTGCTTTTTCTGCATCTACTGAGATAATCGTTTGAGTTTTAATCTTTCATTAATATGGTATATCACATTTATTTACTGTATATATTGAATCATCCTTATAATCCAGAGATAAATTCCATTAGTCATGGTGCATGATTCTTTTAATATATGAAGTGTTTGAATTTAGTTACTAAAATTTTATTGAGAATTTTTGCATCTGTATCATTAGGTATATTGGCCTGCAGTTTTCCTGTATTATTCTTATCTGATTTTGGTATCAGGCTAATTAATGCTGCCCTCATAAAATGAGTTGGGATTTTTTCCTCCTTTTCAATGTTTTGAAAGGGTTTAAGTGAATGAAAGATGGATGCTATAACATACATAATGTTCCAGAAATAGTACCTGGATAGTAGAATTTAACAAAGTGCTAGAATTTAATTTACTTATCTGAATTTTGAAAATAATGCATCAAATAAGAATCTCCAAAAAATTATTTTAAGATGATTTTTAATAATACTGTTAAATGATAAAAATAAATAAAAACCCCTCTTCTCACACACAAAAAATGCTAACAGTGCTTTATACCCTTGTCATTTGTCATGTTCTATAAGGGAGAATAGTTCTGGTTTGTTAAACATTAGTTAAAATCTCAAATTTAGTTCTTGCTAGTATTGATGATGCCTTAGTGGAGAATTATTCATGATAACTAAATAATAGTTAAGTTGCTTAGCTTCTATTTATAATGAATTTAGTATATCATTTTGAATTTGATCTTTCTCACATTAAATCCATATTTACCTTTCAACCTTTTATGATTCGTACAATCCTTTTTTAAGAGACTCCTGGATGACTTTATATATAATTACATAAGTTTGTTCAGCATTATCGTGTTATATATTTCTGAATTTCAAGATAATCTATGCTAACACCAGTATGTCTTCTCTTGTTATGAACTGGCATAACAAACTTATGTTCAGGGGAACCAGAACTATCAATGTAGCCAGAAGAAAGAGTTGAAAGCATTGAGTTTAAGAAATGTATTGAATTTGGGGAGCCCGGATGGCTCATTGGCTTAACATCTGCTTTGGCGCAAGTCATGATCCCAAGATCCTGGGATTGAGTCCTGCATTGGGCTCCCTGCTCAGTGGGAGCCTGTTTTCCCCATCTCTCTCTGCCTGTTGCTCTGCTACTTGTGCTATCTCTATGTCAAATGATAGATAAATAAATCTTAAAAAAAAAGAAAGAATATGTTGAATTAAACGAACTAGCATCAGACAACATTTTCATTTTTAAATTTATTTATTTATAGTTTTTATTTAATTCCAGTTAACATACAGTATAATACTAGTTTTCATTATACAATAAACAACCTATTTTTAATAAAAAAGTAAAGCCAGTTCAAACTCACTGCAAAATGGATGAATCTTAGGAGTGATTTGAGAGGGAGAAGACTTCAGAAAAGGCTGTCAGACATGAATAGATATTTTTCTAAGAAGACTATCAATAGCTAACAGACACATGGAACAATGCATATATCACTCATCATTAGAGAAATATAAATCAAAACCATATGAGATACCCCCTCACACCTATCAGAATGGCTAAAAATAACATCTTAGGAAGCAACAAATGTTGGCAAGGATGCAGAGAAGGGCATCCCTTTTACACTGTTGTTGGGATTGCACAATTGGTGCAGCTGCTTTGGAAACAGTATGGGAGGTTCCTCAATACGTTAAAACTAGAACTTTCCTATAACCCAGCAATTGCACCAATATGTATTTATCCAAAGAAACACAAAAATAATGACTCACAGGGGCAAGTGCACCTCAGCGATTATGGCAGCGCCATTCACAATTGCTTAAAATAGGCAAGAGCCCCAAATGTCCATTAACTGATAATAAAGTAGATTGTGGTATGTATGTATGTATATATACATACATGTGTATACATAATATATCACCATACACACAGATACATACACACATATCGAGTGGATATACTCAGCCATAAAAAATAAATGAAATCTTGCCATTTGCAATGACATAGATGGAACTAAATGTATTATGCTAAGCAAATTCAGTCAGAGAAAGACAAATACCATTTATTTCACTCTTATGTAGGATTTAAGAAATTAAAACAGGTGAACATAGGAGAAAGGAAGGAAAAATAAGATAAAGACAGAGAAGGAGGCAAATGTAGGATACTCTTAACTGTAGGGAATAAATTGAGGTTGCTGGAGGGGAGGTAGGTGGAGGGATGTTTTAACTGGATGATGGGGCATTAAGGAGGGCACTTGATGTAAAGAGCACTGAATATTATATGTATGGATGAATCACTAAATTCTACTGCTGAAACTAATACTTTACTATATGTGAACTAACTTGAATTTAAGTAAAATTTTGGGGTCAAAAAGGCTGTCAAGTCTAACATCAAGGTAGATCCTTTTAAGATGAACTTCCAAGGTGGACACATAATGAGATTGGGTAAAATTCATGATATTGCCTTTAGGGATTCGTGGACACATGAGAAATGGGTGTTGAAACAAGTAAACTGTTATTTGAGAAGGATGGTTGCTTAGGTAAAAGATTCTTATCTTCAATAAATTGTACTTATGACATTTCCCAAAACAAATTGTAAAATAATTTGTTTTACGGTCTTATCTTTCCCAGGCAAAACCTTAAGTCACATTGACACAGATGGTCTCAGTTACCACAGCTAGGTGTAATGTCAACTATCCTAGCCCCAATGATCAGGACTATTATTTATTCATTGTTTGATTTCTTCACTTAGGCTTTCAAAAATTATCAATGCTTTTGTTGTCATCATTCTACTTATTTCTGAAAACACAAATTATGCTAATATAGATAGTTCTCCTAATCTCTTGGAGCTACAACTTAATTTTCTATGCTTTTATATTGCAGAGTTCACCCCTTACCACACAACCATTTAGATTCTTTAATTTCAAACAAGCCTCATATTTGTGCACCAAAGATAAATGTAACAAATCTTTAAAATTGCTTAATTGTAAGCTTCCCTAATCTCATTCTGTATTTCTCTTATCTTGATTTTTATCTCAGACTCTCCAATCTCAGCTTTTTAGACTAGAGTTCTGATGCCTTGACCTCCTCTTTCTAGCTAGTTCTCTTACTCAGTTCTACTCATCAGGGATCCATTCATTGGCATGAGTTCCACTGTAAATGAGGGGTCTGCCAGAATCCAGCACAGATTCACCTGTTGCCCAGAGTGTCATTTTAAAAAAAAATTTTTTTTTACATTTTTTTAAAGATTTTATTTATTTGTCAGAGAGAGAGAGAGAGAAAGCACAGGCAGAGTGGCAGGCAGAGACAGAGAGAGAAGCAGGCTCCCTGCCGAGCAAGGAGCCTGATATGGGACTCGATCCCAGGACACTGGGATCATGACCTGAGCCGAAGGCAGCCACTTAACCAACTGAGCCACCCAGGTGTCCCAAGAGTGCCATTTTTGATACCACTTCTAAGTTCTCCATTTTCTGTGTACTTTGAACCATCTTTAGCAAAGCAACCTATGGGGTGCCTGGGTGGTTCAATGGGTTAAATGCCCTACTCTTTATCCTAGCTCAGGTCGTGGTCTCAGGGTTGTGGGTTCGAGTGCGGCATTGGGCTTCATGCTGGGCATGGAATCTACTTAAACAAAGAAAAAACACCCCAGCCTATGCAGCTAAATGAATTGCACCCCTCCACCCAGTCTATACTTGACTCAGTGACAAGACCAAACCCTTGACTAAGATGGACTTTCTCAGTTTCTAATCTTTCTCTCCTACAGGCTTTGTGGTAGATAGCCTAGATACATCATACCTTTTACCCAGGACTACTCTTAGTATGGCTGATAATATTCAGGAGAAAAAAAAAGAAGGGCTGAAACAGGTCAAGGAAAACATAGGGCTTAGGAAGTTTAGAGAGAGAGAAGAGAGAGATTAAATAGTAGGAGCAATGTATTTTTCTCTAATCAGATCAGCTGAAACAATTTGTCTAGCAGAATTATTAATTAACCATTGCCTATGTCTTGACTAGCACAGTGGTTTTAACAATTCTGTCATATCCTTTCTCAAATTATTTATCTCTGGATCTCCATAGCTATTTGTTGACCTGACAATTAAGGAAAACTAATATATATTTGAGGAGACTAATGTAGTAGAAATTGTCAATGTAAAAATCATCATCTTCCAAAAGTAATTCTAGTTTGATACATTATCAAATACTATCTGCAAGTGAACCTTTTTTTTTTTTAAATTTTACTATTTAGGACCTCCATTCTGTTCTAAGCAAGATCACTATTATATTTGCTCTGAGTAGTTTGTGGCACATTTCACTTTTGTTCTTTAGTAATGCTTCTGCTGCTTTGATCACTAGGTTACTTACCTTCTCTCCGGCTAGCCAAATCCCTCAGCCATACAATTATTTTCTAGCAAATACTTGCTGAAGACCAGAACTTAAACATCATTACATGAAGTATTCATTATCCCTCTTCTTAAAATGGATTTTCCATGCCATGAAGAAGAACATCTGAAAGCTTAAGTACACTCTTACTTAGTATTTTCCTTAAGTATCCTAAATCACACACAAAGGAAAGTCATCTTTCCCTTTTCCGGGGTCCTATAGCTTGTAAGCATAAGCATTATTTAGAAGTTAAGATATATTGCTTCGTTCTCTTTTTATTTTGCATGCCTTAGCCATGTTTCTGCAATTAGGGCTCTTGGGAACAAGGAATAAAAGGATATTTTCTTTTGTATCCCTATAGCACAATATCTCAATGCAAAGAGCATTTACTTATAAAAAGCTCTTCACTGAATCAGTGATCGATCAAGGGCTTATTGATTAAGGTAACAGAACAGTTTAAGCTGCTTACTGTATTATACAAGAGCACCAGGCATGGTGATGAGTGTGTACTGAAAACAAAGAGCCCAGGTCACTCTGGTGATTGCCTCTTGGTGAATAAAGCAGTTAGCTCTAACTCAGAAATCCTTAGCTCTTACTTGGGTATTCATTGTGCATATTGTATCCACAGGGCATTCAATATTATTTCCCGACTAGAAAAGTCAATATTTCAGGAATAAAAATTCACCATGTAGTTCAAAAATGTGTTCACACAATCTTCAGGGACATGTCCTGCATTTTTTACATGCATAAAATACACTAAAATCATTTGGAACTTGCACATAAATGTGACAAATTGCATCATTGGGCTGAGTAACTTTAGGCTTCAAGCCAAATATAATTATAAAGCACTGGAAACACTGGTGTATCTTAAAGGAAACTGAAGAATGTGACAAATTTATCTTTTAACAAGGATTTCTAGGTTGCAATTAATAAAATGCTAAAATATTGATTTATTTAATTAAAAATAATACATTTTTATGAAATTAAAGTCCCATTTACATACATTTACTCTGCAATGCAAACTGCATCTTTAGGTCCTAATGAATTACTCATATGAAGTCAGAACAATGATTATTGCTTTTTCTCTAACAAGCCTGTGAGGCTAGAAAACAAGAGAAAAATGAAATATGAAGAATCAAAACACTCATGAATTGCTAACATTGGTCATATTTTGCTGTTTTGTCATAAGGCATTATTATTAAGTAGATATATTGAGCAAAGGGTCAGTGCTCATCTGCCTTGGCAAACTTGATTATATTCTACTCCTGGAAACACTTCTTTACTTGGCCTACAGGACATATACTGTGGATTTCCTTCTATTTCACTGGCTGTTCCATATTATTTTCTTTATGTTGTATCTTTTTATGTACTAATATTTTAATATTAGGATGCTGAAATTTAGTCTTTGAATTTATTCTGTATTCTCTCTTTGTGATCTTATCTAGTTTCATTGTTTAAAATATTATTTTGTATATTGATAATCCCAAATATTTGTAGCACACTTGTCTCCCTGTACTCCACTTAGATATTTTAATTCTCATTTTAATATTAATATGTCCCAAATTCAACTCCAAAACTACTTCTCATCTCATTTAATAGCAAATATAGTCTTTCAGTTGGTCAGGTCTAAAGTCCTCTTTGAGTCTTCTTTCATCATCCCTTTGATGGAATGTGTATTATATTACATCCAAAGGTAATACATCCAAAATCTGCACATTACTGAATAACAATGCACCTGCCTCATCCAAGTCACTATTTTTTCTTGGCTGAGTTATGATAATATTCTCCTGACTCAATCTTCTTTTTTCCACATTGCCTCCTATGTTTCAGGCACTTCTATAAGAATTTTATATTTTTATCTCTTTTTATTCATGTAACTTCCTTAAGTTAATACCAATATTATCCCCGTTTTTAAAGAATAGAGAATTATGGAGGCTAAGTTACTTGTCTAGTATCTCATGACTGGTAAGTGGCCAAGATGAGACTTGACCTTGGGCACTGTTAGAGAAAAGTTTAGTTTTGAACATTTGCTGATTGGAGGAAACATAAACTATATTTGTATATATAATCATCATATAGAGATTTAAAAAAAAAAAAAGTAGCTAATGCAACTGGGGAGTTTAATGTAAGTTTACCAAACTCTGGTATTTGACATATGCACATTTCATTTCGTAAGTTTTAAAAAATAATTAATTACATTTTATATTTGCAATTTGATACTGAATTTTTAAGTGAAATGAGAATAAATGAAATTTATATAAATGAAATAAGAATAAAATGTTTGCAAAATACCAGAAATTTATGCTTGAATTATTTTGCTCAAAATTCTTTTTACAATTCCTGTTCTGTGGAGAATTTTTCACAAAGATTAAGTATGCTATTCCAGTTGATATATTTTGTTGTGTTTTCAGAGAAAAGCTCAAATCTAGCTTGCATAAACTGTGAATTTGGGTCTAGATAGAGCATGATTCCTTTCACTATCTCAACTTGTATTTAATATTAGTTGAAACAAATATGTGATTACATGTGAAAGTTTAATTGGAAAAAAAATGTGAGGCTAGGGTGATGGGTATTGAGGAGGGCACATGTTGCAATGAGCACTGGGTGTTATGCGTAACTGATGAATCGTTGAACACTATATCAAAAACTAATGATGTCCTAACTGAACATAGTAAAAAAAAAAAAGCTTGAATGAATTGTATAGATAGAAGGAATTCAATTTTTTCCCCTTACTCTGTATAAGGAGAATAGTTGGAATCTCTATTGGATTTCCTGTAAAAGGTATCAAGTAAACAGTTGGCCTCATATGATTGAAATTGACTGAAGAGGTCAGAGCTGGAACTGGAACTTACTTGAATATAGACATTATTTAAAGCCAATAGGTTGGGGGGTAATGATACACAGGATAACAGAGGCCCTTGGCCTGTGCCTTGAAACTCTAGGCATTTAGCAATAAGAAAGAAGAAAAGTGTGAAGGAGAATGTGTGTTCATGGGAGAAAATTTTTCTTTAAAATATGGGAAATTTTAAACATTTAAGTGGCAAAATACAATATACAAGCTTAGTTACAAAAATTATAGAAGATGTATGGGCACCTGGTTGACTCAGTTGGTTAAGTCTCTGACTCTTCATTTTAGCTTAGGTCATGATCTCAGGATGGTGAGTTCCAGGCCACATCAGGTTCCATGCTCAGTGTGAAGTCTTCTTAGGGTTTTCTCCCTCTCCCCTGCCCTTCCCCCATTTACTCTCTCTCCCTTAAAAAAAAAGAAAAAAAGAATTGAAGATGGATCTCTATTTTGGAGGAGTTTATAGTGTAGTAAGAGAGAGAACACATACACATAATTATAAGCAATAATTACCAAGTAGGAATAAAGACTTTGAAAAACCAAGTTGAAAAATACCGTTTCCTTATAATTATATTTAAAAATACATTAGGTTATGATTGTGCATTTATTTTTTTTTAAATTTTTTAATATTTTATTTATTTATTTTGACAGACAGAGATCACAAGTAGGCAGAGAGGCAGGCAGAGAGAGAGAGGAGGAAGCAAGCTCCCTGCGGAGCAGAGAGCCCTATGCGGGGCCCGATCCCAGAACCCTGGGATCATGACCTGAGCCGAAGGCAGAGACTTTAACCCACTGAGCCACCCAGGCGCCCCATGATTATGCATTTAATCTTGAGTTCATATTGTGTTTATCTTGGATGGCCAGTATGTTTTTAAAACAACCAATTTCAGTATTCAGATTGCTTTTCCAGAAACCACCGCTGTTCATAGTGTTACAACAAGATTTTTCATCCTCTGATATTGGCAATATTAACAAGATTTTGATAAAGGTTTCACCTTACCAAGACAGAAGAGTAGTTTATTGCCCTCAAGTAGTTCAATAGCATGCATATAGTTATTATTCTTTTAGGCATAAAGTATTCAGGTCTCGAGATGATAAATACACTAGTATTCCACACAGAAATACACTAGTGGGTTAACAAAGTGGGTAAATAACCATTAATCTTTTGCAAGCAGCCAATCACAACAAAGCAGCAAATATTTTCCCATTTGGTATAGTTCAAACCAGATACAATAGTATGATTTCTAAAGAGAAAATAAAACACTGTTGTTAGATGGATCTGCTGTTATACACACAATATTATATACACACATATGTGTGTAATATATATATCTGTTCATTGTGTAAATATGTAAATACTACATATTAAAGAAGGTTAAGATTTTTTTCAGCAAATTAACAATGTTCATTTTAACTTTAAAATAAATACCAATACAGTTTTATCAATATTAGTATCAATATTAGTAATATTAGTATTAGTATTAGTAATATTAGTATACTAATATCAATATTAGTATCAATATTAGTAAGCATGGATATTAATAGAGTAATATAAAATATCTCAATATATTAAAATATTCCAGCACTAAATGCATCTTATATACTTTAAATTGTGTTTATTTAAATTATAGTTAATTAACAAATAGTATAATACTAGTTTCAGGAGTCTAATTTAGTGGTTCAGCCCTTACATATAACACTTAATGCTCATCACAAGAAGTCCCTCCTTAATACCAATCATCAATTTAGCTAATACCCCACTCACCTCCCCTCCAGCAGCCCTCATTTTGTTCTCTATTGTTAATAGTCCCTTATGGTTTGCCTCCCTTTTTTCCCCTTCCTGTATGTTCATCTCTTTTGTTTCTTAAATTACACATATGAATGAAATCATATGGTATTTGTCTTTCTCTGACTGACTTATTTCACTTAGCATAATACAGTCTAGCTCTGCCCACATCTTTACAAATGGCAAGATTCTTCTTTTTGAGGGCTGAGTAATATTCCATTGTATATATATACCACATCTTCTTTATCCATTCATCAGTCAATGGACATTTAGACTCTTTCCATAAATTAAATTTACTTTCAAGGATGGCAGTTCTTTAATTGATAATATGCATCTACTGTTATTCTTTTTTTTTTTAAAGATTTATTTATTTGACAGAGAGAGATCACAAGTAGGCAGAGAGGCAGTCAGAGAGAGAGGAGGGAAGCAGGTTCCCCGCCAAGCAGAGAGCCTGATGTGGGGACTCTATCCCAGGACTCTGAGATCATGACCTGAGCCGAAGGCAGAGGCTTAACCCACTGAGCCACCCAGGTGCTCTCTGCTGTTATTCTTTGAGTTAGGAAGCCTAGACAGTAGCTTTTTTATTAAATAAGCCTAAATTCACAGGATTATAGGTTTTGCAGTATGTATTTCTTTTCACTAGAATTGTGTGTAAACTGATCTAATTGATAATGACTTGAATGTTTTGTTCATTTGTTTATAGTGTAATTTCCTCAACAAAATGACACAAGGGGTATACACTTGAATCATTCTTTTATAAGTCACATGTCCAAAGAACTTTTTTGTTCTCACTTCATCCTCACATGTCATTGGGTGTCATGGATGAGAGACAAGTGGTAGCAATTGTGATTTACATTCCTTTTATGTTTATTTTCCTATCTAATCCTAGAATAGGCAATGATACCATTTTTGCTTTCATAAGATTCATTTTTCTCTACAAGTTTCAAACTTCTTGACCTGATTCTGATTCTCACATCTGAATCTTAGACTCTGCATCCTCTTCTCGTAAGCAAGCATTGGTGAGCATCTGTATCTGTGTAGAGCTAGAAGTGATATCTGGGAACCAATGGTATGTCTGCCTATGATGATCTGTGTTTCCTTTAAGAGATGGGACATTATTTAAGAGAAGCACACTGGACACTAAGTGGTGCATTGCAACACAATTCTGAGACTATCCTCCAGGAATTAGTATGGACCCCATAAATTTAAAGGCACAGTCTCCAATGAGACTGACCCATCATTACAGATGCCAGAGCTACATTTGGGGTTCTCTAAGCCACCGGCACTTTGGATCAACTTGGTATAAATACTAGCATTTCCATAACTTCCTCTGGTTTGATAGTTAATGAGAAGATCTCACAGAACTCAGAAGAGGATTTTCACTAGTGGTTACAGTTTTATTATAAAGGATCAGCAAATGAAAAGATATATAAGGTAAGATCTAAGAGGGTTTCAAATACAGTACTTCCATATTTCTTTATGGGATCAGACACTCACTGTCATGGTTCATTGATGTGTTACCAGTCAGGAGGCTCCGATGAGTTTTAGAGTTCAGTTTGTTTGTTTTTTTGTTTTTTTGTTTGTTTGTTTGTTTTTCTAACTTCAGTGGAGTTTAGAGTTTTACTGGAGTTTCATTATGTTGGCATGTATGATTGAATCACAGACCACATGTTTAAGCTCAGTCTTTAGCCCACCTCATGTCACCAGAGGCTGGGCTGGTAAAGACCCAACCCTTTAATCACATGGTTAGTCTTTTTCTTGGCCAGCCCTCATCCTGGGGCAATCTATTAGCACAAACTCACTGTGATCTATGGGACTACTGCATAACAAAAACATTCATATTAATTGGGAAGTTCCAAGAATTTAGTTTCCTTGCTAAGAACCCAGGACAAAGGCCAAATTCTTTATTATACAAAACAAACTAAAGCAAAATGAATAGGGCAATAAATGTTGGAAGAAAGGCATTAGGGTAATGTAGGGATAAATAAGATATACAGATTGTTTCTACTTATTCTAGGAGGGCCTCAAATGAAAGGCCAATATGTTTTCTATAATTTCTGTGTCACACTTTATACTTCACTCTACATAATCAAGATTTATCATTTTTAATGGCAGTACTATTTGGACATTTCTTTTGATAGATAGGGATAAGAAAGTTTGCAAATAACTGAGGTGAAATGCCTTACCCAGAAATGTAATAAAAATGTACAAAAAATTATAAGAAGTTTGACTTACATTTTAGGTTATAAAATGGACTCATGCTTTCATTTATGTTGTAACTCTTTGAAACCTTCTCTGTTACTAAAATAACTTTCATTTGCTATTTATTCACATTAATTACAATTGAAATGACTATGTTTGCATTTGTCTTTCTCTTTTTATGTGTATATATATGCATGTGTATATATAATATATAGATATGTGTAATATACACATGTATGTATATAGTCTGTTTATATATATCACCTATATAAATGCAACATTCATTGCTTATAGGAAAATGACACAATACATCGTATCTGGATTATGATATACAACATATAGTTTTAAATTATTGCCAATTATTTAATCAGTCAATAGTATGCATTTTTAATGCTGGATAAAAAGAGAAGGGAAGATTTCAGATACATTACTGAGAAATCAAGCAATTTACAGCCACTGTTTGTTGCATTTGTTTTTGGATTTTTTTTTCATTAAAACAAAGTTTTATGTAGTTTTTATAACAAATGATAAGTATTAATAAAGATCAATAAACAAGATAAGTTTTCCTGTCTTCTCTATTTAAAAAAAAAATGCCAACCCTCTTACGAAGATTTTAATCCTTCTTCAGCAGAAAGAGATATTTTAGAATTTTTTTAAGCTGAGTGTGGCACAGAAATTTTCAAGGGAAAAGCCAGAGTATCAAATGATCATTATAACTGCTTAAAATTATACCAGTCTTCATAGTGAAAGCTACACATTTCTTGGATGATACACATTTTGCAAAAAGTAAAAGTTAACGTGATGACAAATTAGCTACAATTTCTGTTTCGTAGAGTATACATATACAACACTGGAATGAGGTTTTTTGCTTTTTGTTTTGTTTTGTTTTTGTTTTTGTTTTTTAAATGTACCTATGGGCTTGGAATTTTAGAATGTAAAAAAATTAATTGGTATGCTTCATCAGACTGTAGGTTGTAGTGCCCCAACCTTGCCCACAGATTTGGGATTAAACAGATGTGGGCCGATACCACATATCTGTATTTTTTGCCAACATCCAGAGTAACTTTGAGATAATCTGAGATGTGCTTTAATAAATTATAAGAGTTTATATATTACTAAAAAAATAAGGGAAAGGAACTTTACTGAACTGAAAAATAAAGAATCTACAGGTAGAAACAACAGATGTTAAAAAAAAAAAGAAAAAGAAATAGAAAAAACTCTTCTTTATGTTTATGAGTATACTCTCTGTAGTTGTAGTTTGTTGTTGCTGGGAAACACACACCTAAGTTTGATGTATTTTTGCAAAAAAAAAATTGGCTTCACTAGAATAAAAGTTAGACTAAAAATTTTATCAGATGACTATACACACGTTTGCCCACTTAATTATGCTAAACATTAGATGTACTTAATTATCAGTTACAAGAATGTGCTTTGAGCCAGTGCAGTTATTTCCAACATTATCAACAATTGTATATGGTAACAATATATCTGGTTTGTTGTTTTTGTTGTCTTGTTCATAGCATCAATACCTACATAAGGAGTTTCACTGCACATATATTCTTTGAAGGACACTCTTGAAAGCTAGTCTCTTACTCAAAGAAGAGTCAGAATTTATCCTCTAAAAGGATAAATAATGACAGCACATACCAAAATCACCCTATGGTCAGTGGAAATAAGAGAATATGCAAATCGAATATATTTAGGAGTCAAACCTAGAGGAAAACATACATTATGAAGTGCTACCTTTGGGAAACAGTGAAATAAAATAACATGAGTTCATAGCAAAGATAAAATCATAACAACAATGGAATTCTCTAGTGAGATTAAGAAATAAAACAGTTCCAGCTTATCAAATAGTATTAGAGACATGTTGTTTAAGTGAAAGGCCATTTACATACTTGTCTTTGAGCCAGAAATTATGCCAAGTGAAAGCAAAATGATTCAGAATACCTTGTGTGATACTTTGTAGTAATTTGTAGTCTTTATATCCTTTTTAGTCTTTGTTATATCATTTACCCACCTGCCAATATTTCCTAATGAAACTAGATACAAGTTGTGGTATATACATAGATTCAGTGGCAAATGACTTAAAAAACAGTATCCTCAGATTAAGTACTGCAATATTTAAGGCTAAAAGGTGTAGAAGAAAGAAAAAAAATTGTTGCTATTTCTTGCTCGGAATGCTTCAAGAATTCAGGAGTAAACTTGGCCTTTTCTATTTAATATATGGACATGTCTTTACATTTGATGAATGTTATTGCCTCTTGAAGAAAAAAAATCAAAATGAAATTATTGTCCTGGCATCAGTAATTTAAAAAGTAGGTTCTAATTTGCCCATTTTTTTTCCTTAAAGAGAAAAATAGTATTCCTCCCTGCAAGGAGAGGTTGTCCACAATATTTCTGATGATCAAGAATATCCTTTTGCATAATTCTAAGGAAAAGGAGTTCACTTACTTTGTAAGGAAACTCATCTCATTGTTGGATGGATCTACCTTTTGTTCACAGATTAAAAAAAATTATATCTTCAAACTTGTTCTTTTTGTTCTTTTTTTGTATTTATTTTGTTGTGATGTCTGGAGTTAAAAAAAAAATATGATCTTTCCTCCACTTCTGCCTGGCCTTTCAAGAATGTGTAAGTGGCTTCTCAGTTTAGTCTCTCTCTCACCAGACACCATGCCAGTCAACGCAGCTATTGGCTTTAGACCTTTTAGGTGTTTATTTATTTATTTTTTTAAAGATTTATTTATTTATTTATTTGACAGACAGAGATCACAAGTAGGCAGAGAGGCAGGCAGAGAGAGAAAGAGAGGAGAAAGCAGGCTCCCCACCACGCAGAGAGCCTGACTTGGGGCTCGATTCCAGGTCCCTGAGATCATGACCTGGAAGCCTCTGACCTGGAAGGCAGAGGCTTTAACCCACTGAGCCACCCAGGTGCCCCTGATCAAATTCGACCTTTTAGGTTTTTAAACCTGGCTCCTTCATTTGACAGGTAATTGACCTTTAGCAGGATATCTTTTGACTCAACTTCAGTTTCCTGTCTTTAAGAATAAGAATGAATAACAACACTATATGTCCTAGGAATGTTATTTGGAGTAGATGATTTTAAAAGAACTAAAACAGTCTCTGGAATAGTAATTGAGCTTGGTAAATGATAGCTTCTATGATTATACTTGTAAGTAAGTTCATATTTCTCTCAATATTTAAAAGTATTTTAAACTTACTTAATAAAAATACAATACAAATACTTAATAAAAATACAATAATTCTAACATTTAATTCCTTGTTCTACCATCTGTCTTCATTTAACTACCAAATTCATTTGATAATTCCAATGCCATATCAAAAGATGAACTGAATTTTTCTTATTTGTCTTTGACCTCTAAGAGTACCTAACAATGGCTTTTGACTATTGCTTTTTTCCCCCTAGATACCTACGAATAATCTGATCAATAATGAATTCTCAAATGATATTGGCATTTAGTATCAAACCTATAGTTTTCAGAACCTGTCTCATTTACTAGTTTGTGCAAATTGGAACAAATATATATCATCTCAAGCTTCTGCCAGTATCACATCTCAGAAGGTCATAATGATTAATGTTACTCACAAATTCAGATGAATCAGAGTATTTTGCAGTACCAAAGAACAAAGAGATTGAGATACTATTACATTGGCCTATTGTCATAATATTATGGGAGAACTATAGCTAAATAAAATTTCATGAGACAAGCTCACTGAAATTCCACTTTTAGGAAGTGAAAATTTCAAAATCAAATGTTTGTTAAAAACCTATAATTTTTGAATAATCTCAAAATTTATCAACATTCATTTATTCTTCTAATTACCTCAAAATTTGGTTTCTCTATTCTTTTCTTGATTGTATTATTTTCTTTAGAATTTTGTCCAGAGATGAAGATTACCCCCCTCCACAGCATTAACATTTTCTACTCAAGGGCTGATTGCAATATTATGCAAAATAGAACTCACCAAAAATAGTTGAAAGACAGAGAGGGCACTAAATAATTTATCCCAAATCACCCCAGATGTGGGAAGCTTCCTTTGAAATGCCAAATGCATGGTTTTGAATGCTCTATTAATATATATTTAGTGGGTTGATGAGCTATATTATAATATAAATTGTGAATTGTTTGATGTGTTTTTCAACTTCAGTTCTAATTACAATGTAGTCATATCTTGATTATCCATTGTAATGGGGACATGAATAATAGAAAATCCACAGATTTTTCCCACATTTTTAAAAACCAATAGTTTTGATTTATTTTTTTACCTGAAACCTTTATTTGTCCTCCACATTGTCTTTCCTTCTGTCTTTCTTTTACAGATAAGTAATGAAATAAACTAAAATCTATGGTAGGCATAAGTTAGCATACATCTTACATTTGATAACCAGTACCTGACTTTTAAAGGTCTTATCTGAAATTTCTATGTACCTACAAAGACGTGGAGATTTTAAGTATTAAATGAATATACTCCAATTACAAGTCCACGGTATATTTGTGATGTAGTAATATGGACTGATTAAGTATTCAGAAGAATTATGATTATTCAAGACATATACACTGTATCTATAGATTTGCCCTTCCATGAGATAATAGATTTGGATAGATCTGGGTCTGTGCTCCCAAATAGATCTTCGTATTGTTTGAGCCAGCTGACCACCTGGGAGTGCAAGCCCCAATTTCAACTCTAGGATAAACCCTGATGTAAAGCTTACTTGAGATAAAATATGATAAATGTGTCTACATTTTCCTCTCCCCCAGAACTAGACAGCTACTGAAAGTAAGAAATTCCCACAAACTATGATTTTAATACAAGCAGTTTTCAAGGGTTAATTCTAAAGATTTGTCAAGTTCTTTTAATAGCTGAGAGACCAATCAGGAATTAAGAGGTCAGCATTCAGGAATGTGCTAGACCATGCTTATGTAGTTTTCTGTGAACCGACTCCTTTTATTTCAGGACTTGTACCAGCAGTGTTGGTAGCTTAAAATAGATTGTGGTAGGAGTATTTACAACAAAATTTACAAAAGCTAGAAATCTGGGATTTTTGTTTTTGTTTTTGTTTTTTAGTTTGTGTGTTTGTTTCTTGAGAATTTGTTATTTATACATACCTGTCAGCCTTAAGTCAATATATTATTCCTATATGTGGTGAGAAGGGAAATATTATCACTCTTCATAATATAAATAATGAAATTCTTTGTCAAAGAAGCAGCCTTGTAAATTCCATATGATACTTGTGATTTACCAAAGTTATGCTTTCTGATAATGTGTCACAATTTAAATACTAGATTTATTTTTTTGTTTCTTAGGTCCTGTACATCTGTCTTAAATATAGGATCTGTAGTTTATTCTCTTTTTCTAAAGATAATATGATCTGTGTCTGTTATATACATAAACTTACAATGTCCTCAGTAATTGACCCAGTTCCCAGTTTTAGTAGCCATTCAAAAATATTTGAGTAATAAATGAGTGAATGGATAATCCGTTCAACATTACATGTTCTGGCTTCTAGTTTGAGTCCTGCAAGCCCCTTGGCAACTGACTCTCAATAAATGGAATCCTAATTCAAACAGTAAGAGCTCTAAGATCTTGTAATAAATTTAGCCTGATAAAAATCACCTGTGTAATATTTGGAGTAGTTCCTTTGTGATACTGTGTGAGTGAGATTCTGACTGTTCTCTATTTTCTGAGTATTATTTCATATTTACTCACTGATCTCCTCTACCTCCTCTTAGCTTTCTATGATTTTTCCAGTAGCCTATTCTGTTGCTGTTGTCAGATGCACCCTAGAGTAACTATTGACATTCATTCCAAAAGAAGAAAAATAAAAGAGAAAAATTGTTCCAGTATTAACATAGGAAAATCACAATATTACAATGAACATAGTAAAAGAAGATTGCAGGCTTCCTCCAATGATTGATATATCTTGATTGTTTCATTGAAAAAGTGTTTTCAGCAGCCCAGACATATATTTTGCTACCTCACTGAACCTTCACAGCTTCCTGGCTTGTTTGCAGAACAATGAAACTGGAGCTACAAGAGGGAGGCCAGCCTAGCACCCTTGTTATTGCTCCTGGGTTACTTAGCTTGTTCTTATCCCCAGCCCTTTTCCAGTTACATGGTCATATAATTCCCAATATTGTCCATCTGACTGCTGATGGAGAACTAACACATTTCTCATGGGTTATGTCAAACTGAAGTAAGCATGTGGTAAGCAATGTGGAAGGTTTTAAGTTTCAGTGTAAGAGAGGTAGAAATGATTATAACGTTGTTAGTTCACTGTTGTCCTAGTTGTGTATTTTTACTTTTTTGCTTGTGCTTTTGAGGTCATATCATTGCCAGGAAATCATTGCCAAGACCAATATTCAAGAACCTTTCCCCCTATTTTTTTTTTTCCTAGGGGTATTACAGTTCAGGATCTTATATTTGCATCTTTATTTTGAGTTTATTTTTGTGCATGATGTAAGATAGGGTCCAATTTCTTTACTTTGAATGTAGATATTAAAATTTCCCAACTTTCCCACTTGTTGAAGAGACTATCCCTAAATGTGTACTCTTTGCAGACTTGTTGAATATTAATTGACTAAATATGTATGAGTTTAATTCTGGACGCTCTATTCTGTTCCATTGCTCAATATGCCTGTCTTTATGCCCGTGCAATGCTGCTTTAATAACTATAGCTTTGTAATATATTTGGGATGAAAAGACAATCTATGGAATGAAAGAAAATATTTGTGTTATGTGTATATATATATATATATATATATATATATATACACACACACACACACATACACACGTGTATATATATATCATATACATACCATATACATACCATATATCTGAGAAAAGCCTAGTCCAAAATATGTAAGTAATTTTTTTTCTTTTTTTTTTTTAAGATTTTATTTATTTGACAGACAGAAATCACAAGTAGGCAGAGAGAGAGAGGGGGAAGCAGGCTCCCGGCCAAGCAGAGAGTCTGATTTGGAGCTCGATCTCAGGATCCCGGGATCATGACCTAAGGCAAAGGCAGAGGCTTTAACCCACTGAGCCACCCAGGTGCCCCATATGTAAGTAATTTCTACAACTCAATAGTAAACAAAAAAACAATTGAAAAGTGGGGAAAATACTTGAATAGACATTTCTCCAAAAGAAGATATATAAAAGCCAACAGATATATGAGAAAATGCTGAACATCACTAATCATTAGGGAAATGCAAGTCAAAACCACAATGAGATAAGACCTTAAGTTAGAATCATTCTTATAAAACAACAACAACAAAAACAACAAAACAAACAAACAAAAAAACAGGTGTTGGCAAAGATGTGGCTAAATTGGAGTTCTTATATATTGTTGGTGAGAATATAAAATAGTGCAACTGTTATGGAAACAAATAGAGATTTCTCAAAAAGTTAAAAACAGAACTACCATATGATACAGCAATCACACTTCTGCTAAAATATTCAAACTATAGAAGCAGAGAATAGAATGGTGTTTACTAGTGGTCATGTGAAGGACAAATGGGAGTGGTTCTTGAGCTATGAAGTCTTAGTTATGCAAGATTAATTAGTTTTGGAGCTCTTCTATACACTGTAATGCCTGTAGTCAACAGAATTGTAGCATGCACTTTAAAAAATTTGGTAAAAGGGTAGAGCTCATGGTAAGTTCTTACCACACACACAGAAAGAGACAGAAAACTTCTGGAGGTGATGGTTGTGTCTCTTACCTTGATTGTGGTGATGGTGTTGTGGGTGATATTCATTTGTCCAAATATCAAATTTTATACATTAAATATATGCAGTTTTTTAGTATGTCAAAATTAAATAAGTAAAAATAAAGATATCAGTTGAAAAAAGTGATTTTTAAGTAGGTAAGAGGTCAAGAAGGGGTAAAGGATATCATATGTTTCTAGATTCTATGAGAGAGATTATATAATGTTATTAAATTTCATCCCAAAATATAGAGTATTTGTCATGTCTATTATTTTTCAGTTTTTTATATAAATTCTTATTTGTTAACATATAATGTAATACTGGTTTCAGGGGTAGAATTAAGTGATTCATCACTTATGTGTAACACCCAGTGCTCATCATAACATGTGGTCTCCTCAATAACCATCATCCGTTTAGCCTATCCCCCACCCGCCTCCCTATATCAACCCTCAGTTTGTTATCCATCATTAAGAGTCTCTTGTGGTTTACTTCCCTATCTCTCTTTGTTTTAAACTCCTTTCCATATGTTCATCTGTTTTGTTTCTTAAATTCCACGTATGAGTGAAATCATATGGTTGTTGTTTTTCTCTGACTTTTGCTTAGTATAATACACTCTAGACTCATCCACATCATTGTAAATGGCAAGATTTCATTCTTTTTGATGGCTGAATAACTTTACATTTTGTGTGCATGTGTGCGTGTGTGTGTGTGTGTGTGTGTGTGTGTAACACATATCTTTTTTATCCACTCACTAGTCAATAGATTTTTGGGCTTTTTCCATACTTTGGTGATTATTGATAATGCTGCTATAAACATTGGGTTGTAACCCTTTGAATCTCTATTTTTATATACTTTGGGTAAATACCTAGTAGTGCAATTGCTGGCTCATAGGGTAGTTGTATTTTTAATTTTTTGAGGAACCTCCATACGTATACCAGAGTGTGTGCACCAGTTTGAATTCCCACCAACCATTTAAAAGGGTTTCCCTTTCTCCATATCCTTGCCAACATCTCTTTTTTCCTGTGTTGTTAATTTTATCCAGGTGTGAGGTGAAAACTGATTGTAGTTTTGATCTGTTTTTGTTTGTTTGTTTTGTTGTTGCTGTTGTTTTTCCTCCTGATGATACTGAACATCTTCTCTTGTGTCTGTTGGACATCTGGATATCTTTTTTGGAAAAATGTCTATTCATATCTTTTGTCCATTTCTTTTTTTTTTTTTAAGATTTTATTTATTTATTTGACAGAGATCACAAGTAGGCAGAGAGAGAGAGTGAAGCAGGCTTCCTGCTGAGCAGAGAGCCTGATGTGGGACTTGATCCCAGGACCCTGAGGTCATGACCTGAGCTGAAGGCAGCAGCTTAACCCACTGAGCCACCCAGGTGCCCTTTTGTCCATTTCTTAATTGGATTGTTCTTTGGGTGTTTAATTAGTTCTTTATGGATTTAGATACTAACCGTTTATCAGATACATCATTTACAAATACCTTCTCTCATTCTATAGGCTGCCTTTTAGTTTTGTTGATTATTTCCTTTGGTTCACAGAAGGTTTTTTTGTTGTTGTTATTTGTTTTGTTTTTGTTTTTTATCTTTTTTTAAAGATTTTATTTATTTATTTGACAGAGAGAGATCACAAGTAGGCAGAGAGGCAGGCAGAGAGAGAGGGGGAAGCAGGCTCCCCACTGAGCAGAGAACCCAATGCAGGGCTCCATCCCAGGACCCCGGGATCATGACCTGAGCTGAAGGCAGAGGCCTTAACCCACTGAGCCACCTAGGCGCCCCTTAGTTTCTTATCTTGATGAAGTCCCAGTAGTTCATTTTTGCTTTTGTTTCCCTTGTCTCCAGGATGTGACTAGTAAGAAGTTGCTATGGCTGAGGTCCTAGACATTGATGCCTATGTTCTCCTCTAGGATTTTGATGGTTTCCTGTCTCACATTTAGGTCTTTAATCCATTTTAAATTTATTTTTGTGTAAGGTGTAAGAAAGTGGCCCAGTTTCATTCTTCTGCATATTGCTGCCCAGTTTTCCCAACACTATTTCTTGAAGAGACTGTCTTTTTTTCATTGGACATTCTTTCCTGCTTTGTCAAAGATTAGTTGACCATGTAGTTATAGATCCATTTCTGGGTTTTCTGTTGTGTTCTATCAATCTGTCTATTTTTGTTCTAGTACCATACCATCTTGATGACTACAGTTCTGTAATATAGTTTGAAGTCCAGAATCAGGATGCCTCTAGCTTTGCTTTTCTTTTTCAGGATTGCTTTGGATATTTGGGGTTTTTTGTGGTTCCATACAAATTTTAGGATTGTTCTAGTGCTGTGAGAAAAGCTGGTGGTATTTTGATAGAGATTGCATTAAATGTGAAGATTGCTTTGGGTAGTATAGACATGTTAACAGTTAACATTTTAAAATTTGTTCTTCTAATCCATGAGCATGGAATGTTTTTCCATTTCTTTTTGTCTTCTTCAGTTTCTTTCTTAAGTGTTCTGCAGTTCTTGGAGTACAGATCTTTTACCTCTTTGTGTTGTTTTTTTTTTTTTTTTTCTTCCTAGATATCTTGTTTTTGGTGCAATTGTAAATGAGATCAATTGCTTGACTTCTCTTTCTGCTGTTTTATTATTGGTGTATGGAAATACAACAGATTTCCATATACTGATTTTGTATCCTGCAACTTTGCTGAATTTGTGTCTTAGTTCTAGCAATTTTTTTGTGGAGTTTTTTGGGTTTTCTACATAGAGTATTGTGTCATCTGCAAATAGTGTACGTTCATTGTCTTTCTTGCCAGTTTGGGTGCCTTTTATTTCTTTTAGCTGTCTAATTGCTGAGGCTAAGACTTTTAACTATGTTAAATAGTAGTGGTGAGAGTGGACATCCCTGTCTTGTTCCTGACTATAGAGAAAAAGGTCTCAGTTTTTCCCCATTGAGGATGATATTAGCTGTGGGTCTTTTGTACATGGCCTTTATGATGTTGAGGTATGTTCTTTCTATACCTACTTTTGAGGGTTTTTATTTGTCATGCCTATTTTTTAAAAGGCTACTTAAACTTGCCACAGTCTTAAAAAAAAGAAAGAAAAGATAACTATTGGAAAGAACCTCATAAATAAATGGATAGTTTTTGCCAGTCTTGCCAACAAGTATTGGAGAGCATATGCTAACTCTATACCATGGCCTAACAGAGCACAAAGGCACTCTGTTCCCACACTGAAAAATGTTTCTGAGCAGAGAAGAAAAGTCTGTAGAGATTTGGACAAAACCGTCACAGCTGCGCCAGCATATGGCAAGCTGATAAATACATGTGTCACTAGTAAAATGAGCCATGAAAAAAATGTTATCTTTTTAAACTATCTTAAAAATATAAGTCTTTCTAATTTTATTTTTCAATAGCTTATTAAAAATTTAAAAGCTTGAATTTTCGAATATTTCTAAAGCTTGTAATTTAGAAGATTAGGATGTTCGAGAAAGCATTTTCTGAATTATGATATCAGTAAGTCCTCTTCCTTTTATGAGTCTGTGCATACTTTAGAAATGACCTCCTACAGAGGCTTTAGGTATATGGCATATATAAAGTTTGTGCCAGAGACATGGACTATAATGTTACTCCTTTAGGTGGGTGGGAGAGAGTAGGGTGAGATATGAGAGGATTCCACTTTTTCTATAGTATGAAGATGAAATATTTGATATTGAGGCAGATCCACTCAATAAATAGCACAGGGTAAGATCTGTTTTTTGGGGTTTTTAAAGATTTTATTTATTTATTTGACAGAGAGCGAGATCACAAGTAGGCAGACAGGCAGACAGAGATTGAACAGAGAGCCCGATACAGGGCGGCTGGATCTCAGGATCCTGAGATCATGACCTGAGCTGAAGTCAGAGGCTTAACCCACTGAGCTACCCAGGCACCCCTGTAAGATCTGTTTTTAAGGATTAATGCATGAATTCTTGATGGGGAAAGTAGTGCCTCAGAGGAGCAGTAACTGATTGGGGGAGCAAAAATATCTCAGGTATTACAGTGGTTTCATGGTTTTGTAAAGGGCCACAGAAAGTAAACCAATAATACAACAGGACTGCAATGTTAAAAGTTTATGAATGTTAGGAGAGTAGTTAGTAAACAAAACAACAACAACAACAAAACAAAAACATGTTTAAGCAGTCACCAGAATGGGTAATAAAACAAATGAACAACAAATGAGGTTGACTAACTGAGTAAATGAATCCCAGGTTCCAAATGAGGGTTGTTAATCCATAGGACTAGAACCAGCCATTAGAACTAGAATGGGGAACAAGAATGCAGTTGTACAACAAGCAGAGCAGGTAAACATGTAGTGAGTATTTACTTGGAGTTAATGGTGTGGTAGGCAAGCATTTTAAAAGTGAAATGTACAGATAAAGAACCTCATGTTGAAACAAGAGCATACAGTTGCTAGGTAAAATATAGGGCACTCAGTTAAATTTGAATTTCAGATCAACAATGGATAATTTGGGCTATCCATATATTAAACATTATTCATTTTCTCAAATTCAAATTTAACTTTCCACCCTGTATTTTCATTTGATAATTCTGGCAAGGCTTTTCTGCCAAAGTGCCATTTATCTATTGGAAAAAAGTAAAAATAAATCGTGATTCTAAAACTTCAGTTACCTGTCTTTAAATCTATGGTCCTGAAAAAGGCTCTATTTTCAAAGGTTAATATATAAGTTAAGTAACTGTTCTAAACTCAAGAAGGCTGAGATACTAATCTAAGTTTTCCCCATACTCAATCTTTGTACTATCATTGTCCCTTTAGATCAATTTCTCTCTGTTGCCATGGAAACCACTTAAATATAAAACTACACACAAATATACACATATACACATACTGAAATATAATATCATATGGAACTCTTAATGATCCTCTATACTAAGCAATAGGATGGAGGGGCATTCCATTTACTTCTGTACTAGAGCATTGTTACTATTTGTATTTGACAGGTAGGTAAGTCTTGCATCTGATATATGGATAAATATATAATATACTGTCCATCATCTGACCATTCTCCCTAGTTTCAATACCTCTATCACTTAGAAATTCTAATCAAAAGAAGAT
The DNA here is from genome assembly GCF_902655055.1 of Lutra lutra. Taxonomy (NCBI): domain Eukaryota; kingdom Metazoa; phylum Chordata; class Mammalia; order Carnivora; family Mustelidae; genus Lutra; species Lutra lutra. The sequence goes on from NC_062292.1 coordinate 50,039,905, forward strand.
TTTCATTTAATAAGCTTGGTTTGTCCTCAGACTTTGAAAACTGCTATTTTGCCATTTCCCCCTTCTTTCTTGGTATATTCCTAGGCATCATTAATTACCCCTAATATTCAGTAATAATCAGCCCTTACGATCTGCATTCTAAGAACCTAGATTGCTGGTAGGTATAATATCTCATTTCTTTTGGAGAAATACCAGGGATGTATCTGCATATACATCCGTCGGTCGATTGATCCTGTCACAATCCCCATTTCTATCCTGCAAATAGTTCTATGTTGAATTAACAGAAAGCAGAAAATTAACACTAATTGTGTAAATTAAGTATCAGGATCTACAGTTTGAAAAATAATAGTGCCTTGAGGGTCCTTAACATGTCTCTGTCTCATTCATAGTTATTGGAACAAAGTGGAGAGAGCAAAAGGGAAAATCTGTAATACTGATCTGGTTTTCCTTTAAATTTTTAATTCTAGTATAGTTAACATACAATGTTATATTAGTTTCAGGTGTACAATATAGTGATTCAACAATTCTATACATCATTACTCAGTACTCATTATAAGTGTACTTGTCCCCTTCACCTATTTCAGCCATTCCCTCAGCCTCCTCCAGTTTTGATACGCTTTATTTTAAATGAGTATCCTCAGTAAAATTATTTTTTTCAAAAAGAAATATTTTTTACTTGGAGCATACTTCAGAACACATGGTTCTAAATGATATATATAAAACACTCTATTCAAGAAAAATAGAATACACATTTTCTTCAAGTACACACAGAAGAATCTAAATCACAATAAAAAGAGACACAACAAATATTACAAATTTAAGAAGACCAAAATCATGCACAAGTATATTTTCTTACCACAGTGGTACAAAAGTAAAGATCAACAATAAAACAAAGTTGGAATATACATTGTAAATATTAAATATTTAGTATGTAAATATTAACACACTAGTGCACAAGCAATGGATCAAATAAGAGATCAAATAGCAAATCAAAATATGTCTCAATACAGAAGAAAAATAAAGTTCAGTACTCCAAAATGTATAAGATGCAGCAAAAGTAGATGCTAGAGTGAAATTTGATGGTATAAATGCTTGTATTAAGGAAAAGTTACAAATAACACCACATCATAAGGAACAAGAAAAAGAAGAAATGTCATTGAAATTTAATTGGGAAGGAAATAACAAAGAAAAATCAGAAATAAATAGAGACCATAATAAACAGTAATATAACATTGAAAGTAATGATCAGTTTTTCCACAAAAAAATAAGCTGGCAGTGCCTTAACTACATTAACTAAGAAAAAAATATAATACTCAAGAATCAAAATGAGAAATGAAAGAGAAAGCAATACAACAGATAACCACGAGATACACAGTGTGATAACATGTTGCTATAAACAATTATATGGTAACAAATCAGGTAACTTAGGAAAAAAAATAGATAATTCCTAAAAAATGTATAAGTTGCTAAAACTGAATCATGAATCTTGAATTCAAGAAGAAGGAAATCTTCTTAGACCAATAACAAGAGTGAAAGTTAAATTAGGAATCAAAATCTCTCAGCACAGAAAAGCCTAAGATCACATGGTTTCCGCTGGCAAATTCTACCAAACATTTCAAAAAATACAATTAATGACAATCTTTTTTTTTAAAATTTATTTGATAGACAGAGATCACAAATAGGCAGAGAGGCAGGCAGAGAGAGAGGGAGGAAGCAGGATCCTTGCTGAGCAGAGAGCCGGACCCATGCGGGGCTCAGTCCCAGGACCCTGGGATCATAACCTGAGCCGAAGGCAGGGGCTTTAACCCACTGAGCCACCCAGGCGCCCCCAATTAATGACAATCTTTATCAAAATCTTACAAATAATGGAGTAGAGGGAACACATTCAAAATCATTCCACAGGGCCAGTACTATTCTGATCCCTAGATAAAAACAATACAAGAACAAAAAGTCTAGTTTGTCTGATATAAGTATTGCTACTCCACTTTTTTGATATCTATTTGTGTGATAATCGTTTCTATCCCCTACCCCTCACTTTCAATCTACAGATATCTTTATGTCTAAAATGAGTCTATTATAGGCAGCATAGGGATGGATCTTGTTTTTGTTTGTTTGTTTAGGATTTTATTTATTTGTAAAAGAGTGTGCACAAGCAGGGGGAAGGACAGAGGGAGAGAGAGAATCAGACTCCCTGCTGAGTAGGGAGCCTACTGTGGGGCTTGATTCCAGGACCCTGAGATTATTACCTGAACTGAAGGCAGACAGACACTAAATTGATTGAGCCACCCAGGCACATCAGATAGGTCTTGTGTTTTTAATCCATTCTGATGTCCTTTTTCTTTAGAGTGGAACATTTAGTCATTCAGAGTAATTATGGATAGACATGTGTTCAGTGCCATTTTATTACTTCTTCTGTCATAGTTTCTGGAGATTTTCTCTGATCCTCTCTAGTCTTTGTCATTTTTGGTTTTACCTTTCCACTCATAGAACCCCCTTTAATATTTCTGGCAGGGCTAGGTTAGTGGTCCTGAACTCCTTTAGTTTTGTTTTTCTGGAAACTCTTATCTCTCCTTCTGTTCTGGATGATAGCCTTGCTGGATAGAATAGTCTTGGCCTCAGATTTTACCCATTCAGCATGTTGACTATATCATACCACTCTCTTCTGGCTTGCCAAGTTTCTGTGGTGAGAGCTACCCTCATGTGTCTTCCCTTTTAAGTTAGGGACTTCTTTTGTCTTGCTGCTTTTAAGGTTTTATTTTTTTTTAATTTTTTATTTTTTTTATCTCTATATTTTGCAAATTGTATTATGATATGTCTTGGTTTTAGCGTGCTTTTGTTGATTTTGATGGGAGTTGTCTGTCTGTACCTCCTGGATCTGGATGTCTGTTTCCTTTCTCTGATTGGGAAGTTTTGAGATGTGATTTCCTCAATTAATTTTTCTACCCCTCTTTCTCTTTTCTTTTGGGAATCCAGTAATATGAACATTAATATGCTTGATGGAGTTACCGAGTTCCCTAAATCTATTCTTTAGCATGTTTCTTTTTTAATTTAACTTTTAAAAATATTCCTTTAAAATATTATTGACCTTGATACTTGAATATTTTGATGTCCTTTAACTTTTATATCCCAGCCAAGTGCTTCACTTGCCTTACTTTATTCTTGTCCCAATCTTGACATTGATGGGAAGGTTTGCTGAGGAATAGATTTCTTGCTTTAGTTTAATAACTAGGTGAACATGTTACTATTCATGATTAAATGCAGTCATCATGTCTATCATAGACATACCACTATAGTTGGCTAAGGGCATAATTTGTGTCTTTTTTTCCTTATACAGTTTGCCAGTGTAGAGCATTTTGTTATTATAGGTGACACTCATCAGTCAGCTGATGATTGATACTTTTTTAAACTTAACTCCTGACCCAGTCTAAAATTCTTCAAACAAATCATGATTTTGTCAATGATGTCATCATTGAATATAGCAATCTCATTTTAATAGAAAGAGTCTCTTTAAGAATGAGTATGGACTGACTTGCAAAATACCTGAAAGACTACAGAGGCATTGATTGAATTATCTCCTCATATTGAGAAATTTCTCTGTGCCTGTGTGTGTGTGTTTTGTTTTTGTGAGCATTTTATTTCCATTAATCTTCTATGGTTCTTTTACTTGCTGCAAATGATACCATGATTTGATAGATTTAACTAAAGTATTTTCCAAAAACATGTAATGTAATGTAATGAGATCCCTGGGAGTCCAGTCTGAATCAGACCTATATTTCTTTTTTTTTTAACATCTTAATTTTATTTTTATTCTTTTCAGTGTTCTAAGATTCATTGTTTATGCACCACACCTAGTACTCCATGCAATACGTGTCCTCCTTAATACCCACCACCAGGCTCACCCATCCCCACACCCCCCACCCTTCCAAAACCCTCAGTTTGTTGCTCAGAGTCCACAGTCTCTCATGCTTCATCTCTGCTTCCGATTTCCCCCAATTCACTTTTCCTTTCCTTCTCCTAATGTCTTCCATGTATTTCCTTATGTTCCACAAGTAAGTGAAACCATATGATAATTGACTTTCTTTGTTTGACTTATTTCACTCAGTGTAATCTCCTCCAGTCTAGTCCATGTTGATACAAAATTGGTATTCATCCTTTCTGATGGCTGTGTAATATTCCATTGTATATACAGACCACATCTTCTTTATCCATTCGTCTGTTGAAGGGCATCTTGTCTCTTTCTAGAGACCTATATTTCTAAACAGAAATATTCATGATATGGGAGAAAATTAGTGCTGTCAATATCATGAACAATCCTGAGAATATAGTCAGGAAATTTAATTAAACAACTTCCTACCTCTTACAATTTTTTTGCACAAGTTCAGTGTCAGTTGGACCTTTAAATATATATTGAATAAATGGGAAAGAACTCTCCTATGTTATGATGCCTTTAAAAAAAATTACATAAAGTATAAGGGGACAGGATGAGGAAATAAAGACAAACCATTTATCAGTTTACATCTGAACCTTCTTTTGTAGCTCTGGGTAATTATGCCATATTTATATTTAGTTGCAAGTGAGAGTGCACTTTAGAGATGTAATAAATGGATTTCTATGAACACAACTACATTTCACAGTTCTCAAAGACTTAAAAATAAATCAGTTGGAAAATTGAAAAATAATTATGTGGGCTATCAAGAACATATGGTATAGAGTTGTGGTAACATTCATAATATACTTTAAGAAATCTGATAAATAAATGCATTAGTATTTATATGTTTGCTAAGTTTTTACTGAAAGTTAAGATACATAAATTTGAAAAAAAATCTTAATTGCAAATTTGAAGATTAGTAAATATGTCAGTTTCTACCTTAAAGTCTCTCTAAATTAACCCACAAAGATTATAAGAAATCGCTAATACAACATTTTCTAATCTGATCTGAGGAGATTACATAATGTATTGAAAAAACTGATTTTTTGTTTTGTCTAACATGAGTGGGTTTCATAAAAGCAATTTATTATTTTTTTTAAAGATTTATTTACTTTATATAGGGAGGGAGAGAGCACACACATGTGCTAGCTGGGATAGGGAGAGAGGGAAAGAGAGAATCTCAAGTAGATTCCCTCTGTGCTTCCCTTGAGCCCAGAGATGGATGTGGGGCTCAGTCTCACTACCCTGAGATCCTGACTTGAGTGAAACGAAGAGTTGGTTGCTCACCAACTACCTGAGCCACCCAGGTGTCCCAAGAGTTATTTATTTTTTTTAAGATTTATTTATTTGAGAGAGAGACAGAGAGACAGAGAGAGAGAGCAAGCTGGGGGACAGATGAAGAGAGGAAGAGAGGGGGAGAAATTCAAGAAGATTCCCTGCTGAGCACAGAGTTCCTTGCAGGGTTCAATCTCATGACCATAAGATCTTGACCTGAGCCAAAACCAAGAGTTGGCAGCTCATCCAACTAAGTCAGCCAGGCACCCCAAGGCATTTATTTTTTAATAATGATCACTAACCTGAAGCAAATTCTGGTATTGTTTCTCAAGGTTTATTGAAAAGGCAGACGTTACTTTTCTCATCTAGTTTGATTTCCTAATTTCCTAGCTCCACCTCCCCCATCCTTAATTGACTACATAGAACTAATACTAATAATATATTGTAAATCTTCTTGGAATACATATTAAATCTATTTTCCTTGGAAACTCATGAGCTCATTACTTTTAATAATATAAGAATTTCCTTTAAGAAGATAACTCTGGTTATCTGCACCAGGTATTTTCTGTACCAGAATTTTCCAAACTTGTAGTAATGCATATTAAACAACAAAGGGACCTTAGTATTTTGTACTAAGTACTTTTGTACTTCGTACTCCCTTAGCACATGAAAAATGACATTTTCAAGTAGGAATTCAGTAAAACAGAAGATTTCCAGTTTTTGTAGTCACACACTGTAGTCAATTCAAGATTTTATGCTTGAGGTATCATAAAGCTAACTGAGAGCCTGAAAAATAAAGGAAGAGAAAGTCCAACAATGGATTTTTATAATTCAGTGTCAACATCAAGGTAAGAAGTGTTAAGAAGCGAAAATATGGGAACTTAAATAAGCTTGATAATGGGGCTAGGTACTTTTTTGACTACTTCCTAAAATAACATGAAAGTTTGAACTGCCCTGAATCTATGAATGCAATTTTTAGAAATTTATATGAAGTGAGAGAGTTATAAGGTGGAAAGAAAGCCTGGCATTCTTCTCCCCATGGTCCATGGAGCATAAAACATTACTAGTTTCACCTACTCTCCCAAAGTATATTTCATATTTCAATATTATGTTTATGCTCTTCTTTCTGGTTGGGTTAACACCGCACTTTCCCTCACCAACTCTGTTCAGAACGGAACCAAATTCCTTTTCCTAGGGAGTCTTCATGAACTGTTCCAGACTATGATTTTTTCAAGTTATATTTTCTTCTACCTCAATGGTATTGTTTTGACTATCCTTTCTTCTTTATGATGATTGGTCTAAACAATAACCACCAAGTCCATGAAGGCAGAGGCCATGCATATATATATATATATATATATATATATGCATATATATATATATACACATATATTTTTTTATCAGTGACAACAAAAATCATGATTCATAGCAAGAGAGTAATGTCATTTTAACACCTTCATTCATTTATTCATTAATTTATGCTCTTTTAAATATTTAAGGCATATGGTGAGCTAGGTGCTATGCATAAGAAGAAATGGATTCTTCCAGATTAAGATCTAGAGCATTCCAGATTGTGGTAAGAATAGCTTATTGAATGGTCTTCGTTGTTCTGAGGCATAAGAGAACATAGTAGGAAAAAACCAAATTTCTTCCCATTGAAGGATGGGGGAAATAGTAATAACACTGAGCCTAGGTGGTTGCCACTTCATGTAAGATTGTCATGAAAGTCTCCTTTTGTTATAGTGACATTGAGCAGTACTTAGGTATCTTGAGAAATAGTGCTATAGACAGAAATCAGCAAGGACCAGCATAGGAGATTCCTGACTTGTGAGCACTCTTGAACTAATTTGGGGTGGGATATGGGGGAAGTCAGTGTAATTGGAACAGTCATTTTATGGTTGAAGGGTCAAACAGTGGTTGTGCTTTAGGAACTTCTGATTTAGGACCTTCTGGCCTGTATGATGGAAAACTGGATTTTGAGCAAAGTGATGTCGCTGTTGACCTTTGTTTTGAAAGATTATCTAGATGCTGTGTATATGTGAATGTAAAGGATTTTCTAAAGATCAGTTATCATCCTATGTTGATCCCCATGAACACCTAGAGCCAGACTTGAATGAGATGTTCTAACTACTGATTACTGTAATACTGTGCTGGTGTCTAAAAGCAAGGACAACCTGTTTTAGCTTGTCCTCATTTTTCATAGAATAATATTTGTACTTGGTTTGTATTGTATTTTTGATATTAAGCTTTCTCTGTTCAAATTACTATGTGATTTCTCTGTCCTGATTGCACTCAGACTAACAAGTAGTTCTTGGGTTCCTTTGGATTTTAGAATATGTAAGTGCTGCCTTTGGGATCTCAGTATCTTACAGATTTTGGTAAAATTGCTTATTTTTCACTATTTTTCCCCTCTTCTTCCTAGGAAGCATTAATGGAAGGCTGCAGAACAATCTGAGGATTCACATCATGCATTATTTCCCTGATTGTGAGTAATTTTCCCCTAATATTTTTTTGTACTTCACCTACCATGAACTCATTCCTAGGAGGCTCATTTTTTTTTTTTCCCTTTCTGAACAATTTCTGGTAGCTTACACATAACTTACTCCAGGGAATACTCTGCTGAGTTTCTGTAACTTAGATGCTGAATCTATGCAGTTTTGGAAAATTGTCAGAAAACACACACACACACACAGACACGTTTTAGAATGGTTCAGTATTAAATGTCCATCCCAGATATGTGTGTTTGTTTTCTTCTGTTTGTCATCACAGAGGCAGAAAACATCTTAGAAATCATATTGAAGAAAAATCTTGTTACTACAGGGGGCTGACTATAATTAGCCTAGCTACTTGAAGAAAGTTCAACAAACTATACAAAAGGTTAAAAACAGTCGTACTGCATTTTCTTAATAGCCCCTGGGGGGCTTTTGTCAAAATGCTTCACCTTAATCCTGATTTGTAAAAAGCTGTGGGGAATTTGAACTGTACAGTCTTTCCAATATATTTGATCTGTTTGCATAGAGCGCCAGCTCAGTCTCAGTCATCAATTAGAATTTCTTCTCTTACGGAAACTACTCAATAGATGAATAAACAACAACATCAAGGCTATTTACCATAGAATACAATGCAATTAGTATGGTTTTTCAAATTTCGTCCTGTATTAATGGATTATTTAAACAGAGCATTTTCTTTCATTCTGATTAACCTTGGCTTTTAGAATGGAAGCACAGGCAAGATCATTACTTAGTAATTTTATTAAATAAAGTCCTAGAGGAATAAAAACAATTATAAATATATAAAATATATGTAATAAATACATATTATGAACCACATGCAGAGCCACATGTTCTTGATAGCCAACATAATATAATAAATATATATAATAAATACATATTATTATAAATATATATTTAAATAAAATAAAATATATACAGATAGGTATGTATATGCATGTGTGTATGTATCAGTAGGAAATGTAAAATTAAAATTGAAGGTTTTTTTTAAAAATTTGCCACTTTTGAGTTAAATTCATGCAAAATATCTTCAGTATAGTGAACTCTTCAATTTATTAATCTCTTGAGCTCATACTTTGGCTTTTTAAAATAGTATGTATATAAATTCAGAAATTAAGAGCTAAGGGAAAGTCTACATTTACTTTTGTTTTCATTCTTTTTAAACAAAATTTGAGGTATGGGGCACCTGGGTGGCCATACCTCAAATTTTGAGGGTTAAATCAGTGGTTTAAACCTCTGCCTTCAGCTCAGGTCACGATATCAGGGTCCTGGGATTGAACCCCACATCAGGCTCTCTGCTCAGCGGGGAGCCTGTTTCTCCCCTCTCTGTCTGCCTGCCTCTCTGCCTACTTATGATTTCTGTCTGTCAAATAAATATAAAATCTTTAAAAAATTTTTTTTGAGATATTTATTTGAGAGAGAGAGCACAAGCAGGGGGAGTAACAGGAGAGGGAGAAGTAGGCTCCCCATTGAGCAGGGAGCCCAATGATATGGGGCTAAATCCCAGGACCCTGAGGTCATAAACTGAACTAAAGGCAGACACATAACCAACTGAGCCACCCAGGTGCCCCACTTTTGTTTTCATTCTTATAGGAATCTAGTTGACAGTAATTTCCTAATATCAGAAAAAAATACTAAATATTACTAAATAGTAATACTTTTTTTTTTCAAAGTCCTATCCATAGATAAGACCTGAACAACTAGATCTGTAGAGAAGAGAATAAATGGCAAGCTATCATTTTAGGTTTAGTAATCAGTTCTTAAATGTTTCTTAGCCACTAATATAGTTTTGGAATGATGAGCAAACTAAATTTCAGAGGAACATCCTAATGGCCATTTCAAAAGCCTTCATTATTCCTTTAAAACTTTCATATTCTCTGAAGCTGTGACTTTGAACAGCTCATCTAATGCCCTTGATAAAACATACATAGGTTATATATTCATTGTAGAATCCTCACTGTATACAACACAATCTGAAAAGAAAATGAGGAGGAATATAAACTTCATCTGTTAAGAAATCCTTTCAAAGACTAACAGTCAAACGGAAGGAACTTGTCAAATAGGCGGTAGCTATGACTGCATAAAGCATTGTTCATTTAAGCCATTCTGGCAGATTCAAAAAGAATTCTAAAAAAACCTCTCAACATAAAAATGATTTCTGAGACATGTAAGTCAACTCTCCTGTACTTTACTTTTGAGTGAGAAAAAGAGAAAGGAAAATACAGGAAGAAAGGAAGAAGACAACAACACACTTACTTTTAATAGTTTTTGTTATTCTTTCAATCAGCCATGCAGCATTTCTATTATTTTCTATTCTTTTTATGAGTGAACATGAAGTTTATAAATTCTATAACATGTAAAAGGATGGACATTGCATGTTGTGAATGTAGTGTTGACTCAAGGAAGACAGTAACTGTGGTACCAGTGGCTAAATATTACTTGGAACCTCAGCTGTCATGTCCATTTAGAGAGGGGTGGATTGTAAGTGAGCTGGGACATTTGTATGAATGACCTTCAGAAAGATATGCTGCAGTAATAGGTCAGAGTCTTGAAAGGACATAGACAGCATATTTAAATCTGAAAGTTGAGGGCATCTACTAAGAGAAGTATTTACAAAATGTGGGCCAACTCGAGTGAAACCCAGGGTTAGGCAAGATCCCAGGTCACTAAGTCTATACCATTAGCATCTTTGGTTTATGGAAGCAAGGGATTAGCATGGTTACCAAAACATGGAAAGAACCATCTGACGAGAACTGCGATTTTTGTTAAAGTGATGCCTATAGGAATCTTTAAGGAAGAAAATGTGTAAGTGGATATAAATCACCAGCTTTATTCTTGCTTTTACTGTAATTTCCTGCTCTACTTTCCTTCCTGAAGGAGAGCAGGGAGGGTTATTGACATAGTCTGAATTGAACAGCTTTCCAGAGCACAGAGCAAGCTAAAGAAATGTGGAAATATGGATCTAGCCTAAGGGGAAAGCAAAATATATCCAACACAGTTAGAAATAATGACAAGGAATGGAGAAAATGAAATGCACTTAAGAAAAAGAGATGACATGTCACAAACCATTGTTTTGCTGCAAAATGCAAAAAAAAAAAAAAGAATACACACACACACATATATACGTATATGTGTGTGTGTATATATATATATGTAGTGAATCCCAGAATGTCTTGCTTCCTTGGTTTTACTGTTACTGATGACATCATTTGTTTGATATGAGTCTTTGTAAATGGAAACACTTTCTAGAATATCTTTGGATTGGTATGGCTGGGGCCATTTCAAAATGCTTGTTATATTCAGTGTGGTGGGAAAGTCCCCAGGATGTAGAAATAGGCATTCTGTAAATCTCAGAAGCACAGGCAGAGTCATATGTATATATATAAAATATGAAATTATACATTTTTTATACAGGATTTTAGAAGATTGTTTCAGTTTTTCCTTGCTATGTAGCAAATTAGTTCAATGTACTGGCTCAAAACAATAATAATTTATTATTTGTCATGACTCTGTGAGTTGACTGGTCAGCTGAGCAGTTCTGCTCCATGTTGTAAAGCTGAGATGATTCATGTGGTTTTATCCACTGTCAGCTGGAATGTTCAGAATGGCCTCTCATCCTCTATAGTCCCTAACCACATAGTTTCAACCTTCAGTACTCTAGCATGAGTTTTATTACAGAATGTAGACTCGTTTCTAAATTGGTACATTCCAAGAAGTTGAGCCCCAAAGTGAAAGTGTCTATCAAGCCTCTGTTAACATGATTTCTTACAGTGCCTTTGACCAAATAAGTTTTATGACCAAGCACAGAATCAATGCGGGAAGGACTCTAGGAGAGAGCATCATTCACTGTGAACTATTGATATAAGAGTCTATCAAAAGCATGAATCTAAATGATGTAATTTCCTTACACTGCAGCTTTTTATAAATCCCAGTGACATTGATTTACATGGGATATACAGAAGGAAAAAGAAAAGATTAAATTCATGTGATCAAGTACTTTGCAACACCACGTGTGAGACAGGTACTTTCAGTGAAGTGCTGCAGTAGAATTACATATGGAATGTTTGGAGGAATCTGAAAATGGAGCCACAAAACTAGTCTGGAGATGGAGTGAGGGAAACAATTTTCTTTTATATTCCCCTCCTCCCTGTCTTGAAGAAAAAGTAGGGTCTTTGTGAGTATAGGAGGAATAAAATTAGAATAATCCAGGAAAAGGATAAAAAAATGGGGTAACATGATTGTTTATGATGTATTTGAGGAATTGAGAGAAATTCTTCCTGGCTAGAAAATAGATTATATGAAAAAAGAACTGAAAAGGAAGGTGCAGTCTGGTTTTGAAAATGTTAGCCATGTCCAGCTTCTATGTCATGTAAGAGAAAGACACATCAGCTGTCTGATAACCAAAGGCATTGCGGAATATGTGGTATCACCTTTATCTGATAGAGGATTGCCAGATTTGTTATACAAGACAGAGGCTATTCAGGTGCAAGCCAGTCATATAGCCATTGTGTTCCTGAAGACAGGTCAGGTCATAGTGAGGTGGATCCAGTGTCATGACAAGAAGACAGATGTCTGTGCCAGATCGAAGGCCTACGACAAAGGAGTAATATCATGAAAATAGATCATGTGGCATTGTCACTACAATCCATATAAATCATGGATACTGAATTCACTAGGGACTTACCACCTTCTTCTAAATGTCTATAAAACTTGGGTTTCTCATCATTAATTTGGGGCCAAGGACATCAATTTCAACTATTTCTTTAATAAATAATGCACAATAGGGGTGCCTGGGTGACTCAGTTGATTAAGCATCTGCCTTCATCTCAGGTCCCCACATGGGGCTCCCTGCCCAGCAGGGATTCTCTTTCGCTCTCTCCCTCTGCCCACTACTCCCACTGCTTGTGTTCTTTCTCTTTCTTTCTCTCTGTCAAATAAATAAAATATTTTAAAAAATAAAAATAAATAATGTACAATACATAAAAACTATTAACTAGAGAGCTTGAAAATAGTAGATAGTAAATGGTAGTTGTTATTTCTATTTACTTGATTTAAGAAGTAATAGCTACCTCCTTAGACTTTTATAACCACTAATTGTAATCTCCAGTAATATCCTACAAAATGAACGGTGTTATTCCTCTTGTATATATAAACAAATTGAGTCTCAGAGACATTAATTTTTCATCCAAATTCATAAGGTGAGTCAGTTAAAAAAATCCACATTCAAACTCAAGTCCTCCTAATTTAAAAGGCTAGTAGCTGTTAGATTCTGCCACACTGTTGATAGTATTAAGAAAATGACAACGTATTTGGTATAAATTATTGGATAATTATGAATGATTTTTTTTCTTAGCCCACCAATTCTCTATTAGTGCTGGGTCTGTTTTTACCAAAGGAGACATCTATTAAAGCTGGTACCCAAAGTATACAGAGTGGCCTTGGTTAAAGAAACTATTGCTTTTGAATATATTAAGTTTAGGGTATCTGATAATTGATTCAGAGATTAATATTGTGCCTTCATAAATATAATTCTGAGTCATCTGGAAAGATTTTAAAGCAGAACATGCAGAATACAAAAGATCTTTACCATACTGGCAGAAACATTCTGGAGGATAGAGAACTCTGAATACTAAATTGTGTGGTGGAAGTCAATAATGGCCTCTGGATACCGTGTAAGAAGTGTAGAGATTATGGAAGGGCATATGACAAGAAAGGACATCAATTATCATCTATGCTTCTGCTTAACCTGTCTTCATCTCTGCCCCAAAGATAACATCTGTTGTTTTGCTGTAAAAGAGCCAAAGAAAGAGATACATAATCATCTTTCCAGAAGCTTAGAAAGTGAGGTGTCAGGACATTTAATATTTTCCCCTTGTTAATGTCATAATGTTACTTCATATTGTTTAATTTGTTAAAACCACATTTTCTCACTAGGTTCTCTCTTGCTTACATCTCTTTAAATATCACCACCATTTTTCTCCCTCATTATATTTCAGCTGCACAACTTTTCTCTGGAAGAAACAAAACAAAACAAAAACCAACCTGAGTTTGTTTCTACATTAGGGCCTTTATTATTGCTGGTGTTCTCTCTACCTGCAAGCTCTTTCCACAGTGTTTGCATGAGTAGAGACTCCCATTCAGGTTGCAGCTCTGTTTTTTACCTCTATAGCAAAGTTTTTTATGATTCAATCTAACGGCCCCCTCATTCTTACTTGCAAACATTCTATGATTTGGTCTTTCTGAAAATGTCTTCATTCTGAAAATCACAGCCTGAAATTAATCTTGTTCAAGTTATGTTGATTTGTGTGTTATTGTTTCCCCAGATTAGAAAGTAGGGTCCAGGGCGCCTGGGTGGCTCAGTGGGTTAATAAGCCTCTGCCTTCGGCTCAGGTCATGATCTCAGGGTCCTGGGATCGAGTCCCGCATCGGGCTCTCTGCTTGGCAGGGAGCCTGCTTCCTCCTCTCTCTCTCTCTCTCTCTCTCTGTCTGCCTCTCTGCCTACTTGTGATCTCTCTCTGTCAAATAAATAAATAAAATATTTAAAAAAAAAAAAAGAAAGTAGGGTCCATGAGATCAAAGCTGTGCTGTATCCCTAGTGCTTAGAAGAGTGAGCAGTTAGCCTAATGGCAATAACAATTAAATGTTGCATAAATAGGTGAATTTCCAGGGTAGCTGCTAAATAAACAAGTGGGACGATAGTAAAGTTAGATGTGTTGTGCAATTAAAAAGAGCTGGTGTGTTATAAAGCAGAGTTTGGGAAACATTTCTTATGAAGAGCTGGATGGTAAATATGTTGGTCTTTGAGAGCTTTGCTGTTTCTGTTACAGTTACTCAACTCTACCGTTGTAGCATGTCTGTGTTCCAATAAAACTTTACGTACAGAGACTTTACTTAAAAGAAATAGACAGTGGGTGCTAGTTTGTCAAATCCTATCATAGAGTGTGGAAAAAATGCTCTGATATTTGTGTGTCATAAATATTGAATTTCGATATGCTCAGCAGCTGTGCCAAATTTGTACCCAGTGAATAATTTTTGTCCTCATTCTCTTTGCTCTATTCCAATTAACTAACTAGCTTTATAGACACACACACACACACACACACACACATACACACACATGCTATATACTGTGTGTGAGTGTGTATATATGGGTGTATTTGTATATGTATTGTATTAAGTTGAGGTAATTGTTCCATGAACTAGGTTTTGTGTCTCATGAAAGAACCTGATATTTGTTTTTATAAATATAGCACTGTTAATAAGTGAATTAATTAGCTACAAATGGCATGTAAACAACCTATCTTTGTCTTTCTCTTTTGATTGTATGTGATTCCATCCTACCCATCAGGACATTTTTTCCCATATATTTTGTTCCAGATATTGTAGTTTAGAAGAATTATTTTTAATAATATGTAGATACGGCTTCAAAACCCCAGCTTCAATGGGAATATTCATAGAACATCAACAGAATGTCATACCCTCAGCCTACATACACAATTTTTCTTTCACATAAATAATTATTGTTATTAATTTCTTTGCTTCCTTCTATCTAGCTGCATGGTAAAAAAGTCAAGCCTAATTATGTTGCAGAATATTATGATATAATTGAGAAAATAATTTTACCTCATTAAAGAGCAATGCCACATCAACGACTCAAGGAACACAAAGCTTGAGTAACATAATTGGCAACTTCTGCTTGACTGTGTGAAAATAATGTAGCAAATGTAGTAATTGAAGATCCCAGAGCACAACAGTTTTGGATTTGTTTCTGATCAGCTATGAGATACAATATTTTCCAATAGTAACATCATACTGAAATATTAACTATTATTTTATCATTGAGTGATGTTATTGATTTAATAAAATTTAACACATCAGCCTGCATTCATTGAAAATCCGTGCTTTGAAATTTTACTGCTATTTCCAAAATCTCATGCAGGTATAATTTTATTTTTCTTCAGAGAGACTTTATTCATCTTGGTGATTGATGACTATGGATTTTGATGCCACTCTGTCACACCACTAAATGTTATCTTTGACACTGGCATGTGTATCTTTTATTTACACATAATAAATATCGTTTTATTTCTGAAATTCAAAGAATATGTCACTTGATCCTGTATAATATTTATATTTGAATGAAGAAATATTCTCTAGGTTTGGTTCTCAGAAAGATTGATTTTTTTTTACTGAAAACCTGTTGTTTTGCCAAATAATTTTTTCATAGGCCCATTAAATAGTCCATTAAATAACAATAATTCATATGCATTTCAGTTAGGACTTAAATTTGCCAGATGGTTTATAGCACAGTTGACTTCAGCCATTTAGAATGTTATTCATAACATTTGTCATCTTAAATCTTGTCATGAATCTCTTTCATGCAAGTATTTTTCTTTGCAGGGAATCAGTTAGTTACATAGTCCTAATTCTTTATGAGCCACTTCTTCCCTCTACAAGCTCACTGGTTTTCCCTAAATAGATTTGCAGGGTAAAGCCAAAGTTTCTATAAGAACACTGCCATATGACCTTTAAGCTAGTTTTATCCCGTTTGCACTGCAGTAATTAACTGTGGCCTCAAGAAGGCAGAGATCTAAGTGATAGAAATTAGATTTTTGAGAAAGTAAAGTCCCATTTTTAATAGAAAGCCTCTATATAACAAATGTTAATTATTTTATTTTATTTTTTAAAACATTTTATTTATTTATTTGACAGACAGAGATCACAAGTAAGCAGAGAGGCAGGCTGAGAGAGAGGAGGAAGCAGGCTCCCCGCTGAGCAGAGGCCTGATGTGGGGTTCAATCCCAGGACTCTGGGATCATGACCTGAGCTGAAGGCAGAGGCTTTAACCCACTGGAGCTACCCAGGAGCCCCACAAATGTTAAACCTTTTATAAAAATATGTCATCCAGGGGCACCTGGGTGGCTCAGTGGGTTAAGCCTCTGCCTTTCAGCTCAGGTCATGATCTCAGGGTCCTGGGATCGAGCCCCTCATTGGGCTCTTTGCTCAGCAGGGAAACCGCTTCCCCCCTCTCTCTGCCTGCCTCTCTGCCTACTTGTGATCTCTCTCTCTATGTCAAATAAGTAAGTAAAAAAATCTTTAAAAAAATGTCATCTTCATATATGGAACAGCCAATGGTAATAAACCTGATATCAGTTAATTATGTTATTAATCTGAGGTTACTCTTAACATAAGTTAAATGTTCAAAATTTTATTACCTGAAAATTCAGTTGCCATGTTACTGTGCATATTTAGTATGTGAGTCAGCATTGTCAATAAAATGAATTTTGATGAAAATGCAAATTTGCTGAATATAAATAAATAGTAAGTAACCTGAGAAACTGAGATCCAAACATGAATGTACATAATGTTATATCATGTTAAATATGACAGCAAATACAGAATGTGAAATTGGTTGTTTCACAGTCTGAAAAGTATTTCCCAAATCAATTTATTTTAAGACAGATATTCTATGTGTCTATTTAGGAAATTTTTGATGAATGAATAGAATGTGTATCTTTTAAAAAAGCTTAGAAACCTATAACTGAAGAGATAAGGAATAGTAAAACCTGGCCTGTCCTCTGTGTACCAGATAGCTTTTGCTGAGGAAAATTGCAGCACTAATCCTCCAGGTTCCCTAGACATGTTATAGAATATGCATACTGACTGATAAAACAATTGTGTATTGTAATATTTTATAGATGCATAAAAATAAATACCACATACTGGAGTATTTTGGTAAACTTCTGTGAACATTTTTATCTTCAGTATTTAGCAGAGATTTTTCTAATTAAAAGTTGAAAAATGCTAAATATAGTTTTTTTTTAAACTTCCAGAACTATTGACATTTTTCTCCAAACTCCAAACTCTCAAACTTGCCTGTTTGTTTACTATTACGTGTTCTCCAAGTTTGAAATCATCTTGTTGGAGCTCATTATTTTAAGCATAACATTACAGATTAGAGTTCTCCTACCTAAGAAACATTCCCATATTCTTCTATCCTGATATTAATAGGAAGGATCTGTTCTACTGGAATAGGAGAATTTTAAAGGTATAACTCTTTCATTATGTTTAAAAATTGTACTCTGTTATGTAGAAAAAATATGAGGAAGAAAGAAATATTAAATTGATTTTATTATAGTTCCCTTGAGTGTTACCCTCATTAAAAGTAATGTTATGAACAAGGGTTAATTACAAATATTTACCAGTATTTACCTTTAACACAGTTGCCACACAATCAGAAATGACACTGACTGTAAACAGCTTGAATGACTATAATGTGTTGAACACCTTAATAACACCCAAAACTACCTGACCTAAATTCATGAGTCATATTGATGGCTATAAACACCTGCACCCTTAAAACAACATCAACATTAATTTAGTTTCTAGTGGGATAGATACCAAATTCCAGAGTCAGCAATCAGACAGAATTCCAAATCTTCTCCACTTCTCTCTTTTAACTTAGAGGTTAATAATTTGATATGGCTGTCTCTCTTCCATAACATCATAGACCTATAAGCTTTTGGCTTCTTGATAATAAAATGCTGCCTTAATTGATATTAGGTGCTGAATTGACCTTCAAGTAACTATTTTAAAATCATAGGTACAGTTTAGGAAAATTATTTCTAATATTGAAATTGCTTTTCTTTTTTTTTTTTTTTTTAAAGATTTTATTTATTTATTTGACAGAGAGAGATCACAAGCAGGCAGAGAGGCAGGCAGAGAGAGAGGAGGAAGCAGGCTCCCTGCTAAGCAGAAAGCCCGATGTGGGGCTCGAACCCAGGACCTGGGATCATGACCTGAGCCGAAGGCAGTGGCTTAACCCACTGAGCCACCCAGGCGCCCTGAAATTGCTTTTCTTAGTCACTTTGCTACTAGTCTTTTTTTAGAGGACCCTAAGAATTTAGTCTTCAAAATTAAAATTAGATTATTGATTATTAAATAAAATGTTAAGTAAAAATTACTTTAGAAATTTCAGTTGTTTTTGGATAAGTACCTACTCATTCAGTTGCTGGGTTGTAAGGTAGCTCTATTATCAACTTTTTGAGTAACCTCCGTACTGTTTTCCAGAGTGGCTGTACCAAGCTTACATTCCCACCAACAGTGCAAAAGGGTTCCTCTTTCTCCTCCTCCTCGCCAACATCTGTTGTCTACTGACTTGTTAATTTTAGCCATTCTGACTGGAGTAAGGAGGTATCTCATTGTAGTAATTAACTTGTATTTCCCTAATGCCAAGGGATGTTGAGCATTTTTTCATGTGTTTGTTGGCCATTTGTATGTATTTTTTTGAGAAATATCTGTTGATGTCTTCTGCCCATTACTTGACTGGATTATTTGTTCTTTGGGTGTTGAGTTTGATAAGTTCTTTATAGATTTTGGGTACTAGTCCTTTATCTGATAAAACATTTGTCAATATCTTCTCCCATTCTGTAGTTTGTCTTTTAGTTTTGTTATCTGTTTTCTTTGTTGTGCAAAAATTTTTATCTTGATGAAGTCCAAATAGTTCATTTTTGGTAGGTATTTATCCAAAGGATACAAGTATATTGATTTGAAAGGGCACCTGTACTCCAATGTTTAAAGCAGCAATGTCCACAATTGCCAAAATATGGAAAGAGTTCAGATATCTATTGGTAGATGAATGGATAAGGAAGATATGTTATATAAATACAATGGAATATTAGCCACCAAAAGATTGAAATCTTAACCATTTGCAATGTTGTGGATGGGACTAGAGGGTATTATGTTAAGCAAAATAAGTCAATCAGAGAAAGACAATTATAACGATTTCACTCATACGTGGAATTTAAGAAACCAAACAAAGGATCATAGGGAAAGGGAGGGAAAAATAAAGAAGACAAAATCAGAGAGTGAGAGAAACCATATGAGACTCCTAACTATAGGAAATAAACTGAGGGTTGCTGGAAGGAAGGTGGGTAGGGGGATGGGGTAATTGGTTGATGGGCATTAAGGAGGGCACTTGATGTAATGAGCACTGGGTGCAACCAATGAATCACTAATTCTACCTCTGAAATTAATAATCCACTATATGTTAATTAATTGAATTTAAATAATTAAATATTTTAATCCCCCCAAAAGAAATTACAGTTGATTTTGCATTTTCCCCCAGCTTTGTTGAAATATCATTGACATATAACATATATAAGTTTAAGGTTTATGGTGTGATCTGATACATGCATATATTAAAAAAAATATTGGCATAATATGGTTAGTTAACACTTCAGTTCAAAACTACTCCAATGTATAGGAAATTATAGAAATTATATAACAATCACTCAGGTGACTGCCACAAAGATGTAACAGATGGTTACATTTTCCCCTGATGTCAATATCAGATCTCTTTAGAAAAGAAAAAAATCAATAAATACAGCTAAATCTTACCCCGCATGTCATCCTCATTCTCCCCCTTCAGAGATAAGTACTCTTCTGAACTTGGAGTAAATCAATTCCATGCTTAGTTTTATACATACATATCAATGTTACATATTCTAATTTCACATTTAAAAATTTAACATATATGATATCACATGTAATGTATGACTTTGCAATTTGTTAACATCCGAGCAAAGATTAAAGCCAGTATAATGTTCTCATTCTTGATTTTAAAGAAAATTCTTCTAATGTCTTACTATTAAATATGTTGACTTTTTTCTGTATTTTGGTTATTATGCTTTGTCAGTTTAAGAACATTCCGTTTTCCTAGCATGTGTTCACTTTGGCATATGTAGCTGATGAATTATCATACTCCATTATTCCTACAATGATCTACCTTCTTGCAATGATTTTATTGTCAATGAAGTATACCTCCTATCTTTCCACGACAAAAACGTACCCAGAGGCAGATTTCTTTAGGATTTGCTTTTCTTAATTGTCCATTCTAGGAGTGATATTTATATTAACATTTAATTTTTTGGCTTCCTATACCATAAGAATGGTGAAAACTTGGATTTCAAATGTCTATTTCATATTGCACACATATATATTTCCTCCTGCAAAAGCCACCAAAAAAAAAAAAAAAAAAGTAACATTTTGACATTGCCTTTGTTTGGCCAAGGGGTTGGACTTATGAATTACTCTTTTACTGGTGTTTTAGACTTTGGAGGTCCTGGACATTGTCTGGGGTCTCTTTTCCAGTCCTCACCTTACATAGGCCCAGATGCTCCTCTGTCTCCCTGCGTGAAGGAAAAACAGCTTTCCGTATTGGACCCGTGATATACAAGACCTGCTACACTTTCACCCCGCAGGACCTAACAGCCATTCATGTTTATCTCCTGGGGATTCCCTTTTGTATTTTGTCAGTGTTCACACCTGAATTTAAATGAAAACTTTGATGTCTATTTAGTATGGCTAGATCTGGGACAATTTTAACACTTTCTGGTCCATGTTTTGTCAGGAAGTATTTCAGTTTTTCTATGGTTGAGCTGGGCAGTTTGATAGGCCTTTTGGTAATTTCCCCAAGCAAACATTTTTGTAGATTTCATATACAACATAGGACTTTGGAATATTGTATACCAGTGTGTTTGTATTTTAATGTATTTCAGTTTACCTTTGTGAAAAATGTCTCTCTGACTGAGTAGAGATCCTTATCTCTGGAGGTAGAGTGGTATCTGATACAGGTATGAGTTCTGAGAGGCTAACTAGATTTTTTTTAATAAAATATTTTATTTATTTATTTGAGAGAGAGAGAGAGAAAGAGAGAGAGAGAGCACAAGAAGGGGAGGGGCAGGGCTGAGGGAGAAACTCCTAAGCAGCAACCTCTGTGCTGAGCACAGAGCCCAGTGCAGGGCTCAATCTCAGGACCCTGAGATCATGACCTGAGCCAAAACTGAATCTGATTCTCAACTGACTGAGCTACCCAGGTGCCCCTAACTTGATTTTTTTTTTTAAAGATTTTTATTTATTGACTTGAGAGAAAGAGATCACAAGTAGGCAGAGAAGCAGGCAGAGAGAGAGGAAGGGAAGCAGGCTCCCTGCTGAGCAGAGAGCCTGATGCGGGGCTGGATCCCAGGACCCTGGGATCATGACCTGAGCCTAAGGCAGAGGCTTTAACCCACTGAGCCACCCAGGTGCCCCCCACAACTTGATTTTAATCTTATCCTGAGCCACAGTAAGTACAAATGACTAGAAAAACAGATGACTTTGCATTTAATTTGAATCTAGAAAAACATTAACTCAGGTTTTTGATGAAACAGTGATTGGAACTTACTACCTTTGTTTAAAAGTTTTGTGGAGAAGAACTGTATTTTTAAAGCCTGTTGAAGAATTAAATTAATCTCTAGTGAGAAAAATGATGAATAAAACAAAAGTGTTTGGCTAGTTCAACTATTTTATTTTGACCATTTATTGGAATTTTATTTAACTTTTCTGTTAAAAGGAAGCCTGAAAAAAAATGCACTCTACCAAACAAGAAATATATCTTATTTTCTGATATTTTATGTTTTTCCTCTTTGTTCCAAGTGATAAATATTGAAGTAGTAAATAATCACAGAGAAACATAACTCATATATATATGAGGGTTTTGTTGGGTATTTCTTATTTAAATTTTTCCATCTTAATTTTAATTAATATGAAAATTTGAGTGTCCTTCTACGGAGTGCTTCACTAGAGCACTATGAATAAATAGAAGTTAATGCATGTTATATAACATTTTCAATTTACTTAAAACTTTTATATCATAGAAATTTTTCTTCCTGAAGATTTTTTTTTCAATTCTTGATTTTTTTCTTTATGGCATTTTACTAGTAAGTAATAGGGAGGAATGTTAGGGAATGATGTGGAATTTTTATCAGATAATATTGTTTGATTTGGATTCTAAGTACATATTTATATTGATTTTAAAGTAGATTATACTGGGGCGCCTGGGTGGCTCAGTGGGTTGAAGCCTCTGCCTTCGGCTCAGGTCGTGATCCCGGGGTCCTGGGATCGAGCCCCGCATAGGGCTCTCTGCTCTGCTCAGCAGGGAGCCTGCTTCCTCCTCTCTCTCTGCCTGCCTCTCTGCCTACTTGTGATCTCTGCCTGTCAAATAAATAAATAAAATCTTAAAAAAATAAGTAGATTATACTAAAAATGTGTGAAAATATATTTAAAAATAAGACATGTTGTAATTATGGGCATTTGAAGTTCTGTAGTATTGATATAAGCTTTAAAAGTTTTATTGTGTATAGACACTGCCCTCATGAAAATTGCTTTTTGTTTTTATTTTTTTCTTGGCTTTATTGAGATACTGACAGATAACACATGAAAGCTTAAGTTATATACAGTGTGATGATTTAAAGTATGTATAAATTGCACAATTTATATCACAAAATTGTTAGTTAACATCATCTCAGATAGGAACACTTTTTAAAAAAAGATTATTTATTTGTTTTAGCAAGCAAGCACAAGCAGGGGTCAGGCAGAGGGAGAGGGAGAGAAAGAATCCCTAAGCAGACTCCCCACTGAGCATGGAGCTCTACACAGGGCTCCATTCCAGAACCCTGAGATCATGACCTGAGCCACAATCAAGAGCCAGATGCTAAACTGACTGAGACACCCAGGCACCCCTCAGATGGGAACACTCAAAATAAGTAAGTTAGATGTGTAGTTCAATATATTCCATTTAATTTAGTGTTGAACTCTCATGATTAAATGAATCATTGAGCCATGGATAGTAATGGCTCACTAAATACTAAAGTGAATGGAAACTAATTAATAATTTTCTACATACATGGTGGTTACCAAAATGTGTTCATTGTGTCTAAAACATATGTATGTGTTTAGATACAAAACCGTTTTGAAAAACAGAAATAAGCTGGCAATATATGTTCTTCATCATTATGTCTAGACCCCTTATAATGTTTCATGTTCAAAATCCATTCACCTGGATAGATTCTTAGAACTATGTTAACATACAGCTATAATAACATAGTTCAAGTATTGTATGGTGATTCTGTAATATTGGGTATAGAAAGTTGTGGAAGCTTTAAAATGGAGGTGTATTATATTCAACTCAGATTTTTTACGTGGTTGGCAAATTTTCAGAACTCATAAAACATAATAAAGGGCTATCATAATTTGTCTAATCTCAAATCAGATACAAGGAACTGGTGTAAAAAGTCTATACAGTGATTAAATTCCTATGTGAACATCTATATGTTACTAAAAGCAATATCCTTTGAATAATTCACATCTTCAGATATAAGAATGGGAAAATAAGGGCACCTGGGTGGCTCAGTGGGTTAAGCCGCTGCCTTCGGCTCAGGTCACAATCTCAGGGTCCTGGGATCGAGTCCCGCATCGGGTTCTCTGCTCGGCAGAGATCCTGCTTCCCTCTCTCTCTCTCTCTGCCTGCCTCTCCATCTGCTTGTGATCTCTCTCTGTCAAATAAATAAATAAAATCTTTAAAAAAAAAAAAGAATGGGAAAATAATATTGGGATATAAACAGTCACATTTTACACAACTTGCAAATAACAGATGTCTTTTTACACTTTATCCCTTCTTCATGGAAGAATAAGATACTTCCTACTTTTTCCACTTATCTAATGAGTTTAATTTCATTGTTTTTCTCTTATTATTATGGCATGTTGCTTGGGAGTTACTTTATTTTGTACTAAAATGCAGTTCATTTGAATTTCTAATCTTCTATCCCGAAGAATTACTGTTTTCATAGGAATTTACAACACATACACACCCACCCTCTCATTGCTCTTTATTTTATAGAGAGGCACAGATGCTTGGATTTGCAGCCTCTCCCTAGATTATACATAACTCCATCAGCACTCACCAATTGTTTAATATATAATTGATTTAAAGGAGAATATGATTAGCAAAATCACCCTCATTTTCTCAATTTCCAGTTTCCTTTGTGTATAAATTGTATTATGCTATATCTATTTAGAGACCATTTCTATGTTCAGGAGTAAAAAAGGGGATTAAAACATTTTCAGAAGGCTTTTCCAAAAAAAGAGAAAGAAAAAGAAATATACTATTCACTGTAAAAATGTGTATAAAATATTTTTTCATATGAAGCTTTTCTTCTAACTAAAAGGGAAAAATTTTTGAAAAGCAGGCCCTCCTCCCCAGCACATGTAGTCTAATCCCATCTAATTGATCTTTGGCCAGAACAGGATCTCATGGGCATCTGTAACTTCAAGTATGTGTGGAAAATTGCCTACATGTTCATGGAGATGGCCATTGGATTGCTTAGTTGTCAGAGTAACACAATACTTTGCATCTTTTTTGACTCCAACCCATCCATTAAGTGGGAATCTAAGCTTGCTTTCCTCCTGGGCATTTCTTCTGATCTTTAGGTCTTGTTAGGTCCTGCACTCTGGGCTTCCATAATATATTGCATTTATCTTGTTGTAACATTTCTAGCAGTAAATTATAAGAACTCATTTGTCAACATTTTTTAGACACTAAGCATCATGAAAAAGCTGTTGTTAAATACTAAAGAACTAGACAAGCACAAATCAGACATAAAATAGTTAATGAATACATGGTTCCCAGAAAAGAACAGGGAATACAAAAATAAATACTATTTTATTTTTTGTGTATAGTTGACACACAATGTCACATTAGTTTCAGGTGTACAACATAGTGATTCAACTTCTCTATGTTATGCTTTGCTCACCACAAGTGTAGCTACCATCTGTTACCATACAGTAGAATTGACTGTATTCCCTTTGGTATGAATAGTTATTTTAGAAACTTGGAACACATTAGGTACTTACTGATGTACCTTTTTTTTTCCTTTATTTTATTTTCCAAGCCAACAAAACTTTGAAATATAAGAAAAGAGAAGATTTGAAGAACCTAAACAGTTTTCAGTAGTTTCTGGAGAAACATGCTTTGAAGTAATTTGGATTCAGGATTCAGACATTCTGTGTTTGACTTCTGGTTTTATATATTACTTAAGGGGATAATAGAGATGCTTAGATCATAAGGTTATTACAGAGAATAAATGAATAAATTTATCATTATCCCTAACAGCAGATAAGCAATGAATACATGGTGAGTTTTTTGTTTTGTTTTGTTATCTATTTCTTTAACTTTTAAAACAGCTCTCTATCAGAGTAGACCCAATAGTATAAGTAGAAAACTTACCATTTAGTGGTAATTACACTGAGATTATTTATCTGAGAAACTTTTTCTCATTTTCAGTTTACAGTGGTGAACAACTGAACTAAGGGTGAACTCAGGAGAATTACTAATGATTTATCCTTAGACAGCCAAGTTTCAGAAGAATAAATGCTGAAGATTAATCTATTCTTGGAGTTCTATACTAAATAATAACATAAGCAGAGCAATTGAAAATCTGCTCATCAGTTTTTCAAATGTTAATAAATTAGACAAGCTTGCTAATAACTCTAAAAAGTGAGAAGTACAATTTTAAACGAATTTGGCAAATTCTAAGTATTTTTTTCTTAAAGCTTAAATAAATAATGCATTGATGAAGCTTACTATTTTTTTTTTTTAAAGGACCAGAAAGAGACCAAACATATGTTATGGGGAATTTTAGCCAAATCAAAGCATAGAAGAAAGAAATTAAAGACAAAGTTAGGTAGAAGGGGAAAATTGGAAGTTGGCAGTTTATAGTTTTATGGAAAAATACAACATTTTAAAAATGATGGAGTTTAAATTTGTGTTGAATATACATTTTCCAGGAAAGTTTACATTATTATTTTAAATTGCTTAATTGCATTAGCATTGCCTCACCCAGTAGATTTGAAAATGTTGGGATGCCTGGGTGCCTCAGCCAGTTAAACATCTGCCTTCGGTGTAGGGTTCTGGGGTCCTGGGATGGAGTCTCACATCAGTCTCCTTACTCAGCTGTGAGCCCGCTTCTCCCTTTGCCTGGTGCTCCCCGTACTATTGCCTGCTCTCTCTTTCTCTCTCTGACAAATAAATAGATAAACTCTTAAAAAAAAAAAAGGAAAAAAAGAAAAAGAAAATGCAGGGACGCCTGGGTGGCTCAGTGGGTTAAGCCTCTGCCTTTGGCTCTGGTCATGATCCCATGGTCCTGGGATCCAGCCCCGCATCAGGCTCTCTGCTCAGCAGGGAGCCTGCTTCTCCCTCTCTATCTGCCTGCCTCTCTGCCTACTTCTGCCTACTTGTGATTTCTCTCTCTGTCAAATAAAGAAAGAAAGAAAGAAAGAAAGAAAATGTCAAATAGTTTCTTTTCAGCACCTAAGCAATATGCATGAGTTATATATACTCAGGCTTAGATTACTCAGCCTTTTAAAATATGATTTCTCCTGCTGAGATCTTATTTTTTTCTCCCTTTATTCACTCAAATGCGCTGTTGCTAATATCATCTATGCTTTCAATAAAGAGACCTTTTCATCATTTACTGTTTTTATTTCTTGAATGAATATTAGACTCATTTAGCTGTATTGTAACACAGCCATTGTACAGAGACTGAATTAAGGCCAAGTTTCTAGTGATAATGGACTTAGTATGTTTTCTGACAGATTGAAGCTCTAAGGCATGGGTTTTCCATGATAATGTAAAACTCTCTAAAGAGCATTTTGGGAATCTAGAAGGTCATTTAGTCATTATAGTGATTGAGGATTACTATTGGCAGTAAGTTGAGAGGTGTTTGGGTTATTGTAGAGCACAGGACAATTTTGTACATCATTCACTTGTTACAAACTAAGGTAAATGACATTCATGTATGTGAAAAACTCTTCCTCAAATATGAACCTAGAACATAACTTTTTTCTATATATAAACATAAATATTTTTCATGGTTTTAAGCTACATTAGGATACATTAGGAAAATTCTTTGAATTTTCAAAGGCTATAATAATTATGTACATTAAGGGTGATGATATTTGATTTTGTTCAGGACTTCTAAGAGCTGTTTACCATTTCATAAAAATGTGTCATCAACCATAACACCCATAATGATACAATATAAGTTATACAAAACATAGGAACAAGTGTGCACTTGTAGTTATTACTACATTCATGGTGATTCTGTGCTAAGGGATATGCAACTGCCTATTTCATTACGTTTTCTAATTAATTCATGCTGGATGTTTATTTAGTAAAGTATATTTTTATTATAAAACACTGTTTATTTCATATTATATAATTATATTAATTTTTAAAGGTATTTGTGTCAGTCATACCGTATTTAATTTGATGTTACAAACACACAGAGATTTATAGAATACTTTTTATGATTAGAGATTCTGATGAAGCAAAGTGCTCTGACTACAGGTTAAGACAATGCTGTTTTGAGTAGGATTATTCCTGAAGTTACTCTGAGATAACAGTTGTTCCTGTTGATCATTAAGTTGGTGCTGATATAGGAAATCTGGTCTTGGAAGATGGACCTTAGGCAGGAGTAGAAGACTGAGCCTTTGAGGATAACAGTATATTTGAAATTGTTTTTATTATTGGGAATCAAATTATTTTCTGCTACACAAAAGCACATAGAGTTTTAAGCAAAGAAGTTATCATGCTGTGGGCCACAAATTAAAAAGCAGAAAAGATGAATCTTGGAGAACAATGTAGAACGATAAAATTCATTTCTTATACTACTTGTTGATATTTAGTCCTTTTATTTGCAACTTTAAAGAGCCTAGTTTTAAAATCTAAGGGCGCTAGCCTAAGTACCTTAAACTGTACAATACAAAAATAGCAGCATAAACAGTCAGTTGCGTCTTCTAAATCTCTCCTGTCTTGGCTGCTAGGGCATTCCCTTCCTATTTTGCTTAATTTCTTCTCTGTTTCCATCAGTGGATTTTGTTGTTGTTTTGTTTTGTTTATTTTTTGGTCATACTTTTAAAAAGTAGTACTTTTTGGTTTCTAAGTCACAGTCTTATTTTTTCATGATATATGGTATATCTTCATCAAGAGAAATCTTAACACAAATTTACTTATAACCTAAACACTGATGACTCCTGAATGTAAATGTGTAATTATTAAGTTCTAAGTCTATTTTTTTTCAGTTTTCCACTAGACATTTTTCATCTATATTTATCAAAGCCATTCCACACTAAACATAGGCATTACTGACTCATTATCTAGCTTTCTTATTCCCCCAAATGGTGTCTCATTTTGCATTGTGATGAAGGACTCCACATTCATTCCACTTTACTCAGATTTTGATCTCTCAATTATACCCCCTCTATTGTACAATAAATTACCAAATTCTGTGGATGTTCCTCCTCAATATCCATGTGATTGCCACTTAGCATCCTCACTTGCCATCCTCACTGTCATTATCACTACTATGCATGGACTATAACAATAAATTCATAACTCGTTTCCTGCTTCCTAGCTGAATCTCTTTCTGTAAATCCTCTTAATTCTAAAATAAAATATTGAAGATGATTCAACAGAAGACCAAAATGTATTTTCTGCTACAGTTTTAATATGGCCATAAATTCTGTAATTCCTGTCACTTTGACTCCTGCCATTAAGAGGTGTGATCTATGTCCGTAACCCTAATTGTAGAATCTTTGACTACTTAACCAGTAAAACAGTGGGTTCCAGGTCCATGGGAGACAAAGTAATTTGCATGAGGCTGTCTATCCCTCTGGAAAAATGAATAGTTTTATAATTTCTAAAACCCTAGCCATTTTTTTAAAGATTTCATTTTTTTCAGTGTAGTTTTAGTTTCATAGAAAAATTAAGAGAAAGGTACAGAGATTTTCTGTATACCCTCTCCCCTCATGTGCATTGCCTACCCCATTATCAGCATCCCCCACCAGAGTAGTACATTAGTTACGGTTGATGAACCTACATTGACACATCATAGTTACCCAAAGTCCCTAGCTTATATTAGAGTTCTCTCTTGGTGTTATACATCGAATGGATTTGGGGAAATATAGAATGACAGATACCACCATTATAGGATCATGCAGACTATTTTTACTGCCTTAAAAAAATCTTCTGAAATTTACTTTTGAGATATTTTCCAGACTTTATTCACTCTTATCTTCTTGTCTTAGTTTTCCAGAGTCCTCAAACCTTTTATTGACATCATGGTTTTTAACCTCACATTTTGAGCATTTTCACATTTTACCTTGCATTACCTTTAGGTTTGTCTTTTCCAGAATCTAGAGGTATACAGTTAGTGTCATTTTCCTCTCTTTTTGGATTCTAACATTCATTTGCATTTCTACATAGTTATAAATTTATCCTAGTTGATTAATCTGCAATGAGAAATTATAAATACCAACATACATTACTCAAATAGATTGTATTCAGAAAAGAAAAAAAAAAAGATTCTATCCTGAGTAGTCTAAGTTTTCTTAGAAATTTAAGCAACATCTAACCTAAGTCTGGAATCTACTCATTGCAGTTCAACTTGTCTCTGTTCTCGTTCAAACTATGCCATCTGAACCATTCTTGGTATTGTAATTCCCTAAATGTGGGGAAAGTAACTTAGCCTATCCTCCAAGGAGTGGGCAATAAGTCAAGGCCCACAGAAGTCTATATCCGAAATCACAGCATCAGTTAGCATGACCTCACGTATTCTTACTGAGTTGAAACTTTGGATAAAAAATAATTCAGAAAGCCACAGGAGACTCACAGAAATAGGCAATTTATACAGATTAACCTAAAAGTGTATTGTGAGGAAGCAGACACTAGTTGGGTCTGTGGAAACACTTACTACCTTGTTCTTTTTCCCGCTGTTGTCTGATATTTTTGTTTTTTTGTTCCCCTTTGATCTCTATTTAAATGAGTGGATCATACATACACACACCCAGCTTGTGACCCTCATTGGGAGACCCTACATCTTAGAATCAATTGAGCAAATTGCTTTTATTGAGCACTAAACTCATGGCTTTTCAATGTCCTATTACACGTAAAGAGAGTGGTAATGATATATTAAGAAAAGTCTCTTATAAAAATAGAGAACAGTTGATTGCATTATTGAAGTGCTGATTTAATGGAGAATTTTTAGCATAAAACTTCGTATAGAGTGATAGGAACTTTATTGTGAGGTTTCTATACATTTCACTTATGGCAGTGAGAGTCTGGGTGGAAAAGATGAGAAACTCCTACTCTTTTAGCAAAACAGATAATCTGGTTATAGGGTTGAGTTATAATATGAATGATGGTGTTTTTTTTTTTAATCAAAGATACTGTATAGAAAAAGATTATGAAAATACGTCTAACAGAATATGGATTTGATCAAATGGCTTATGATCTTATAATAGGTGCCACATCCTACTATAGAAGAACTGGCTCCTCCCTGTTGCCTCTGTAAGACTTAGGGCACAAGGGGAGTTAGTGTGAACATGAAACTCATGCTGTGAGCTACTATGAAAAATAAATCCCATTGTCTTTGATCTAGGAGTCTTGTATCTTCTGCCACTACCAAGCTGCAGCATTCTAGGTTCATATAGAATACGGCCTTCCATGTAAAATGAGCTGAAGTTCAGGCACTCTGGGCTGAGGTACTTTTGAGCTGATATAAGTTGTTAAAAAAAAATGTTAGGGCTGTCCTCATTTCATTTACTGGCAATGGCACATTTAGGAAGTGGCAGCATACAAATTATTGAAAACTGGGGCGCCTGGGTGGCTCAGTGGGTTAAGCCGCTGCCTTCGGCTCAGGTCATGATCCCAGGTCCTGGGTTCAAGCCCCACATCGGGCTTTCTGCTCAGCAGGGAGCCTGCTTCCTCCTCTCTCTCTGCCTGCCTCTCTGCCTACTTGTGATTTCTCTCTGTCAAATAAATAAATAAAATCTTAAAAAAATTATTGAAAACTATAGATGTAGACTTCACTATTGATCACCACATTGTTACCATTCAAATGATATGGGCAGGAGGACAAATTAAATCAATCTTTCAGAGGCATAGTTAAGTCATGCCCAGAGCCTTTGGAAACCAATACACTAAAGGATAATTCCAAATGATATGGTATGAGAATGTGACCAAAGTCATTTGGACTCTCAATTATATTAAAAAATCTTTTTGGGTAGTTATTTTGTATTCTAAGTTAAATTCTGTAATATGCAAAATAGGATTAAAGTATTTAGGAGGGGGCTAAAAATTCAACAATTCTGTACGTTGCTCAGTGTTCATCATAAGGGTACTCCTTAATCTATTGTGTGTGTGTATGTATACACACATATATATATACATATATACACACACATATATATATATATATACACACACACACACACACACACATATATATATACACATATATATATACATGCCACCTACTCTTTATCCATTCATCTATCATAGCTACTTGGGCTGCTTCTGTAATTGGGTATTGTAAAGAATGCTGCAATATACATGGGGTGCATATATCTTTTTGAATTCATGTTTTTATATTTTGGGGGCAAATGCAACAGTGCCTGCACTAGTTTGCATTCCTGCCAACAGTACAAGAGGGGTCCCCTTTCTCCACATCCTCACCAATACCTGTTGTTTCTTGTGTTGTTAATTTTAGCCATTCTGACTAATGTGTGGTAATATCTCGTTGTAGTTTTGATTTCTTTTTCCCTGATGATGAGTGATGTTGAGCATCTTTTGATGTGTTGGCCATCCATAAGTCTTTTGAGAAATGTTTGTTTATGTCTTCAGGCCATTTTTTAATTGGATTATTTGTTTTGGGGGTGCTGAGTTTTAGAAGTTCTTTTTATATTTTGGATACTAACTCTTTATCAGATATGTCACTTGTGAGTATCTCCCCATTCAGTAGCTTGTCTGTTAGTTTTCTTAATTGTTTTCTTCATTCTTCATTCATAAATTTTTATTTTGATGTAGTCCCAGTAGTTTATTTTCATTTTATTTCTCTTGTCTCAGGAGACATATCTAAAAGGCGTTGCTATAGCTACTGTGAGAGAACTTACTGCCTGTGCCCTCTTCAAGGATTTTTATGGTCTTAGGTCTCACATTCAGATCTTTAACCCATTTTGAGTTTATTTTTGTGTATGGTGTAAGAAAGTGGTTCAGTTTCATTTTCTTGCATGTGTCTGTCCAGTTTTCCCAGCACCATTTATTGGAGACTGTCTTCTTCCCATTATATATACTTGCCTTTTTTGTCAAAGATTAATTGATCATATAATTATGGGATTTTTTCTGGGCTTTCTATCCTGTTCTATCAATCTGTATCTTTTTTTGTGCCAGGACTCTTCTTAAAGGGTTTTTAAAAAATTTATTCATTTGAAAGAGAACGAGAGAGAGAGAGAATGAATGAGCAGAGAGAGGGGAAAGGGAGAGGGAGAAGCAGACTCTATGCTGAAAAGGGACCCCTGGATGGGTCTCAATCCCAGGGCCCTGAGATCATGACCTAGTCTGAAGGCAGCCCTTAACCAACTGAGCCACCCAGGCACCCCTGTGCTGGCACTCTTTTGAGTACTACAGTTTTGTAGTGTAACATGAAATCTTGTACTGTGATACCTACAACCTTGTTCATTTCTTTTCTTAAAGATTTACTTTTTCATATTAGAGAGAAAGAGGTGGCAGGGGGCAGAGGAGAGGGAGAGAGAATCCCAAGTAGACTCTGTGCTGAGTGTGGAGCCTGACATGGGGCTTGATCTCGTGACCCTGAGAGCATGACCTGAGCCGAAACCAAGAGTTGGACACTTAACTGACTGTGCCAACCAGCTGCCCTTGTTGATTTATTTTTCAAGATTGTTTTGGCTATCTGGGGTCTTCTGTAGGATTATTTGTTCTAGTTCTGTGGTAAATGCTGTTGGTATTTTGATAGGGATTGTATTAAATATATAGATTGCTTTCGGTAGTATGGAACAGTATTTGTTCATATATATGTATATGTAACAGTATTAACAGTATTTGTTTTTCTAATCCATGACTATGGAATATCTTTCCATTTGTTTGTGTCTTCTTCAATTTCTTTCATCAGTATTTAATAGTTTTCAGAGTGTAGGTCTTTCACCTTCTTGAGTATGTTTATTCCTAGGTATTTTGTTATTTTTTGGTGCAATTCTAAATGGAATTCCTTTCTTAATTTCTCTTTCTATTGCTTCATTATTCGTGTATAGAAATGCAGTAGATTTCTGTATGTTGATTTTGTATCCTGCAACTTTGCTGAATTCATTTTTCAGTTCTAGTAGTTCTTCAGTGGAATCTTTTGGGTTTTCTCTATATGGCATCATGTCATCTGCAAATAGTGAAAGTTTTACTTCTTCTTTACAGATTTGAATACTTTTATTCCTTTTTCTTATTTGATTGCTGTGGCTACAACTTCTAATATATGTTGAATAAAAGTGGTGAGAATGGACATCCTTATCTTGTTCCTGATCTAAGGGGCAACCACTCAGTTTTTCACCATTGAATATGATGTTTCCTGTGGGTTTTTCATATAAGACCTTTATTATGTAGGGGTATTTCCCTCTAGATACCTTGCAGAGGATTTTATCATGAATGGATGCTGTACTTTGTCAAAATCTTTCTATGCATCTATTCATATGATCATACAGTTTTTACCCCTCTATTATTTATGTGATGTATTGTATCAATTGATTTATGAATATGAAACAACTTTGAATTCTGTGAATAATTCCCACTTGATCATAATGAATGATTTTTAATGTATTTTTGTAGTTGGCTTACAAATATTTTGGTGAACATTTTTGCATCTATGTTCATCAGAGATATTAGCCTGTATTTCTCCTTTTTTGTAGTGTCTTTATATGGTTTTGGTATCAGGATAATACAAGCCTCATAGAACGAATTTAGAAGTTTTCCTTCCTCTTCTATATTTAGGAATAGTTTGAGAAGGGAAGGTATTAACTCTTCTTTAAATGTTCAGTAGAATTCATCTTTGAAGCCTTCCTACCGTAGAGTTTTGTTTGCTTGGAGGTTTTTTGTTTGTTTGTTTGTTTTTTACTGATATAATATCATTGCTGATAATATGTGTGTTCAAATTTTTTATATCTTCCTGATTCAGTTTTGAGAGGTTATATGTTTCTAGGAATTCATTCATTTCTTCTAGGTTGCCCAATATGTTGGTGTACAATTTTTTGCAATATTCTTATAATCATTTATATTTCTGTAGTGTTGGTTATTTCTCCTCTTTCATTTCTGATTTTGTTTATTCAAGGCTTCTTTCCCTTTTTTTTTTTTTATGATTCTGGCTTAACGTTTATCAGTTTTGTTGATATTTTCTGAGAACCAGCTCCTGGATTCTTCAATCTGTCCTATTGTATTTTGGGCTCTTATTTTGTTTATTTCTGCTCCTATCTTTATTATTTCCTTCCTTCTACTGGCTTTGGGTTTTTTTCTTCTCTTTTTAGTCTCTTTAGGTAAAGGTAGGTTGTTTATTTGATATTTTTATTGTTTCTTGGGGTAGTTCTGTGTTGCTATAAACTTCCTTGTTAGAACAACTTCTGCTACATCCCAAAGATTTTGGACCATCTTTTCATTTTCATTTGTCTCCATGTGTTTTCTGATTTCTTCTTTGGTTTCTTGGCTAATGGATTAATTGTTTAGTAGCATGTTATTTAGCTTTCATGCACTTGTGGTCTTTTTTGATTTTTTTTCATATGTTTGATTTCTAGTTTCATAGAGTTGTGATCAGAAATGGGGTATGGAGTGACCTCAGTCTTTTTGTCTTTGTTGAGACTTGTTTTGTTGCCTAATATGAGATGTATCTGGAGAATGCTCCATGTGCACTTGAAAAGAATGCATTCTACTGTTTTAGGATAGAATATTCTGTATATATCCTTTAAATCCATCTGGTGCTATATGTCATTCAAAACCACTGTTTCCTTGTTGATTTTCTGTTTGATGATTTGTCCATTGATGTAAGCATGGTGTGAAAGTTCCCTAGTATTACTCTTACTTATTTTATGTTTGTTTGTCTGTTTTCTTTTATGTTTGCTTTTAACTGCTTAAATATTTGGTGCTCTCCTGTTGGGTTCATAAATATTTACAATTGTTATAACTTCTTTTTGGATTGTCCCCTTAATGATTATACAGTGTCCTCTTTGTCTCTTGTTACAGTCTTTGTTTTAAAGTGCACTTTGTCTAATACAAGTATTGATAACCTAGCTTTCTTTTCAGGTTCATTTGCATGATAAATGTTTCTCCATCCTCTTACTTTCACTCTGTGTGTGTCTTTAGGTTTGAAATGAGTCTCTTGTAAGCAGCATATAGATGGGTTTGGGGTTTTATCCATTCCATTACCCTATGTATTTTGATTGGATAATTTAATCTTTTAATGTTTAAAGTAATTATTAATTGGTATGTACTTATTGCCATTTTGTTACTTGTTTTACATTTTAAACTTTACTAGTTTTTCTTCATTCCTTTCTTCTCTTGCTCTCTTTTCTCAAGATTATTTGGCTTTCCTCGATGATATACTTGGATTCCTTTCTCTTTATTTTGTACATATCTATTGCTGGTTTTTGACTTGTTATTACCATTTGTTTTGCATATAATCTGTAGAGAGCAATCTGTGTTAAGTTGATGGTCACTTAAGTTTGAACCCATTCTTTACTCCTTTTCTCCACACATTTTAGTTATACAGTGTCAGACTTTACATTGCTTTATTTTATAAGTCATTTGAACTGATTTTTATAGACATATCTCTTCTTTACTGCTTTTTTGCTTCCTACATTCCTTACTCTTGCTTATGGTCTTTCTTTTCCACTCAGAGTCCACTTTAAGATTTCTTGTAGGACTGGTTTAGTGGTCATGAATTCCTTTAATTTTGTTTGTCTGGAAAACTCTTTATCTCTCCTATTTTGAATGATAGCATTGCTGGTTAGAGAGTATTCGCTACAGGTTTGTTTTTTGTTTTTTGTTTTTTTCCTTTCGGCACTTTGAATATATCCTGCTACTTGCTTCTGGTCTGCGAATTTTCTGCTGAATAATCAGCTTATAGCCTTATGGAGTTTCCCTTGTATGTAACTTTTTTTTTCCCTTTATGCTTGTAAAGGGAAACTCTTAATTATGAATTTTTGCCCTCTTAATTAGTATATGTCTTG
Source organism: Lutra lutra (assembly GCF_902655055.1). Lineage (NCBI taxonomy): Eukaryota > Metazoa > Chordata > Mammalia > Carnivora > Mustelidae > Lutra > Lutra lutra. The sequence goes on from NC_062292.1 coordinate 50,076,550, forward strand.
GTGTGGATTCCCTTGAGTTGATTTTGTTGAGGATCTTTGTGCCTCCTGGATCTGGGTTTCTATTTCCATCCACAGATTTAGGAAGATTTCTGCTATCGCTTCTTCAAATCTTCTTCCCCCTTTGCTTTCTTTTCTCCTTCTAGGATCTCTGTAATGCAAATGTTACTATAGTTGTGGTGTTCCTGAGTTTGTTATGTCTACTCATTTTTGTAATTTTTTTTTCTCTCCTTAGCTTGATTAGTTTTTCTTTTCCAGGTGCTGATTTGTTTTTCTCCTTCACCCAGTCTACTATTTATTCCATCTAGTGAATTTTAATTTCATTTATTGTGTTCTTCATCTCTAGTTCTTTTTTATCTAATTGTTAAGGTTCTCACTGATGTCCTCCACTTTTTCTCAAGTTCAGTTACTATCTTTATGATCATTAATTTGAATTCTCTATCAGGCATATTGCTTATCTCCATTTAACTTAGGTCTTTTGCTGTGGTTTTGTCCTGTCTTTTTAATTTTTTTTTTTCATTTGGACATACTCCTTTGTCTCTCATTTTGTCTAACACTCTGTGTATTTTTTTAAGGTTTGTTTTATTTATTTATTTGAGAGTGGGGGGAGGAACAGGGGGGAGGGAGAGGGAGAGGGAAAGAATCCCAAGCAGACTTGTTCTGAGCACAGAGCCCGATGAAGGGCTCAATCCCATGACTCCAAAATCATGACCTGAGCTGAAACCAAGAGACAGATGCTCAACTGACTGAGCCACCCAGGCACCCCACTCTGTGTGTTTCTGAGTTTTAAGAAAAACAGCTATTCTCCTGCACTTGAAAGTAATGGCCTTATGAAGAATACATCCTATAATGTCCTTCCATGCAGTGTCCCCTGTTCAGTAGAACCTGGATATGCAGGGGTGTCTCTTATGTGTGATGTGTACATCCTGCTAATGCAGCTGAGCTGCTTTTTCCTTTAGTCCAATTAGCTACAATGGACTTTGTCTATTTGGGGCAGTGTTTGTGTCCTTTGATGTTATTAGCCCAGTCTGTTGATGCTTTGGCCTTAAGTTAATTCAGACCAGGCATTTACCTGAGATGGAGCAACACAAACTGCTGGGCACTTACCCTATATTGTTCCCTGAGAGGCTTTTTCTGATGGATGGAGCCTGCAGTCAGACCAGTTGTCTGATGCCAACCCACTGCTGGAGCCTCTGTCTGGTGTGTGTCCTTATCTTTCCCTCTCTTTGCGACAGGAGTCACTTTGGAGTTGTGTTGGCCATGGTGGTGGTTGCTTGCACACTGCTAGGCCTGTGACACTACCCTCTATGGGTTTTATCCAAGAAGATATTGGAAAGGGTGGATCCTCTGAAGCACACTCCTAAGGGGCAGGGCTGTGGTGTAAGCAAGCTTTTAGTGTCCCCAGTCCTCTGCTTGAGAGGCCTAGAAATGCTGGGACTGAAGTGGACCTGTCTGGAGAGGTGAATCTCTGGAAGAACAGGACAGTGGTTCTTGCAAGCTTTGCATGCCTGAGTACTCTGAAGGAGGGGTCCTGCAATGCCTGGACTGAGGCAGACTATCTGGAGGGGTGCATTGGTGGAAGCACAGTGTGGGAGTGGTGACAGTGCTAGCAAGTTAGGTAGTGAATCCTGCAGTTGTATTTTTGCTGGGGATTGGGTGCCTTCTGACTCCTTTGTTCATGGAGAAGTTCCCCAGGGATATCTGTCCAACTGACTCTCTCTCCAGTGTGCCCCAGACACCTTTCAAAGTGTTGCTTCTATGTTGTATCTGTTGTATCTCTTGGTCTGTTTTTTATGCTGTCTCCTGAAGGGCAGAGACTTAGTTTCCTCTTGCCCTCCTGGGGCACCAATGATCTTTTAAAATTTCAGTTTTTAATTCTTTCTGGTTGAAATAACTCATGAAACTCGGCCCCTCTGGTTTTTAAAGCCAAATATTATGAGGATTCATCTTCTCCAAGTGGGATTCCTGGTATGAGGTTCTGTTTTTCTTCCCTCTCTATACTGTGATTCCCTGCCTCCCAAGGGTAGACCCATGAGTTCATTTAGCTCCAGACCATGTCTCTACCTTTACTACCCTCTTGAATGTGGCTTATTCTCTACATTTAGTTGTGGGGTTTGTTCTCTTAGTCTTAGGCTCATTTTATGGTTATTTATACTGATATGGGTATTATTTAGTTGTAACCATGGAACAAGGTGAGCTTAGGGTCCTCCTATTCCACCATCTTCCCCAGAAGTCTAAAATATTTTATTTTACCTTTATTATCTAGTGCTTACTCTTTCTTTTTTTAGATTCACATATCTAGTCTGTATCAGTTTCATTCTGTGTGGAAAGTTTTGTTTTGCAGGGAAGTTCTGTTTACAATGAATCCTGTCACTTTTTATTTGTCTGAGAAAGTCATTCTTTTTTTTCCCCCTTATGATTGGTAATATTGCTGCATATAGAATTCTAGTTTATTTCCTCTGGTCTCCTTTTCCACCATTTCAAATATTTAATTTTGCCTTCCTTTTCCTCACTTTGTTTCTGATGAGGAGTCTGCTATAATTTTTTATTCTAGTATCTCTATAGATAGGACATTTTTTTCTTTGATTTTCTGGAGTTTAAGTAACATTACTACATGGGGTGGTTTATGATTTGTTTGTTTGTTTTTCAGTCCATCTTGTTTTCTGAGTTTTCTGGATATATACAATTTGGTATAATTACTTTTGGAAAGTTCTTGGTCATAATTACTTCAAATATGTCTTTGAATTTGTTCTTTCTTTTCCTTCTGTATTCCAATTTTGTTTATTTAACATCTTTTAAAATTGTCCCACAGTTATTTGACGTTCTATTATGTGTGAGTGTGTTTTCATTAATTTCCTCTTAAATTATCAATTGTGCATGTTTCTATTGACCTGTTTTCAAGCCTATGATTTCTGGCCATGTCAAGTTTACTGATGATCTTGTTGAAGCTATTATTCATCTCCTTTGCTGTGTTTTGATTTATACCATTTCCTTTTGATTCTTAAGTTTTCATCTATTTGCTTATGTTACTCATCTATTCTTGGTTGTTTACTTTCTCCATTAGAGCTCTTAGCATATTAATTATGCTTGTTTAAGTTATCTTCATTATAATCCCTACATCTGTCTCATATGTGAGTCTGATTCTGATGGTTGCTTTTGTTTCTTTAGGGGATTTTCTTTTCTTATCTTTTAGAATGCCCTCTAATTTTTTGTTGAAAAATGAACACAGTATATTGTGTAATGAAACATGAGTTAAATAGGTCTTTAGTGTGGAATACATGTAACTCTCTCTAGGAGTTGGGCTGTGCTTAGTATTTGCTATAACTATAGGTGTTAGAGACTTCAAATTCCTTTAGTGCCCTCATTTTTGAGTCCTATATTTACTTTGTGTTTTCCTAAGTATTCCTTTTTGTAGCTTTGTAGTTTGTATAAAGTGGAAAACAGGACTTAATCTCTTTATGCCTTTGAAGACTCATGGCTTTATAAAATTTACTTAACTCCTTTCCATTATGTTCTTTTTGACTTTGTGTTCTTCAAAATAATTTCATGACCTTAACTTGACTTCCAAAATAAGTTTCTTCTAATGGGAGAGGAATATATTGATGGGAAACAAGAGGAAGGTTATCTAGGTAGTTACAGTTTTCATGGTAAATGAATATATTGACCTTCTCCTTAATAAACTAGTGTTCTGTGAATTTGGTTAGCTTATGGCAAGCTGTTAGGGCCTAATAAACTCTTTAATCATGGGGGGGAAGACTTGAAACTGAGGTAATTGACACTAAGACTCTTAAGGAAAATGATATATACCACTTAAGGAAATCTGAGTATATAGATAATCTAGAATTTGCAAATATAAGTTATATTATTCACTATTACTTTTCATTGGTTATTGGATACTGTTGAGGAGACATGCTGACCTTGGCACATTAACAGTGCCCAAAATGCAACACAACTAACTTAGCAAAATGCAATTAGCTAAATGGATTATTAATATAATCATTGCTGTGGGCACTAATTAAGATGAAAATTAATTTCATGACCTGGTATAAGAAAACATCTATTCACATAAATTATCACCATTATAGAAAACTGTTTGCCTAAGAAGCCACATCTTTAAAAGGATAAGAATAAACCACCTTATAATAATTATTTTTCATAACCATCTAGTAATTGTCCATGAATACAAATTAAGTGTTTTATAGGACTTTGTATGACAAATGTTAGGATTAACAATGATCTAAACTTACTGTTTAGATTTTCTTTTCAAAATCTTTATTTGTTTGAATGGAAAGCTAGGTAATTATAAACTATAATAAAATACTAAATTTTTAGGACTTGCAATTCAGTTTTCAAATATTTAGGTGGGTAAGAATATTATACTAGTTCTTCAAAGCTGTCAATTTTTAAGTGGATTTAAAGCAACTCAAGATAGAAAAAAAAAAAAACCTTTAAAAAATTTGGCTTACTTAAGAAAAGAGCTTTATTTGTAGAGCATTCAGTCACTTGTTAAATATTAGTTGAATTTACCTCTAAGCTAATAATAGAAAGTTAAAGCAAAATACATAAAAAACTCATGCCTATTTGTACTGATAGTACAGAGATAGAAGCAACCAGGTTCCTGCTCTGCATAAGATTAAAATCCTAAGACACAGACTGATTCTTTCAATATAAAGTGATAAAACAGGGTTAAGAATATGATGACTAATACAAAGATAAGACTCTGTAAAAGTTGTATTGATTATTTGCGAGATGTTAGGCCAGTTATGTAAATTATCAAATGTGATCTGAAAATTTCATAGGGCTGATAATATTGTTTCCCTATTTACAAAGATAAGTAAATTGCCTAATTTATTGATATTAATTGCTAGAGTCAGGATTTAAATCCAAACAATGTGATGCCAGTGCTTCATAAATCCATGATAATAAAGGCAGGTTTAAGGCAGAGCATGTTGGGGTAACATTACAGTTCTTTTTTTGGTAGCCACTAAAAGTTGGGAAAATGCGAGAGAATATAAAGATAATTGAAAAAAATACTTCGGATGATAAAAATTTAGAAAATAAAAATTCAAATGTTTTCCCTACAAAATACAGTAATACTGCTAAGCCTCCATACTAGTTGGCATTACTAGAAAATTTAGATGAGATGGCCACTTGGGTGGCTCAGTTGAGCATTTGACTCTTAATCTCAGCTCAGGTCTTGATCTCAGGGATGTGAGTGTGAGCCCAGTGAGGAGCCTACTTAAAAAAAAAAAAAAAAAAGAAAAAGAAAAAAAAAAAAAAAGGAAGGAAGGGGACTTTATATGTGAGGAGAAACAACTCTGTATTGGAAGTTGTTATAGCTCTGGAAAAGAAGTTGCTCAGGTTATGAAGGTAGTTTAGGGAATATGTACTTGTGATGATACTAAGTATTATGAAAATGTTAGTAGTTGATGAGGAATGAAATCAAATAGGACTAATCTTATTTTAGAAATATAAAAAATAAGTAAAGAGTAGTTGAAAAAATATTCTCTGTCTAAACTAAGAACTAAAAGTAAAAGGGCTTGAAATAAAAAAGAGAAAGATGTAATAGGCATATTATAATGTAAATTAAAAAAAGATATATAGTTGTTTTGATCACATAAAACAAATATATTCATTGTTTCAGAAGAAAAACTCCACAGTATTCAAATAACATTGTCTTGTACTCCACCCATATTATAGTAACACAGCAGCAGAAAGTGACTAAGAGCAGGGACACCTGGCTTGCTCATTAGGTTAAGCCTTTGCTTGTGGCTCAGGTCATGATCCCAGGATCCTGGGATTGAATCCCACATCAGCCTCCTTGCTCAGCAGGGAGACTGCTTCTCCTCTGCCTGCTGCTTCCCCTGCTTGTGTATGCTCTCTCTCTCTCTCTCCCTCCCTCTCTGACCAATAAGTATATAAAATCTAGAAAAAAAGAAAGTGACCAAGAGCAGTTCTTATCTGGTCCAGAACAAATATATCACTGCAAGACACTTGGCAGGAATGGGGGAGGAGAGGGAATCTTGGATGGATTAAACAGAGGGAACAGAGGCAGGAATTCTGACTTTGTGTAACACGTCACATCCAGAATGAAAGCATGAAGAATTCTTGATCCTGCATAGACTCATCTTTCTACTACTACCACAGTCACAAGTCAGTGTGAATCACTCAGATGATAAGACACACTGTCGCATTTCAGCATCTCCTTATGAACAACTTTCTGGACAGAGACAGCAGAGCTCATCCTTTTGGAAAAAGAACTGGGATTGTAGTACTAATGTCAACTTGTTGACTTGACTGTTCTTTCACTTAATTATTGCCAAGGAGGATGCTTTCTTCCCCAAATAAGGAGAAGAGAGGAATTTTTTCAGCATTTCCATACAACTTTTCCCGTGAAAGTTATAGATGGTGGCAGTTACTCCCAGGAGCAGTAGCCCTTAATACAGTTATTTCTTGTTATAGTTGAAAAGATGAGTGGGAAAGAGGGGGTGAGAAACAGTAGAGCGACAATTTCTTTCCTCAAGGTTATTAAGTAAGTTTTGTCAAATACCTTCTGAAACACTCATCAAAAATCTTCAAGAGCTTTGTTAAGACACATATATTTTGTAAACTTGGTATTTTCAGGCTAAAACAGCTCCTACTCCTGTGTTTTTGTCTGTTTGCTTATTTGTTTAATCAGTGTCCATAGTGGCCTAAATTTTTTTTTAATTTTTTATTTTTTCAGCATAACAGTATTCATTATTTTTGCACCACACCCAGTGCTCCATGCAATCCGTGCCCTCTACAATACCCACCACCTGGTGCCCCCAACCTCCCACCTCCCACCCCTTCAAAATTCTCAGATCGTTTTTCAGAGTCCATAGTCTCTCATGTTCACCTCCCCTTCCAATTTCCCTCAACTCCCTTCTCCTCTCCATCTCCCCTTGTCCTCCATGCTATTTGTTATGCTCCACAAATAAGTGAAACCATATGATAATTGACTCTCTCTGCTTGACTTATTTCACTCAGCAAGAAAGAACAAGAACCATATGATACTCTCCATAGATGCTGAAAAAGCATTTGATAAAGTACAGCATCCCTTCCTGATCAAAACTCTTCAAAGTGTAGGGATAGACGGCACATACCTCAATATTATCAAAGCCATCTATGAAAAACCCACCGCAAATATCATTCTCAATGGAGAAAAACTGAAAGCTTTTCCGCTAAGGTCAGGAACACGGCAGGGATGTTGGTTATCACCACTGCTATTCAACATAGTACTAGAAGTCCTAGCCTCAGCAATCAGACAACAAAAGGAAATTAAAGGCATCCAAATCGGCCAAGAAGAAGGCAAACTATCACTCTTTGCAGATGATATGATACTATATGTGGAAAACCCAAAAGACTCCACTCCAAAACTGCTAGAACTTGTACAGGAATTCAGTAGTGTCAGGATATAAAATCAATGCACAGAAATCAGTTGCATTTCTCTACACCAACAACAAGACAGAAGAAAGAGAAATTAAGGAGTCCATCCCATTTACAATTGCACCCAAAACTATAAGATACCTAGGAATAAACCTAACCAAAGAGACTAAGAATCTATACTCAGAAAACTATAAAGTACTCATGAAAGAAATTGAGGAAGACACAAAGAAATGGAAAAATGTTCCATGCTCCTGGATTGGAAGAATAAATATTGTGAAAATGTCTATGCTACCTAAAGCAATCTACACATTTAATGCAATTCCTATCAAAGTACCATCCATTTTTTTCAAAGAAATGGAACAAATAATCCTAAAATTTATATGGAACCAGAAAAGACCTCGAATAGCCAAAGGAATATTGAAAAAGAAAGCCAAAGTCGGTGGCATCACAATTCCGGACTTCAAGCTCTATTACAAAGCTGTCATCATCAAGACAGCATGGTACTGGCACAAAAACAGACACATAGATCAATGGAACAGAATAGAGAGCCCAGAAATGGACCCTCAACTCTATGGTCAACTCATCTTCGACAAAGCAGGAAAGAATGTCCAATGGAAAAAAGACAGCCTCTTCAATAAATGGTGTTGGGAAAATTGGACAGCCACATGCAGAAAAATGAAATTGGATCATTTCCTTACACCACACACGAAAATAGACTCAAAATGGATGAAGGATCTCAATGTGAGGAAGGAATCCATCAAAATCCTCGAGGAGAACACAGGCAGCAACCTCTTCGACCTCAGCCGCAGCAACATCTTCCTAGGAACATCACCAAAGGCAAGGGAAGCAAGGGCAAAAATGAACTATTGGGATTTTATCAAGATCAAAAGCTTTTGCACAGCAAAGGAAACAGTGAACAAAACCAAAAGACAACTGACAGAATGGGAGAAGATATTTGCAAATGACATATCAGATAAAGGGCTAGTGTCCAAAATCTATAAAGAACTTAGCAAACTCAACACCCAAAGAACAAATAATCCAATCAAGAAATGGGCAGAGGACATGAACAGACATTTCTGCAAAGAAGACATCCAGATGGCCAACAGACACATGAAAAAGTGCTCCATATCACTCGGCATCAGGGAAATACAAATCACAACCACCATGAGATATCACCTCACACCAGTCAGAATGGCTAAAATTAACAAGTCAGGAAATGACAGATGCTGGCGAGGATGCGGAGAAAGGGGAACCCTCCTACACTGTTGGTGGGAATGCAAGCTGGTGCAACCACTCTGGAAAACAGCATGGAGGTTCCTCAAAATGTTGAAAATAGAACTACCCTATGACCCAGCAATTGCACTGCTGGGTATTTACCCTAAAGATACAAACGTCGTGATCCGAAGGGGCACGTGCACCCGAATGTTTATAGCAGCAATGTCTACAATAGCCAAACTATGGAAAGAACCTAGATGTCCATCAACAGACGAATGGATAAAGAAGATGTGGTATATATACACAATGGAATACTATGCAGCCAGCAAAAGAAATGAAATCTTGCCATTTGCGACGACGTGGATGGAACTAGAGGGTATCATGCTTAGCGAAATAAGTCAATCGGAGAAAGACAACTATCATATGATCTCCCTGATATGAGGGAGAGGAGATGCAACATGGGGGGTTGCGGGGGTAGGAGAAGAGTAAATGAAACATAGTGGCCTAAATTTTGACAACACCAAGTCCAATTTTATCTTTCTAGTTGCTGCACACTCAGCAGCATTTGGCAATTTCTCCCACTCCCTCTTTCTTAGAACAGTTCAACTTTCTAGGATTTGGTGGAAGTGTATGCACACATGAGAACATCTGAACTGATTTTGTTTTGTTATGAGATATATGGTTGAGAGATCCTTTCCCAAAGTGGAAAATCATGTTTTTGCTATCTCCATTCTAAATAATTCTGTTAGTACATTGGGTAAAGAGAGAGTATTAAAAGCTTGAAAGCTCCAGGGGCGCCTGGGTGGCTCAGTGGGTTAGGCCGCTGCCTTTGGCTCAGGTCATGATCCCAGGTCCTGGGTTCAAGCCCCACATCGGGCTTTCTGCTCAGCAGGGAGCCTGCTTCCTCCTCTCTCTCTGCCTGCCTCTCTGCCTACTTGTGATTTCTCTCTATCAAATAAATAAATAAAATCTTTAAAAAAAAAAAAAAAAAAAGCTTGAAAGCTCTGAAGCATTTGGAGAGGACCTGAACTAATGTTTTAACACTGAAGTTAAATAGGAGAGTTGTTCTGCGTTTGGTTGTTTGTACTTCCTTTCTCTATTTTTATTATGGGTTCTCAAGATTCCCTCTGTTTAGAGAATTCTAAGGATATCCTTAAGGATTCTAAAGAATCCTTCAATAGGTTATTAAAATAGAAAAGCGAATCCTTATTTCTGGTGCTTTAGGTAATAGAATACTATTTGATATATTGTTTTGACACCAGACAATTTGATAGGTGAAGTAAATGAGACTGAAATTGTAATTTCATGGAGTAATAAGGTTTTTGTTTTTTAAGGGAAGGATTATAAAAAAAAAATGTTTGCACTATGCCAGCTATTATTTGCTCAAATCATTTTAACACATTGGCTTTTCTTAAATTTTCTTAGATTTACTTATAGTTTGGTGAAAGATGAAGATTGCAGGATCTAATAAAATAGTCATCTTTCCTATTGTTAAAAGTATTTTTATATTGTATTCCCAAAAAGCAGGTAAAGTTATGAATGTAAAATGCAACTTTAGCTATAGAAATTTGAAATCAACCTAATGTATCTTCTTATAGAAATTTCTAGCTCTTGTGAGGAATTTCTATGGCCTGATAAAAATGTTGGAAAACAAACACTATTTGAAACTGATTTGGTTAATAAGACATAAAATTAAAGCCCTCATTCAGTGAAGTGGATCACATGGTAAATAAGGGCCTAGAGTTCCAAGAATCAGGATTTTTTTACTGAAGCTATTCGCTTTAGAAATAACTTTTTATATCTATTTTTTTTTCAAGTGATGTTGGTATCAAATTCTGATTGCTGATTTTCTGCAAAAGACCTGAAAATAGAAAAATTCTCTGGCTGAGCAACTCTAGGTCTGTGGGTGGGCATCAAGGATTGAGTATACCCAATGGGTAACCAGCTACAGGATTGTAATCAAGAGAAACTACAATCAACTTTCAGGGAAGAAAAAGTTCTACAATGGAGCCACTTGCTGAATCTGTTGCTGTCTTTCTCGGTCATCATTAAACTCAGAAAATGGACCCTGTGTCTTCAATCCTTATCCACTTCTTCAAAAGCTGTTTTCTTTCCCCCTGTATGGTACCCCCCAAAAAAGCTATTTCATTTTCATTAAGTGAAATTTTTTCAACTCTTCAGCTCCCATTTTAAATCTTTTCTTCTAGAAACTCTTCATTTGTTGGTATTCCTCAAGGTTGCGATTTTAGTTTTCTCTTGTAGTATGTTCCTACTAGAGGAAAGCATTCATGACCTTAATTGCCAAAATTCTACTAGCTGTCAAGTCTGTAATTTTAGATATTATTCTCCCCTGAGATTCAAACCCAACTTTCACACAGCATGTCAAATTTACCACAAATGGTGCAAATGCAGAGTGTTAAAGCCAAGATGATTATTTGCCTCCATGCCTTTAATCTGCTGCTAATCCCAAGAATCCATAGAAGTGACCTTTCCAGTGAGAAATGTTCATTATATTCAACTACTTCTTGGGCAGCCATGTTTTATCTGCCATCACTTTGTCACTTATGAATCAAAATGTCTCCTACTTCTTTCTTCCTGTCTTAATTCAAGCCTTTGGTTTTTACTCTATAAATGATTTCCACATTCTATTTATTAATATTTCTTCTCCTTTCTTGCCATTAGAATGTCTAAAATAGTCTTTTTGTATTCTCATTGTTAAAAACAACAAGAACAAATACCTTCCACTCACTTTTTTCCATTGCATTTTTGCATTGTGTGTGTGTGTGTGTGTGTGTGTGTGTGTGTGTGTGTGTGTGTATTCTGCTATTAGGAAGAATTTATATATATATATGTAGAATTTTACATACATATATAAAATTTGTATTTTGAAGTTTGTCTGCAAATGGGAGTAAATGGGCAAGTCCTACATAGGAATGGATCAGAAAGACTAGGTAGAAAGTTCTTACATTGGTTCAGGTGATAGATGATAATGGCTAAGTCAGAATAGTGAGAGTGAATAGGAGGAAACAGAATTGTGAAATATTCAACAGTTGAAATCAACAAGACCTAGGTCTTTTTTGGTTTCAGAATGTAAAGGTGTTTATTTTCAGATAATTTGATATACATCTAAGATGTAAGTAAAAAGATTACATGAGCATAGATCTTTTAAGAAATGGTTTTAGAGTCAGAAATACCCAAAGAAAAACCATATCCAAAGGGAATCATCCTAGTGGAGAGATTATCAGGGAGAATCCAGAGTGACGCAGAAAGATCTAGGATGAAGCCATCAGTATTGCCAGCATTAAAGAGAGAATTGGGGTTAGCAAAAAACACTTGAAAATGAGTTGTCATAGAATTCAAAGAAAATCAGTTGTGTGTTAATGCTTTGGTTGGTGAGAGAGGTTGGGAGGAGAATAGTAATCTTTTTACCATTCCTTCAGGTATTGCCTTAGATGGGAATTTTGTTTCTTTTCTGATCATATGCTTGTTTTCTCTCTCTCTCTCTTTCCAAGGACTTACATTATTTGGCCAGAAAATTACTTCTTACCTGAGTTGGTTATATTTTTCATCCAGCTAATTTTTTAAAGGAATTTTTAGTAAAGCCAGACTCTCTGGGCCTCTGCCTCAGTTATATATCCCTGCTGTATTCCAGTCTTGTTACAAGTAAAAGTAATTATACTATATTAGAAGTCATAAGGTCTTTACAAGTAATCAAGAGATTAGAAATGTCTGCACCAAAGCAACCATCAGTAGAAAGGCAAATAATTCCATCATGTCCATCTTTGGTTTAATAAAAACCACAACTGAGAAGAAAATTAGAGAGATCCTTGTACAGCCCTATAGAAGAGATCTTTTGCTCTACATGAAATATTTCTCCTTGACAAAAGAACCAGGGCACTAAAGGATACCAATAATATGATAAAGTCGTAAACCTTTTGTAATTCTTGGAGTTGAATTCTCTGAGCAGAGGAAGAATATTTTATTATATGTTAGTAATAGCCATGCAGAGAAATCACTCACAAAAACATGGCAGTGCATGAGAGGTGGATTATCAGTTCTTGTACATGTGCTAAGTGGATCAGAAGTGCTTCTCTTTCTGACCACGTATACTGCAACATTTTTGCATGAATTTACATTCAGACCCCTTATACAGTAAGTGATTAAATTTCAAATAACTTCATTTTTAAAAAAAATTATTTATTTGACAGACAGATCACAAGTAGGCAGAGAGGCAGGCAGAGAGAGAGGGGGAAGCAGGCTCCCTGCTGAGCAGAGAACCCAATGCAGGGCTCAATCCCAGGACCCTGAGACCACGACCCGAGCTGAAGGCAGAGGCTTTAACCCACTGAGCCACCCAGGCACCCCTAACTTCATATTTTTAATCTGCAAATTAAATTCAATATATAATTATTATTTAAACTATATTTCCATCTAATTAATCTATGCACATGGTTAAAAACCTAAGAATATAGGCTTATAAGACTCACTTTTTAGCCACAGTCCCCCTTTTTAAAATTTTATTTAAATTCAATTAATCAACATATATTGGATTATTAGATTCAAAGGGAGAGTTCAGTGATTCATCATTTGCATATAATGCCTAGTGCTCATTACATCACCCATATACCCCATCCCCCCCACACCTCCTTTCCAGGAACCCTCAGTTTGTCTCTTATGGTTTGTTGCCTTCTATGATTTCATCTTGTTTTATTTTTTCCTCTCTTCCCCTATGATCCTCTGTTTTGTTTCTTACATTTTTGTTAAAATTTTGTTTTAAATTTGTTTCTTAAATCTCACATATAAGTGAGATCATATAATTGTCTTGCTCTGACTGATTTATTTCACTTAATGTAATACAGTCTAGTTCCAGCTATGTCATTGCAAATGGTAAAATTTCTTTTTTGATGGCTGAGTACTATTCCATTACACACACACACACACACATACACACACACAAACAAACATATCCCACATTTACTTTATCTATTCATCTGTCTATGGACATCTGGGCTCTTTTCATAGTTTGGCTATGTGGACATTGCTGGATAAATTTGGAGTGCAGGTGTCCTTTTAGATAACTATGTTTGTGTCCTTTGGGTAAATACCTAGTAGTACAATTCCTGGGTCATGGAGTAGCTCTGTTTTTAACTTTTTGAGGAACCTCCATACAGCTTTCCAGAGTGGCTATACCAGCTTGCATTCCCACCATCAGTGTAAGAGGGTTCCCCATTCTCCACATTCTCACCAATATTAGTTGTTTCCTGACTTGTTAATCCCAGTTCCCTTTTTTTAAAAGGTAAACATGTTTAACCCTAATTTTTAAATCTAAATCAGCAATAGTGATATTACTAGGTTCTCTATTTAACTGTTTTAGACAATAATATGTTAACTTGCTTAAACCACTCCTTTCTTACTCTTCTCACATCTTTTCAATATAGTTACTAATAATTTTAGTTTTTTCTGTTAGTTTTGCAATTTTAAATAATGTTATTCTACCTGTTTTTACATGTTTTCTCTTAGAGTTTAAAAGAATATTTTAATTTCATATTTTGCTAGGTGAGAATATTAATGCCTAAAGTATTTAACAACTTCTATGGTGCACAAATTTTGTAGAGTGGATTCTGAACTCTTGACCAATCAGGAGAGACCCAGTCAGTGAACAGCCTTTTATGGGTAGAAACTTCTGCACTTTCTTTTGGCATCCCTCCTCACTTTTGACTCTCAGTCTCGTCATCTTCATTTTTCTCTTTATAGTTTTAAAAAATTAGGATGCCTGGGTGGCTCAGTTGGGCAAACATCTGCCTTCAGCTCAGGTCATGATCCTGGAGTTCTGGGATCAAGTCTTATTCTGGGCTTCCTACTCAGCAGGGAGCATCCTCCCTTTTCTCATGCTTTCTCTCTCTCTCTCAAATAAATAATTTATAATATATATTATATATGAAATATATAATATAATATAATAATATAATAAATTAATTTTACTTCCTCTTCTGAAATCCTAAGACTGGTATCTGTGTTTTATCTGTATTTTATATTTTGAGTGTTTCTCAGGCTTAATTACACAACAGAAAAATCTAGAGCATTTTTACAAATAAGCTCATGACTGGGCACTGATACCAGACATTTCTTATTTAATTGCTTTGAAGACAGAGTTAAGAATTACTCATCTATAGCTCAAATATAAATCATGAATTTAATAAAATATTTCTAATCCCTTTATGTAAATGGTGCTCATAACCAAAGATTGCATTTTCTTATGTGAAGAATAGTGTGTGTGTGTGTGTGTGTGTGTGTGTGTGTGTGTGTGTGATTTTACTTTATTTTGTACATAGTATGTCCTCAAACTTTTCACGTAATCAGCTACTCTGTTGAAGTGTTTTATTTTGCTTTGTTTTCTCCTGGAGGTTTCTATAAGCTATCATTCCAGTTTTTTAAGTCCTCCCATAGGAAAAAATATTTTGATTTGCTGTAGAATATTAGATAAAAGTCACTTTCCTTTAGAAATGTAAAGGCATTGTTCAGTCGTCTAAGTTTGTGATGAGAACTCTAATCTTGCTCTTGTGTAGATAACTTATTCTCTGAAATTTTTAGAGGCATGTGAGATTTTTTAATATGTTTAACATCATTGGTGTTATACAGTTTCACAATATTTGCCAATGTGTAGTTATTTTTTTTTCTTTAAAAGGGTTTGCCCTATGTACTTGGATGGCACTTTTTAAGTCTAGTGACTACTACAGCATGAAAAGCACCATGGAATTATCATTTTCCTAGTCCTCACTTCCATTTTCTCGCTTCTCTCTTTTTAATATTTTTGTTGGTAATATGTGGCTGATGTGAATGGTTTGAAGGGTTTGATTTATAGATCCATTTCTGTACTTTCAGTGAAAGCTCCTTTCACACACCCACATCTCAGTCTACCCCTCGCTCCTTGGTACGTGGGAGTACTGAGTTTCAGGAGCTTTGCAGGCAGTTGTCTCCTCATATATACTGTAGAGATTCATCCTTTCCCCCAACCCCCATCTCAATCACCAATATTCCAAAAGCTTTCTGGGATAAGTATACATGTTGAAAAATCTAGTTGACTAATGTTCTACCATTTTGATCCTTCCTGTCTCCCTTCCTTCCCTCCTTCCTTGTATTTCTTTTCCTCCTCTCCCCTTGTACTCCCATCCCTCTTTCTTCTCCTCCTCTTCTTACTTCTTTTTGTTTATTCTCTACCAGTGGCACATTGTCAGGTTCTTGGGAGTGGAAAGAAATAAAACCAGATGACTTTTTATCTTTGAATATAAGCCAGTTTATTCTAAAAAAAAAACTTCACCATAGAATGTATTATTTCTATACTATTAATATTGCTATACAAAGATAGACATTATGAACTTACATATTTAAAGTCATTGTATCGGCAGAAAGTGTTGTCCCTCTTTGATACTGTACAAAGTAATAAACTACTATAATGAGTGACCATAAACTACTGGATACCTTTAGATAGATTTCTTGTATTCTTTTTTCTTTATTTATTTTTTTTCTTTTTCTTCATTTCTTAAAATTTCCATGTTACTGTTTCTTCCTTTGTATGTTTTTTTTTTCTGCCACATTTACATTGCTTTCTTACTTCTTTTGCAATTCCTACAAATAGGATTTTGAATTCCTTTTTGAAAGAGGCATAAGTCTGGGACGCCTGGGTGGCTCAGTTGGTTAAGCCGCTGCCTTCGGCTCAGGTCATGATCCCAGGGTCCTGGGATCGAGTCCCGCATCGGGCTCCTTGCTCAGCAGGGAGCCTGCTTCTCTCTCTGCCTCTGCCTGCTGCTCCCCCTGCTTGTGTTCTCCCTCTCTCTCTCTCTCTCTCTCTGACAAATAAATAAATAAAATCTTAAAAAAAAATAAAATAAAAAAAAAGAAAGAGGCATAAGTCTATCATTTTCATGTTCAAATGCATTTCCATGTTCAAGATGACTACTACACATTCTATTTAATGTGACCGAAGTATTTAATGTGGTAAAACAAAACAAAACAAAACAAAATCATTGAATATACAATGAGAGGGGCACCTGAGTGTCTCAGTCATTAAGTGTCTGCCTTCTGCTCAGGTCGTGATCCTGGGGTCCAGGGATTGAGCCCTGCATAGGGCTCCCTGCTTGGTGGGGAGCCTGCTTCTCCCTCACCCACTCCCCCTACTTGTCTTCCCTTTCTCTCTCTCTTTCTCTCTCTGCTAAATAAATAAATAAATTTTTAAAACAAACAAAACAAGAATATGGAATGAGAGGCCCTGGATATCAGTGTTTAATCTGCCACATATAAGGTCCTATGAATTTGAGCAAGTTATTAAAACTCCCTGAAATTCATATTAATGATTTATAAAATGGAGCGTAGAACAACACATCTTCATTGGCTATTCTATCAAAGAGTTTTAGAAACCTTAAAAGTGGGCGCCTGGGTGGCTCAGTGGGTTAAGCCACTGCCTTCGGCTCAGGTCATGATCTCAGGGTCCTGGGATTGAGTCCCGCATCAGGCTCTCTGCTCAGCAGGGAGCCTGCTTCCCTCTCTCTCTCTCTCTCTCTGCCTGCCTCTCCGTCTACTTGTGATATCTCTCTGTCAAATAAATAAATAAAATCTTAAAAAAAAAAAAAGAAACCTTAAAAGTGCATCAAATGTACAACATTAATTAAAACTTAAAATAATTTTATGTGAACATTGCTTTTACTATAAAGATGAGTTTTCCACCTTGTGCTATAATTAATAAGAAACAGTCATTAAATGCTTAAAAAATACATTTGACAAACCTGTCTTTTGGTCAGAATATATTATTTAAATTTGAAAGTGCTTCGTATAAGAGCGCTTGAGTAATTTAAATGATTTTTTCTTTCATACACTGTGACAGGTCTGTAAATTGTTATATTGATCTGCAGGAGTTATGCAGTCTATAAGCTATTAGATCAGACAATGAATAAATATAAATCTTGAGAGTATTTTAAAGAGAAACACACACAGAGGAAAAAAACTCTTTTATATGTTTTCCACTTTAGCTGAGATTACTTGGTTGATTAATTAGGTCCTCAATATATAGACTAATTTTATTTATATGCTCCACTTTTGAAAGATTATCTATGGTGGATTTTTTTTCTCTTATGCAGATCAAATCATGCGTATCAAACAGTGGTGCAGAGAGGAAAAGCAACAATATTTCAGCTCAGTGGTTTTCAATTAATCAGCCTGGGAGAGGTGATATGAATTGGAAATTCATAGGTCCAAAGAGTATCTGATGAGTTTTGACAGAAGGCCTATTATCTACTAAATATTTTTAGCACCTAACTCAGATACCATGAAAACAATTATTTATCATCTAAATCAAATATCATGGACTTTATTAACAACAGGCAGAGTAAATTTTTATAATACTTTAACATTTCATAATATTTTACTATATAATTTATTGTAGAAGTGACAACCTAACTTCTAGATAGTTAGATATTATTGATATCAAACTCTAAAGTCCAGTAACATCATTGGTCCACCAATAATTTTATTTGACCCAAGTTTTATTAGATGCAATGTTATCTCTTACTACCCATCATCTACATTTTTAAATTATACTTTTATCAGCTAGCTAACAGCTCAAACATTTCCTAGAACCTAGCGCGCCAAACCAAAACACAGAATAATTCTTTATTAGGTCACACATGGTAAAGTGTCTCTCATGCATCTTAAAACACATTTTTCAAAAGTATAGGGATCCTTAAGTCAAATATGGGGTTTAAATATATATAAATATATATATATATTTATATATACATATATAAAAATATAAATATATATATATATATATAACTTTCTGAATGAATAACAAGTCTTGATGAATACCTAAAAGTGGCAATAAATTTGTAAAAATGCATTTCTGTTCTCTAGAAGCTATCCAAAACCAGATATACATGTAAGTGATCCATTTAGACCATTCTGTTTTTTTTTTTTTTTTTAAAGAAACACACATATGAATATACTTCCAGGTAGTTTCATTGCTGCTAGAAAGATTGGTACATATTGTCAGCTCAAGATGAGGTGGGATGGGATTAAAATATTCCTAGGTGGAGAGAGCCTCATTCTCATTGTCCCAAGAAGAGGGGAGTAGAAGTTTGGCTCAGTATCTGTGTGTTCCAGAAAATATTGTATTACCCTCTTCTGAGGATTTTAGATATAGAGAAAAAACAGTAGCAATATTTTAACTTTTTATGAGTTAACCGTCTAATAGCTATGATTCTTATCGCTCATCACCAATTGTACCTAATTGTTTCACTTGTAATTCTACCAAGTGATATCAAATTATTTTAAGTCTGAGCCAACCCTTATGTCATAATAGCTAAATGCTCTGAATTTAGATTTTAACTAATTTTATCAGTAGTCTGTAACTGTTTTAAGAAGTATCACTCTGTTGTACTTGAACAAGGGAAAAATGACCCTAGATTACCTGGGTATTTCAATCTGCTAAGGTAAGAATTTCAATGTAGAGTGTAGTAAAAAAATGCGAATTTATAACAGGAAATGTCCATAAACTTAGTATTTATACCGATTCTTTAAGAAAAGATGACAGAGCTTTTGGAGTTAAGGTTCCAAAGTTTGATTCCAGTTTGGTGATAATTTTTAGCTTTACTTTCCTAAAAGGAGGGAATATAATGCAATTACAAAGATTCTTACAATAATCTATGTAACACACTTTGTATGGTGTCCAACACGTAGAATATATCCAAAGACATTTATTCCCATTTCATAATTTCCTCTCTTTAAAACCCTAAAAAAGTCTCTACTATATCTGATAGAAAATGTTATGCATGAAAATGATCACACAACACTGTGATATAGGAAAATTACAGGAAATAATTGCATAATGTGGGCAAGGTTTCCATATAAAGATTAAATATTCATCAGAGTTTTGAAAAAAGAAACTCATTTCTCAGAATAAATGAATACTGACCAAATACTTAATAATCAATAACCCTAGCATGCTAAGGACTTATTTTACACAAATTCGTACCTTCAATCTACTTGTCATTGGCACTTAAACATTTAGGAAATTCTAAAAGAAATATAAGAGAGAGAATGGAAAATAACCTTTTGGAGAATAGAAAAGACATACATACTTAGTTTTCATTGACTTTCTAGTAGAAGCACTGGATATTTGAAACATTCAACTTTAACAGAACAGCTTCCAAACTGGTTGAAAAAAATATATACATACACACACACACACGTGCGTGTGTGTGTGTATTATATATATATGTATATAAATTATATATTATACATACACATTGTATACATACACATATATAAATTATATATTATATATACACATTGCATGTATGTATGTTAATATAGAGTATCATGCAGTCATGATTATAATCCTGAAAATGGTACCAGTTTTAGTGTTCCTTTAAGTTATGTAATTAGTACTTAATCTTTATGAAATATGAAAAATGCAATGCTATCGGTAACTTCACTAGTCATAGTGCCCTGGAGATACATAGAACAAGACAATTTTGGCCTAGTTTGGATTATTGAGAAGAGAGCCTTTCAAAGATATCCCTTAGCATAGACCTGTGAGGGTGGAAACATAGTTGTAGACAGTTTGCTGTGTCCAAGGATCTCACAAGACTGTCTGGGAGCAATGTCACTTTTCTCTTTGCTCTACTTGAAACAATTTATTTTTCTGTTATACTCTGGTGTCTAAAGCTCATTGTACTATTGTACTATTCCTGGTTATTATGAGAGCTCCGAAAAGACACATTTTAAATATAAAATCACCTAATGTAGCTGGCAGCAGGAACGTTCCACTTTATGGCAATTAGGTGTGTTCAAAGAAGATTATCCGAATCTACAAGGGGACATTAGACATTCAACTTATTTCTTGGACTTATTTTGACTTCACTTTAAAGGCCTGGAAGTATTTGGTGATTCCTCATTATTCGCAAAGGGATGAACTATGGTCCAGTTTAGATAACTACACTAATTTGTTCTTTAAAATAATTTACTGGAAATATAAGACTCAACTATAGTATGAATTAGTTTCTGATTAGATGCCAAGAGGATATTTTTAAGGAGTACAAGAAGAAAATCACAGATGGCTTTGTTAGTTTGGTATATAAAAAGTAATATAAACCTCTTAGAAGTGCAAAAATGGTCCTTTAAAGAAAGTGGAAAGAGCAAAACAAAATTAAAGTTTTATTGAAGTCCCAAGTCATGAGAATTTCCTATCTCTTACATCTGTGCCACTTCTCTAGCTTTATATTGCTGTTCTTCAAATCAAAATAGCTATTATTAAATTAACTTGAATTTCAGGTTTTTTTTCTTCTATTGTAGGGTTTTAAATTACAGCATGGAATTAAAACATATGGGGCTATCACATATAAGGTAACAGTACTAATTTTAGTATAAGGCATGGGAGTTAGCCTTGTACTTTAATTAGATAGGAATGATGTTCTTTTTACCACTTATTTTCTAAAAGCGAAGAGACATGGTGAAGTTTAAGTCTGAAACTGTACAGATTATGAGATAGTACCCAACACACACAAACCTCTAGATCAGGGAAAAGACCTTTTACTCACAGAGAAGCTAAAGTCAGTTCCCCAGACCCCAGATCCAAATCCCCACAGTGTGGCTTGGTGAGAGCCAGATGACCCCTTCATGCATAGAGTTTGCATCACGGAGAGGGACTCTGGAATTACAAAACTCATGAGTTCACCTTGAAGCTGGTGGTGTACTTGTCCATACCTCTGAAGGGAGAGCTGGAATCTTGTGTGTTTTTGTTTTGTTTTGTTTCTGTTTGTTTGTTTGCTTTTCCTTTGGAATGTGAACAAATCTTCACTTGGGGAAAAAAGAAGAAGCTCTCTACCCAGAAATGTAAGCAACTGGGACTGAGGGAGATCAAAAAGGTACCTCTAAACTTTATTACCATTTGAATAGGAGGAGCAAATGGCTGTGGGGAAATTCACTACCTCTAACTTCCAAGGTGTGGGGCCATTTAATCATCCTTTCTGTGCCTATGCTCTTTGCTCAGAAAGTCCTGAACATGGAGAAATAAAATCAGTCATGGGACATCTCCTGACAAAAGTTTTTGTCAAGAGGACATATTAGTGCAATGAATAAATTATTCTATTGACATTACATTTCCAAGGATTATTTACAAATTAATAAATTTGGGGCACCTGGGTGGCTCAGTGGGCTAAGCCTCTGCCTCAGGTCATGATCTCAGGGTCCTGGGACCAGGCCCCATGTCAGGTTCTCTGCTCCGCAGGGAACCTGCCCCCCCCCTCACTGCCTGCCTTTCTGCCTATTTGTGATCTCTCTCTCTGTGTCAAATAAATAAATAAAATAAAATCTTAAAAAAAGAAATTAATTTATATTAATATTTCAGAAATACAGAATCCATAGTTGAAATAAATATCAACAAAACACTGGAAGTATTTGTATCTTATATGACTGAAAATGAATGGATGTTCTAATCTACAACTTTTTCATGCACAAAATTAAAAAATACATGTATACTTTTATAAATTGGAAATTAGGCAAAGGATATAATGATGTTATTTTATTCATAGTAAGAATATAGAATGCTATATTTTTAATTAAAAAGAATAAAAGATGTGTATAAATGTTTGTATATGTTTATTTGAACAAGGTGAGTTATTAATAATAACTACTTCGGGGCATAGAAAGGGAGATAATTGACTTGGTACACTGAACATTTTATTACAAATTTGTAACAAAAATCAACTTTCCAGTGGTTCATCACGATATATGTTCTTTCATTGTTTTATTAAATTTTATGGGACTTCAATTTTCTGCCACAGATTCTCTATATATGTATAGTCTTGAAGAGACAGTTTGAACAACACAAGTAATGTAAACATGTATTGTTTCTTTGCATGTGTATTATTGGCTTTAGATAATTTTGTTAGGATTTCTTTTTGGCAGAGTTACAAATTTTCTGATAAAATATTGTCTAAATCCTAACAAAATTTTAGTAGGACATCATTGTAAGATGGCCAAAGTATATAGTTTGAGTTTTTGTAGATGAAGAAGACAATATTTGGACATGGTGGTTTTTACTCGATTAAACAAAGATAATTAAACTGCAATAATACCTTCTATTCATTGTATGTGCCAGTAAAATTGCAATTTTGTAGTTACCTGAAAATAATATATACAATAAGCTGTATACAATAAGCTTAGAATAGAATTCTAAGTTAATAGTTTTGTTTGTGCCTTGTAGCACTGAGTAGTGAGTGCATTTATTTCCATGAAATAGGTCAGCCATTTAAAAATAGGGCAATTTTAAACTCATTTTATAATATACAGCTGTACATTTTAGCAGATAGCAAAATGATACTTTGAATTAAAATACATAAACGATGTTTCCCTCTTCAAATGCAAATTTTTGCCTTTTCCTGTTATTTGCCTGCATATATCTTTTCCTAATTAGCATACCTGTATGAAATAGGAATTTAGAATAGAGTTACTCATTTTTGTTGCTGTTAAACCCCTTTGATGGTTTTAGGTTGAATCTGGAATTGTGTAACTGACTTGTCCAAGGAAGCACTTCCAAAGTAAGATTCAATTGTAATTTGAGTATGTTATATTCATAGTCTCCTCTGTTTTACTTTGGTCTGTCTTTACTAGTCTAGAAATACCTGTTAATAGGTTTGCCTTATATGGTGGATTAGATTACACCCTTTATAATTTGAGATATGCAAGATTATATAATTTGCTTGAAAATAACATTACCATTTGCCTAAATTCCTGGTATCTGTTCTGATAAAATCAACTCTTAAGCCAAAGTCATCAGTCACAAATAAATAATAAAAGGTGTACCTTTTTCCTTGAAAGGTTAACTTGCAAACACAAACTATACAAATGTTCTGATCATAAAATATATAGTCCCTGAGTTAATACACTTTGAAGAGTTTAAGAAAGTTGTTGGATTTCAAAGCTAGAGTTTTCATACTTCATACTGTCTGCTGGCAGTGGAATAGGCAAACTGCTTAGTAAGAATGAGTGATGTTCCTTTGAAAAAAAAAAAACGATTTCTAAAACATAATGATCCTTAATATATTATCTCAATATGGTCTCAATAAAACGATATTTAGTTGGTGTTTCTAAATCTTTTTGGGTGGAGAATCAATAAAGATAGATATAGCCCAAATCATTTGAAAAAGATTGTGTGATTTCAAAGTGTGTCCCCTTTAAAGTTGTGCTCTTAGAAAAATGAAACAAAAAATGGTACTTTAGTTATGGAAGAGTGTTTACTTAAAGCTTATATGAATTTCATTGTATGCATTTTCAATAAACTATTTGCAAGTTAGATTGTAATTAGAATTGTATTGTTATCTTACTATAATGGAATTAAAGATGACCATTGAACAATACAGATTTGAACTATATGGGTCCACTTACATGCAATTTTTTGGATAAATACAGTACTGTACTAAAAATGTGTTTTCACTTCCTAATGATTTTATTAATAACAGCTGTACTCTGTTTTACTTTATTATAAGAATACAGTATATATTTAACAAAAAATATGTGTTAATATTATATTTATATTATCAGTAAATTCCCAGGCAACAGTTGATTATTTGTAATTAAGTTCTTAGGGAGTCAAAAGTTATATGGGCAATTTTTTTTTTTTTTTGAGATGTGCAATTTGTAATATACTTCTTTTTTTTTTTAATTTTTTTATTTTTTCAGCATAACAGTATTCATTATTTTTGCATTATATGGGCAATTTTAACTGTGCAGGGGGTAAGTGTTTCTTACCCCCACATTGTTCAAGGGTAAATTGTGTAATAAAAATGCCTATAAATTGTATTTTAATTGATGGAAGTTTTTCTTCTTATCAAATATGTCTTACTTGGGACAAAATTTAAAATAATCAAGAATGACAATATGTTTAAAAATAAGTAGAGATAATTGTTAAAAACAAACTTTCAGTATTAGTTTTCTATTTGAAGTTCATTAATAAAATCCAAAAATATCAAAGGAAGACAAAGATACTACTGTTAATACTGGACTGTGAATATATATTTTTTATGAATTTTTGAGGTATAATTAACATTAAACTGCACATCATTGAAGTATACTATTTGATAAGTTCTAACCTATGTATACACTCCTGAAACCATATCAACCAAGAAAATGAGCATATTCATTACCTCCAAAATTTTCTTCTTTGTGTTTCTTAATTTCTTCCTCCTAACTCTTCCTGTCCCAGGCAAAATGCATCAAATTTCTGTCACTAAAAGTTAACTTTTAATTTTTAGAATTTTTGTAATGGAACTATATACTATATAATTAGGTGTGGGTGTGTGCATGGTATGGAAGTATGGAGGTCTGGCTTCTTTCACTCAGAATAATTCTTTTAGATCTATCCTGTTGTTTTATATATCAGTAGTTCATTTTTTATTACATTTCATGATAACATGATTTGTTTATACTTTCACCTGTTGATGGACATTAGGGTTGTTTCTAGGTTTCGGCTACAAATAATTCTGGTATTAAAATTTGTGTACATGTCTTTGTGTAGATGTTTTTGATTTCCTTTTTATAAATACCTAGTATAAGAATGTTTGAATCCTTTGATGGATGTATTTTAACTTTTTAAATCATCTGTCAAACTCTTTTTTCCAAAGTGACTATACCACTTTACATTTACCCGTAGTGTATGAGAGTTAGAGTTGCTCCGCATCCCTGACAACACTTAGTATGATTTTAATTTTAGCTACTCTAATTGGTTTGTATGGAATTTCACTATAGCCTTAATTTGCATTTTCTGCATTCTAAGGAACTAATGATGTTGAGAACCTTTTCATGTGATATTTTGCTATCCAAATGTCTCCTTCAGTTTTGTTCAAACTTTTTTTTTTGTTCTAATTTCTAGAGCTGGCTTGTTTTCTTATTATCGGGCTGTAAGGCAAGATAAAAGTCCTTTGTGGGAGACCGTATTTACTAACATAATGTAAATATATTTTTATATATAAGTGTTTATAAAATTTTGTATATTACATACATGTAAATATTTTATACATTACTTTAATATATATGATATATATACACATGTCATATATATGTAATATTTATTATATATAATGTTGACCAAGCAAGTGCAAACCAGGCTACTGACAGCTGCACCTTCATTTGCTGGGTAGAGGTTCTAAAAACAGTGTAGTAGCATTGCCCAGCATCAGAAGATGAACTATTATCTCCTATCACCAGCACAATATCCAAATATAATAATTATAATATCTATTAGGTAGAAAGCATCATTCTCATGCATGCATGTGTGTTTGGATGTGTGTGTATTTAAATAACCATAGGGACATTCCACAGGTGAAAGGAAAGTACTTCTATCTCTATTCTTTTGTGTGTATGTGTGCTTCTTTTTTTTCTCCTTACAGGCTAATATCAGAAGCCAGGATAGCGATACAGAGCAAATGCAAAGCAATGTTTCAGTGTTATTTAAAACATATGTAGATTTTATCTTCTAAATATCATTGAGACCAATAATTTCATAAGTGAGAAAGAAAGAAATACAAACTTCGCACAGATGTTTTATCTGCCAAACTTAAGATTATTTCAGAGGTATTTAAAATTCAAGAGAAACTAAAAGGCCCTGTTGGAGAGAAAGAAATCACTGTAGAGAAAGTAGTTTGGACCTACAAGAAAGCATCACCAACTGAGTTTATACCCTGAGAAAAAAAAGCAATGACTCAGGAAATAACATTAACCTGTACTTGAACCCAGCCTTCTGTAAGTATCTATATAAACTAAAAAGGTTTCATTTATAAATGCAGAGACCAACAGGGTAGCAACCAGTTTGGGCTTGCATGGGGATTCACTGCAAAATAAAAACCCAAAAATATAGGAGAGAAGATGTTTTCTTAAGAACAGGAAGGATTTAAGCCCTGATGATCTGATGGCAGGTAAGTTAGGTGCACATGATTCATAAGTAGAGCAGTGATCCAGGAGCATAAGGTAGAGGTATAAACCTCCTGTGAGAATTAAGACCCCTGGGGACTGTGCTCCTGTGTGGACAGCTGCAGGAGAATGTTTGCTGGGTGCAGGTGAGATCATGAGCACATGTGGACAGAGCAGGATGGCCGGAAGTAGCCCTGAGAATGGCAACTTTAGGAAAAAGAAATGCAGCTTAAGGCAAGAGTAAGATAATTTTCTGGGAGACTGAACTCACCAATTCTCCCTGATTCTCTGGAAATTTCAGAAAAAGAAGGTAGAAAGAGAGTTGAGATCATGCACAGACCTAGGCTGACCATATAATTTGCTGACTGGTCTGGTACAAGGTCTGTAATGAAAGAGGGTACTACTAATAATTCACCTGGAAACTAGATCTCTCCTGAATGAACTGTGATGAATAGATTATAGTGATGTTGAGATAACACTGTATCAGTATAGCAGACTTAGTTTCAAGTTGTCAAAGTGACTGGTTAATTTAGTATTCTCAACATAATTGAGGCTTTGGAATATTTGAATATAAATATAACTAGGGAATTGAAGTTGTTGCTTGTAGTAGTAGTGACAAAGAATATAATAAATGAGTATACTATTTTAAAATCTGTGAGCATGCAAATCCAA
Organism: Lutra lutra; assembly: GCF_902655055.1. Classification (NCBI taxonomy): domain Eukaryota; kingdom Metazoa; phylum Chordata; class Mammalia; order Carnivora; family Mustelidae; genus Lutra; species Lutra lutra. The sequence continues at coordinate 50,103,799 of NC_062292.1, forward strand.
ACTTTCTAGAAATGATTTCTATGAAGATTTGTACAGTTTTCTAATTTTTCTTTCATTATCCTTTTTAGCAAAGAGGCTTGCTTGGTAGAAGTTAGGAGGGTCAGTGTCATGCCCAGGTTGTGTTAAATGGGTATTAAGTAGGCATTATATACACATGGTCTCCAATATATTTATGTTTCTTTTAATTGGGCCATTACAGCCAAACTACCTTTTCATCCCCTGAATGTGTTGGGTGATATCATCTCTTAGTTGTGTTATGTGGGGAAAAACTGGAAACTGCTGCTTTAAGATGACACAAATTGAGATTCTAGTGTTTAAAAACTGGAATAATGCCAAACAGTTTAATTATAAAATGTTTTTATTAATTGAAATAATTTTATTAGCTTTAGGTAATGTAAATACAAAGCAACAAATTAAATAGCAAACATATCAATATTAAAAATCTTATCAATTGTGATCTTGACATGCAAAACAGACATGGTTTTATGACAACACCGTTTCCTCAGCCACGAAACAGACACACTGCCAATGAACCACAAAATTATCTGCAGTGAAAAATAAAAATCATCTAAACCACTAGTTCTGATTATCTAGAGAATGCACCAGCTAATGAATGTCTGTTTTGACTAAAGATAAATAATGGCTTCTAGTGCATCATTTTAGTTTCGGAAAGTAAGCAATGTTTTTCATATTTTTAAGAGAAACATTTCCAAATGTCAAGTATTGTAAATGCATTTTCCTTTGTAAACTTCTGAATGCCTTTTGTTTCAAAACCAGATTTTTTTTTTCTTAAGTTGAACAGTAATTTATGGCTTACCTCTACTTAATTAGCTTAGAACTTGATTTTCTCCATTGAAATGAAAGGAAACAAGCTATTAATTATAGGCTCAGACCCAAACTGATGGGAACATCAATACTTTTACTGCAATTTTCTCAATAAATCCCAGATCATAAAGCCTTACGCATGCATTCTGGAGTTGGAACAAGTTTTATGCCCATTAACATGGAGACAACACATTGATTGCCTGCTATGACATTATTAAAATGAACTGATGAGACAGCCCCACGGGGAAAAATGCTCCAATAAAGCCAGAGTTCCACTGCATCAAGTCATCCTTTCTTAAATTAGGAGATACAAGTTTTGAGACATTATTATTCATATTGAGGTAATATGGTTTGATGTTTAAACCTCAGTATTACAGGTTTCAATACAGACATTGAATTATTTCAATGTGGACATTGAAAACAGGAATAAATGTTAATTTCTCTGATCTTTTATTAATTGTAGATTATTGCCGATAAAATTACATTCATTTATTTCTAAATGTGTTTACTGTGAGACTAATCAGTATCAGAAGCTCTTTTTTGATGCAAAACAGAAAGGGAAAATTTTTGGAGCCTATAATTGATTGGGTGAGAGAAGATAAAATCTAGTGCATAAGTGGGAGGATTGGCATATCAGAAAAGAAATGTCCTTTTTATGCCTAATGTTGGGAGAGAAGGCAGAGTTCACTGGTGTGTATAAAAGTAAGCAGGTAATTTGGTGTTGGTAGCTTTGGAATGGTCTCATCTGAGGGCTTCTTTTTTCTTGATAAACTAGGAAAAAGATTGTCATTTGATATTGTACTAGTAAAGTAATGCTTAAAGTTAGTATTTTTTTTTTTCAGAAAATTACTGTTTATTTTACCCAGCATTCATTTTGAGCAGCTTTTAGGTACAGTCAGATGCATTTTACTCAGCATGACAAAGTTAGTCCTCTTAAATTAAACATGTTATCCAGTCAATATAGTTATGTGTTTTTGCCCAACCAAATACATCTGCATGGTTGCAGGCACAGAATAGGGAATTTTATCTAGCACAGTGTGGACTTCTTCCAGATAAATATGAGAAAGAGAGAGGGGCAAGAGGGTTGATTCGACATGCCGTGTATGAATAGAATGATATCTCATTTGGGCACAGAGGGATATGACGACATGAAAGTGGTAAGCAAGAGTGTATGAGTGATAGCATCCATGGGATATTTTTGGAAAAAATAGACAAAATATTGTCAGAGGGGTGGATATAAAGGGAGTGAGCTGGAGAGATAGGAAATGGTTTTTGTAGGATGGAGCACTTGGAACTCGGATTACAGAAGTGTTACAAATAAGGTTTACAACATATTAGTGTGTTTTAAGATCAATTTCTTGGGTCATGGCTAGCATTTTAGGATAGGATAGAACGTTTAGTACATTGGAATGTACTAAACTAAACTAAACTAAATTGGAATTTCATTACAATGAAACATTTTTCACATACATATGCCTGTGTCTTTATGTGTATACATCCTGGTCTTGCTGTTGTCTTCCATGGCAAATAGTAACAAAACTGAAAGCCACTTCTGGAGTATAGCAATGAAGTAGCGGAGATAGATTGGTGGAGATACAGTAAAGAAAGAAAGAAAGCAGAGTCCTAGAAAAATGATCAACCTGTTATTTTTATTTGAAAATACTTTCCTCATGGCCCGTAAGACTGCAATGTTTATTTTAATACTCATTTTAAAGAACAAGCATTTGACCTTAGGGTTTTTTTTTTCTCCTGTTGTATATTTACTATAGTTTGACATCTATACTTACCTTTTTGAATGGTTTTTTGGAGTGGAAGGTATGTGATTTGTTTTCTAATATCATGATTTAGGTGCCTATTAATTACCATATTCTCTTCCAGTATAAACATTTAAGACCATAATCTCTGTAATACTACTTTTATCAAATATGAATTGATCAAACTATGTTATGATTTATTTTTAATGCCTACAACTATTCTTTCTTTCATACGTGATTTATGTCGAACTCTGTGGTGAAGATTAATTTATTATTATTTATCATTGCATAGTGGTCTAAGAATATATTTTTTGGAATAACAAGTATCTGATATTTGGAGAAAAGCTTTATGGCATTGTACATTCTCTGTGAACATAGTATATGGATTCTCCAGTTCTTGAGTTCAATGTCTATCAATATTTTTCCAAATAACCTGTTGATAAATTACATTGAAATCTGCTATCCTGACATATTACTATTGTCCTTTACTTGGATCAGTTTTTGCTTAATATATTTTGAAGCTACCTGCATGCCAGGCAAAGGTTATAAATTTTTCCTGATGATTTGTATCATAATTTAGTAATCTTATTTCTAATAATCTAACACTATTCTTCTATTTTATAGTTTGCAACTTCTGATAATTATAACTCCCCTAGCTTTATTTGAATATTATTTACCTAAGACATCTTTTTCACACCTTTATTGTTTTCTTTTTCCCTGTGATTTATTAACTCACTTATAGCTATTATATTACTGAAAGTATAATTTTAAAAAAACATTCTGTTGTTCTTTGATATTGGCTTGTGTCTTCAAGAAAATCCTATTTTTAGTGTTTCCTTATTTTACATTTCTACTGGCTCCAGTTTCTCCTCAATCTGTTAGATTGTTGGGGATGAAGCTGGTCCTTGCTGGATTTTTAAATGACTATTTAAATTACTTTGAATGAGTTCTTATTGTGATTTAAATGTTATTATAATATTAATATAAGTACATAAACACTTTAAAATATACTTTATCCAGTATCTACTTGCTTTTGAGTATGTGGGCACTCTGAATATTTATCCCATCGTATTACCAAATGTAAAGATATCTTTTCTATTTCTTATTGTGTGATCCAAGAAAAGATAGTCATGCCTCAATTTTCTCCTCTCTAAGATGGATAGTTATATAAGAATAATACTTACTTGTTAGGGATATGTATAATTATTAAATGAGTTGCTATATACAAATTCTTTACTTTTAGAGTAATAACTATTTCCCCACCTTGTTCAAGAAAAGGAGGAAGTCGTGTCAAATATTTGAGAAAAACCTCCTCTATTGCTGTGGTTATTTCTATGTCTACTCCACTGCACAGATTCACATAAATTTTGACACTGTGGTGGAGGGATTGGTGAAAGAGGTGAAGGAGATTAAGAGGTGCAAAATTTGTTATAAAATAAGTAAGTCAGGGATGAAAAGTTCAGCACAGGAAATATACTCAGTAATATTGTCGTAACATTGTGTGGTGAAAAATGGTAGCTACACTTGGCATGGCGAGCGTTGCATAATGTATTTAATTGTCCATTCACTGTGTTGTACACTTGAAACTAATATTACATGGTATGTCAGCTATATTTGGATAATAATTTAAAAAAATGATGGCGTAGCTCTTCTTCAAGTCATGACTCTTAAAACATCAGTTGCTCCTTTTTAAGAATATGCATGCTTTCCCTCTGCCTCTTGTCTTCTGCCTCTTCTCCTCTTCCCAAGGTACTGCACTGGCTGCGAGAATTGTTTTTTGTAGACTGCTTTGGCTTTGCCTGGTCAAGAACAGTTTTCAGTTGAGTGACTCAAATAGGCTACCCTGCTGTTCTAAAGAACTTTTGTATGTTGCTAGCAGGTTTTTGCCTTTAAATACTTTCCAACATCCCAAGTACCTGAGGAATTTTCATTGAAGTTCTTCATGTTTATTTATGCACTGGCTCTAGTAAGCATATGCTCTTTGCCTTTATCCCTTTAATGATTAACTTGATATTTAACCTAAGGGATGGAAGCTCTGTGATTTTATGGGAATGAAAGAATTAAACTGCTTCCCACAAAGTCCCCACAGGTATGAAAGATAAAATATACACTTGGAGAATATATCTCTGGAGGATACATTGTTATGTCCTACAGAAAATAACAGACAGAAGTGGACTAATTGGGATTAAAATGCCCACTGCCGTTGTGATAGATAAGTACCAAAAGCATATTTCCAGAAAAAAAAAATACAGAGAAGATGAAAAAAGCATACTGGAATAATAAAGTTGATGTAACTCTAAGCACATTGGTAAAAGAAACAAAATATCTCTTTTTATCATGAACTCTGTCTCTGTAATTAAAATTTAAAAACCTTGATGAAGTTTAAAAACAAGTATTTTTTCCTAAGTTATTTCTCTTTCATTTTTATTATCTGTTTCTATCAGGGATTGAGATATTCTGATCAAATATTTGTTCATGTCATATATTAAATATAAATATTTAAATAAGAATACTCTTTCAACACTAACAGTATATAGTATATTAATTGATTACTTATGATTAAGAAGAAATTCTAGATTTTTAGGTTTATTAAATATTATCATAGTTGTAAATTCACATTATATTACTGGCTTTAAATAATAATGTGTATAATATAATAAACTTATAAGTGTATTATATATGTGTATATATATGTATATACATATATATGTGTATGTGTATATGTGTATATATGTACACATGTATACATACATGTATATGTATATATGTATATATATACATATATATATATACTAATAAGTATATAATAATAAGTGTATAATATTCAATTATTTTTTAATTTTAAGATTTCATTTATTTATTTGACAGAGAGATCACAAGTAGGCAGAGAGAAAGAAGGAAGCAGGCTCCCTGCCGAGCAGGGAGCCCAGTGAGGGGCTTGATCCCAGGACCCTGAGATCCTGACCTGAGCCAAAGGCAAAGGCTTAACCCACTGAGCCACCCAGGCATAATGCCAAATAAAAGGACACAAAGTTAAATCATCCTCTTAAATAGAAAGAATATTAAATGGAAAAAGATAGTCTCTTCAACAAATGATATTGGGAAAACTGGACAGCTATATGCAGAAATGAATCTGGACCACTTTCTTATGCCATACACGAAAATAAATTCAAAATGGGTTAAGGACCTCACTGTGAGACTTGAAATCATGACATTTCTAGAGGAAAATAGACATAGTAATTTCTTTGATATCAGCCACAGAAGCATATGTGAAGATATGTCTCCTCTGGTAAAGGAAACAAAAGCAAAATTAAATTGTTTGGATTGTATGAAAATAAAAATACTTGTGTATAGCAAAGGGAGTCAACAACAAAACAAAAAGTCAATCTATTGAATAGGAGAAGATATTTTCAAATTATATATCTGATAATAAGTTAATGTTCAAAATATGTAAGGAACTTATACATTCAACACCAAAAAAAAAAAAAAAAAACCCACAAAAAACCCTCCATATAATCCAATTAAAAAGTGAACAGAGTACCTGAATAGACATTTGTCCAAAGAAGATACACCCATGGCCAACAGACACATGAAAATATGTTCAACATCAGTAATCATCAGGGAAATGCAAATTAAAACCACAATGAGATATCACTTTGTACCTGTTAGAATGGCTAAAATCAAATGGACACATAAACCTGTGCTACATTTTGTGCTTCCATTGATTTAGATTGGGTAAAATGCCTATTATAAACAGATTATCAATTGAGAATGACATCCAGAACGTGGAAGTTCTCTATATAGCAGTGTTTTTCTTTTCTTTTCTTTTTTTTAATATGACACATGCTAACACACATATTGCACATACTGGCACACTTAAGCAAAATAAATTACAATGAATTTCAATATATTTACACTAGCCATTAAGATCTGTAGTGGTGGAAAATCTTTCTGGAATATAATAGTCTTTATTGGTTGTCAGTTTTAAATGTCACCCTAATGCATACTTTTAGTATTGGTAAGTATAGAACTGTAGAATATTTTATTTTATGTGGTGGTTCATTGTAAATATTTTAGACTATACCAAATTTTGTGTTCTTACTCATCTTTAGACCTTAGTTTCTCATATGAACAATGGGGCTTAATCTTCTTTCCATATCATAAAGTGTCTGAACTTATTATGAATTTACTTAGTAATAAGAGATCTAGCTTCATAAATATAATTAAGCATTTTTAATATTTCATAATATACTTTTTGGGAGGATACAATACTTCATGAATATATTTACATTTCTGCATAATTGGGGCTTATTCAGCAAAGTAAGTGGTTAGATGATTAAAGAGCAAATATGACTTGAAAGCAAGAGAGAGTGAATTGCTCCAGAGAGATGTAACATATCTCAACACTTATCTACATTAATGGTGACAAAAACTTAGGGACTTTTCCTTTTCCAGAGCATTTGCTTTCAGAACTAAGGTCTCTTTCTCTCTGGAAATGAGGGAACAGATGTGACAGCTTCTCTATATAAGCTTTTCATGTAACTTTGGGATTCCTGTCCTGTGGTGCAAACACGGTGCATGTACAGGGTAACGACTGGGTTCTATCATGCCATTCCATCAGGACTGAGGTTCAAGGAACTGGCAATAAGATGCTCTATGAATAATGAACAATTTGGTCTCTGATCTAGAGATGTCATGTGCCATGTCAAGATAAATAAATACAGACATAAAAACTTAGCAATACTAAATGCAAATCATTTTATAATTTCTTCAGTGTACTTTCTTGGCTTAAAAATCATGCATTTAGGGGCGCCTGGGTGGCTCAGTGGGTTAAGCTGCTGCCTTCGGCTCAGGTCATGATCCCAGGTCCTGGGTTTGAGCCCCACATCGGGCTTTCTGCTCAGCAGGGAGCCTGCTTCCTCCTCTCTCTCTGCCTGCCTCTCTGCTTACTTGTGATTTCTCTCTGTCAAATAAATAAATAAAATCTTTAAAAAAAAATCATGCACTTATTGTTTAGTTACTAAGAAAATTGTTGAGTACCTGCATGTTCTAGGTACTGGGCTAAGTTCTTTCACACACATTATCTTAATTAATTTGATGCCATAATTTTACTGAACTGACTCTAAGATCCAGATCATAATTTAAATAATGTAAAATTTATACCACTGTACACTATTTAAGAATCAGTTTTGGAAATCATAAGTATGCTTGTCAAACAAAAATGTTTAAAACATACTGTTTATATCTGTCCACTTTTAAATCTTCTGTCTAGGTAATACACCAGAGGTTTCTTTTTTTCTTTTTAGCTAGGGAGGAGTCAGTAGGTATGTGAAAAACAAACTTGTTAATTTTCAAGTTTCAATATGTTGACTGTTATGTTGGAACCCTAACAGTAGTCACACACTGGAACATAACTTTTGATGAACTCAGTCTTATTCATGTTATTTAAAAAAGTCATTGGTGCTTATTTTCCAAAAGTTATGAGTGCTTTAGTTGATAGAAATAAACCCTTTTAGGGAAAAATAATTTAAGACATACTTTCCCTACTTCTCTATATTTGAGTAGTTTGGTGCTGAGCTAAGCTTATGATAACTTGCTGTTTAGAATATATACATTTTGCTCATTTAACCCTTCCCATTTTAAGAGGAAACATATGAGTCACTAGCAGTTAAAGCATCTTTCACTGGTCCCACAGCAGTCAGTAGAATGAACACAATTTATACATAAAATACTGAGTATTAATTTTTTCTTCAAAATTTATTATATTTAATATGAAAACTGGGAAATTTAAGAATATACACAGATAAATAAGTATACATACCATTAACCATGAAAGTAATTAATACCATCTAAGTCCTTCCATATTGGTTGGAATGGTATACTCTTGTTCTTTTTTATAGCCAAGTAATATTTAATTGCATATAAACACCACATCTTCTTTATCCATTTATCTATTAATGGACACTTAGGTTGCTTCCATATCTTGGCTATTATAAATAATATTGCAATAGGTGTAGGGCTGTGTATATATTTTCAAATTAGTGTTTTTCCTCCCTTTGGTTAAATTCCCAGTAGTGGAATTATTGGTTCACATGGTATTTCTATTTTTAAATTTTTGTGGAACTTCCATATTATTTTCCACAGTGGCTGTATCAGTTTACATTCCCAATGATGGTGCACAGAGGTTCCTTTTTCTCCACATCTCGACAACACTTACTTATTTCTTGCCTTTTTTAATTTCAGCCATTCTGACAGGTATAAGGTGATAGATAACTTATTGTGGTTTTGATTTGTATTTCCCTGATGATGAATAATGCTGAGTATTTTTTCATGTATCTGTTGGTGATCTGTATGTCTTCTTTGGGAAAAAGTCTATTCATCCAACTAGAAATGTATATCCAGAGAAAATATCCTTCAAAAGTAGAGAAGTACAGGCATGTCTTAAACAAAACTTGAGGGGATTCATTGCTAGCCCACTTGCTTCACAAAATATGTTAAAGTTCTGCAGGCAAAATAATTTTTTAACATCAGAACCTTGTCTCTGTACAGAGAAATTAAGAACATTTAGAATGGAATACATGAAGTTTTGAAAATTGTGTGTGTGTATGTGTATATATTTATTTAAAATGCTCTTAAAGATAACTCACTGTAACTGACTGTATAAGTTAATAACAGTAATGATACATTGTTTATATACATATACTACAAAAACTTTTTAGTCAGTAATTCATGTTAAATAAAGAAGAGATAATCCCCCTTTCCATGTACTATTTCTTCATAACCTACAGATGATGATTAGTAGGGTTAGTGGAAAAGAAGAAAGCATAGAAGTTCACTAACATTCAAGTACTTGCCCACATAGTCTTTTTTTTTTTTTAAAGATTTTATTTATTTATTTGAAAGAGAGGCAGTGAGAGAGAGCATGAGCGAGGAGAAGGTCAGAGGGAGAAGCAGACTCCCTGGTGGAGCTGGGAGCCCGATGCGGGACTCGATCCCAGGACTCCGAGATCATGACCTGAGCTGAAAGCAGTCGTCCAACCAACTGAGCCACCTAGGCGTCCCCCCACATAGTCTTTTATTTTATTTAATGGGACTATATGATCTTTCTTATACCATAAACCTAGCAACTATTTGAGCACCAAAAAATTTTAACTTTTTTCTGGGACACAATTTTGATTCTCTATTTGATCATGTAATTATGCACAATGATAAGTTATTATATACATTATTAGAGAAAATTTTATTTTCCATGTCTGGCCTCTTAATTTCAGAAAGAAGAGAATCATACAAAAATGCTACAAAAGATAATGTTAAATAAAGGAAAATAAACAAACCTCTGGTAAGACTGTTCTATAAATCTACCTTTAAAGTTGGCTATAAAGGCTTTTTTGTGATATCATGAAAGACTCTTAAATGTAATGTGTACTGTGTACACACAAGTATAACCTAGGTGTAGGCTTCTGTCCATTTGTGAAAGCAACCATAAATCATAAACTATATTTTCATATAAAATTAGAAAGAAAATTTATAGTCAATAATAGAACAAAATTCCATTTCTCTGGGTAATTATATTCAGCATCTTTATAAAATAAAACTTCAGAAAAAATTATCCTTGTCAAAGTTTTTTTTTTTTCCCCTCCACTCTGGTGACTTGCTAACAACTAACATTGTTATTTTCCTTCATCTAATTTAATAAGGAACATTAATCATCCATTAGTTGGTTCTTTAGCTTAATGTTATTTGCTCTAGTCCACAAATAAGACAGCTATGGCTTGAAGTTGTTAGCATTGGAATTCTATTAGGATATAGCATTTATCTTGTCCCTTCATATTAGTTCAGTTAATTGCATTTGATTTTTTATTATTCTATTTAATGAAAAATATACACTGGTATATGTACAGCCAGCCCTAGGCAAAATAGTTAAGCAAATTAATATGTGTCTTCAGTTTCTCCCTGTTCATTGCCCTTATCTCATACTTAGAAAGAATCTCACATAAAAGTTATTAAATGAAATGATTGATTACAATGTTGACTTTTCAAGCCTCATTGCAAGTCAATGGCCTGAGAGTTTAGGACAGCTGAACATATTGTGACTGTTGTCTATTATGTTTCTACATCAATTGATCAAAAATACATAATAAACTAAAAGAACTAAATATGCACATAACCTGATTTGAAACAAAATGTGAAGCACATATCAATATATGAAAAGGCAGGGCAATGGAAGAAAATCAGTCATTTCTGTCATATGTTAGATAGCCAAACAAAGTGAATGACTTACCCATTAGTGGCAATATGGTAGAAAATAAACCATGAAAAACTCTTCTGTAAGAACATTAAAATTCAGTTTTGTATTGTCACAAAAGAATTTCCACAGGCTAAAAACAATGAAAAATTTGGACTATAGTAGGTAATCAAACATCAAGACAGTTTTATACCACCCTGGTATCATAAGCGCTTAGACTACTATAACAATAATACTGTAGACTGGGTGGCTTATACAACAGACCTTTATTTCTCACAGTTGTAGAGGCTGGGAAGTCCAAGATTAAGGTGCCATCAGATCCAGCATCTGGTAATAGCCTGCTTGCTGGTTTGTAGGCAGCTGTCCTCTCATTTTTCCCTTTGCATGCCCTGTATTTTGAGTGGTCTTTTTCATCTCTTAGAATGCTAATCCTTTTTGTTCTTTTTTTTTTTTTAACTGGAGTATAATGGACATAGAATATTACATTAGTTTCAGGTGTATAATATAATGATTTGACAATTACATACATTATGGAAAGCTCACCACAATAGGTACAGTTACTGTCTGTCACCATGCAAAGTTACTACATTATTGAGTATATTCCCTATGATGAAATTTTCATCCCCATGACATATTTGTTTTACAACCGGAAATTTGTACCTCTAAATCTCCTTTACTTATTTCACCCATCCGCCAGCCACCCACCCCCCTGCAATCAGCAGCTTGCTTCCTGTATTTAGGTGTCTCTTTCTGTTGTTTGTCTTTTTAGATTGCACATATAAGTGAGATCGTATGGTATTTTGTCTTTCTCTGTCTGACTTAGTTCACTTAGCATAATGATTTTTAGAGCCATCCATGTTGCCACAAATGGCAAGATTTCTTTCTTTTTTTATGATGTGTATATATACCATATTTTCCTTATCCATTATTCTCTTGATAGATACATAGGTTACTTTCATATCTTGGCTTTTATAAATAATGGTGCAATAAACATAGGGGTGAATATCTCTTTTTGAATTAGTGTTTTTTTTTTTTGTTTTGTTTTGTTTGTTTGTTTTGTTTTGTTTTTTAGTAAATACCTAGAAGTAGAATTGCTGGATTGTATGGTATTTCTATTTTTAATTTTTAAGGAACCTCCATACTGTTTTCTGTAGTGGTTGCACCAATTTACATTCCCACAAATAGTACACAAAGATTCCCTTCTCTCCACACCCTCTTGGCATTCATTTTCTTTTTGATACTAGCCATTCTGACAGGTATACGGTCATACCTCACTGCAGTTTTGATTTTCATTTCCATGAAAATGTAATGTTGGACATCTTTTCATGTCTCTGTTGGCCACCTGTATGTCTATTCAAGTCCTCTGTCCATGGTTAACCAGATTATTATTACTATTTTTGAGGGTGTTGAATTTTATGAATTTTTTATGTATTTTGGATATGAACCTCTTATCAGAAATATCATTTGCAAATATCTTCTCCCATTCAGTAGGTTGCCTTTGTGTTTTGTAGGTTTCTTTCACTGTGCAAAAACTTTTTAGTTCAACGTAGTCCCAATTGTTAATTTTTGCTTTTATTTTCCTTGCCTGGGAAGACAAATCCAGAAGAGTATTGCTATGGTTCATGTCCAGGAGTTTCCTTTTAGGAGTCGAATGTTGCAAGTCTTACCATTCAAGTCTTTAATCAGTTTTGTGTTTGCTGTGTATAGTGTAAGAAAGTGGTCTAGGTGTCCACTTTCCACAAAAGAGGATTAGGTGTCCAGTTTCCCAAGATTTATTAGGGTACGAATCTTATTCTCAGCAGAGACTAATAATTTTACATTCCATCACTGAGTTTAGCATTTATTTTTATTTAATAAAAAAAACTTATTTATGTTTTATTTTCTTGGGAGTCCCCATTAATTTCTTTTATCTTTTCCACTTGTTTTATTTCAATAGGAAAAACCTGTCCTAGTAATTCAGCTATGTATCCTACTTATGATATTTATTTAATGTATTTAATCTTTCTTAGGACACTCATGTAATACACCCCCTTGTTTGTTGCTTTACTTTGACTTCATATAGATCATTCTATTATAAAGTCTTTTGAAGTTGTTAAGTGGCAAGACCACCACAGTATAGAAAAATACTGTATTTCCATGTGTATACAGTGAACAGAGTTAAAATTTAGATGTTTATGATGAGAATTTTCCCCGAGTATTTTTGTTATCCTTAATTTTTAAAAAATATTTTACTTATTAGAGACAGAAAGCAGGAGCTCATGAGATGGGGTGGGGGACAGATGGAAAGGAAGAGGGACAAGGAGACTGCCTGCTGAGCTCAGAGCCCAACCACTGGACTCGACAAAGGGCTCTATCCCAGGACCCTGAGATCATGACCTGAGCCAAAGTCAGACCTTTAACCCACTGAGCCACCCAGGTGCCCCGGTTGTCGTTAATTTCTAACAAGTGTTAGATAAGGATTAAGCAAGTCTGCGTACCAGTCAGAATGGCTCAACCCATTATGTAGGGGAATTTGCTGTTGTTGCCATTTTATCAAGAGGTATTTGTGGCCACTAAAAGATGTCATGTTATTTATGGACAGTGGAACCTTTCTTTTTAGGCTAGAGTACAGTAGAGTGACTTAGGCATTTCAGGCAGAGAGTGAGTGGTCTTTTTCTCTCTTCCTTCAGTGAGAAAGTCCTTTTCTTCTTTCCTTCTAGTTTCTCCCTTATGTCATTAAATCACTTAATTTTTCTATGAGATCTCTCTAATACAAAATTTGGGGTTTCAAATGTCCTTAGAGTCTTCTACATTTCCACTAGTAGTACATATTATTTTATTTAGTGATAGAACATGCAAATGCTGAATAGAAAAAAAAAAAAAATCTTAGGGAATTTTCCCCAGGTTATCATCATAACTAAATTGTTCTATTTTAAAGTAAATAAACATGTCAATTTCTTATATGAAACCATGTTTTATGATTTCTACTACTGTCTACACTGTTGTATATATGTTTATATGTATATATTTCTTTATTTTAAAAAGATTTTATTTATTTGTTTGACAGAGAGAGAGAGAGAGAGAGAGAGCATAAGCAAGGGAAACAGCAGAAAGAGAGAGAGAAACTAAGCAGGGAGCCTGATGTGGGGCTTGATCCCAGGATCCTGGGATCATGACTTGAGGTGAAGGCTGACACTTAACTAACTGAGGCACCCAGTTGCCCCTGCCCTGTAGTATTTAATACTTATTGACGACTATATTAGTTTAAGAAGCACTAACACTCGTTTTTGCAAAGACCTAACAATGGACTGCATGCTTAATCTGATTTTTAAAAATTATTCCAAAGACTATTAAAAGATGAGATTATTATATTTGTGTAGTGCAGGAAAGAAAAATATAGATGCATTGTTCACATTATTCTCTTCCTAATACTTATCACTGGAATATCTTTTTTTTCCCCTAATTCATGTTACTTTTTATATATTGGATTTATGACTTGTCACAAATTTCTTGTACTTAGATATAGGTGAAATGGTGTTTTCTACAATTTTGAGTCATTTGCCTTGTCTTGCTTTTAAATTTTTGCTTTAGTATAACTTGTTTCTACTAAATGATGCCAGAGATTGGATTTTCCTGTTTTATAATAAAGGTATCTAACTAGTACGTTGGCAGAATTCACAATAACATTGGCCTTCAGTTACTAGATGTATGTAATCATATAATCTTCTCTTAGGGAATATTTTCAATATTCCAGATTCTAACAATCCATCTAAGTGGATTGTCTCACAGGGAAATCACAAAATTGTCAAGAATAGGTTTGTTTTCTTTTTGACAGTGTTACCTTGAAATACACAAGTATTCCAGTTTTCCCTCTGGAAATGTAGTTTGTGTGATATGCTAAGGCAATAGGTTCCTTTTCTCTGATTAAAAAGCTGATGAGAATTGTTTTTTTTACTCTGTATTTATTTCTTCGTACAATTTTTATGTTGCTTTACACTGAGTAAAGTTTATAATTTCCAAATGTTAAGAATGGTAATACATTCCAATACCATGTTGATCTAAGAGACAATTTTTACTTCGTACTTCAATAAGATTAAGTCATTTAATGTTACGTAATTTAGTGCACTAGATTTTTCAAATTTCATCTGGTTGACAAATGCTCTAATTTTGCAGGCATGCATATACCTATATTTTTGTGCATATGTTTTAGATTATTACTATATATACATACTATAAAATTAATCTGAAATTTTTAATTACTACTTTGATTTTTTTTTATTTTCAAAAAGTTTTTATTCTTTTAAAAAATGTTATTCAGTTTAAGGGTGTAAAATGTGGTATTCAAAGCAGAATAAGGAAAGTTTTTAAGGTAGTAAGATAATGGATCACAATTTGATTTTTATTAAACTTTTTTTTTTTTTTTCAAAGACATCTACCATTTCTGGGTCACCTGGGTGGCACAGGGTTAAGCATCCAACTCTTAGTTTCAGCTCATGTCGTGATCTCAGGGTGGTAGGATCAAGCCCTTCACTGGGCTCCACACTCAGTGCAGAGTTTGCTTAAGATCCTCTCTCTCCCTCTGCTCCCCCACCACTCCCTCTATCTTTCTCTCTCGATCTCTCTCAAAATAAATAAATCTTAAAAAAAAAGACACCTACCATTTTCCTATGCATTTTTTGAATCTTTATTTTTCATCATCAACCTTTTTTTTTTTTCATCATCATGCCAAGAAGTAGTCTTTTTAGACAGTTTGTCCTAATCATTCCCCCAACCCTGCCAATGAATGCTACTTATGTCATTTAGTACTGTGGCCCTTTGGAGGGACATAAATCATTATAATGTCTAGGATTATTTCCACCATCGTCCAAACAATTTTCACTTGCTCATGGTTTACATCACATTTGTTCGTTAAAACTTGCTTGAGACAAAGGAGCCTAACATTTATCCTGGATCTGTCCCTTATAAGGGAACATCCACGATATTCACAGAAGATGAGTTCTGTGCTCTAGACCTTTCCATTAATCCTCTTCCTCACAGCTGTCTTATTCTAAGAATTCTCAAAAGGTTTTGCACTATAGTGTGTCAAACATTTACAGTAAAAATGAATTACCCTATTTTGTTATAGTCCAAAAATATCACATTTTTAAAAATAGTCAATGAAGATGCAATATAAGTTAAAGTTGTAATTAACACATATGTTTCATATAGACACCTGGGAGTGAAGCACAAACAGAAACATACACACAGATATGTTGCTGTTTTTGTTTCAGAAAAATTTGATCATATTATTTATATAATTTTCATCTTATTTATGCATGTCCCTTACCTATCCTTCTGTTAATTGCAAGTTTTTCATGTGTTAATTTGTAATAGTAATTCATAAGGATAGTAAACCTTGCTCTGTAATATATGTTCCTAGTCATATTTCCCAAATTCATTTATAAAATTTGACAGTGTGGAGAAGTACGGAGTTCCTTTCGCTTAAATATAATTAAGGTAATCAATCTATTTCTGTGGAACTACTTGTTATTCATTATCATATTTTTTTGTTCTCCCTGTTCTAAATCAGGTAATTATTTATCTATATTATATTCTACATGGTATAATTTTTCACCTTTGAATATTTAATCTAGCTGAAAATTATTTTGGTTTATGATGTAATGATGGGAGTGTTCAATTTTGTGGTCTGTGGTTTTCAGGATAAGGATAGGATAAGCAGGACAAAATTTCTTGTGATACCATGCAAGATTCCACTATTTTCAAAATTGTATAGGGCCAGTTCATTTGACACAAGTCTTTTTATCACAAATCTTTCTACTATACATGTATTTGTGTTTAATTGTTCCAAAAGCTATACATTTACTTGTCATTTATTCACCAAATATTTATCAATCACCTATTGTGGGTATCAAGTGTGGTATACCATAGATGCACACTGAAGTAAATGGAGCACTGACTGCCACCAGGTACATAGCTTAGCCAGAGGTTTGATATGTGTACAGATAATAGTACAACCAACCTAATGTTAATCTCCTGATTATCTTACATGGTGCACAGGTCAAGGAATATTAAAATACAAATTTTATAGCACTTTACCCAGAAGTTTTGGTCATGCCAAAAAACAGTACTGAAATATTTATGACAGGAATGTTTTCTATATATTCAGAAATCTCAACATTATTCAAAATGTCAAAATATCGATAGGCATGTTCAAAATTATTTCAGTATTTTTTCTGCCTTTATAGGCAAGCATTTTTACAAATGCCCTTCAAGTGTAATCTGATCTCAATAATATATGCACATGCTTTTAAATCCACCTTTATAAAGACTAGCATGAATTCAATTAATTTTTCAGGAACAATCTATTTTAGTCATATGTCTTCTAATCTTCAGATCCTCTATTTTGATAACAATTCATACTATGAAATAATTTTAGTTGTAAGAATTATATAATCTGATAAACCAAAAAGAATTTTTCTATTATTTTGGCATATACATTTTTGAACACAAAAGAAAAATGTGAGGACACCATGGTAACAATAGACGTATCATGTTAATTTATCAAACCAAGAGGAATGTCAGGAATAATTTTGACTCATGAGATTCAAAGATGCATCTTCTAATAACTTTAATGTAATAGGTAGTTTTGATCTTATTCCAAACACAGTGAATAAATTGATCGACTTTTTAATTTCTATACGATAGTAAGGATTTGCTTCTGAAATGTAAGTTAGTTGCTGTTAGATTGAAATCAAAGTGGTGGTGAGGGTCACTAATGCCTGTAATGAGTGGACACACTTTGTTAATTCAGCAGATTTTACAATTTCAAGACTACTATTTAGGACCATAACAAGACTATTTTTTTGTTATTCTTGCTACTGAGTCATGTTTTGGGGATGTAATCTCACTGAATCTCAGTTGCATTATTATGGAATAGCACTTTTTATTGACTCCCTGTTGTGAGAATTAATAAGACTAAATCACCTTCTAAAATGTAATAAAGAAGAGACATTTCATAACGTACAGCTACACTACTTAGAAAAATGAGAGTACTGACGGATATACCATGAAAGAAAACAGAATATTAGTTTTAGACAAGGTCATACTCTAAGCCAGTAAAGCACTCAATTAGCAAACCAGTGTCCAGATCAAGAAAACAGACGCCGTCAGCACATGCTAGTAACTGTGCTCTTTTTCAGCATTCACCACCTTTAAGATAATACTCTTCTGTCATTTAACAACAGACCAACATAAACTGCTTTAGTACTTCTATAAATGGAATCTCTCGTTATTTTTTCCTTTGGTTATGTGATTGGTGATCATTATCATCACTATATCATATTCTGTGGTGTGAATGATTATAGTTTATTGATATGTTACACTATTGATGGGCATGTTTATTTTCCTTAAAAGCCCAGTACATGCAGTGCCGCTATGAACATTTTACCATATATCTTTTGGTAAATACATAAATACATCTAGGAATGGGGTTCCTGGGTCATGGGCTGGGCACTGCTCAGGTTTAGAAGAGAATGATGATTAGTTTTCAGATGGCTTTACCAATTTGCACACCCACTAGGGGTGACTCCTTAACCTCAGCAGCACTTGGTATTTTCCCACCATCAATTTTTGTAGTCTTACTACTTTACTTTCCTTCTTACAACTTAGGTTCATTTAAAATATTACATGTTTACTTGTTTAGTTCCTCCTAACATAATGTAAATTCCAGGAGGACAGGTACTTTTTCTGTTGAAGTAAATCCTTATGTGAAAGTAACTCACATATTATATGTACTCAAGAATAGCTGTTGAATGAATGAATAAATGTACACGATTTTATGTGTTTTTATATATGCAGAAAAATTGGGGGGTCAAAAAGGATGTCTACTTCATTCAGTCTTCTCCATTGTCTTTGCATAGTCTCTAAAATATGATAAAAAATTGAACACATGTGCCATCATGTGAACCATTAGCACCCTTTTTATAATTAGTGTATTGTACTTGTTAGATTGTCTTATAGTAAGTTCTTGAGAAAACCGGAAAGAAACTAATAGATTTGGGTAGTTAGATTGATCTAAAAATGTTTGGATTTAAATTTTTTCCTGTACTTTGTATCTAGTAAAATTTTCAAAATTTGAAAAATCATCTTATTTAAAAAGCATATTGTCATTCTTCTGATCGTGACCGTAGCCAAAAGCAGATGTTTAACTGACTTAGCCACCCAGGTGCCCCTGTTAGGTTCATGAGTTTAAAAGTGATTACCCTGTTCCTTACCTCTAGAAGACAGGATTCTAAAGTTTGACAGCTAGAGTGACCCAGAAACTTGCTCAATTTTTTTTTAGTCTGCTTTTGTCAATTCTTAGAGTTATGTGTGCTCGGAGATAAAGCAGCTTGTTCTATATAAGACTCAATGCTGACATCAAGAAGGACTAAGCCATTATAAATTTCATAATATATTATTGACTTGATTTATGAGCTGAAGTTCAGCATTCAAAGAACTTTTCTTCAAATATATTTCCCTGCACACATGTGAAATCAACTTGTTGAATAGGAGATAAAAGACAAAAATCCAGTGTCATAAAATAGGCCACAGGTAGATTTCCTACTTATCAAAACTTACATTTTGGTGGAAATTATACTATAACTAGTAGAAAAAATTGAACCTTATTCAAGCATAAATATAACACGTTTACTTTCCATTTTCAGTACTACTTTTCTTCCATGCTATTTGGTAGTGCTGAAATGCAATATTTAGACCAAAGCTCGAACCAAGTGTAACACATGGAGGTAGGGGAAGACTTTATTAAATGGTGGGAAGTCCTTCAGGTTTATTAAAGCACTATATATTACAAAATAGAAATTATCTTCATTTTCTTATTCCTTCCATTCTCATTTCCAGGAAGGAAAAAAATATTTTCAGATACTGAACTGCAGGACTAGCAGGGAGGGGTCTCATGGTACCTAAAGAGAATAGAATTTGTTCTGGCTTTTGCTGTGAAATAGTTATTCTAATCTCCTGATTGATCATCTCTCTGTACTTTTATGCTTCTGATTATGAAAGTCCCCTATGAATTTATGTGGAAGTTTTGGTAGTAGGAAGAAGAAAAATAAATACTTTCCTTTATTCCCTAAAAATAAATTCTCTCTCAATCTTACTGGGTTACTTTATGTCATCTCCACTGTTGCACATTCTTAGACAATCTGTGGAAGGGTATGGAAGAAATCTTTAACAGGCAGAAACAGGTGGATTGAAAGCTTGAAGGAGAGAGGGTATCTTATATTTTATTTTGTTGACCAAAAGGAGCTGAAATGTGTACTGGTGATATGGGAGGAAAGCAGATAGGAGAGAACAAAGAGGAGAAGAAAAAGAAAATGAGAGGAGAAGAAAAAAGAAGGAAAGGAAAGGGGGAAGGGGAAAGAAAGGAAACAACATAGATGGAAGAGAATTAAATGCGAATTTAGAATGCATCTGGAGAGACTTCAAAGCCTGTAGCCTGTAACTGATTTCAGAGCCATAGCTTCTCCCTGACCTACCTCTGATAAAAGTAAGGAAGTACAGCTACATTTTTTTAGAGATTTATTTATTTATTTGAGAGAGAGAGAGAGGAGAATAGGGAGCGTGCTGGAGGAAAGGGCAGAGGGAGAGGAAGAGTCTTAAGCAGCCTCCTTTTTGAGCACAAATACCCATGCAGGGCTCAAACTCAGGACCCTGAGATCATGACCTGAGCCAAAACCAAGACTTGGATGCTTAACTGACTGTACCACCCAGGGGCCCCAAAGCAAGGAAGTATATTAAGGAAACAATCAGATGAAAGCTTCTAGGACCAGACCTTGATTTTTTTTCTCTAAATATTTTAATAACATTAATAACCTTTATGAGACACAAAAAATACAGTTAAAATTGCACTATTAAATGCTTAGCAGGTTTGAAGACTAGTCTTATTATTCTTAATCATTAACTCAACAGCAACAAATGAAGACCATATCCACCAAGCTGAAGGATTTAATTAATATAATTAAAATAATAAAATAATATATCAAGAAGATCAATGATTTTAATTTTGTCTAATGGTTACTTTTGTATTTTATCTTACTTGGTCTTTCAGCAGCATTCAATGAAATCCACCAGTCTTTACCTTGAAAATCTCTTTTCCTGGCTTTTATTACCACTTGCTTTCCTTTTCCACCAATTTCGCTGATTCTCTATTTAGTTTTCTCCATCCTACTCTCTCTAAGCAGGTCTATTGAGTGATCTCATCTTGTCCCTTGGATTTAAATTTAGTATAAATATCTTTTGATAACACCCAAACTTTTATCTTCAAAATAAAGAGAGACCAAGCTTTGGTCAAAACTTCAGAATTGTATCTCTAACAGCAGTTCTCTGTTGTTATGTTCTATCACTTGAATGAGGTATTGGTTAATTGACTAGTTTTGATAACTCAAAATAATTATCATAGAGTATATGTAACTAGACATGAAGGGTAATTTTCATGTATTATCCTCATTGTTTGGGCTTTAGCTAAGAAAGCTAAGAAAACAGAGCTTTACTCTAAATATTTGATTTTTTTCCCTCTCTAGTAGAATGACATGAGGAAATGGATGGGAGAGTTTAGCACAAAAGAGATGCACTCTTTTTTAGAGTAAAAAGTCTTCATGTCATTTCTGATGTGTTAGTATTTTATCTCATTATGGAATTTACTCTATAACCCACTTCTTAAATGAGGACACTTTCCATATTCTTTAAACATAAAAGGAAACAGTAGATGGCAGAGTTAGTTTTGTTAGGTAATACAAGGATATTCACAACAAAATAGAAAAAAAAAAGAAGAAACCTTTAGAAGAAGGGCAAAGTAAATTAATACAAGAAGTATCCAAGCCTTCATTAACAATCATATCTTTGAAGAATACTTAATGGCATTAAAATTTTCCTGATGTAACATTACATTATAAAACTGTATGAAATTGTCTGGACTGTTTTCTTCAGTAGCACATATCCTAAAATTGGGATAATAGAGAAAGAATTATTATGGCTTTATGTAAATATGATGAAATATTTATAAATTATCCCACATAATTTATTTAACATGTGACTACAGACTATGTTCCAGCAGAATAAACGTATTATATATATCTTTTCATCCTCTGTAAGCAAATTTATCTCATCTTTACTCTTCTTTCTTTCTATGACTGTGCACTCACTACTGAGGATGAAGAATATTCTTATTCAGGTCTTACTCAAGAAAAAATGTCCTTTGTAAGGGATACATTGAGCAGATTGTTCAAAAGTAAAAAGCATGTCATCAAAAGCAGTCATGTGTAGTTTCACTCTTTCCTATCATTTATAAGTAACTTTTTAAAAAAGATTTTATTTATTTATTTGATGGCCAGAGATCACAAGTAGGCAGAGAGACAAGCAGAGAGAGAGAGGGAAGCAGGCTCCCCGCTGAGCAGAGAGACCCGATACTTAGATTAATCTCCTTAATGTACTCTCTTTCAAACAAAAACTCTTAGTTTTCTCATAGCTAACATTCAAATTTGGTAGTTTTTATATCCCAATAGCCTGGGAAGGGAAAGCTACATGAACTGGAAGGACAGTTCAGTAAGATTCAAAACTGGCCATTAGAATGTCAACAATGGGAATGCAGAGTTTATAAGTACATCCATTGTATTTAAGTTATACTCAGCTGCCAAAGTCTTAGGATTTGTGTATGACTAGGATTTACTGAGTATATATTGTGAAGGGCACTATTGTGAGTGCTTTTCATATTCATTTTATTTCTTACAACAAACCATGAGGCAGTCCTAATCATGGTATTTGTTTTGTAAATAAGTACTAGGGCACAACGAATTTGAGTTACACAGTCATATAGTTAGTTAGTAAGTTGTGAAACACAATCTCACTCCAAATCCGGCACACTTAAAAAATATGATTAATGATCATAAAAATCAGGACATGATTAAGATTCATGGTACTCTAGTGCTCCTGAATGCACATATGGTCATTCTCTCTCTGTTTGTATATAATGTGTGTATATCTGCCCTACATGTCACTGACATGTGTTTTAAGAAATCTGTTATTTAAAAAAAAAAAACAAAACCTCTTTTTTAAAAATGAAGATTTATTGATTGATTGGAGAGAATGAGCAGAGGAA
This sequence comes from Lutra lutra, assembly GCF_902655055.1. Taxonomy (NCBI): domain Eukaryota; kingdom Metazoa; phylum Chordata; class Mammalia; order Carnivora; family Mustelidae; genus Lutra; species Lutra lutra. The sequence goes on from NC_062292.1 coordinate 50,126,753, forward strand.
GGAAGAGAGAACACAAATGGGGAAGAGAGGCAGAGGAAGAGGGAGAAACAAGTTCCCAGATGAGCAGAGAACATGATGTGGGGCTTGATCCCCGGACCCTGGGATCATGACTTAAGCCAAAAGCAGACCCATAACCAACAGACACACCCAGGCATTCCCCAAAAATAAGACTTTTAAAGCCTATCAGGTAGCTCATAAAACAAGAAGAATTATATATGTGCATATACACATATATATGTATAAAATATCATATATATGATTTATAAAAATTATATAGCATTTTCATTTTAAAGTATTCTTGTGTCCATTTAATACTCAAATATGGTGCTTTTACTTCTTTCCACAGATAATAGAGTAAAGCAATAAAAAACAGTAAACACAAAAAAGCAATAAACACCCCCCCCCAAAATAATTAAAAACAAAATAAGCAGTTATTTGGAGTCCCCAAAATAATTAACATATTTCATAGGTAATTTTTCTTTCATACTTCCCACTGTTATTACAGATTTCTTCTCAAACATTTCGTTAAATTGTTCCCAACCTGGTATTTTGTTGCACAAAGAATAATTTCAGAGTCATACCAGAGGAGCTCTGAAATTATGTTTCCTACTATTAACATTTTTATATGATAATCTTTCTTTAGTCTTTTAAAAAGCATTATAGCAGAATATTATAATACAGAGAATTACTGCTATAGATTTCACATGTCAATACAAATTTGGGGGGGAAAATGAGACCTTGAAAATAGCAAGTTTAAACATTAAAGTTTGTAATTTTAAAGTGTATTTGTTATAAAGGTAAAAATTAGTTACAAATGAAATAAGAGCCATCTACTCATTTGAAATATGCTTAATAATTTTGACCCTAGACTTCTCAGACCAGAGTTTTTAGTAAATTATAAAAATATTACCTATGTTTTATGTCATATATTTTTACTTTAAACATTTTAAATTATCCAGAACTTAAACCACTTTGTTAATATTTTCAAAATGCTTTGTAACCTGATACTAGCACCTTTTCAAGTCTCATGGGCCCATACACATACACTTACATTCTTTCCAGTGGCAAAATCTTCTCCCAGGGGATAATTTACCAACTTGTTTGATATTAAGGCAAATGGTGTATTTAATAATAGGGTCGTAAGGAAGGTGACCTTCCATGTATAAAAGTGACTTATATCCACTTCATGTCTACAGTTTTTTCTCTTACAATAGTATGTGCTTCACACTGCAATCAGATTATTTTTTAAAAAGATTTTATTAATTTGAGGGAGAGAGCACAAGTTGGGAGCGGAAGGGTAGAGGAAGAGGGAGAAGCAGGCTCCCTGATGAGAAGAGAGCCCTGAGGGCCAGGGTGGGGCTTCATGCCAGGATCCCAGGATCATGACCATTGCTCAAGGAATGGAGCCAACCAGATGTCCCTGGAATCAGATTATTTTTAAGAATAATAATAAAAAAAAATCTACAATCTGATTAAAAATAATAATCTAGTGGCTCATCCAAAATAAAGTTTGAAATATTAAGTTCAGCACATGAGCAAACACTCATGATTATAGAAGAAAGTAAGTAAAATAAATGTTGAATTACCTAACAGCACCAGGAAACTGAAAGCCTCACAGAAGGAGAGTCACTAATAGAAATCAAGCCTGCTGAAATGTACCAGAAAGGCTTAAAAATTTAAGATACAATATATCTGTGAATTCAGATGTATGGTAGGAAGACCTTGAAAACAAAGCATTTCATTGAATAAAAAATCATTATACAGATACATCCCTTTACACTAAACATTCACCATAGATGATTAGCAGTTTATTATTCGGAAAGGTAAAAAGACACTGTCACCAGGCTCAGGGCTACTGAACACAACTAAAGGCAAGATGAGAGATTTGAGAGAAAACAGAAGTGTTGAGCAAATAAACAACATGATAAATTATGAAAGCTAGCTTATACTTATGTTGCTGTTTCAGTTGCTAGAATCCTAACAACTAGCTTTAAACCTGCAGGAAAAAGGATTCTCTGGGGGATATTAATAAGACAAAGAGAAAGGACATAAAGCCAGCTCATTACCTCCTTCTCTTTATTACAATAGAGTGTTGTCATAAATTTTAGTAATACACCCAGAAATTCCAGTCAATATAAATACGAATTTATAGCCAAGGTAAAGGTTTCAAACTTAAGGTAAGGACTTAAGGTAAAGGCTGTAATTTCTAACATGAGATTCCAAACAAAACAAAACAAAACAAAACAAAACATCACAATTTAAAAAATTAACCCAGAGGAAACAGACACAATATATCATCCATTAAGAACAGACCACCATTAAAAGAACAGAGAAGATTTAGAATTGAAGAAAACAGAAAATAAAGCTAGGTAAAATTTAAAAACAAAAAATGAAAATTTGGACGTAAGTTGAAGAATTATTTAAAGGAAAGATTAAGTGTGAAAAATTAAAAATATTAAATTACATAAATCTAGAGGTTGCTATATCTAAATGCCATAATAAATTCAGTTTAAGACTCCAATAGTTAGAAGATGCACTATTGAGAAAATGCATTAAAAAAAGTGTTGCTAAATTAACTATTACAGAACATTGATGATTAGACACATCCTTATGGAGCACCTGGGTGGCTCAGTCCTTAAGCATCTGCCTTCAGCTCAGGTCATGATCTCAGGGTCTTGGGATCAAGCCCCTCATCAGGTTCCCTGCTCAGCAGGAAGCCTGCTTCTCCCTTTCCCACTCCCCCTGCTTGTGTTCCCTGTCTTACTGTGTCTCTCTCTGTCAAATAAAATCTTAAGAAAAAAAGACACATCCTTATAACAGATGTTAAAAATGTAAAAATAATAATAATAATTATAGGTCTAATAAAATGTTTTAAAATCAATTCCATAAAGGAATTGGAAAAGAAAACTGGAGGAAATAATTTAACAAGGAAATATATGAGAAATATATACATAAAGAAATATATAAGCCCTCCTTGCTTCTTAGAGAGTCTGGTGGATCCTGGCATTTCTTGACTTGTGTCAGTATAATTCCAGTCTCTGACTCTGTCTTCACATGGCCTTCTTCCCTGTGTGTGTCTGTGTCTTTGCCCTCTCTGCCTTTTATAAGGACAGTGGTCATTGGCATCATGCGATTCAGTCCTGCAATCATTTTAATGACATCTGCAAAGATCCTTATCCCAAATAAGGTCACATTCTGACATTACAGAGGTTTAGATTTGGACATATTTTTTGGATGACATGATTCAACCCACACAGAATTAATAGCAATTATTAAAGATTGTCAATAAAATGAGTTATTTTTCCCTGCATGCTTATGTTTTGAAATTTTATGTAATGAAAACATATTGCTTATCTGAAAGAAAAAGAATAGAAAGGACTTGGGGGCTTTTAAATCTATGACTCATAGTGATAATGATATTAAATAGCTAAATAGCTTCATGATCATTGAATATTTATCATAAATCTAATAAGAATAGTTAAAAGTTACCACCATGTACCATTATAACATCATTGGAAAAATATTATGACCTCTGACCTCTGCATAATTATACTGTAAAATTTTTCTGGTTATTGAAGGATTCCTGGTGGAAAACTCTAAACATGATTACAAATTTAATATGCAAGAACATTCTTATAAAATTATTTCTGGAAAAAAAAACCTTAAATGATATTGGTTAACATAATTGTAACAGTGCTGTATAAAAATCACTTATTGGTTTGAAAACATTCTGGGAAAATAGTAACATATTGTTATTATGACAAAGATTTTTTACTTTTATTACTAATAATTAATAATATAATAATATATTTGACATATATACCACACCTTTAATAGTTCATTTAACAAATGCTGTCTTTGCTAAATTCTTCATGAGAATCAAGTAAAGATTCATAAAAAGTATAAACAGTAATATCTAACATTATTATGACTCAATGTAAAATAATTTATTTTCATTATGTCATGTTCCTTGAGTTCCTAGTTTAAAAATTACAGAAGTTTATTATGTTAAAATATATGTGTCATGATAATAAATGTGCAAACGATTAACTAGGTTTCAACTTAAATATAAAAATATCTTAAATCCTCATCTCATTGTTTTAGTGGCATAATCTCAGAAATATGTACTTCTATTTTGGTAATAGCAATGACAATATAAAATGAGAAAAATCAGAATAATTTAAGGATAACTGAAAATTATTTAAAAAGTTGTATTAGAGCTTGTAAATAATGAGGTACCTTATTTCTCCAGCCATTTGCTATCAATAAGATAAAGAAACATTTGTTTGCTGTCACTTGAGAGCTTATTCACTAGAGAATCAAAGGGAGGTTGGTTTAAGCCATTTTATTTATACGCCATAAACCCATTTTATCTGTATGCCATAAACCAAGAAGTGATAAGATAAGATAAATAAAATAAATATATACGTAGTGATATTTCAGTGTTAGGTGCATTTTTCCCTTTTTTTTTTTTTTTTAAAGATTTTATTTATTTATTTGACAGAGAGATCACAAGCAGGCAGAGAGGCAGGCAGAGAGAGGAGGAAGCAGGCTCCCTGCTGAGCAGAGAGCCCGATGTGGGGCTCGATCCCAGGACTCCGAGATCATGACCTGAGCCGAAGGCAGCGGCTTAACCCACTGAGCCACCCAGGCGCCCCTCTTTTGTTGTTTTTTAAGTAAGTTAGTATTAACAGTCAGTAGACATGTACTCACTTCCACAAACTATATTTCACATACTACATTGATTAAGTTTTGTTTCCTCATAACTTCCGAGAAAACAATAATCAAAACCAACACTTTTGGTTCTAGAGGGGCAGGAGGTGGGGACATGGGGTAAATGGTGATAGGCATTAAGAAGGCACTTATAATGAGCACTGTATTCTTTATGCAAGTGTTAAATCACTAAATTCTACCTCTGAAACTAATAATACTCTATATGTTAACTAACTTGAATTTAAATAAAATCTTTAAAAAAATTTATGTGTTAAATATCACAGAGGATAATGCAGGTTTTATACAAATTATATAGGTCAAAAAGTGATCAAGGATTCTATTCATTGAGGTGAAGAAATGCTCACATACCAAGTTACTTTTAATGAAGGCTTTGGGGGAGAGGTGGACTCCCCAGGTGGAAGGGCCATATAGATCATTTCAGGAAGAGTTGGAAGGTAGTTGTCACAGTGTAACCCACAAAAAATGGATAGGTAGTAAAAATAAAAAGAAAGCATAGACCTTTCTTCCAATTTTATCTAAAACCTTCAGAGAACATGTTTCCAGTGATATTTAAGTATACTAGGGACAATACTATTTTTAATTTAGATTAGAAAGTCAGAAATTACAGTTGGTTAAAGGATTTGTTTTTACCTTTGATTCCACTTTCCATTTGCTGAGAAATATTCTTTCTCCTCATAGGCATGGATTCTAAGGTACACTTTCCAGGCATTAGGAGAAGGAATTCCAGTGCCAACCTAAACATCAGGGTGCACCTTTCAGTGCAGATCCTAAAAATAGCATGAAGGGAAGTAGTATAGCTCTAGAAAGTGAAGGCACAGCAGGAATTCAGTAAAAGAGCAGAAGTAGTACTGGGGGATTAGCAGCACAGGAAGAAAACATGGTATAAAGGGAATTCAACAAGAGGCCTTAAAGGAAATAACAAGACAGCAGGAGAAAGCAAAGTGTAGGGCAGAGAAGAGAATTTGTTCTCTCACATAAAAGAGAATGGCACACACAAGAGAATGCAGAAAAATGACTGAAAGAGTTGGAGAGACTTTTCAGAGGGATATTCAAGGTCAAAAGATATTATAATTGCTGACCATTGAGAAAGTGAAAAATGATAGGACACAGAACAAGGTAGACACGAGATCACAAAAAAACTTGCCAGGGTTGAATTTTGTGCTATCTCTGACTATGGAATATGTTCTAGAAAGACAATACACCAGAATTTCATGGAAATCTAATATATACAATGTCTGACCCACACTAAATTTTTCCATCTACTTTATATAATTAGAAAATAATGCACTTATACTTAACCTTTACCTGAAAATAAAATTTAGTTAAAAACCAAATCCTGACCCATATAAATCAATGTTACTGAGCCATTTTGGCTTCTTGAGCACTTTTGAGCCTACATTGAAAGGCACAAACTCTCTTTCCAGAGAAAAAAGAACAATTTTAACATGCACAAATATTTTGGTTTACTTCATTATCTTGAAATTTATGTATTTCAGAGAGAAAGATGATAAAAACAATTGTTATGTCTATTTTTATGCAAAAAATGGCTAGAGCTCTGAAAAAGTGAGATGAATCCAAATGTTGCAAATCATATTTTTTAAAGATTTTTTAAATTTATGCAAAAGTAAATTTCAACATCAAAACTGTGATTGTTTTTAATAATAACTTGAAATATGAAGTGATTTTTGGCTTATCACCTCACACATGTTCTGGGCCTTTAATCAATTTCTATAATTTATTTTGATGACAGAAAAAGTTCAAATCTTAGAGTAGATATATTGTGATACCCAAAATTAGGTATTGCATGATGGATACACTTTAGAAGCAAAAAGATTTGTGTCAGCCAAGGCCGGAATTCACCAAGATCTTTTACATTTCCCTCAACTCATTTGAACTACCTATGTCAAGTCAAGCACCATCAATTTCTCAGCATTGGAGTGACTGTGAATGAATATTCAAATTTTAAGATTACCTAAGCATGTTATATGTCTACATTTCGTCTTTATTATTTAATATTAATCTTCCATTGCTCTCCTCAAAATACTTTAAAAGCACCCTGCATTATTTCCAGGGGTCTACAGATGTTTACTTAGTATAACATGACCAAGCTTGCTAATACTCTTGTTGAAATTTGTGTAAGATCTACCTCTGACAATAAAAAGTTTTCTTAATATTCTTCAGTTCTAGTCTAGTCTTAGAAATTGCCCATCACAGTGTAATTTCTCCTCTTCTTCCTGGGTAAAATTAGCATTTCCCAGCCTTTGGTGTAGTTAAATAGAGCCATGAGGCTGAGTTTCAGTCAATGAGGTATGAACATTGAAATAATGTGAATTCTCTCCAGTTCTGGCTCATAACAACTCCCACACATGCTCCATTATGTTATTTTTCCTTCTGGCTGGCTGACTGGAATACAGATTATTTTAGGGATAACTTGAAAGTCATGTGTTGAATACTGTGGTGGAGCCTTGGTCAGCCTCTATCCCTGAGATTAAACAAAAAAAGGCTGTCCCGCCAATCTCTTTACCCTCCCAGTATTGTTGCAGTAGAAATATATTCTCCATATTTGAGCCTGTAAATATCTCAATACTTTCTTGTTTAGCAATAGCAATCTATGTGATGCAAAAATATCTGGATTTAGGAGAATTTAAAATATGTGTCAGTGGCCTTTTGACTGTGAGAAAATAGTCAATGTTGGAAAGCTAGAAATCAGTATTACCATTGACAAACATTTGTCAATATTAACACATGTGGCAAGTGAAAAGTGACCTAGATTTCTATGGAACTCATTAGCCTCAGTTAATTATGTGAGAAGATCCAGAGTAGTAATGTATAATACAAGAAAGAGGTAAATTTGGGAGAGGTGGGAAGAGGGGAAGAGAAGGAAGTCCAGTTTATAAGTAGGAATGAAAGGCAGTAAAAGAAGCCCAACAGTGGGGACTTTGCAGAGGTAGAACTAGTTTTAGATGGCAAATAATAAGAAACTAGACTGTACAGTGCTTTATGAAGCAATGCCATCAAGCCTTCTGAGTTTCAGTTGGCTTTTATGTGGCTGCCATTAATTTGAGAGAACGTTGCATGGATACAGGAAACAAAAGAAAGGATTGGTGAGATTTTTTCTAGTAAAGAAATTTGAGTATAACTAGTGCCATGTGACTCTAAATGGGAGAAAATTCGTCAAATACCTTCTAATATTTTGAAGGATTTATAGTTACACAGAAAATCAGACCTGGGTCAAGAAAGATTGACTTGTTTGTGCCCTCTTCAATTTCTTTCATAAGCATTCTATAATTTTCAGAGTGCAACTCTTTTATCTCCCTGGTTAGGTTTATTCCTAGGTAACTTATTCCTTTGGTATAACTGCAGATAGTTTCAATTCTTTGATTTCTCTTTCTGCTATTTCATTATTGGTGTATAGAACTGCAACAGATATCTGTACAGTGATTTTATATCCTGTGACTTTGCTGAATTTGTATAATAGTCCTAGCAATTTTTTTGGTGGAGTCTTTCGGATTTTCTAGATAGAGTATCATGTCATCTTTAAATAGTGAAAGTTTGACTTCTTCCTTGCCAATTTGGAAGCCTTTTCTCAGAAAATAGATTGTGTTGCCACCAAAAACAGTAGACATGAAAGTGTCTCTGAGTAAACAGTATCTAATTCAAATTAAGGAGTTTCTCCTACTAAGACATTGTTGACTGACTTCTCAATGTCTATCCAGCAGTAGTATACGATCACTATGAACATGAACCAATGACTTCTGTATTTCCCATGTTCAATCTTACTGAACTTTTTTTCAATTTATTCTATCCAAGCTCTTTGAAGTGGTGTAGTGTGTATGTGTATATGTGTAATGTGAAGTAGGAGGGCGGATAATTTGTCTATTTAATTCTTAAATTTTGTGACCACAAGGAGTCGTACCTACATTGATGAAGAAGTTAGTTTATTCTTTGGATTTTATGACTTTATAGTCCTCTTGGCACAAGGAATATGATCCATAACAAAAAATAAAAATGAAAATAAAACATAGATAAGTTTTCACAGTAGAAAATGAAAATAAATAATTTTATTTACTGTGAACTATCTAATGTAAAGAAAATCTATAATGATACTTAATAGTTAAATTTTATTTAAATGCTATCAGTATTAATCCTTGATGTTTTAAGAATTTTCACAAATGTACATTTACCATCATGTAACATAATATGACTAATAATTTTCAGACAGAATTATTCAAAAAATTTAAAGATAATTATTAATGTATAATTAAGGTAATAGAAGTATAAGTATATGTATGATTGTAAAATTTACAATAAGTTTCCAAGTTAACTGGAAGTAAAAATGCATTTATGCAGATACACATATAAATATATACTTAGTACATTTAATACGTATAAAGATATAGAATATTAAGTATATCACATATTCTCTAATATATATTATACATTATACACATCTGCATTTCTTTATAACAGTATCTGACCCTACACTTGTATCCTCTTCTTCCAAAAAATTATTTGAAACTTTTTATAATGCATTGCTTTATTTTACATTAGCTTGTGTTCTGATTTATTTATACAGTTTTTAATAGTGTACATGGACTTCTGGTGCAGTTGCATGCAACTGAAATTTTAATTAAGAATAGCTTAGAAATGGGCGCCTGGGTGGCTCAGTTGGTTAAGTGACTGCCTTCAGCTCAGGTCATGATCCCAGAGTCCTGGGATCGAGTCCTGCATCAGGCTCCCTGATCCCTGGGGAGTCTGCTTCTCCCTCTGACCTTCTTCCCTCTCATGCTGTCTCTCACTGTCTCTCTTTGGAATAAATAAATAAAATATTTAAAAAAAGAATAACTCAGAAAACATAGTCTTTCTTTCTAAAGCGATGAACAAGAAAAGAAAGTCCACACTTTTCACTTCTCACCACACTGTATTAGAATTCCATGTGATCTGTGTAATTAATAATTCAGTGTTTTGTGTTGCCAGTTGTAGTTGTTTTCATTTCAATAGTAATAAAGGTGTAATTATATCTCATGTGTTTTTAAGTTGCTTTCCCTAATGGCTAATAATCTTGAGGATCTTTTGATAATTTTATTTGGTATTCATTTATATAGATTTATAATACAATATATAGTGAAAACATGTGTGATGTATGCATATAATGTATATTTTTGGTTAACTATCTGATTAGATATCTGAGAAATTGAAAAAACAGATTTATGATCACTGCATTAAAGTACAAAAAGGAAAAATAACAAAAAAAAGCTTTATCAGTGTTTGAAAGGTAATATAGACATACTCATAAAATGAGTCAGTTTTGTTTTTTTTTTTTTAAGATTTTATTTATTTATCTGATGGAGAGAGAGAGAGATCACAAGTAGGCAGAGAAGCAGGCAGAGGGGGAGGGGGAAACAGGTTCCCTGCTGAGCAGAGAGCCCAATGTGGGGCTCGATCCCAGGATGCTGGGATCAGGACCTGAGCTGAAGGCAGAGGCTTAACTCACTGAGACACACAGGTGCCCCGAGTCAATTGTTTTTTGTGAGGAAATTACTTCATATTAATTCTAATGCTTGCTTATCTGAAAATAATATTTTCTAAAAAAAACAAAAAACAAAAAAAACTACACATAACATGGGGACAACAAGAAATAGTTCATTGTCTATTAAATATATCTTTTTTGAAAGTGATTAAAAAAAGAAAACTTTAATCAAAGCAAAATGTTAGCTTATATTGTTTAAAGTGACCTTATTTCACTTAGCATTATACTCTCTAGTCCCAGCCAGGTCCATTGTAAATGTCAAGATTTCATTCTTTTTATGGCTGTTTAATTTTATTTAATTCATCCTAAACTACACATTTATATCTAACAAGGGAATACTAATAAATATTTATAAATATATTTACTTTATGCAATACTTGTATACTATATTAGTTTTCTATTGCTGTCTAATAATTTATTGCAAATTTATTAGCTTAAAAGAACACAAATTCATTGTCTCTTAGTTTCCATGAGTCATGAGTCAGGGTGCTATTAGCTAGATGCACTACTCAGTGTCTCACTGGGCTATCAATGTGTAGCTGGGGCTTCAGGGTTACCTAAAGTTCACCATCTTCATACAAGTTCAGTGATTGTTGAAAGGATTCCGTTTCTTATAGTTCTCAGACTGAGATCCCCATTTTCTTAAATGCTGTCTTCCAGAGGCCATTTTTAGCTACTAGAACTCACTATCATTACCTGCCATGAGGCCTTCCCTACAATACTGCAGTTTGCTTCCCCATGATCAAAAGGAGATAGCGGCTTCAGGTCCTTATTTCTTTGAGGCCACTTCATTCTTTGGCCTCTGGATATACTTTCAGGCTAGACCTACCCAGGAAACCTCTATAACTTGAAGTCAATTGATTTGAGACTATTTCATCTTCAAAATTCATTCCAGCACACTTTGATTCGTGTTTGATTGAATAATTGGGAGAAGACATGTACACCAGGGGTTAAGAATCTTAAGGGGCTATGTAAGTATATTGCCTACTTTACATACATTGAGAAACAGAATGACTATTTTATTGATCACTCCCCTGAATTAATTAGATTCAGATACAGGGTCATATCCTGGCTTTAAGTAAATACCACAATATCTTATAAATAACTATACTCTCAGTCTATAAAACAAAACAAAAGGAAAAACTTAGGTATCTTGAAAATAAGTCATGGTATTTTGTAGGATATAAAAATATATCTTACACTATAAAGTTATGTTCACAAAATTTAATTCTATATTTTAAGAAGAAGTGAAGTTTGATTTTGGCCTCTTTATTATTTATAATATTAAAAGATATTTAACAATATATTTTACTATATAAAATCACTCTACTGATTAGGCTGCTCATTTCAGGAATCCCATCATATATTTTGATAAAACAAATGTTCAAGATAGACATTTTTAAAGATAATCAATGAATTTTACTTAGTGTATTTTGGGCTTAATATATATTCCTGCATTATCTTCTTAGGATTAATAAATGGCTTATTTATTATGTATATAGCTGTATCAGTATACATCGATGATCCCACTGCAGAGTACGGAGACTTAGTTTAGACACCTGCAAGCTTGAGTATGTACCTTACAGATTAGGTCCTGGTATGTACTAATCAACCTGAAGATACTAGAAGCTCAATTTTTATTCTTTAATAATTAGCATACACTTTTGGCATTTTCAGAAATCTATATGAAAGCTTCTTCACTGCCATTCTAATTTCAAGTCAAAATTTTTTTTAAAGATTTTATTTATTTATTTGACAGAGATAGAGAGATCACAAGTAGGCAGAGAGGCAGGCAGAGAGAGGGGGAAGCAGGCTCACCGCTGAGCAGAGAGCCCGATGTGGGGCTCGATCCCAGGACCCTGAGATCATGACCTGAGCTGAAGTCAGAGGCTTAACCCACTGAGCCACCCAGGCACCCCTCAAGTCAAATTTAATATCAAATTTCAGAACTTGTAAAATTTGGGCGTTAGAATATTTATTTTTATGTAATTGTATTTTTACCATCAATTGCTTAAAATTAATTATTCTGATTCATCTTTACTAATGCAGAGAAAATAATTATATTTTTGGAAATAAGGTCAAAGATAGATTCTAGATAGCCATGTTATAGCACTTAGACATTTATAAATATCCTACTGCATCTGCCACTTAATAAAATATCTGATCATTAGCTGTGTGACTTTGGGCAAAAACTAATTTCTTTTTTTAGTAGTTTCATCGTGTATAATATAAGCTGTCTTTGCAGTCTGCAAATGATATGAAGTCTATGATCTGGAGGAGTGACTAGAAATGTTCTCCAGAATCATTGCTCTGAACTGTTGTTCTTTCTATGCATTAGCTATGGAGAATATCATAAGACCATCTATCATATCTATCTGTATATCTATCTATCATCTCTACCCCCAGGTATCTATTAATCATTTATCCATTTACTTAATCAATCCACTTATTTATCCATCTATATCAGTCTATATAGACTTTATTATTTTGTTATTTTTCCCAGACAATCAATTAGACTGGTATAGAAAATATTATTTTGTGTGCATGTCCAAGAAAATAAAAAGAAGAAAAGGGTGCCTGGGTGGCTCAGTGGGTTAAAGCCTCTGCCTTCAGCTCAGGTCATGGTCTCAAGGTCCTGGAATCGGGCCCCACGTCGGGCTCTCTGCTCAGTGGGGAGCCTGCTTCCCCCTCTCTCTCTGCCTGCCTCTCTGCCTACTTGTGATCTCTGTCAAAATAAATAAATAAAATTTAAAAAAAAGAAGAAAATAATTAGAAAAACAGCATCAACAACAAAAATAACTTTCTCTAATCTTCCAGTTCAGAAGAGAATAGTTTCTTACAAATAACAAAAAACCCAATTCCTATTGAGGTAGTGTTTTTCAGTATTTTATTGGATAATTTTTATTTACAGATAAAGTTAGTATAAAGAGTCTAAGAAAGTCATGAAACAAAGAAATTTTCATATTAAATACTTAGAACTTTAAATGTTTAAAGCCTTTATTATTTAGACTTGATATTTTGCCAAAAAAAAAATACCTGAATTTCTGCAGGTACAAAGGTTTATTATTATTTTTTTTATCATCAATAGACTTTAGTTTTTAGAACAGTTTTAGATTTACTGAGAAACTGAGTAGATAGTTTAGAGTTCCCATATCATCCACATCCAGTTTCTACTATTATTAACATCTTATACTAGTGTGCACTATTTGTTGAAATTAATGAATCAATATTGATACATTTTTATAGGCCATAGTTTATTCAGATATCCTTAGTTTTACCTAATGTCCTAATGTTCAGTGAGGCCTGCCAAGTAATACCTTTTTAATTGCTTAAGATCAGGTCTGAAAAATCAAAGATAGTGTTTTTTTCAGGACCCACAGATAGTGTTTTTTTTTTTCCTTCAATCTAATGTATCATTTTCATTACATCATATCAAATGTACATTCCATCAACATGGGATGACTGTTGGTCCTTATGGTTGTCACCTGCCTGAGGTAGTATTTGTCAAGTTTGTGCATTGTAAAGTTACTCTCCTCCACTCCATCCCTTCCATACTATCCTCTTTGTAAAGAAATTGTTATGGGGGTGCCTGGGTGGTTCAGTGTGTAAAGCCTCTGCCTTCATCTCAGGTCATGATTCCAGGGTCCTGGGATGGAGCCCCACATTGGGCCTGCTTTCCCCCCCCCCCCCCGCTTCTCTGCCTACTTGTGATTCTCTCTCTGTCAAATAAATAAATAAAATCCTAAAAAAAAAAAAAAGAAATTGTAATGTGCTGCCCATATTTAAGGAGTGAGAAGTTATCTTTTACTCCCTTGAGGCAGACCATCTACTTAATTCATTTGGGATTCTTCTGCACAGGAGATTTTTACCTTCTTCCTCATTTATTTTTTCAGTCATGCATTTATATCAATATGGATTCATGAGCATTTATTTATATTCTGTGTTACATTCTAATACTACTTTGTTTAGTTTGTTACCCAAATTGTTCCAAGGATGGCCATTGATCAGGGAATTTAAGTGCATCTTTAGAAACGAGTTAAGTGTACATTAGGACCACTGAGCCAATCCTGGGAATCGCTATATAGCTAGTCACTACATTTTGCATATTGGTGCAGTGCACAACTCTGGGAATACTATCGACTTTGTCATATATCTGAATGGGTCTCTACAGAGTTCACATACAAAGTTTGTGAAGCCAAACCCAGCCTTCTAGTACACAGTTATGCCTTTAGAAAGTGGACAACAATTCAAATGCTTCAGAATTCAATGCAGCTTTTTAACTTGGTTATCTTGTCATCCCTGACAGTGTTGAGTGTTCCTTCAGACTGGTTGTTAAGCTTATTTTGCCTCTTTTTGTATCTTCTTCCACCTGCCCTGCTCTTTTGAACTAACTGCTTCCTCCTTCACTGTTCTCAAAGCCAAGTGTTAAAATCATTGCAAGTCATTGAATGAATTTCCTAGGATACAAAAACAAACTTGATTTTTAGATTTTGGAATTTTATTACCTTTTTCTTGTTATACAAATTTAATTCTCAGATTTTAAGAATTTGCATTGTGATTCAGGTTTTTAGCTTTCTCTGCTATTCAGTGATTCCTATGGTTCCTTTATATCACAATCAAAATACTAAGTAGACACTTTCTTTCAACTGATATAACTATAGGAGAAAGATGTTTTTAGCTATAGAATCATGCCCAGGAAAATGCTAGTAAGTTACTAACATTTTTTCCCCTGTGGTAACAGACCAAGACTCATCTCAGCTGTTCCTTGACCTGAAGTTTGATTTTCAAAGGTTATGCAGTTTATCAAGCTCTCAAAAAGAAGGTATGTGCCCTGTTTTGTGAAGTAAACTTGATATTTTTATCCTCATGATGTTGCTTTTGCTACCTTAAAAAGTATTTCAGTTGTTTCTTAAATCTGTTGGAAAATACTGCTTCTTAAAACTTAGATCTGGAAATCTGGCAATTGGTGATATAATTAGCTTTAAAGTGAGGAAAATCTTTTCTCATTTTCCATTTGCTTCTTATCTTTCACTGCATGTAATTGTAGCATCTTCCCTACAGTAGAATTATTGTAAAATGTTTGCAGTTGGTATCGTGTAAGAAATGCTTGTACTGTCAAGTTATCTCAGTTTGATTAACTTATGTAGCAGATTCCAGCAAAGAAACTATTTTCTCTGCAAGCAACCATTAGTAAGTGCTCCCATGTTAGTATTGCTATCTGAAAAAATAGAGGAAAAAGGTTTTCTTTTGCAACCTTTAAAATATGTCATTGTGGGCTATTCCATCATGTTAACTGTAAATTTCATCCTTGAATGCTTACCAGTATTTGAAGGTGAATATTTATATGTTTAAAATGAATCCAAATAAAGTATCTTGTTTGCATACTGTCATATAATTAATAATTATATTTGATAATGAATGCTTGATTATTTTTGGTCACCAAAAATCATATCAAAGTAGACATTTTTAACTTCTAAAAAATAAGACGGATATTGAAGAAGAAGCTGAAGACTAGATTTTGCCTAAAGAGTAAAGCTAAAGCCGAATGTTACTCTGCTTCCTTCTTTCATACCTCAATTCTTTTTTGCTTTTATTTGCACCTTACTTCTGCTTTCCTTAATACCTTCCTTATCAGCTTTTTCTTGTATTTTTCCTTACTATGTTTTGATAAGTGTTTTTTGGTTTTTGCATATTATGCCATGTAATTGATCAGTTATAAATCATATTTTTTGATAGAACACTCCACATATGTCTAGTCAGCATGATATAACATGGCATATACACATGGGTGGATTTTTATTGTTAAGTATGGCAAGTATTGTTGTAATTTTTAATAGAAGACCTGAATGAATAAAACCATAAATATAAGTCAATTCACAATAAAGACATCTATTAGAAAGTTTACAATTTCTTGTAAGCTTTGTGGTTTTGTCTTTTTTTGTTTGCTTTTTGTTTTATTTTGTTTTCCAGTTTCCTTATGCTCTTAATTTTCTTATTAACAATTGCATGGTATAGGTAAGGTGGTGAATCTGCTGAGTGAGAGAAACATCTTCTCTCCATAATGTGTGCAGTACAAAGTATTTCTAGTTGGTCATAACTGGGGTGTTTATAAAACCCACCTCTGTAAAAAGGAATATGAATAAAATTGCCTAATAGAGAATATATAATCATAAAGGAAATTAAAGATAGCATTAGGAAATTAGAAACTACAGCAGACTACTTACCATGTGGGATCTAAATAGACAAAGAAGTTCTTTGAAAAATGGAATTTGTAGAGGGGAAGAGGAAGTAGACAATTATCTTTTACTGTGAATTTATTCATTGTCTGACATTACAATTTTCACATATGTTATTTCACTAGCTGCTAATTTTTCATCTAATCTTCAGAGTTCTTTGTATACATTTGCCTGTTAATAGCTAATTAAAGATAGCTGTTCAGACTGAGAGAGATGTTAAAGGAATAAGAAATTTCTTCATAAAACTTTCCACAAAAGAATGTAAATCAAGTAAATTCCTTATTTACCAAGAAATGTACATTTATTTGCTTTAGTATAAAGTAAAAGTACTTTTATCTTGCATATCAACAATATGACTTAACTTCCCTTCCATGTGTGTCCTTCCTAAATTTCCTAGTCTTTCTTTTCTTTATCTGTACAATAATTTTGTATCCATACATTTATTCTCTCATTAGTCTATTTCTTAAGTAATATTTCTCAAGAATTTATTTTTTAACATTTGACATCACTCATTATTTATCATCCATACCTCATACATTACTAAGTATGACAGACTTCCAACAAAATATATTAAATAAATCAGTGTAATGCCTTCACATATTTACAACTAAGCACAATGTAGCAATATTCTAAAATAGTACCCCAAGAATAGAGTTGTGTATAAATCAAGAAACTTACTTATTATTTTTAAATGTTTTAAAAATTATTTATGAATTAGCTAAAATAATGTTATTATCCGAATGGAAATTTGTTGTTTAGCATCAAAGAATTCATTCCAAGGTGGTACTTCACCATGAAGCTACTAAGCTTCTACCATAGGATATTTTTAAAAAAATTAAAACTGGAGTCTTATTTAATGACAGTAGAAACCTAACCAAATAGAAGCAGTGCATAAAATCAATCAACATCTTGGTAGGTGAAGAGAAAGAGGGAAGAATTTTTCATCCCAAAATGTATATACATTTCACCTTACATTACAAACACTCCCTCAGGTACATGAGTATCTTACAAGAAAATGTTAAACACAAATAAAATACATGTTTAGTTACTTAATGACTCAAATAGAAGAGTCCACAGTAAGCAAAGGAGGATGGTCAAGCAATGAGGGTATTTAAATCTGAGCAGCTGGGAAGACCCAAGAGAAAGTTCTAATCTTTATATTCTGCTTGTGGTTAAATTGCAGTGTGAAACAGATTTATTTGGAATGTCTTAGACTATAAAGTTGGGCAACCTTTGTTAAACTTTGGAGAGAACAATATTTTATTTTGAGCCTAACAAATTAAAGATCAACCTGGGCCATCTGGGTCTGTAATAAGAACAAATAGCAAAAGCATGGTTAGCAAATATCATAGCATGTTAAAGGGATGTTGCAAACATAGCTGTCTATAGATGTTGTGATTTACAGATATTTTCTATTTCCTCTGGTAGTAAATTTAATTTTTTCCTCTGGCCCTTCATTTTGGTTAAGTTTTCTGTCACTTTATCAATATATTCCCAAGGATTTCAGGATAGTTAAAGTTGCATATAATAAAACTCATGGACCTGACACATTGTAAGTAACAAATTCTCTTAAATTTGCTACATATAGGTTTTTGTCCTAGATTTATCACTGAAAAAATAAAAGTTATTCAAGTGAATTACAAATTTGATATTTCTAGTTCATTCATGGTCTATTAGATTAGCTTGAAAGAATTTTTAAAAAATGATCACAGGCATTTTCCATGTGATAAAACTAACCATATGAAATATTTTCAGAAAAACTACCTATTTTTAAATTGCACCCTAGAGTCACATTTTTTAATACTAGGAATATTTTATTTTTCACTTTTAGGTCAAATATATCATTCTTATTGGCCATGCAAAGAAATATGTATGTTGAAAGATGAAAATAAGATACAAGTGAAATGCATTCTAACAACAGCAAATTGATAAAGAGTAGCTTATAATTCATGGAAAACTATCTCTGCATTCTTAGTTTCCCATTTGGTTCCTACTCACTTTCATCATTTCTTATCGTTTTAGAAAATAAAATCATTTTATATGTTTTATCTAAGAATCACAGCCGCTGATTTACCATGTAGAAATTAAACTATTTTAAAGTGACAATGAACTGATTTTAAAATTGTTACTCCAATGATTGATTACAATAGATGAACTCTGAAATAAAAGGTTTATGATTTAATCAGGGGGAGGCTTTTTTAAAAAGTTGGGTACACATGTCTTTATGTAAGCATTTATTAACATTGTTTATAGAACTCAAGTAAATTCTTAATCATTCAAATTATTGTGCATTTAAGACCTCTCACTTTAGCACCATTGTATTGACCACATACTGTACTCCATCTACTTTTTTTCATACATTTGCTGCTGAGACATTTCCTTTTTACCTAAAAATATTCCTGTATTAAACCTCCTCTTTTTCTTTTATATTTCAATTCCTTCTCTTACTTGAATTTATTCTTAAAAACTCCATTCAGCTCATCCTTTATATGCTACCATAAGCTCTATGAATTATTTCCTATCTTCTATTTACCCTATCAGTCATCTTTATCTCTGCTTCTATATTCTCAGATGGAAATGATTTGCTGTCTGTCTTCTATTTTTGAATTTAAAAAAATTAAACATTTTATTTATTTATTTGATAGAGAGAGAGAAGAGAGTATACAAGTAGGCAGAGTGGCAGGCAGAGGGAGGGGGAGTAGCAGACTCCCTGCTAAGAAGAGAGCAGGGATCATGACATGAGCCAAAGGCCTACTTAACATACTGAGCCACCCAGGAACCCCTGCTCTCTGCCTTCTAACAGCTTAACTATCTATATAATTGACCACAACTTCTCCTATCCATTTGTGATATAATTTCATATAGATCTTTAATAAAAGTCTCTGTATATAGGTTACCTAACTATATATGATAGGATCATACTGCTAAGATGGAAAGAAAACTCTACTGAAATGACTTTGAACTATATGATGCTTATACAGCAAAAAAAGAAGTTGTAATCAATGAAGGGCTGTTGCTAATGTTCAAAGTGTTCATCAGGGCACCAGATTTCTTCTGTCTTTATATTCCTCATGTCCAGCAGTCTCCTTTTATGATCATGATCCCATCAGATGGCTGTGGTACTTTGACTTTTATATAAGCATGCCAGCTAGCTAAAAACACCTTTTCTTTGTGAGGTTTTAAGTTTTATTTATTTATTTATTTTTTTGAATGGAAGAAAGCTCCTAGCACATTTGCATATGTCCTATCGTTAGAATTGGATCACATGATCACCCTTAACTGAAAGGAAAGTTCAGTATGTTTGGCCTCCCATTATTTGTAATCAGGAGAGTAAATGATACAGAAGTCTGGTAGTGGGCCCTGGATATCTAATCTACAGTGTCAGCTATAGCATTTAGCTACATGAAACCTAATAATCCAGCTTCCAACCTATTTTGTCATCTTCTCTCTCTGAGATTTTCAACCAGGGCTAGTACCACCTCCTTTAATGGTATTTGGAAAGTGGTGGGGTGTTTTCCAATTGTCATAGACCAAATATTGCTATCAGCATGGAGGGTATGAATGGAAGAGATATTAACATCTTACATTGTGTAGGGAAATGTCTACTGTCAAACAGTGGTATCCCCATCAAAATTGTTGGTAATACCCACTTTGTTAAATACAAACAAATATTTTGTTTAAACTTTTCGGACAAACCAACTCAGTATATCTTTTGTTGTCAAATCCTAATTGTCATATATTTATTTGTGTCAAATTTGTAAAACACTTATTTATTACATATAATATTTAACCTACATATATTATTAATATACATGTGGATAGAGAAAGAAAGAGGGAGGGAGACAAACATACACACTCCAGAGGGGAAGATACCTTATACAAATGTATCTAGATACAGTGCATGTTAGAAAATAAGTCATTGGTACTGTGAGAATGACAAAAAAGGTATCACATGTGACAAACTACACCATTGCCTTTACTTCTTACTGTCTCATTTTCATATTAAATTTCTATCTGGCTTAATCACCTACTGATCACATGGGCTAAGGAAATCAACATCCAATAAACTTCATTTTCTAATCACTGTTATTGAAGTATTCATTTTCTAAATTTTCTAAATGTTTTGAGGGGCAGAAGTTATAAATTGTGATGGTACATTTGAGAAACATAATTTCAGTATTCAGTGCCTGGCATATAATAAATCAGTAAATGTTGTCTTCCCTCCATTATACCTTCAAAGATTTCCTTGTTATTATATGATGCAATTCCATTACCTCAACAACATGAGGATTTGAATATTATCCCATTTGCACCAAAGTTTCATCATTTAAACATCTTTGGAGCACCTGGGTGTCTCGGTTAAGCATTTGCCTTCAGCTCAGGTCATGATTTCAGGGTCCTAGGATTGAGCCCCGTGTCAGGGCTCTCTGCTCAGAGGGGAGTCTGCTTCTCCCTCTCCCTCTCTACTCTCTGGCTCTCACTCTTGCTCTCTCTCAGTGAATAAATACAATCTTTAAAAAAATAAAAATAAAAAGACATCCTTATATATTTGTTATAAGTAAAATTCATGTAATTTACATAAAGTACTTAGTATAACACCTAAAGTTGACTGTAACTTTTAGTATGTGCTTACAGACTACATATGGCATTGGTTTAGGCTTAAGAATATGAAAAAAAAGAAAACTTAAATATTCCTTAGAAATATTATTATAGGATAATAATTATGTCAATATATTATGCTTTAATAAGGACAAAGAAATATAATAAAAAATGTAGATATGTTTTCTGTATTAAAAAAATTTAGGAACGTGGGGGGAAAAAGGCAGAAAATGTCCACCATCAACCCTCCACTCCTGGGCACGCTCTTATTCATAGCAGCCTCTTCAAGAATTACAACTGAGGGGGGTGGGGGAGGGGGGTGCCACACAACACCCCAGCAAATCTCCTGGCCCCCAAGCATGGCTAGCTTGTGTGCAGTGCAGGTGAAACTGGGGCTGGGGCACTGCGCCCAGGTAAGGAAAAAACCCACCATGGTGGGCTTCACCCACAACTGGATGGTGTTCATGTGCCGCTCAGAGCACAGTAACATACAGCACTTTGTGGAGAAAGTCGTCTTCAGCTTGCACGAAAGCTTTCCTAGGCCAAAAAGAGTGTGCAAAGATCCACCTTACAAAGTAGAAGAATCTGGGTATGCTGGTTTCATTTTGCCAATTGAGGTTTATTTTAAAAACAAGGAAGAACCTGAGGAAGTCTGCTTTGATTATGACTTATTCCTGCATCTTGAAGACCATCCACCAGTGAATCACCTCCACTGTGAAAAGCTAACTTTCAACAACCCCACAGAGTACAGAGTAGTTTAGAAGAAAGTTGCTGAAGGCAGGAGGGGACCCCAACAGGAGCATCCACACCAGCAGTAGAAGCAGCAGCAGCACCAGTTTTTCAAAGCCTCACAAATTGATGAAGGAGCTCAAGGAAAAACCTCCTAAAGACTCCAGAGAACATAAAAGTGCCTTCAAAGAACCCTGCAGGGATGACAACAAATCTTCCAAAGAACCTCTAAGAAACCCCCCAAAAAACAAACCACTGAAAGAAGAAAAAAACCATTCCTAAGATGGCCTTCAAGGAACCGAAACCCATGTCAAAAGAGCCAAAACCAGACAGTAACTTACTCACCATCACCAGTGGACAACAAGACAAGGAGGCTCCCAGTAAAAGGCCCCCCATTTCAGATTCCAAAGAATTCTCAGCCAAAAAAAGGAAAAGGGTAGCTGAGATGCTTTATTTAAGAGTTTTTCTAGCGTGCCACCACTGATTCTCATGTGTTCTGCCAACAAAAAACAGATAAAAGATAAATCTCACGTCAAGATGGGAAAGGTCAAAATTGAAAGTGAGACCTCCGAGAAGAAAAAATCAACTTTACTGCCATTTGACGATATTGAGGATCCCAATGATTCTGACATGGAGGAGAACATGTCCTCCACATCTGATTCTGAACCAACCCAGCCCTGCCAGCTCCAGCTCCAGCTTCACGCCATCCCAGACCAGGCAACAAGGTCCTTTAAGGTCTGGAATGAAAGATCTGCATTCCGATGACAATGAGGAGGAACAGATGAGGCAGAGGATAATGACAATGACTCAGAAATAGAGAGACCTGTAAATAGAGGAGGCAGCCGAAGCTGCAGTGTTAGCTTAAGTGATGGCAGCGACCGTGAAAGCAGCTCAGCTTCTTTACCCCTCCATCACGAACCCCCACCACCTTTATTAAAAACCAACAACAACCAGGTTCTTGAAGTGAAAAGTCCAATAAAGCAAAGCAAATCAGATAAGCAAATAAAGAATGGTGAATGTGACAAAGCTCTACCTACTGGTGGAGCTTCACAGAAGGTTAATGATGCAGCAGGTTGTGAACCTTATAGAAGAAACTGGACACTTTCATAGCACAAACACGACATTTGATTTTGAGCTTTGCTCGTTGGACAAAACCACAGTCTGTAAACTACAGAGTTACCTGGAAACATCTGGAATTTCCTGAGGATACAACAACTGGATACATCAAAAACTATTGTTTTTTGGGTGTTTTTGTTTGTTTGGTTGGTTGGTTGTGATTTTTCATTTGTTTGTTTATATGAGAACACTCAAAATGATGCAACCAAAAGGGAAAAAAAAAATAAAAATCAAACAACCTTCAGCTGTATTTTTCTTTAAAGCCAGTCATCACCTCTTGATAAAGGAGAGGTTAAGCAAACCAGCCTCAGTGGACCACTCTTCTCTTCAAGGAAATCCCCAGAAAGAGTTAGCCTGGATAGCCTTGAAAACAAACAAATCAAACACATCACAAGAAAACTTTCAAGAATGTTTATGGTATCCTGTCTATCTTTCTCTCTCTGGTGGTTCATTCCACAGGATGAATGCGTATTCAACAAACTGCCTTATTACATAACTGATCTATTTATTATCGCATACAGATATTCTAAAGTCATTGAGGGAATGACACCACAAGACATTATAAGTACTTGGTCTCACAGATGCTCTTTCAGTGTAGCGCCCTTGCCATCCCAAGCCCAGTGACCTTACTTGTATATGGTGCCACTCTCCACCAACTTTTCCAAGTCCTTTTACTCGTTGCAGTCTGTATTTGCCACCTTTTGTTTTTCCAGTTCCAGGACACAAATAATCAGCTGGGGGAACCAGATTGCCACCCTGATTTTCTTCTTTGTGGTTTTTCTCTTGAAAGTTGGGGCCCAGCCCTTGGCTGTATCCATATAATGATCTTGGACCATGGTAGAAAATGCACCAAATAGGATCATATGAATTGTTGTCTAGCCTTAGTCAGTAAACCTGTAGGACTTTTGAACAAGTGTACCTATAAACGTCCTGCATCCAGCATTGTTGAGCTGTCAGTCAACATCCTTTGTCTGTTTTACTCTTTCTAATACTAGAGAAAGATGGAGGTAAAGGCATTCCACAGGATCATCATTTAAAAAAAAGAATTCTGGTTCTGTTTTCTAAAGAAATGTTGTAGAAATTCTTAATTTGGATCTATTTATTAGTAAAAGTTTCAGCTTTCTTCAGCTGCCAGTGTGTTATCCATCTTTACCATAAAGCCTGGAATAAGAGATTTTTGTTCATGTATGATCCTTGTAGACTCTTTTATATTTGGAAAATTAAAATCTTTCATTGGGTGAAAATCCTTGGTTATTCTGCCATAACAGATCATATATTAACTTGTAGATTCAGTGGTTCAAGCCTGTTTAATTACTTGCTTATGTTTCCAGAAGGATTTCTTATATTAGTGAAAATAAAGATGGTTGGGGGTTATTTTTATTCTTGATGTACCCTGTTTTAAAATAGAAATCTGTCCTGTGGCATACAAAAGAAAGCAAATTATTTTTAAAAGAAAAAAAGAAACAAAATAAATGAGGAACAGATGGGTGGCTCAGTTGGTTAAGCAGTTGCCTTTGGCTCAGGTCATGATCCCAGAGTCCTGGGATCAAGCCCCACGCTACGTCTTCCTGATCAACAGGAAGTCTGCTTCTCCTTCTCCCTCTCTCCCCACTCGTACTCACTCTTGCTCTCTCTTTCTCTCAAATAAATAAATACATACATAAATACATAAATGGATAATCTTTAAAAAATTTAATGACTAATCCTTGTGGGTGTTATATTGTTTTCCTAAGGGCTGCCATGACAAAGTACACAAACCAGCTGTCTTAAAACAACAGAAATATATTCTGTCCCAGTTTTGGAGGCCAGAAGTCTGAATCAAGGGGTGAGAGTGCTATACTCTCTGAAGATCTGGCAGGGGTGTGGGGTCCTTCTGTGGCTCTTCCTAGCTTCTGTTGGTTGCCAACAATCTTTGGTGTGCCTTGGCTTGTTGGTGCATCATTTTTCATCCAATGTCATATAGCCTTCTCTGTGTCTTCATATAATATTCTCTTCTATGTGTGTCTCTGCATTTCTGTGTCCAAATTTCCTCTTCAAACAAGGATATTAGTCATTGAATTAAGACCCAGCATAACACATAATGACATCATCTTAACTTGATTACATCTGCAAAGACCCTATTTTCAAATAAAGTCATATTCCTAGTTACTGGGATTAAGACTTCAACTTATCTTTTTGGTGGACATAATAAAGCCAAAAACAACAGATATTTGCCTTTTTTTTTTTTTTTTAAGAGAATGAGCGCAAGCACATGTGGGGATGAGCAAAGGGAGAGGGAGAGAATCTTTTCTTTTTAAGATTTATTTATTTATTTTAGAAAGAGAGAGACAATGACAGCGTGAGTTGGGAGAGAGGCAAGGGTTGAGAAACTCAATCAGATTGTTCACTGGGCATGGAGCCCAGTGCAGGGCTTGATCCCAGGACCCATGAGATCATGACCTGAGCCAAAATCCAGAGTCATGCTTAACCAGCTGAGCCACCCAGGTGCCCCTGTTACTTCCTATTTGAAAACAATGATCTGAACTTTTCACATTTACTTTCTTAATTTTCTTGCTTCTATCACTATTAGAAAACTTTTTATAATTATGCTATTACATGTAGGCAAAATGAGGCACAGATTAATTAAATGAATTACCAAAATTCTCACATGAGGTAGAAATTAGAGCTATTTTGTAAACATGGATAACCTGACTTGAACTGTCTATGAGATCTTAAATATCTTAGGCTAGAAAGACATGTAGTATGAGGTTGTAGAAATTAATTTATTGATGGGTGAACTCACTCCTTGCTGGGGATTCCCAGGTCTGGCAGGGGTACTGGAAACAGTCTTAAAAGTTGGCTGAGATGGTTTATTAAAACTCGGACAGGATAATAGTCTTCAGCACTTGAAATGGCAATGAAAGAACATTTTGTTACAGCACTAAGGAAAGGTTAAAAGCTTAAGGAAGTAGGATGTTAGAATTAATTTAATTTGCAAGATGTAAATATCTACCACTTAATTGTGTTCCCCAGCAGGTCCTCAAGGACATTTCTTTCACTTAGTCAATTACTAATGCCCTGATGGAGACCACATGGGCATCTTAGTGGCTCAGTGGTGGCTGACCTCTATAAACTACATTTAATGGCAGAAAATGCTTCTATGGAACAAGGCTCCTTAATATGAATGAGGTCAGTGGAATTCTAGGGTAGCAGAAGCTAGGTGGCAGTACTTATTATTGACATGAGATGCACAAAATCAACATAAAGTGCAGCAATGGGAGACTGAAATTCAGGATGCCCCTCTAAGGGGATCTGTGGCAGTGTCTAAAAGATCATAATTGTTTTAGGAGTTATGTAGTGGGACAGACACTAGAATGTTGCTGAACTGTATAGAATCACAAAAATAGCAATAAGAGCTAGTGAGTAGTAAGATGATACTTTTTGCTCCCCCCCTTTTTGAATATAAGACACTTAAAAATCCCATAGTCTGCCGATTGAAGAAGAAACTTTGTTTGTTGTAAAATATACAACAGAAATCATTTTGATTCTTTTTAAAAGGGCTCTGTGACCATTTTGTAAGTTCATAGTATACCAGAGAAAGAAGAATATACTAATATTTTGATGAATTTTAGACATAGTTGCTAAGTTAGCTCTACTACCAAGAAATTCAAAATGTCCTCCAGTTATAGTGGTGCTTGCAGAAGTTAGATAATGGAAGTTAGGTTATAATTGAATCGCTGGTCTAAGTACAATTCACAGTGGGCTGTGAGATGATTTTTCCAGTCTTCAAATGTATAATTAGGATAAACATAGTTAGCACCTGACCTGTGGAGAATAGAACCCCTAAACCTATCTATCTCTATTCCTTACCCTCTAGACATAACTTAAAGAAAGCAAGTACAATTTCATTATATCTCATATTTCCGTGGTTCAGGGTTCAGGAAATTTTGCTGAACTTGGCTGGGAGACTCTTTTGCTCAGTGTGTCATTACGGGGGTCACTGGTGACATTCACCTGGTCAGGTTTGAAAATAAATAGCTTCCATTTACATAAGTGATGTTTTTGTAGAGATAGTTGATTGGTTGCCCTCAAATAGGCCTCTTTCTCTGTGTAATCTCAGAATTTTTT
Organism: Lutra lutra; assembly: GCF_902655055.1. NCBI lineage: Eukaryota > Metazoa > Chordata > Mammalia > Carnivora > Mustelidae > Lutra > Lutra lutra. Next base: position 50,153,804 of record NC_062292.1, read on the forward strand.
CATTTAGTCTCTCAAGTAAGATGGTGGTATATTTTACAAAGTGTTCAGACCTCCAAGAGACTAAGTTGGAATTTTTGGTCTTTTTAAAGACTAAGCCTCCAACAAGCATAGTGCTACTTCTGCTATAGTTTGCTAATTGGAGCAATCACAGAAGAGCCAAGATTCAAGGAGAGTAAACATAGAGCCCATCTATCAATTGAGAAGTGCCAAAAATATGCAGCCAAAAGGTGTGATCTCTTGGTTTATCATTGCTCTGAGAAAAACCTGCTACCACTGGTTCACTGGTCCAAGGCACGTTAGACCCAATTTGTAGATCGAACTCAAAGTTAAACCCCATGTAAAACATCTGATCTTCAAATACTCATAGATTCATGAGTAAAAATAAGTGATTGCTCATTTAAATCACTAAATTCTGGGAGTAATTTATTATTAAGCAAAACTGATTAATACAGTCTTTATAGATGTAGATCCAAAATCAGGTTTAAGCACGTCTAGAAGAAACAAGTAAATCACATGATCTGATAATGCAGGCTCCCAGATCTCCTTTTGTAGACCAGTGTCTCTTCTTCAGGTCATACCAGTGGTAAAGAGGCTTCTCAATGAACAACTAAAAGAAAAATATTTGAGTCAATTTCCCAGATGGAGGGAAATAGACTACTGATAGATTATATCTGATATATTCTCACTTTCAGATGGCTCTGAAGGATGGTTATGAAGAAAATTCTTCCTAGTAACAGAGCTAAAAGTAAGTACTTAAATAGCCAAGTTGCATATATGGGAAAGTAGGAGGAGATATGGGTATTTGGTGGATATTTGGTGGATATGGATCTTTCTACTGAGTAGTGGAAAAGATCTTGTGTAGTTGTCTAGAACTTGGAATGAACAAGTTTGAAAGAAACGGAATGCACAATCTTGAGAGAAATGTGTGTGAAGTTACCAATGGATTGAGGGTATAAGTATCCTTGTGTCTCACATGAATGCTCAGAAATAAGTAGCTGTCACTAATGATTCTAAATAATCAAGTGGACAGAATGACTGGTTTTATGGCTACAAACCAGACTTTCACCTTAGCTAGACAAGTTTTTTGTTTTTTTGTTTGTTTGTTTGTTTGTTTTTGTACGAAGTGCCCATGAAAACGATGGTCATCATGACAGGAGGACTCTACTGATGCTAATGACAGTGTATTGTAATTTGTATATATTGGCATCTGCATGAAATTGAAAAACATGCTCTCCCTTGATAAAATTTTCAGGACACTCAAGTATGATGAACAAACCTCGAATTCATCATAATAACACCATCCTCTAAAACTTCTTGACGTTTAGCTTGTTTCTCATATAAGGAACATGAATTGACAATTCTAAAATTTCCCAAGTAATTGTTCAGTATATTTTTTTATTAACTTCTGTTTATCCTTCCTTAAATATAAACTGGAGAAAGAAAATATGTCATCTGTGGTTTTTAAAACAATAATTTGTCAAGATGAACTTTTTATCTTTATTTCTATCCTTTAACATTTTTATTCAGCAAAACATTTGGCTGAAGAAGTATAACACTGATGATGAATTAGAATTGTAAGAATTTTCACTGTCAAATAAAAATTTTCCCCACATCTTCTTATGCTACTGTAGCAGTGAATAATTTACTTGTTGTTTCATTATAAAAATATTTTTGTCATGATTATTTGCATTTAATGCATGTGCAGAAACATGAGAGTAGAATAGATTATCATGCCAGAGTGACCTAGAAACACAGAAAGATCATTTTGTTTGTACTTGTATCTACTTCTATCAAATACCAGATGGTCTGGAAAGGTAAGACAATGCTAATGAGTCTCAAGATATTGCATAGCAATTAGTGAAGCAACCAAGGTCAAACTACCATTGTTTGACTCAACAAACTGTTTAATTTATAAATAAGTTTATTTCCCAGAAAAAGAAAAGGAAATATCATGAAGAAAATATTTTAGTTTTTAAATTTTAACTGTTAGACTCTCCTAAACTTTCTGAAAACCAGTTCACACTATTTTTGTTTTCTGTTGTGCAGCAGAGGATTATTCAGCAGGTTTGAATTGTCCTCATTCTGCTCATTCCAAGGAAAGATTTGGTCTTTGCTCAGCTCCTTGGAGATAATCTTTAAGCCTTTGATTCTTGCCTATTAATAATATCTTTGTTTACCTAAGGCCATAGGGCCACACCAGATACTTTATGCTAACAAATGTGATTTTTGGAGGAGCTCTTTGGCCATACTATATATAGTTTATGCTAAGAGTGTGATCTGTGTTTGGGGCCTTGGGTCATGTGGTATCAGTTTGATCTTTAGAGAGTCTGTCAACTGAAAGTCACATGGGTACACGTAGGCTGTGCTTCCAGTGTCTTTGCATTGCCTTGTCAAATTCCTTCCCTATAATTTTCAGTAGTTATTTGTTGATTATGTTACTTATTTTGTTTACCCATTTTTATTATGTAAAATATAAAATGAAAATGAGGACATATAATGTGGCTTCAAAGATTATGGGCACTTTTAAATAGATGTATGGATAAAGATGTGATAGAATCATATGTAATGGAATATTACATGGCCATAAAAAGGATGCAGTCTTGCTATTTGTGACAACATGGAGAGACCTGGAGGGTATTACTCCAAATGAAATAAGTCAGAATGAGAAAGACAAAAACCATATGATTTCACTCATATGTGAAATCTAAAAAACAGATGAATAAACAAACAGCAGGATCAGACCTATAAATACAGAAAACAAACTCATGGTACAGGAAGGAAGAAGGGTGGTGGGGTCATGGACAAAATGAGTGAAGGAGAGTGGCTTCTAGTTACAGATACAGGCTTCCTGTTGTGGAATGAATAAGTCACAGAAATAAAAAGCACAATATAGGGAAATAGTCAATGATATTGTAATAATAGTGTTTCTTTGGTGACAGTAGATACACTGTGGTGAGCATAACATAACATGTAGAGAAATTGAATAACTATGTTGTACATATAAAACTAATGTGACTTTGTGTGTCAATTATATTTTAAAAAAATTCACTTTCAAATTCGCATCCCCCCAAAAACAATTATGAACATTTTAAAACTTAATATATACCATTTACTTTGCTCAATCTCAGTTTGATTTTTATGAGTAGCACAGATTGTTTTAAGCATTTATTAAACTACAAGCTTTAATATTAATATTACAAGCCATCATTGTGTGATCAATTTTTAAATCATCCAGATATTACTAGTAAGTGGTAAAAAAACAAATACAGTTTCATGTTGCAATTTCAAGCCATGTTATTTAACAGTATTTTGAGAAAAACACAATAAAAACTTTTTTCTAACAGTTTAAAGACATTAAATGTTTTAGCTTTGTTTTTCTGTTGTCTCTGATTTACTAGCAAAATGCAACTATGTGATTTTTTTCAAATCCAAATCTATTGAGGTTCAAGTTAACATCCTTTGATAATTCACTTATTTGATAATAACAATAGTAATCAAATGATAATGAGATTTGACAGCACAGTATTTTAGTTTACTTTAAAAAATATATATTTGCGTCTAATGGCTGAAGTGAAATTTGCATTTTACATAATTTGATTATAAATTAGTTGAGATCATGTGAGATTTAAGTTCTCATAGTTTAGTTTTTTGATTTGTTAATATTGTATCCATGTAGTTCAATTTCATTCTTGACTTATAATATTTTTATGATATTTAATAAAGGAAATAAATGTCATATAAGATATTTAATAATAAATCTAGAGTACAATTTCACTGAGCCTTTGTGTAATATATACATTTCCACTTTTGTAAATAGTGTTGCGATGAATATAAGGAAATTTCCAACAATATTTTCAGTGAGCATTTTATTATCAATTGAAACTCACTAAATTTTTTCATAAAAAATTTTTAGAAATGAGGTTGATAGTTTATCTGGATTTGTTTCAAAAGACTCAAGGTATATAGATTGTTCAAAATGCAAATGTTACCAGTAATTTGTGTTAATCTATAAATAAGACTATGACTTTTATCTCATTTGTGCATGTGCAACTTTGTTTCCTCTTATTTTTTACTTTACGCCAAAGAAAGTGGATGAGAAAAATGAGAACTAATGTTTACTGTTTATTAACTATGTATCAGTGCTTCTGCTAGTCACAGGAGTAAATTAATTTGCCCAAGTTCACAGAACTAGTAATTAACATAATTGAACAAATTCACAAGTATATGAACTAAACGCTGTTTTCCTGTAGTAATTGTTTTCCTTTTATGATCTCAGGTCATTAGCAACTGTATTAAATCTCAACTGTGCTATTTGAAGACGCTTTTGAAAATAATGACACCCTAATCCAAATTTGTAAGACTTTTCTAGTTACTCCTTCATAAACATCTGAAAAATGCTAATTTTTCACTTATCTTTTACTTTTGTTTTTCACAACTTAGACAGTTTCTTGCTGCTATCCACACAAATATTCTTTCTTCAAGTTCCAGTTCGGCATCAATTATTTGTATTAATCTTTCCTGAAGTATTCTATCCATTGTGGATTTATGTATTTATGAGCTTTGCTATTTTAAATTGTATTTTCCTTTAATGGTTCCTATTTAATATTGCTATTATTACACTGGTAAGTTTTATAAGTGTTCTCTGACAGTTCATTTTCTAATGTCCATTGATTACCAATAATATTACAGAAAAAAGAACAAATATATGATGGCATGTATATAAATAATAATAGTTAAGATAGCTTCTGCTTAAGTGAGACATCAATAGATTAGTTTATATCTTCAAGCATTTTAAATAATTAAAAAAATTAAAAATCACAGGTATTTGAAGCTTAATACAGTCTTCTGAATTACTAGTATGTAACTGAGCATCTATGAAGAGAAATAAAAATAGTAAGTCCTGTCTTCTGGCTAGAAGTATTGTATATTCAGACAAAGGGTTATTATCCAAAATATATAAAGAACTTACAAAACTGAACACCCAAAAACCAAATAACCTGTTTTTAAAATGGGCAGAAGACATGAATAGACCTGTTTCCAAAGAAAACATACAGATGGTTACAAGACACATGAAAAGATGCTCAACATCACTCATCATCAGGGAAACATACATCAGAACTAAAAATGAGGTACCACTTTGTACCAGTCATATGGCTAAAATTAACAACACAGGAAACATTAGATGTTGGCGAGGATGCTGAGATAGCGGAATTCTCTTGCACTATTGGTGAGAAAGCAAACCGGTGCAGCCATACTGGAAAACAGCATGGAGGTTCCTCAAAAAGTTAATACAACTCTCCTACAGTCCAGCAATTGTACTACCCAGTATTTACCAAAGGATATAAAAATACTGATTTGAGGGGACATTTGCATCCTGATGTTTATAGCATCATTATCAACAACAGCCAAATTATGGAGAAAGCCCAAATGTCCATTGACTGATGAATGAATGAAGAAGAGTATACATGTACACTATTTATATTATATATATACACATGTACATGTACATAAATATGTATATATACACATGTAATATTTATATATACAAAGATATATTATAGAATATATATATAATGGATTATACTCACCTATCAAAAAGAATGAATTCTTGCCATTTGCAAGGACGTGGATGGAGCTGGAGAGTATTATACTAAGCAAAATAAGTCAGTCAGAGAAAGGCAAATGCCGAATGATTTCACTCATATGTGGAATTTAAGAAATAAAACAAATGAACATGAGCAGGTGGTAGGGAAAGACAAGCAAACCAAGAAATATTCTCTCAACTATAGAGAACAAGCCTGTGGTACCAGAGGGGAGCTGGGTGGGAGGGAAGTTCTGAATAGGTGATGGGTATTAAGGAGAGCACTTGTGATGAGCACCAGGTATTGTATATAAGTGAATGAACTGCTAAATTCTACACATGAAATCGATATCGCACTATTAACTATCTGGAATAAATAAAAACTTGAAAAAATATTGTATATGAAAGTATACCATTAAGCTTTTATATACATCTGTTAAGCATACTATTGGCATGTAAGGATTGAATATCAATTAGAAAGCTCACATGCTATCTTTTACTAAGGAGAAAGGACTCTCTTAGAGAAAACGAGGTAGCAGTACGATAACAAATTGGTTATTGTTATACCCAGTAATAGGTAAACTGTACAGAGAAATTAGAATTAAAAAATGGATGAGAGAGAAATGAGTGTACATTTGTAGTATCCCCTGGTTGACATTTCAAACAGAAAATAGAGCCTCATTTTACAGGCCTCAGATAGAGCATGGGGTTTTTGCCAGTAATGCAGGATAGATCATGTCAACCTTCTTCATAATTCATTTTTTTAAAAGATTTTATTTATTTATTTGACAGGGAGAGAGAGATCACAAGTAGGCAGAGAGGCAGGCAGAGGGTGTGGGGCGGTAAGCAGGCTCCCAGCTGAGCAGAGAGCCTGATGTGGGGCTCCATCCCAGGACCCTGAGGTCATGACCTGAGTTGAAGGCAGAGGCTTAACCCCCTGAGCCACCCAGGTGCCCCACATAATTCATGCTGTGATAAATCATTCATAAATACTTTAAGTTTTGTAGAAGCAGATAAAATTTTAGTGAGGTCATAATTTAAGCTAACCATGAATAGTAGATTTTTTCTTCTCTTTTCTTCTGAAAGTATAGATTCCACCCCCCTCGGGGTTTCAGTAATGTAAAACAGGTTGGTAATTATAGAAAGACTTATGAGTCTCATGTTATTGTGTGTGTATATATATTTATATATATACATAGATAAACATCATTAATTATATCAACTATGTCATATTCTTCAGATACTCAGGTTTTAGAAGACCAGGCTTGTTTTACATTTTTAGGAATTCCTATGGTTTTCCTGACATGCAAAATCCTCTTCATTCATGTCCTCCCTTTATGTGTTCTTTCTAAACAGAAAAGCCAACTTTAAACTATTCTGTGTATCACTTTTTGGAGTATATTTGCTATAGTTTAAGACAAAACCTAGAGTAACAGGTAGTATTCAGTTTAGAAAATGTGGATAATACTAAGCAATTTCACTGGGATCAGAATTAGTCAAGTTAGGTGACTTACATTTTTATTTACCAAGAAAATTATTTCATTGTATTCAAGTTATTTATTCAGTTTTGCCTTTATAAAGCTTCTTCCACACTGAGAGCCAAAAGTGATCTTAAATCACCTGGAATCTAATACAGAATCTGGCACAGAAAAACAATTTTTTTTTTTTGGTTGAACAAGTTAATGATAACTTTTTCCAATATCAAATATTTACAAAGGATTCGTGTCAACTTCTACGTATAATGTTGTAGATATATAGATATAATATCAGTAGATATGGGCCTGCACCAAGAAGGGCATTTGATCAAGACTTGGCCTGTTGGACCAATTTAAACCCAGGAGACAGGGATTGGCTGAGAGGAGGACAGTATAGAGACAGAGGAAGTGTGTGTGTGTGTACATTTATTATATATATATATAATATATATATTCTGTAGGATATATAATATATATATTATTTGAAATCATGACAATAATAATTTATTCTTTTTTTTTAAGATTTTATTCATTTATTTGACAGACAGAGGTCACAAGTAGGCAGAGAGGCAGGCACAGAGAGAGAGGGCGGAGGAAGCAGGCTCCCTGTTGAGCAGAGAGCCCAAGGCGGGGCTCGATCCCAGGACCCTGAGATCATGACCTGAGCCGAAGGCAGAGGCTTAACCCACTGAGCCACCCAGGTGCCCCTATTCTTTTGTTTTATTCAATTATATTTTGAAGTAAAAATATCCTGTAATTAGCAGTAAGTGATTTATAACAATTATTATCCTGAATGCAGTTTTTTCTTCAAATGAGTAAGCAACATGAAATTGCATGTTGATAGTAGAATAAGACTGGGAAAGTTTTATATATATAAGAGTTTCAAATATAGAGGCGTCTGGGTGGCTCAGTTGTTAAGTGTCTGCCTTTGGCTCAGGTCATGATCCCAGGGTTCTGGGATCGAGCCCCCACATCGGGCTCCCTGATCTCCGGGAAGCCTGCTTCTCCCTCTCTCACTCCGCATGGTGCTTATGTTCTCTCTCTCGCTGTCTCTCTCTCTCTGTCAAATAAATAAAATCTTCCAAAAAAAAGTTTCAAATATAATAGTGTTTAACTATTAAAGTCTGATATATCTGCATAAATTGTAGAAATGAAGCAATTGAAAAATAAACCTAAACCTTAGTCAGTAACCTAGAAGCAGTCACAGTTGTTTGGGATATTTTCTTATTTTGTAAACATATTATATACATAATATCTATTGCATCAGTCAATGTTCAGGAGAAACTGAACCAATGAGTAATATATTGAAGGATATATCATAGAAAGTTGGCTTACAAAATGGTGGAGGTTAGCTAAGCAATTCAAATTCTGGAATTCAACGATCAGGAAGGAAAGATCACCAGCAAACTGGAACCTCACAGGATGGTAGAAGCTGGTGTCCACAGGTAGTTAAACAGGGAAGAGATGGTACAGTATGGAATTAACATGAAAAGAGGCCAGAGCTGTTGTCCACAGATGGAATTCTTCAGCTCTGCTTTAAAAAAACCTTTTAACTGATTATGGTAGCATACCCACAGTAATACCCCTAAAACTACACTCATTTAGAGAATCTAATTGCATCTATTAAATTCCTTAACAGGAGCAACTAGGTTAGTGTTATTAAACAGCTGGAAATATTAATCTAGTCAAAGTGATGTATCAAAAAGCCATCACATCTATTACTTTCTTTATATTGTTGGTGTCCTAAAATATAAAATCCTGTTTTTATTTAGCTTAATAATGCAAGTTTTTTAAGGTAAAATCATTTATGTCTCAATAATAGATATCTATATACCAGTATTTTGCTAACCATTTCAATATTGGACACAAGTAGTTTTCAATTTCTCATTGCCATAAATAATGTCATTCTGAATATATTTGCATGTACAACTTTATTAACTCTCTTATTCCTTAATAAAATATGTATCTAGAACAATATTACTCACACATGGATTATGGGCATTCAGATTTAATATTTAGTATTGTTTTTACTAGTTTTAAATTATATATTAAATGTTCTTTGAAAACTCAAGACTTTGTCTTCTCCACCTCTCTCTACTTAATTAAGCCCTACAGTGGTGCCTGGGTGGCTCAGTCAGTTAAGCATCTGCCTTTGGCTCAGGTCATGATCTCAGGGTCCTGGGATTGAGAACCTTGTCAGGCTCCCTGCTTAGAGGGGAGTCTGCTTCTCCCTCGGCCTCTCCCCCTGCTCATGTCCTCCCTATCTCTCTCAAATAAATAAATAAAATATTGAAAAAAATCAAGTCCTACAGTCAAGGTCGCAGTTATGTGCTCTATTGGTCTATGGTATCAAGGATCTAAATGAGTAAAATTCTTTCCTATGTACAGAGTATGCACTATTAAAGGATTTGTTCCTCTTCTGTGACCTCTCTCTATATATAATATATATTTAAAGATTTTATTTATTTATTTGACACAGAGAGAGATCACAAGCAGGCAGAGAGGCAGGCAGAGAGAGAGGAAGAAGCAGGCTCCCTGCGGAGCAGAGAGCCCGATGCGGGGCTCGATCCCAGGACCCTGAGATCATGACCTGAGCCGAAGGCAGCGGCCTAACCCACTGAGCCACCCAGGCGCCCCTGTGACCTCTATATTTTAAGTGCTCTTTATTTTTTCCTTTTTTTTTTCTTTGAAACTATGTGCAGCCAAGGTAGCTATTGTAGAAATAGTTAGATGCAGGTGTGATTTGGGAAAACACCTTAGCCTTTAGCTAAGCTCTTGCAAGTTCCTTAGAAAGCCAAAAAGGGTCAGCATAATTTCTAGGACATGGCAAATGGTTAAAATAGTTCTACTCTTGGGAGAAATTCTTTTTCTCTTAGTTAATCTTTATATATTTTCTCCTATGCATCTGAATGTATAAAGAACTCAAGAGCCAAGATTTAGCCAAGTTCTCGAAATTAAAGAGGGCAAGAGAGGCAATTAGGCTAGAGGACTAGTCCTCATGGTTCATACAAGTCCCACACATATTCCAAGTAAGGAGCCTACACAAAAGCTAGAACCAAAGCATTTGGATTAATGTTCATATAACAACAGTATGCTGTGCATACATCCCATAGGATTCTAAGGGCTTATGGTAATGAAATGCCTGAACACTCAGGAATCTAGGATCTTGATGGCACTAATCATGAGATATATCAGTACAGCTTGGGTTACTGATCATTTACATACTCTGAATTCCTAACAGGATGACTCAGAACTTCAAATTAAAGGAATTGTTAAAATGTTTAAAATAAATCCTCATACAAAGGGTTATGTTCATCAGAAAAGAACTCCAACAAAAGTATTCATTCTGTGAAACACGTCAAATGTTTTTTATCTTACTTAGATTTCAATTAGTTTATGTCTAATTAGTAGGAGAACAATGAAAATATTAGTATATATTACTGTCTCAAGATGTCATATTCATACATGTGTGGATGGATATTTTGATGGTTAGCAGGATGGATACAAATATGGAAATACAGAGATATATAGTAATATATAGATAAATATATTTATAGCTACTTTTTGTCTACTTTGTGTTATACACTATTCTATATTATTATACAACATATGTGAAAATAACACTGTTATTGTCCTCATGGGTTGAATAGTCTCAAGAGGAAGAAATAGTTTAAAAACGCAATTATTTATAATATAGTATGGTATGATCCTAATTTCTGATTAATATTTCTTAAACAGGTAAAATATCACTAGTCATTATTAAGCAAAAGATAAAAATGACCTTATTAAAATAAAGAACTCACTGGGGATGAGTCAATGGTATTAGGAAAATCAGATAGACAAGCCAAAAATGGGAAGGCTATATTAGCAAAATATATAACCACAAAGGATTTATGTTGAGAATATGTAACAAACTACCATGTCCATAGATTGAAAACAGATGACTAGAAGAATGGATGAGAGGATCATATAGGTGATTTACCAAAAAGGATATTTAAATGGTAAATAAGTATATGAAATGCTGTTTGACTTCATTAGTAATCAGATAAATTAAAAAATATGGAACACAAGGACACTCTTACTGGTGTGACTAAAACTTTAAGATTGCCAAAGTAATATATGAGAGCATAGAGTTGTGAAAGTTATATACATTACCAGTAAGAGTGAACATTCGTACAACCATTGCAGGAAATGTTTAATTAATATCAGTAATGTTAACTACATACGTCTGTGATCCAGTAATTTCTGCCTTAGGCATGTATTTAATTGAAATCTATGCATATATGCATCCATAACTACATAAAGAGGGCATGTACAAGAATACGAATAACCCCATTATTAAAAAGAGCTATGAATGGAAAGAAAAACTGGTAAATAGATAAATTGTATTGATTCATACAGTGATATGCAACATATCATTGAAAATAAATGAACTATGCCTTCACACAGTAACCTGGATGAAACACAATCATAATGCAAAGTAAAAGAGATACAGTACAAAGTGACATTGCTGCCTAATTCCATTTGTACTAAGTTCAAAAACAAGTAGAGCTAAACTTTAGTATTTAGGTATGTATATTTGAATGATTAAACTCTACAGTAAAAGAAAAGAAAATAAAAAAACACAATTAATGTAAATTAGAATAGTGATTAACTTTAGTGAGGAGGAATTTGCTGAAAAGAAACATAGAGAAGATCCTTGCGAACTGACAGTTTTATGCATTAGGGCAAGAGTTTTATCAGTGTTCACATTATAAAAATTTGAAGTGTACAATTATTTTATATACTTTATATGTGTGTTATATTTCACAATAAAAAAGAGTATAAGAGTAGAAATTCCAGGGGCGCCTGGGTGGCTCAGTGGGTTAAAGCCTCTGCCTTTGGCTCAGGTCATGATCGCAGAGTCCTGGGAGCCTGCTTCCTCCCCTCTCTCTCTGTCTGCCTCTCTGCCTACTTGTGATCTCTCTCTCTGTGTCAAATAAATAAATACAATCTTAAAAAAAAGAGTAGAAATTCCATATGTATTTTAAACTTTATCTGGATTAAGTATGCTATCAAATTCATTTAACTCTTATTTACTTTCCATGTGGTTATTGGCTGTGTAAGTTGCCTTTTGATAGAAAACTCATTCAGCATCCCTTCACTAAGTATTTTTGAGGATTTACTATATCCGCTAAGTACCATTGTAGATAATCAAAATTCACAGGTGATGTAGATAGTGTCTCTGTCCTCAGAGAATTTATAATTATCTTTTCTAAATGTGTAGTCTTTAAATGCAATCTGATGAAATATTTTGCTCAGGAGGCGATTGCTAACTTATTGAAAGTGTACTCAGAAACATAATATAGTGACTCTTCTTGACCAATTCATTGTGATTTAACTACATTCAAGATTGTGTAAGCCAAAAAGGTATTACTATAGTCTATATATTAATTTATTAGTCTCCTATATAATGATCTGAAGAAGCTCCCTTTCCCCACAAAGGATCTGAAGAATCCTATATCTATTTCCCTTACAAAATGATTGTTTTCTCTGGAATCAAAGAGATCTGTATGTAGGAAAATTATGTTTTTACACATAAATTACACAAAAATTACATTTTTTGGAAATGTGATTATCTATGAAGAGTTTCTCAATGCTACATAAATTGGGAGAGTGTGAAGGGAAGTAGGAAATAAAGCTGCCTGTAAAATATATTTCTTTTTTTATAAAATATATTTTAATGACTACCATTTTTACCTTATTTCCTTTACCCTTGCAAAGCAATGTGGATATTTAAGAATGATATTGTCTGTTAGATGTGAGTGATGTTTCCTGAAAAGATAGATTGTATTTTCTTTAAAAAAATTCCAAAAGCTTGAATCCTTTTTGAACACCAATATAGAAAATGAAATCTTGATCACTAACTTGCAGTAATGATAGGATTTTGAAATAAAACTATTTTCAAACTTTATTTTCATATAAATCTCTTGAAAAGGACCATTTGTTTGAACAAGTTTAATAACTTATTGATAATCTTTCACTTTTCTACCTAAAAGCAGACATCAGAGGAATATCAGTTTAGTTCCTGTGTTCCCATTATGTTTGTTACTGAAATTGTCTTTTTTCATTTTTAATTAGCAATAACACTTATAAAAACAAACCAAACACCTAAGGATTTCTAAGTGAGTCAGCTTGAACTCTTTTTTATTTTTTAATATTACCTTCCATAATTTCTGGTGAAATTTGCCCTGGGATGATGAAAAGGATTCTATTATTGCCAAAAATTATAGAAGGAGTTATCTATATACCTAAACCTCAAGGTAATAGAGCTTAGATAAAGCAGATAAAAGATTACTTAATACAGTATGTTTTCAGGTTTAAATGTATAGCCAACTTCATTCTCATCACCAATTAACCCACTCTGAATGGATGCGAACCTCTATGGAGTCACACACTAACATTCACAGACTGACATTCCACCTTGGTAGAATGATGTCTGGAGAGTACTGGCCATGTCCTTTATTACTGAAATGAACCTGTGCTTTGAAGCCTTCCTCCTCAGTGAGCTTGTTGCCCAATCATACCTACAAAGACTTGGGTGAAGTCTCCTGGGGATATTGAAGATGTTGCTTATCCCTAAGAAAGTAACATAAGATATCCAAGTGTTCTTTCTCTGCCTCTGGATATTGTGTTTCAGTGTATAGACATGACATGTGCAACTATCTCGAAATTGTAAGAAAGGATTGTCTTTCATTGATAACCTGTCAGTAGCAGGAGAGCATCTTCACCAAATTTGTTCAATTATCTTACTCTTTTTTAAAAACTATATATTCTATATTATAAGTACTACTTATATTCTCTTTACTTTGCCATTTAATGTGCTAATTTGTTTATCTGAAATACTAATTTATTTTTAAGTTCTACTGCTAGAGAAATGGACACCCATTCATTAATTTTTTTAAATTTTTTTAATTTCTTTTCAGCGTAACAGAATTAATTGTTTATGCACCACACCCAGTGCTCCATGCAATATGTGCCCTCCATAATACCCACCACCTGGTTCCCCCAACCTCCCACCCCCTGCCCCTTCAAAACCCTCAGGTTGTTTTTCAGAGTCCATTCATTAATTTTTTATTTACTTTTTTAAAACATGCACTGAGTGCAAGCAGCTCTTCTAGAAATAAAGGAAATAGAAGAGAACAAAATATACATAAATGCCAGTGAGTGACTCAATCAAAGCAACAAAATATAATACATTTTGTATGCAAGGCTTGAGAATCGAGTTACTAAATTACAAAATTTTGTGATTTAAAATATTATATTTCAGAGCACCTGGGTGGCTCAGTTGGTTAAGTGACTGCCTTTGGCTCAGGTCATGATCCTGGAGTCCTGGGACTGAGTCCCGCATTGGGCTCTCTGCTCAGCGAGGAGCCTGCTTCTCCCTCTGACCTTTCCCCTCTCATGCTCTCTCTCTCTCTCTCTCTCTCTTAAATAAATAAATAAATAAATAAATATAAAATCTTAAAAAAATAAAATATCATATTTCATTTGGAACACCATGGCAATAAATATACTTCAAATATAAATCAATTTCTCTTTCTGTGGGTCAAGTAAAATTATTGGACAAAATGCATTATATGATGGATCCAGCTGGAATTTGGTCTAGGAATTAGTATTAGAAATAAGCAGATTTTGAAATTGAAGTTAAAAAAAGTCAATAGGAGAACAAAAATCTGAACGATTTTAATGAGAAACAAAGTACAGTATTTTAAAATGCTGAACCAAAAACGGAACATCTGAGTTTTGTCCCTGACTTACTAGATGTGAGATTTCATTTCAGCAAGTTGCTTAATATCATTAATGACTTAATCACATAAAATAAAATATTCTAGTGTGTTAGAAAAAGCAAATAAAAATATATAATAAAGGATTTTTTTGATTACTGTAGAGTGGCATAAATCTATGATATCATCAAGAAAAGCATCAGGAGGGTAAGAAAACTTAGAGTCAGCTATAGGTGAATAAATAAGAAGAAAAATGTAAATACATTCATCTATGAAGTTGACAATTTTCAAGCCTCATTAAAATCACTCATATCCTGTGAGGGAAATATCCCATCTGTGATGCTGTGTTTCATTGTCTAAGATTTGTATGCTCTAGGAATGGAGTGAAAGAGAAGCTCCTATTGCTACAGAGAGCTGGCTGTGCTGCTGATGAAACACATATCCCTCACTCCATCTCTTGGGGGTGTACATGTGGAAATATATTTGCAATTATATATTTCATTTCACTGTAAATAAATTCATTTACAGATTTCCAAGCTATCTCTCATTTCATTGGTTTCTCATATTATTTTTCTCACAGTGATATAAAATGTAATAACATAAACAAACAGACAAAGGTTTCAAATGACACCACTGATGGAATTAGAGGTGGAAACATGATGTATAGTACCAGTGACAAAGGCTAGAACAGAAGGGAAAAGCCAAGGCCAGTTATAAGGAATCCAAATGAAATCACCAAGAGGTAAGTAAGAAGGCTCAAAGGATAGGCAGAGGAAGCAGCAGGATAGAGGACTGGGGGCAGTGTGGGGAGAGAGGAGCAAAAAATGTTGGCCTAGCCTAATTAATTTTAGGCTAATGAATTTGTTCAGGTTTGAGACTAATTATAAAAGTTCTGGATGCATTTGTGTTCTTGGTAGTTCACATTTTTAAAAAATTTTTTCTAAGTACATGCATCCCATGTAGACACACATCTGTAAACACACAAAATTTTGACATGAGTTCTTTCAGTTCATTTATATAATCAGTAAAATACCATTATCCATATTGATATAATCTTAAGTGTTTATAAAACAACACTAAGCATTAGAGAAATACATTAGAATAAGATATTGAATTGTATAAATTCAATTAATGTGTGATCCAGAATCCAATTTGTATATTCTTAAGTCAATCCAAAATACTTGAACACCCTTAATATGTCCAGATATATTTGGAACTTACATAAAATAAAGCCTGAACCTGTAATGTTTAGAGCTAAGGTAAAGGAAAAAAAAAATAGACAGTAGGGTGAGAGGTAGATTATTTGTTTTGAAGAAAGAATTGAAAAATGTATAAGTAATTGATTATAGGAATGGAAGAAAATGAAATAGCAACCATTTATGTAAAATTAGGGCTATTTCATTGAAGATTCTTGTCATTAGCACAATCCAAAAAGGTATGATACATGGTGACATGGAGATAATGAGACTAAATTTCGGAATGATGACTGTTGGATAAATGCATAAAATGCCCAGTAGTACTGACTGAAATATAAGGCTTCCAGCTAAATGCATATTTGGAAATTATTTGGTCTATAAATGTTGATTTCATCATTCTTTCTCACTTTGCGCTTGTGTATCATGTTAGATGATAGAAGAGAAATAAGAGGAGAAACAGGTATAATTAAATTGAAGACATTAAAATATACAACAGTATGTCAGGATTTTCTGTGAATTTATTTTACAATATTCTCTCTAGCTTTAATTTCCATGGATTAAAAACGTTGACTGGGCTATCATTATACAGGTTTTCATTTCCTCTTGTTTACTCTAATGAGTCGCAAGGGCATCCTGGGTTATTAGTTTTCCCAGCTATTAGAGACTTGATTACTTCCTTTTCCATTTATTTTATTTTCCTCCTTAGTCCTACTAGAATACGACTTTCTAAATAATCTTCCATTTGCGTGGTGCCTCTTCCCTGCAGATTTGATTATTTTTAGGCTGGTCAGAAATATGTTTGGCAAATGTGTGTTACCTCAATTTTTCTGTATTATTTATTTTTTGGTTTTGGATTTTTTGTTTTGTCCTATGTGTCAACTGTAGAATCTCAGAAGTTTAGCCTCATGGTAGTTAACTGAATTACTTTATGGGTTTATTATTAATGCTCCTATTTAGAAAGTTTGAAAATACATACAATACTCTCTCTATATAATGTTTTTCATCACACTTTTCAAATCTACCTATTTCTATCCCCCGTACCTACAAGTTGATTTTAAGGAGTTTTGTTAGTTTTCAACTATTCTTTACTTGCTGAAGGTGTATATGTGTCATATCCATACTGATTTCAAATATTAAAAACAAAGACATGAATTTTATATTTAGTTTAAGAGTCCACAAAGACAGACCTAGAATTAGAAACAAAATATCTGGGAACTCTGATTATTCTGAGTTTACTTCTTTGGATTTGTTTTAGGATAACAGAGTTACAGAATTTTAAAATCCTTTGCAATCTCATGTTGTATATATGTCACGTTCTATTTAATAATAAATTTAATGCATTACCCTAAAAAATGTGTGTTTCCTTGTAGCAAAATTAATGTCTTTATTTCAGTCCCTAATTTAATTTTCAATACATATGAGACCTTCTGGCAAGAACTTATGAATTATATCCATAAGCATTCTGTTAGGCACAAACAAAAATGAGAAACAGAACAAAAGTATTTGGGAAAAAAAGGTATCTATTTTTTTTTTCTTAAATGGAAGTGGTCACATAGAACTTAAATACATCGAAAAAAGGAAGTTTAATAATCTCCAAGCATTTTGAGATTTTTTTTTCTTTGGTTTGATTTCTCTTAGAAGACAGGGCATTTCTTTCATTCTAAAGCTATAACTCAAAAGTCGTTGGATTTCTAGAATTATTTTTATCAAACCTAAATGGTGTAATAATAATTAGCAGATATTATAGCCTCTAAGATCACTCTTGACATAATAACACAAATATTCAGGGACTCATTTTCAAAATACTCAGGCATTATTTTCTGTTTATTTTACACTCACTGATATCTTTAAGGGAAATAATTTGTTGTTTGTATAAGATCATTTCAGATATTGTGTAAAATTATATATATATATATATATATATATATATAGTCACATAAATAATGCTAATGCAATGACTCTAAATGATATTGCTTAAATGAATCGTCTATAAATGAGTCTATGAATAAGGATCTACATAGTATTTGCAAAGAGATGGTGACCAAGATTATTTCCTTAAACTCTAGTATATCACTTATTTTTTTCTGAAATATAATCATAATTTTACTGAAGACATGTTGTGTTGTAATTGTTTTGTGTGTGTGTGTGTGTGTGTGTGTGTGTGTGTGTGTGTGTGTGTGTAGACCCTGTTTGTATTCCTATTACAGGATTTTACAGGATTCTTCACAGACTAGGCACACCTGAAGGTCAGGACCATGATGTATTTATCTCTGTGCTAGCAGCAAGCAGAATGTCTTGTACACCACAAACATTTATTCCATGCATGTCCATGAAATGGAAACTTTTATTTTTTCTTCTTTTAATTACAAGACAGAAGATGGCTATTTGCTTTTTTGTTGTTACAGAATCTAGAGGAAGCTTTAGTTTAATGAAGTCAACCATCAACTGTGTTAATAACTTGGGAACTTATCAATTACTTTTTCTCTGCTGGGTTTTCACGGTTGAATCAGAGCAGCACATGAAATGTTTTGGATCTGACTTCACTTGTAATCTGTGAACTTCCAAAAGGAGGTGAAAAGAGGACAAATGACGTCACCAATGGGAAAATGTGTGGGAAAACAGATTGGAATAAGATGTGCCACCGATAATGAAATTAACACCCAAAGATACCAACTGAGGGCTCCTTCTGATGGCTTTAATCAGCAATCATTAACCACAGGAAAATTCCCAAGGAAGAAATGAATTGTGTTAACTGTTTTCTTGGAGGAACTGTAAACAATGAACTCACCTGCTTTTTAAAATTAGAATTAGGGGACTATATTATAGTTTATTTATACATTCAACCAAGTTAAAAGAGATTTTTTCTATGGAAAAAAGAAAAGATACGGTCAGCTGTCGAAAAAGAAACATGCATACAAAGAGGGGGTACACAATAGGTTAGAAAAGAAAAAAAGAATGAGAGAGTTGGATGTTGCAAGAATTTAAGCAAAGTCAACAGACAGAAGTAGAAAACGCTGGCTTAACATGGATTTCAAAAATTTAGAAAAAAGAAAAAGAGTAAAAGAGAAAAAGAGATATAGAAGGAGGAGGAAGGGAGGGAATGACAGACTGAAGGGAAATAAAGGAGGCAGAGTTTGGGGTGGGGAATGATGGATGAGAAGGTAAAGAGAAATAGAAAAAGAGAGCTGTCCAACACTTTCAAGGTAGCAAGTGTAATGGCATGGGAACTGCCAAGCAGAGCAGATAGGAGAAAACAGCCAAAAAGGCTGCCCTAGTACATGTCAGCTTCCTGCCAACCTGCATGAGTCAGATTTCTCTCTTAACACAGCTTCACCTCTGAGCTCTAAGCCTATATATTTAACTGCCTAGTTCACTCCTTGTAGGTACCTTGAAAATAGAAAAAATAGAATGGCTGCCCAGTGTCGTGCCTGCCCAGTGTCCTCATCTGGGGGATTGACATCAATATCACCCATATTGGCCAAACATCCTTCTTTATACATTCCATATTTTAATAATTCCCATGGTATGTAGACAAAATAAGATTATATATATATATAATACACGTATATATATATACACACATATATATATACACACATACATATATATATTTAAATATAAATATAAGCAAGAAATACAAATATAAAATAAAAATTTTATTTAACTTAACGCAAATACATAATATGCATATATATGTATTATTTATGTATATTTGTGTATACACACACAGGTAAGATGTTGCAATGTTAATGCAAGTAGAGGCAAGAGAGGATTTGTTCTTGAATATTAGAGCAAGATAAAGTTAGAAATGTTTCTTCGGCTTTTTATTGTTGTCATTTTGTTATTTTCAACTGAGTGCATTTCTTAGCCATGAGCAATTCAAGTGGAAGAAGTGAAAGCCTTCTAGGCTTGATGCATCAGAGGAAAGATAATTTGAGGCCAGTAAAGCAGCTGTAAATTAAGGAAGAATCTATAGATTTAAGATCACAGAGCAAGCCACATTGCTGAAAAATCCTTGGCTGAAAGCCAAATTATACATAAATAATGAAGAGCTCCTGGAGTCTTGGTTAAAAAGCAGCAGTAGAAAATAATAGTAGTAAGAAAGAGGTATGAGCTGTTGCATACCAAGAAGGAGATAGCATTTGAAGTATGAGTCCATGGAAGTTTACTGTCTGCTGCAGCAACAACAAAATATCCTTAAAAGAACCCAGCAGAATATGGAACAACTTCAATCTAATCTCAGCACTGCCCATTTACTAACCAACTAACCATGCAAAGAAAAGAAAAGGTATGTAAATATACAAATGATGACCTAGTCAATAAAATAACTATAAGTGGGTATAGTGAATTAAGCAAAAGTCTTAAGACATCTATTTTTTATACACACACACACAAACATGTATTTTATATATATATATATACACACACACACACACACACAAACATGTATATATATAAAGTTTATATATATATATATATATATAAAGTTTTATATAGATATAAAACTTAAATCAAAAGTGTGGTATCAATGAATGAATGACTAGACCCATCTTACAAATTACTCAAACATTAGCTTAAATGGATTACACACACACTTTGACCATGAGTCTTAAAGCCGTAAAACTCCTATAAGAAAACCTATGCATAAGTTCCTTGACATCAGTCTTGCAGTGCTTTTTTCTTTTTCTTTTTTTTTTTTAATTTGACACCAGAAGTAAAGGCAACAAAAACAAAAATAAAAAGTGAGACTATATCAAACTGAAAAACTTCTGGTCAGCAAAGAAAGTTATCAACAAAATGGAAAGGTGACCTATGAAATAGGAGAAAATATTTGCAAATTATATTTCTGATAAGAAGTTAATAACCAAAATACATTAAAATTTATACAACTCAATAGAAAAAAAACTAATTAAAAAATGGGCAGAGTAACTCAATAGCCATCTTTCCAAAGAAGACATATAGGTGGCCCATAGAGACAACAAAATGTGTTCAACATCCCTAATCATTAGGAAAATGTAAATCAAAACCACAGTGAGATATTATGTCACACATGATAGAATGGCTGTCATCCAAAGGCCAAGAGGTATTAAGTGTTGGCAAAGATGTGGAGTAAAGGGAGCATTTGTGCACTGTTGGTGGGGATGCAAATTGGTGCAGCCACTACCGAACGCAGTTATATACAGGAATCCCACTTCTGGGTAAATATCCAATGGAAATGTAAACAGGATATCAAAGAGATATCTACATTCCCATGTTCACTGAAGCATTATTGACAATAGCCAAGATATGGAAATTATCTAGGTGCCCTTCAATGAATGAAAGGATAAAGAAGATCTGATGTATATATATATCAGTTTCAGTATTGTTTTACTTAAAAATTATTCAAGTATCTGAAGGATACCAAGTAATTAACTTTATTTAGAAGTAGCTTAAGATTATTCAGTTTACTATGGATCTAGGAAATCATGTTTAAGCTGAAACTCTGAAGAAAATAATTACTGTTTATATCAAAAAACTTGTCAGAGTTATAATTTATTTTAGTTGAACATAATTTTACATTTCATAATCTTAATCATATTGAGGGAGTAGTATCAGCTTGTAAGAAAAAAAATTAAGCATAGATGATGAATTATGCAAAAATTTTAAAGCAGCAATTTATATGAAAATTTAAAGAAAAATATGCTGTCAATAAATGAACAGTGCATGAATTTCTTAATGGAAACAAAAAACTTTAATTGTAGACTAGAAAGTATAGTAACTGAAATTGAATTATTAAATAGACTCCACTGATCAAAGAACAGAATAATCACTCAATTTGAAGATAGATCAGTGTAAATTAAATACTCTAAGCAGCGAAAAAAAGTGAAGTAATTGAACATAGTCTCAGACACCAGTGGAATGATATCAAGTAATCCAACATATTTGTTGGTAGAATCTTAGAAGTTAAGGAGAAAACAGTAGGGACAGACATGCTATTTAAGAGAGTGGCCAACAACGTCCAAATTTGCTGGGAAACACTAACTTATGGATCAAATAAGCTCAATAAACACTAAACAAAATAAAGACTATAACTTCTAGTCACATCTCGAAAGAACTCAGATTAAAAAAGGACATGTTATGTTTGGTGAAATAATGATGAGATTAATGGTTAACTTTAAGTTGGAAGTTATAGAAACTATAAAACATTAAAATAACATATTCAAAGTGCTAAGTGAAAAAAAAATCAGTCAAAATTCTGAATCCTTCAATAAAGTCTTTCAAATGGAGTGTGAAGAATAGTTTCAGAATGAGTAAAAACTGAGAATTTGCCAAGAGCAAACATGCCCTAGAAGATGTGGTAAAGGGATTTCAGGCTGAAAGTAAATGATACCAGATGGCAACTTTTATCTATAGAAGGCATATAAAGCATCAGAAATGATAAATAGGTGTTTTATCATAAATATTATTTAAAAATATGTATCTGATAGGGGTGCCTGAGTGGCTCAGTGGGTTAAAGCCTCTGCCTTCAGCTCAGGTCATGATCCCAGCCTGGGATCGAGCCCCGCATCGGGCTCTCTGCTCAGCAGGGAGCCTGCTTCCTCCTCTCTCTCTCAGCCTGCCTCTCTACTTGTGATCTCTGTCTGTCAAATAAATAAATCTTAAAAAAAAAAAAAATGTATCTGATAGTTAGAGAAAAAAAAAAAACCTGATACAGCACAACATTGATAGGCTTATGATATATAGATTGATGGGCTTAGAGAAAGAGCCTAGTGTGGGGAGAGATGCAATATATATGACAGCATTATGGAAAGTGTGGGAATAAATTAAAATATACTATGGCAAGTTTCATATATATTAACTGAAGTAATCAATTTGAAAACAATAAGAAAATGGCAGACCTTAATCCACCCATGCCAGTAATTTTGTTAAATTATTAATTTGTTAAATTAATAAATTAAATTATTAAATTAAATTTGATAAATTATTAAATTATTAAACAAAATTATTAATTTTGTTAAATTATTAAATTGTTAAATTATTAAATTATTAAATTATTAAATATTAAATTATTTAAACATTATTAAATGTCAAATTGTTAAATTATTAAATAAATTAAATACTACACTTAAAAAAAGATTATTAGAATTGGTTGAAAACGGAGAATTAATATATGTCAGTAACACTAGATGCACTAAAAGGTGTATACAAAGATGTATAGATTGTTGGGGAGCCTGGATGGCTCAGTGGGTTAAAGCCTCTGCCTTCAGTTCAGGTCATGATCCCAGAGTCCTGGGATCGAGCCCCGCATTGGGCTCTTTGCTCAGCAGGGAGACTGCTTCCTCCTCTCTCTCTGCCTGCCTCTCTGCCTACTTGTGATCTCTGTCTGTCAAATAAATAAATAAAATCTTAAAAAAAAAAAGATGTATAGATTGAAATTACAAGGAAGAGACATGTCAGGCAAACTAAGCCCATAAGAAAGTGGCTATGACTATACCAACATCAGACAAAATTCAGTTCAAGGCAGGGAGCACTACTAGAGACAAAGAGAAATCACACACTTATAGAAGGATCAGTACATGAGGCAGATATAACAAATGTAAATTCATCTGTGCCCAATAACAGAGTTAAAAAGTATATTAAGAAAAAATTGAGAATATAAAAATAATAGACAAATCCACATTGTTGGAAATAGTAATATTATAAACAACATCATATTTTAACAACTTAGATGAAATGGTCAAATTCCTTAAAGAGTTCGAATAACCAAAACAGGCTAAAAAGAACTTAGAAAGATCTAAATAGCCCTAAAGCAAGTAAAGGTACAGAATTAGATTGCTAATAAATATCCAAGACCAAATTGCTCAAGTGAGATAACATGTAATTCAATTTCCAACAGCATCCCCCCAAAAATATTTAGTAATAAGTTTAATAAAATACATGTAGATATTATTCATTAAATATTGCAAAAATTTTTAAATATTTTATTTAATAGAGTGGGCACTAGTTGGGAGAGAGGCAGAAGGAGAGGGACAAGCAGACTCCCTGCTGAGCAGGGAGAAGGGTCCTAGAGCTTGATCCCAGAAGCCCATGGTCATTACTTGAGCTGAAGTCAGGTGCTTAACAAACTGAGCCACTCAGGCATCCTGAACATGCAAATTATTGATAAGTAAAATTAAATAAGACCAAATCAAATCAATAGCTATCCTTTGTCCACCCAATGAAGAGCTCAATGTTGTTTTAAAACATTTGTTATCTACTAATTTATCTCTAGATTTAATGCCATCCAAATCAAAATACCAGCATGTTTTATTGTAGAAACTAAGAAGACAATTCTATAATTCACATAGAAAAACAGAGAATAGCCGAAGAGACTTAAAAGAAGAGAGAAAAATGGGGGATCACACTACATTACATTACATTACATTACATTACAATTAGAGATGCTAATTAAGCCAACATTCATCAAGACAGTTTGGTATTCATGAAAGGACAGACATAAAATCAAACAAAACTGGAAATACACAAATATCCCCAAATATTTATAATGAATTGATCTTTGAAAGAGGTGGCAATTCAATGAGGTAAATGAGAGTATTTTCAGGAAATTTGACAGAACAACTATACATCTATAAGAAAAAAATGAACTTGACCCTTACCTCATTACATACAAAGTTAACTTGAATCAAACTATGTAATATAATAATTATAATATGCTAAATAATACTGTACTTTAATAATGTGATATAAAGACAAGCTATGTAAACCTAGAAAAATTATAAAAGAACTATTTTACAACCTTTAGGCAGGCAGATGTTTCTTAGATAAGATACTAAAAGCATAAATTTTATTTGAAAATTGCAAACTGTATTTTCAAATAAAAACACTTCTTTTGGAAACCATCATTAACAAAATGAGAAGACAACCTGTAGAATGACACAAATTGTTTTCAATACATGCATCTAACAAATGACTCATATTAGAATATACAAAACATTCTTAAAATCCAATAGCAGGAGGAGAATCAACCCAAAAAGATTTTAACAGATACTTTACAAAAGAGAGTACTAATTGGCTAATGAACATATAAGAAGTGCCTCAATATTTGTAATCACTAGGGAAATGAAAAACAAAATAATCACAGTAATGTAAATACAACTTCACTAAGATATATGTAATCAAAGACTGATAATAGTGTAGGTGAAGATACCTAGAAGCAAGACCCCTCAAATACTATTGGTGAAAATGTAAAATATTATAACCACTTGAGCATTTTTTATTTATAAAGTTCCATGTTTATGACCACTCAATTCAGTTATTCTATTCCTGGGAATTAGTCCTAAGAGGTGATATCTATCTTCATACAAAGACTTGTATGAACAAGTTCATAGCAACTGTATTCATAAAAACAAAATACTTGATACAATACAAATATGAAATGCTTTTTTAAAAAACTATTATTCAATAATTTGGGGCACCTAGGTGGCTCAGTTGGTTAAGCAACTGCCTTCAGCTCAGGTCATGATGCTGGAGTCCTGGGATGGAGTCCCATCTTGGGCTCCCTGCTCAGCATGGAGTCTGCTTCTCCCTCTGACCCTCCCCCTTCTCATGCTCTCTCTCTCTCTCTCATTCTGTCTCTCAAATAAATAAAATCTTTTAAAAATTTTTTTTCCACTGGTTAAACCAGCGCTATTTTCAATAAAGTTCCAGTCTTGCTTAAATAAAGAGATTTGTGCTTAAGAAAACTACATGTTAGAAAGAAAGAAATAAGAAAGCAAATACTCTAATTTTACAAGTATGCATATATTTTATATATATGTTAGATGATAGATAGACATAAATAGATAAAATGATGTTATGCCTCGGAAAGTCAGTGGTCTTCGCCTTTTATGATAATGACATATACTAATAAAAATTTATTGAGTAATGTTTCATAAGACAATACTTCTTTTGATGGTGTGATGCAATGCACTGACCTTTGGGTAAATGAAAGGCAGAATATTTTGTTACTTATAGTTGGAACGGAGAGAAGGCTGTTAGCAGAGGCACAGGATAATAAGTTGGAGCTGTTGGGGGAAGCAGCTTGTGTGGGTAAGCAGGGTGGGGTTAACAAGATTTTGCTCC
The DNA here is from genome assembly GCF_902655055.1 of Lutra lutra. NCBI lineage: Eukaryota > Metazoa > Chordata > Mammalia > Carnivora > Mustelidae > Lutra > Lutra lutra. The sequence continues at coordinate 50,179,923 of NC_062292.1, forward strand.
CTGAGAATTGGCTAATTTCACTGGTTCAGGGACACAGAGGTTGTCCTAGATGTCTGGTTCCTGGCCCTGGGGCAATTAGGGTGATACATAGTGGCCCAGATTATGAGAGCCCTACAAGGTCTTGGATCATGAACTTAATCAGTTACTCAAAAAAGGGAACAGGCTACCAGCCTTTAGTGAGGGCCTAAAAAACCTGGGTCAATGTAACTTTTAAAAAATACTGTATTACAAATAATTACACATCGAGGAAAAAAGTCTGCATTTTGAGGGTGATGTATAAGAAGCAGAAAATTTTAATAATCTGAACCAGTATAAATAAAATTTAAATTAAGTTATAGTTATTAAAGAAAAGTTTTTCTACAAACAAGCTACTATCCAATGTAAGATTCATAAATCTGAAACACCATTTAATTTTCATGAATTATATGCACCTTTAAAATAATTATTTATAGCATTGTTTCCAGGGAGTACAGCAAATAGTACATAAAAGATTTTGCAAGTCATTTTCATGACCATTTAGTAGTATTCTGAAATACAAACACAGCAGTTTGCCTTGTATCACCTCTGGCTAAGCTATTCAGTTCAAATTGGCCCAACACAGATCATATCAGAGTCCACTGCATTTATCTCTGCTCTAAAGATGCTTACTATTCAAAAATGAGGTTTGACTATTTCATTAGATCTTTTATCTTGGATTCATATTTTGAAAAAAAAGGTCAATCACCATTTCAGCCAACTCTAAAAAAGAAAACCAGCACTTTCTATTAAAAAAAAAAAAAAGCATTATTTGTTCTTTGGGTGTTGAGTTTGCTAAGTTCTTTATAGATTTTGGACACTAGCCCTTTATCTGATATGTCATTTGCAAATATCTTCTCCCATTCTGTCAGTTGTCTTTTGGTTTTGTTCACTGTTTCCTTTGCTGTGCAAAAGCTTTTGATCTTGATAAAATCCCAATAGTTCATTTTTGCCCTTGCTTCCCTTGCCTTTGGCGATGTTCCTAGGAAGATGTTGCTGTGGCTGAGGTCGAAGAGGTTGCTGCCTGTGTTCTCCTCAAGGATTTTGATGGATTCCTTTCTCACATTGAGATCCTTCATCCATTTTGAGTCTATTTTCATGTGTGGTGTAAGGAAATGATCCAATTTCATTTTTCTGCATGTGGCTGTCCAATTTTCCCAACACCATTTGTTGAAGAGGCTGTCTTTTTTCCGTTGGACATTCTTTCCTGCTTTGTCGAAGATGAGTTGACCATAGAGTTGAGGGTCCATTTCTGGGCTCTCTATTCTGTTGCATTGATCTATCTGTCTGTTTTTGTGCCAGTACCATGCTGTCTTGATGATGACAGCTTTGTAATAGAGCTTGAAGTCCGGAATTGTGATGCCACCAACTTTGGCTTTCTTTTTCAATATTCCTTTGGCTATTCGAGGTCTTTTCTGGTTCCATATAAATTTTAGGATTATTTGTTCCATTTCTTTGAAAAAAATGGATGGTACTTTGATAGGAATTGCATTAAATGTGTAGATTGCTTTAGGTAGCATAGACATTTTCACAATATTTATTCTTCCAATCCAGGAGCATGGAACATTTTTCCATTTCTTTGTGTCTTCCTCAGTTTCTTTCATGAGTACTTTATAGTTTTCTGTGTATAGATTCTTAGTCTCTTTGGTTAGGTTTATTCCTAGGTATCTTATAGTTTTGGGTGCAATTGTAAATGGGATGGACTCCTTAATTTCTCTTTCTTCTGTCTTGTTGTTGGTGTAGAGAAATGCAACTGATTTCTGTGCATTGATTTTATATCCTGACACCTTACTGAATTCCTGTACAAGTTCTAGCAGTTTTGGAGTGGAGTCTTTTGGGTTTTCCACATATAGTATCATATCATCTGCAAAGAGTGATAGTTTGACTTCTTCTTGGCCGATTCGGATGCCTTCAATTTCCTTTTGTTGTCTGATTGCTGAGGCTAGGACTTCTAGTACTATGTTGAATAGCAGTGGTGATAACGGACATCCCTGCCGTGTTCCTGACCTTAGCGGAAAAGCTTTCAGTTTTTTTCCATTGAGAATGATATTTGCGGTGGGTTTTTCATAGATGGCTTTGATAATATTGAGGTATGTGCCGTCTATCCAATCAAGAAATGGGCAGAGGACATGAACAGACATTTCTGCAAAGAAGACATCCAGATGGCCAACAGACACATGAAAAAGTGCTCCATATCACTCGGCATCAGGGAAATACAAATCACAACCACCATGAGATATCACCTCACACCAGTCAGAATGGCTAAAATTAACAAGTCAGGAAATGACAGATGCTGGCGAGGATGCGGAGAAAGGGGAACCCTCCTACACTGTTGGTGGGAATGCAAGCTGGTGCAACCACTCTGGAAAACAGCATGGAGGTTCCTCAAAATGTTGAAAATAGAACTACCCTATGACCCAGCAATTGCACTGCTGGGTATTTACCCTAAAGATACAAACGTAGTGATCCGAAGGGGCACGTGCACCCGAATGTTTATAGCAGCAATGTCTACAATAGCCAAACTATGGAAAGAACCTAGATGTCCATCAACAGACGAATGGATAAAGAAGATGTGGTATATATACACAACGGAATACTATGCAGCCATCAAAAGAAATGAAATCTTGCCATTTGCGACGACGTGGATGGAACTTGAGGGTATCATGCTTAGCGAAATAAGTCAATCAGAGAAAGACAACTATCGTATGATCTCCCTGATATGACGGAGAGGAGATGCAACATGGGGGGTTAAGGGGGTAGGAGAAGAGTAAATGAAACAAGATGGGATTGGGAGGGAGACAAACCATAAGTGACTCTTAATCTCACAAAACAAACTGAGGGTTGATGGGGGGAGGGGGTTGGGAGGGGGGTGGGATTATGGATATTGGGGAGGGTATGTGCTATGGTGAGTGCTGTGAAGTGTGTAAACCTGGCGATTCGCAGACCTGTACCCCTGGGGATAAAAATATATGTTTATAAAAAATAAAAAAAAATTAAAAAAATTTAAAAAAAGCATATGGCTCTAAAATATGTATTTCTAATTTTTAAAACAAGCTAATGTAACTAACTCTAATTGTCTGTCATTATAATACCTTAATAGATAAAATGTATACTCTGGCCCTTGCACAAAATCTCTTTCTCCCTCAATACATTATATTTTGCTTATTCTTTCAGAAGTTTCTAACATAATGAGCATTTTTAAAAAAATTATTTCTGTCCCTGAAATCTTAAAATGCATTGTCCTAAGAAAATAGAAAAAGATATTATACTAATTCATTATAAATTAAAGTTTTTGGGTAAATAAAAAACTTTAATTGTGATTAATTAAAGCCTCCTCCGAAACAATAACCTTCAAACATTTTTATTTATTTGCTCTAAAGTAATTTTGAAAATGATGCACCATAGTAAGCTTAATGGTACAAAGGATGTAATAATATAGTATATAATGACTTTTATTTATTTTTTTAAAGACATTTATTTGATAGAAAGAGAACATAGGTGGAAGGGGCAGAGGGAGAGAGAATCTTAAGCAGACTCCTGCAGAGTACAGACTGGGATTTGGGGTTCAATCCCAGGACTCTGAGATTATGACCTGCCATTTTGTATCTCTTCATTTTATGAAGATCACAGGGGTCAGAATTATACTGTTTAATTCAAAACAAGTCACTCCTCTGCCTGGAATCCTCCAATGTCAACCTATCTCATTTAGAGTAAAATCTCAATCACGTTGTCACTCTGGACCCTTGTCTTATTTCTCTTCCCCATACTCTTTTCAGTGATACTGCCCTCTTCTATCTGTATAAAAAACTAAGCTACACTCCCATATCATTAAGTGAGATGTTGTCGAATTTTTTTTAAAGATTTTATGTATTTATTTGATAGAGAGGGAGATCACAGACAGGCAGGCACAGAGAGCAGGGGAAGCAGGCTCACCGCTGAGCATAGAGCCCTGAGATCATGACCCAAGCCAAAGGCAGAGGCTTAACCCACTGAGCCACCCAGACGCCCCTACTGTTGAATTTTTGTTTGGTGAAATTTATTTCAGATATTGAAATTGTATGTTAATATTATTTGCTATTGTAGTATTGTTCTCTCTCTCTTGGATATTCCTGTCAAATGCATGAGCTCTCTATCTTTCTCTCCACCCCCTCCCACATTTTCATTAGTTTAGTGGTGATATACCTAGATCAGATTATCTTTGCAGCTATGTTTTTTTGAAGCTTTTAGAAATTCTTAAATATTTAATCTTGCCATTTGCAATGATGTGGATGGAACTAGCGGATATTATGCTAAGCAAAATAAGTCAATCAGAGAAAGACAATTATCATATGATCTCACTGATATGTGGAATTTAAGAAACAAATCAGAGAATCATAGGGAAAGAGGAAAAAATGAAACAAGAAGAAACCAGAGAGGGAGACAAACACTAAGAGACTCTTAATCTCAGGAAACAAACTGAGGGTTGCTGAAGATGAGGAGGGTCATGGGGTGGGGTGGCTGAATAATGGACATTGGAGAGGGTATGTGTTGTGGTAACCACTGTGTATTGTGTAAGACTGATGAATCACAGACTTGTAGTCCTGAAACAAACAATACATGTTAATAATTTTTTTAAAAAGTCTTTTTAAGAAATAAAAAAATCTTAAATATGTATTTTGATATCTGTTTTGATGTCTTTCATCTGTTTTGAGAAATTCTTACTCATTTCTTCAGATATTCTACTTTCCTTTTGTGTTATTCCTTTGGGACTCCAATTACAGTTCTTCACAGTATCCCATATGTCGCTTATGCTCTTTTCTATATTTTCCACTATTTTCTCTTTCTATCTTTGTGTTCTAATCTGAATATTTTTACTTACCTCACTTCCCTTTTGTTGTTCTTCTATTACTAACCTTTTAATTTATATGTTGAATACTTAATTATAGTTAAAATATTTAGCTTTAAAATTTGTTTCATTCTTTCATATCCACGTGTTTCTCGGAAATTCTTCATCTTTTCCAATATTTTCTTATAGATATTAATATTAGTTATGCTACAGTACGTGCCTATTGATCTCTTTCTGTTATCTGTGTTATTCCTGTCTGAAAATTTGGTTCTAATTTTAGCATTTTCAAATTTTTGATTGAATGTAAGGTACTTTTCTGTGAAGTTTGTTAGACTTTTTTTTTTTTTACAGCCTAAAGGAAAAATATTTCACAGAATATGGGCTTACTCACTGAGATGTCCTCTCTTCTGGGATTTTGGTCCTCAAGTCCCTCCTGCTTTATCTCTAAAGTATAAATGCTGCCACCTCAAGCCATGTGAATGTCATTTATGTTTGAACTCTATTCAGAGTTCATCTATGTCCTCTATGAAAAGCCAGTGGTGAATAAAGTGCTACAATATCTCAGCCTCTCATAGATTGTAGTCGTTCAAGTGCTGCTTACTGTAGTTTTTCTTTAGTCCTGTTAAAGATTTTGTTTTTTGCTTGTGTTTTTATACATATCTACCTTTTTTATAGGGCTTTTTGTTCTTTTGTTGCTGTTTGTTTTGTTTTGATTTTTAGTAGAAGGTTAAGATAAAATATCTTGGCCAGAACTTGAAAACTCCCTATTTTCATTTGAAAGAAATTCCAGAAAGAATATTGAGGAATGTACAGAAGTAGAAGTTTTTATATGGAATTTCCTTGGAATGAGTCTTCCTGGAAAGCGACAGTCAAGAACCTTTGGAACATTTTACACTGGATAAAAAATGTGTATGTGCACTTAAAAATTATTTTTAGAAGGTCCATAACTTTAATAGTTTAATAGATTCTGGTCTTGATTTTCACATTTCAGTAAAATTAAATTTTAGATGCTGAATATTTAATGCCTTTCTTATATACCATAAAGGAGTATTTTTAGAAGTTGAGTATAAAGGGGTTAGACAAAAATACTCCAATACAAATAGAACAAATATACTGTAGATAGATGAAAAGAATGCTGACAAAGTTGGACTTTAAAATGTATTTAACACTCTTTTTCAAGCTTGAAGAAGGGTATTAAACGCATTTTTATATAAGAATTCCTCTGTGAAAGTATATATTATTATGGAGATAGATCATTTAAAAATAAAGATGTAATGAATCCGTTATAGGGAGTGATTTTAGTTTCTTAAGCCACAGAAATTATTATTTTCTTATCTAGAGCATACATGCTATAACTTATTATTGTAGAGCATATATATAATACCTATGGACTTTACTGCACTGAAAATTAATGATACATATGTCTTGTATTTCAAGGCTAATTCAGTTACATTTATAATTCTTTTAACTTTCATTAAAGTGAAAAGAGCAAAAGAAAAAAATATTTCTATGGGAACTTTAGAAAAAGCATTCAAAAGGCAGGAAAATTGTATTCCTCATATTCACTAACGTTTTTTCAAAGAAGTCTAGGAAGTTACATAAATGTAATTTTATATTATAGAAAGCATATACCTCAACCTAACTAGCCTGTGTTTGCCCAGAAAGTATAATAATAGAGTCTCAATGAAATATTCCTCAATTTCTCTGATCAAATATCTTAGTCCTCTTATGTATTATTAATCTTTCGTATCTTCTAGTGATACTCTAGAAACTTGTCCAGTTTTGAATTCACTATGTTAAACATTTTTACTTTTTACACAGTCAGATAAGACAAAAATTTAGTGAATATTTAAGTAAACTGAAGTTTTACTGTGTCGACTAACAATATGATTATAATTAACATAAGTGTTCACTGAAAAAAAAAATAAGTGTTCATTGAAAAAAAATAAGTGTTCACTGAAGAAAATAGCTCTAGTATATGTTGGCAAAATAAAAATTTGAAGCATAACATGTTAAAACATATGCCTTTTTCCATATAAACACTAAACATTTTTATAAGTATAGCATATACATACGGAAAATAATAATGAATTATTTTTTATTGAATTCTTATTATAAAATATAAATTATAGTATTTTCTCTGGAATTAACATCAACAACACCAACAACAAATAATCTATATGGAAGAATCAGAAATGGTAGAGCTCTGTATTTATAAAGATTAAAAGGAAGGAAAAAACCCAAATGTTAACAGAGTGATATATGTCAAAAGAGCTCATAACTTACTTCAGATACTGGGTCAAGACTCAGAGGTTGTGAACTGTAAATAATACTATGATAAATATTAGGGTGCATATGTATTTTTGAATTAGTATTTTCACTTTCTTTGGGTATTGGAAACAACCCAAGTGTCCATCAATAGATAAATGGATAAAGAAGATTTGGTATAGACAGACAGACACACACACACACACAGAGGAATATCATATAGTCATAAAGAAGATGTGATCTTTCCATTTGTGACAACATGGGTGGATCTAAAGGGTATTATGCTAAGTGAAATAAGTCAGACAGAGACAGACAAATACCATATGATTTTACTTATATGTGGAACCTAAAAAAAATGAATAAATGAAAAGTAGAATCATGGGGCGCCTGGGTGGCTCAGTGGGTTAAGCCTCTGCCTTTGGCTCAGGTCATGATCTCAGGGTCCTGGGATCGAGCCCCACATCGGGCTCTCTACACAGCGGAGAGCCTGCTTCCTCCTCTCTCTCTCTGCCTGCCTCTCTGCCTACTTGTGATCTCTCTCTCTCTGTTGAATAAATAAATAAAAATCTAAAAAAAAAAAAAGAAAAGTAGACTCATTCCAATAAATACAGAGAACAAACTGATGGTTGGCAGAAGGAGTAGAAGGACAAGCAAAATGGGTGAAAAGAGGGTGGGAGATACAGGCTTCTAGTTATGGAATGAATAAGTCACAGAAATAAAAGGTAAAGAATAGGGAATATAGTCAAGGGTATTGTGATAGCATTGTGTGGTGACAGATGGTAACTACACTTATGGTGAGCATAGTGTAACATATGGGGCTGTTAAATTACTGTGTTGTACCTCTGAAACCAGTGTTACATTTTATGTCAACTATATTCAAATTACAAAATTAAATAAATAAAAAATAAATAAAAGATTCAGAGACTGGCCATGGCCATGGCTCTCTATTCTACCTCAAATCCCATAATACAGAATAAATTCATGAACAGTTATGAGATACCAGAAGAATATCTAGATTGAGATAAATCATAGAAAGACTAAGGGCTGATTTTATCAGATTTAAGAAGGAGTTCATGACCCAGGGTAAACTAAGCAAGAAGAGATACAAATGGCCATGGAACAGAAAGACTCCTGGGGTCTCTTTCAGGGAAATGTTTGGGATTATTCAAAAGTTAAAAACAGATGGATTAGTTACTTTCCGATCCACTTATGAGAAAAGCTGTTTAGCAGAGATGATTATTATTCTCCATTGAGACTTGAGATAATGGGTATGCCTATGATAGGAAGACAGGAGCGGGAGGTGGATGGCTGGTTACAGCCCAAAGGAATGGAGATAACCTACAAATCTAGCTACTGGCAAAATCTTCTGAACAACACATTTCCAAAATTGCCCCACAAGCACTAGAAGCAAGTGTAAGTAATGGCATAAGATATGTATTGATAGAAAGGCTAACAAGGACTCTCAAATTCTTAAAAAAGACTCCATTCCCCTTCACAGGTCAATTTATAACAGCAACTTTTAGAATTGGATGTGTTGTCATTGGAAAAATGGTGAAGGTAAAAATATCCAAATAACAACTTCAAAGTCCATAATTTTATGCTTTCATAATTCAAGTTGCTAGCTAGTGAGTTGCTTAGTTAGAACATGTATCTAGGTGTCACATCCCTTATTGGTACAGGAAATATGATGTTAAACACAATTTCAAACCAAACTGAACTCAGTAAATGCTTTTATCAAATTTTTGTTTGTTTTCTTTCCTGATCCAGCTTTTTCAATATTCTGTGTTCTGGTTTGATTTTGTGAATGTTTCAATAATGGCCTATATTATAACAACATAATTTCAGGGTTTTTTGTTTTGTTTGTTTGTTTGTTTTTTGGATAACAGTGAATATTTATGCAATGACACCAACCAATGAATATATTTATGTTTTTTAATTAACCAATATTGCAGTACTTGTTCAAAGAACTGTGACTAGTTATGTTGATTATGGAGAAGTGTCACGAGTCTTCAGTTACATAGGCTGCTGAAATATGGAATATTTATCATAATATGCAACTTCAAACTTGGGCTTTTCAAGGCAAAATAAAAGAAGAAACAAAAGACAAGGGACTGATGTTATGTGCTGAACTATATTAGCTTTGATATTGATGAGATGTCAGGGAGAATGGACATAGTCACAGAGACTTGGATAATATGACTTTATTGTTTGATTCTATACTGGAAGTGTTCTGAGACTCATGTAGGGATTGTTCTGTCAATCTTTCAGCAATTTCCATTATTGCAATGATAGAACAGCCTCACTCTACTGGTAGAGGAGCTAAAATAGTGAGCTAGTGTGTCTCAGTGCAATCTAATAATCATACACAATACCGTGTATATCTCATTCAAAATTAGTAACAAGTTCTGCTGATGCTGTCTCCATATGTGCTAAGAAATGATTCTTAAAACTCCAAAGGGAAAATAAATTTTTCTACCTAAATGCATCTCATATTCTTTTCTCATATTATACATGGATGAGTTAAAGGAAAAGAGAACGAGTAGGGTGAAAAAAAATGTATGTGTCCTTAAATGGATAAATATAGACCTATATATATATGATATACATGCATATGTATGATATATATATACACATTTAATATACACATAAATATATACATATAATGTATATGTGTATAATATAGTGTGTGTGTGTGTGTGTGTGTGTGTGTGTGTATCTCACAAACCTCATAATCAGTTGATTAGTACATATTTAATGAATGTCTTCTCTGAGCTAGAATACAAGAACCCTAGCAAGGACCATGGTCTCAAGGAATTTATATGCTAATGAAAGGAATCATCAATAAGCACACACAAAGTCCAGATATCACTGGGTGTTTTGAGGAAAATAATGTAGGGCATAGTAGGATTCTGAGGAAGTACAGTTCAAGCAGATACCTAGACTCTGAGGCTCTGTCCCTGAGTCAGTATTGTCCACAATCAACAAGAAGCTGATTTTCTTTTTAGCTATTCTATAAAAACAAGGTAATGATTTAACAATTAATCAAGGTAGCTAAATGGGAACCCCCAAAATAGGAAAGACTCAGAAACTGTGACCTCTGCCACAGAACTAATGGATATGGATATAAGCAAGATGTTGGAAATAGACTTCAGGGTAACAGTAATGCAGACAACAGCTAGGACAGAGAAGAGACCATTAATGGCAACACAGATTCTCTAAGGGCAGAAATGAGAGCTGATTTGGCAGAACTTAAAAATGCTACCAATGAGAATCAAATCTAGATATTCTAACAGCTAGGATAAATGAGGCAGAAGAATGAATTAGTGATCTAGAAGATAAACTGATAGAAAAGAAAGAATAGGAGGAGGCCTGGAACAAACAGCTTAAAATCCATGAAAACAGAATTAGATAAATGATGCCATGAAAGCTTCCAATGTCAGAATTATTGGGATCCCTGAAGAGATCTCGGAGAGAGAGAAAGAGAGAGTTACAAGATATGCTTGAACAAACTGTAGCCAAGAACTTCCCTAACCTGGGGAACGAAACAAGCATTTGTGTCCTAGAGCAGAGAGGGCCCCTTGCAAGATCAAGAAAAACAGACCAATGCTCCAGCATGTAATAGAAAAACTTACAAATCTTAAAATAAAGGAAACCATTTTAAGAGCAGTTAGGGGGAGGAGATTCCTTATGTATAGAGGAAAGAACATCAGAATAATGTCAGACCTATCCACAAAGCCCTGGCAAGCCATAAAGGGCTGGCAAGACACATTCAGGGTACTAAATGAGAAGAATATGCAACCAAGAATTCTTTTCTTTTTTTTTTTTTCATTTTTTTTTTCAAAAAATTTTTTTAAGATTTTATTTATTTATTTGACAGAGAGAGATCACAAGTAGACAGAGAGGCAGGCAGAGAGAGAGAGAGAGAGAGGGAAGCAGGCTCCCTGCTGAGCAGAGAGCCTGATGCGGGACTCGATCCCAGGACCCTGAGATCATGACCTGAGCCGAAGGCAGCAGCTTAACCCACTGAGCCACCCAGGCACCCAGAATTCTTTATCTAGCAAGGCTGTCATTTAGAATGGATGGAGAGAGAAAGAGAAAACAGATAGAATATGTTTCCAGCAGAAACTGGATATGTGACCACTCACCCAGCCCTGCAATAAATATTAAGGGGAGGGGGTTCTATAAAAGGAGAAAGACCCCAAGAGTGATATAGAATATAAATTTACAGAGACAATCTATAGAAACAAGGACTTTACAGGTAACATGACAATAAAATCATATCTTTCAATAATCACTCTCAATGTGAATGGCCTAAATGCTCCCATAAAATGACACAGGATTGCAGATTGGATAAAAAGATAGGACCCATCCATATGCTATCTACAAGACACTCATTTTTAACCTAAAGATACATCCAGACTTAAAGTGAAGGGATGGAGAACCGTCTTTCATGCCAACGAGCCTCAAAAGAAAGCTGGGTAGCAATTCTCATATCAGACAAATTAGATTTTAAGCTCGAGACAGTAGTAGAGATACAGAAAGGCACGCTATCATTCTTAAAGGGTCTATCCAAAAAGAAGATCTAACATTTGTAAATATCTATGCTCCCAACATAGGAGCAGCCAGCTACATAAGCCAACTGTTAACCAAAATAAAGAGAAATATTGATAATAATATGTTAATAGTATGAGAACTCAATGCTCCACTTTTAACAATAGAGAGGACATCTAAACAGAAAATCAACACAGGAACAAGAGCTTTGAATGACACACTGGACCAGATGTACCTCATAGATGTATACAGAATATTCCACCCTGAAACAACAGAAAACTCATTCTTCTCGAGAGTACATGGAACTTTCTCCAGAACAGAGTACATTCTGGGTCACAAATCCGGTCTCAACTGATACCAAAAGATTGAAATTATTCCCTGCAAGTTCTCAGACCATAATGCTTTGAAACTGGAACTCAATCACAAGAAAATTTTGGAAGAAATTCAAGCACTTGGAAGCTAAGACCATCCTGCTCAAGAATGTTTGGGCAAACCAGGAAGTCAAAGAAGTTAAGCAATTCATGGAAACCAATGAGAAGGAAAACACTTCAGTCCTAAACCTATGAGATATGGCAAAGGCAGTCTTAAGGGGGAAATACATAGCCATCCAAGCCTCTCTCAAAAGAAAAAAAAAATGTTGACTCTACAAACTATCTTTACACCTTAAAGAACTGGAGAATCAGCAACAAATTAAGCCTAACCCACATACAAGAAAGGAAATAATTAAGATTAGAGATCAACGAATTAGAAACCATAAATACAGTAGAACAAATCAACAAAACTAGAAGCTGGTTCTTTGAAAGAATTAATAAGATCAATAAGCCCTTGGCCAGACTTATCCAAAAGAAAAGAGAAGGTACCTGAATTAATAAAATTATGAATGAAAGGGGAGAGATCATGACTAACACCAAGGAAATAACAACAGTTATCAGAAATTATTATCAACAGTTATATGCCAACAAATTAAGCAACTTAGAGGAAATGGATGCATTCCTAGAAACCTGGAAACTACCAAGAATGAAACAGGAAAAAATTGACAACCTGAAGAGACCCATAACCAGTAATGAGATTGAAGCAGTGATCAAAAACCTCCCCAAAAAAACAGGAGTCCAGGACCTGATGGACTCACTGGGGAATTCTACCAAACATTCAAAGAAGAAATAATGCATATTCCCCTGAAGCTTTTCAAAAAAATAGAAACAGAAAGAAAACTTCCAGACTCATTCTATGAGGCACCATTACCTTGATCCTTAAACAGGCAAAGATCTCATCAAAAGGAATTTCAGACCAATATTCCTGATGAATATGGATGGCAAAATTCTCAATAAGACCCTAGCTAATAGGATCCAATAGTACATTAAAAGGATTATCAACCATGACCAGGTGGGATTTATCCCTGGGATGCAAGGGTGGTTCAACATTCACACATAAATCAATGAGATAGAATACATTGATAAGAGGAGAGAGAAGAACCACATGGTCCTCTCAATTGATGCAGAAAAAAAATTGACAAAATACAGCATCCTTTTCTGATTAAAACTCTTCAGAATATAGGGATAGAGGGAACATTCCTCAATTTCATAAAATCCATCTATGAAAAACCCACAACAAATATCATTCTCAGTGGGGAAAAGCTGAGAGCCTTTCCCTTAAGATCAGGAACATGACAAGAATGCCCACTCTTGCCACTGTTGTTCAAAATAGTACTAGAAGTCCTAGCAACAGCAATCAGAGAACAAAAAGAAATAAAAAGGTTTTCAAATTGGCAAAGAAGAAGTCAAACTCTCTCTCTTTGCTGATGACATGATACTTTATGTGGAAACCCAAAAGACTCTACCCCAAATTACTAGAAGTCATACAGCAATTCAGTAATGTGTCAAGAAACAAAATCAATGCATAGAAATCAGTTGCTTTCTTATAGACTAACAATGTAACTGTAGAAAGAGAAATTAGAGAATTGATTTCATTTACAATTGCACCAAAAAACATAAGATACTTTGGAATAAACCTCACTAAAGTAGTAAAGGATCTATACTCTAGAACTACAGAACACTCACGAAAGAAATTGAAGAACACACAAAAGATGGAAAAACATTCCATGCTCATGGATCGGAAGAATATACATTGTTAAAATGTCTATGCTGCTTGGAGCCATCTATACTTTCAACGCCACCCTGGTCAAAATACCAACGGCATTTTTCAAAGTGTGGGAACAAACAATTCTAAAATTCGTAGGGAACCAGAAAAGACCCCAAATCACCAAGGAAATGTTGAAAAAGAAAAAAAAAACAAAGCTGGGGGCATCACGTTGCCTAATTGTAAGCTATATTACAAAGCTGCGATCACCAAGAGAGCATGGTACGGACAAAAAAAAAAACAGACACATAGACCAATGGAACAAAATAGAGAGCCCAGATATGGACCTTCAGCTCTAAAATTCAGAAAAAAATATTCAATGGAAAAAAAGACAGTCTTTTCCATAAACGGTGCTGGGAAAATTAGACAGCTATATACAGAAGAATGAAACTTGACCATTCTCTTACATCATTCTCAATGATAAATTCAAAAATGGATGAAATACCTTGATGTGAGACAGAAATCCATCAAAATCCTCGTGGAGAACATAGGCAGTAACCTCTTTGACATCAACCGTGGAAACTTCTTTCAAGACCTATATCCAAAGGTAAGAGAAACAAAAGTAAAAATGAACTTTGGGACTTCATCAAGATAAAAAGCTTCTGCACAGTCAAAGAAACATTCAACAAAACAAAGAGGCAACCCATGGTATAGGAGAAGATATTTGCAAATGACCCCACCAACAAAGGACTGATATCCAAGAACTATAAAGAACCTCTCATACTCCACTTGATCTTAGCCAAAAGGCCGAGAAGCGATAAACCTCTCATACTCAATACAAAAAAAAAAAATAATAATAATAATAATAATAATAATCAGGTCAAAAAATGGACAGAAGATATGAACAGACATGCCTCCAAAGAAGACATACAAATGGCTAACAACATGAAATAATGTTCATCATCATTAGCTATCAGGAAAATTCAAATCAAAACCACATTGAGATACCACCTTACACCAGTTAGAATGGCAAAAACTGAAAGGGCAAGAAACAACAAATGTTGGAGAGGTTGTGGAGAAAGGAAGAATAGAGCTACCCTATGACCCAGAATTGCACTACTGAGTTTTTACCCCAATGATATAGATGTATTGAAAAGAAGGGCCATATTCACCCCAGTGTTCATAGCAGCAATTTTCACAATAACCAAACTGTTGAAAGAGCTGATATACCCTTCAATAGATAATCAGAAAATATCCAACTTTTGTATCAACATGGATGGGACTGGCAGAGATTATCCTGAGTGAAATAAGTCAAGCAGAGAAAGTCAATTATCATATGGTTTCACTTATTTGTGGGACATATGGAATAGCATGGAGGACATTAGGAGAAGGGAGGGAAAATGAATGGGGGGGAACTGGACGGGGAGATGAACCATGAGATACTATGTACTCTGAGAAACAAACTGAGGGTTTTAGAGAAGATGTGAGTGGAGCAATGGGTTAGTCTGGTGATGGGTATTAAGGAGAGCACTTATTGCACAGAACACTGAGTGTTATAAGCTAACAATGAATCACGGAATGCTACGTCAAAAACTAATGATGTCCTTTCCGCGCTACCCAGAGAAGGGTCCATATGGCATTGTTTCGCGTTCCCATCGTAACTTAACGGGAAACTTTCACAATGTCCGGAGCCCTTGATGTCCTGCAAATGAAGGAGGAGGATGTCCTCAAATTCCTTGCAGCGGGAACCCATTTAGGTGGCACCAACCTTGACTTCCAGATGGAACAGTACATCTACAAAAGGAAAAGTGATGGTATTTACATCATAAATCTGAAGAGAACCTGGGAGAAGCTTCTGCTGGCAGCTCGTGCCATTGTTGCCATTGAAAACCCAGCTGATGTCAGTGTCATATCATCCAGGAATACTGGCTAGCGAGTTGTGCTGAAATTTGCTGCTGCAACTGGAGCCACTCCCATTGCTGGCCACTTCACTCCTGGAACATTCACTAACCAGATCCAGACAGCCTTCCGAGAGCCAAGACTTCTGGTGGTTACTGATCCCAGGGCTGACCACCAGCCTCTTACAGAGGCGTCTTATGTTAACCTGCCTACCATTGCTCTGTGTAACACAGACTCTCCTCTGCGCTATGTGGACATTGCCATCCCTTGCAACAAGGGAGCTCACTCAGTGGGTCTGATGTGGTGGATGCTGGCCAGGGAAGTTCTGCGCATGCATGGCACCATTTCCTGTGAACACCCGTGGGAGGTCATGCCTGATCTCTACTTCTACAGAGATCCTGAAGAGATTGAAAAGGAAGAGCAGGCTGCTGCTGAAAAGGCTGTGACCAAGGAAGAATTCCAGGGTGAATGGATGGCTCCAGCTCCTGAGTTCATGGCTACTCCGCCTGAAGTTGCAGACTGGTCTGAAGGCGTGCAGGTGCCCTCTGTGCCTATTCAGCAGTTCCCTACTGAAGACTGGAGCGCCCAGCCAGCCACTGAAGACTGGTCTGCAGCTCCCACTGCTCAGGCCACTGAATGGGTAGGAACAACCACTGAGTGGTCTTAAGCTGCTCTTCCACAGAGGCAAACAAAATGGAAATAAGGTTGATGGAAAATAAACAGTTTGTAAACAAAACAAAACAAAACAAAAAACTAATGATGTACTATATGGTGACCAACATAATGTCATTAAAAAAAAGAAAACTGAGAAAATCTTTTCCTAAAAGAACAAAAACAAACAAACAAAACAAACAAACAACCAAACAACAACAACAAAAAAAACAGAAGACCTGTAGGAAGTAGCATTAGATTTCTCCTTTTTCTTTCTTAAAATATGGGAATCTATCTGGGCAAGGCCCGGTTTTAACCCTCAACCTTCTGGTTCTAAAGCAGCTTGGATTTTTGACAAATAAACATGAGAAAGAGACAGAGGGAGAGAAAGAGGAAGATTTTGGTGCATAAAATGATGATTATGGGTAAGCTAGAGATACAAGAGACTTTGGGAACCCTCCCTTTAGTCCCAGCACAAAAATCTGAGGGATCTAGTCTATACAGTCTTCCAGGTGCAGTTTGGTATTAATCCATCTGATGAATCAGTGATGGGAATATTAGACAAAGGTCGTGATAAATACCTATCACCTTTCCCACCTCTACAAAACTTGAACTCCATCTGGAAACCACGTATCATGTTCCTAACTAGAACATCAGGACACATTGCCTCCTAGGAGAGGATGACTTGCACAGACACAGGGATGCACAAAGACACAAATGGGGGGCAGATATTCCAAAGCCAGCTCAATGATTGGGGAATACTGATTCCAGTTCATGAGGTACTTATGATGATGGCCATTTTACAGATTAGGAAAGTGAAACTTTAAGGGATAAATTTATTTTACAGCTACTTAAGTCCAAGATCTAGAATTCTAAACTCAGATGCTGTGAATAAAATCCTTGTGCTTTTTTTTATAGCATAATAATCTAATATTTGAGTCAAACTGATACAGCTTTAAATCTGGACTTTATCACTTACTAGTTATTGATTGTGGGCAAGAAACGTAACCCATCAATATCTCAGTTCCTTGTTTGAATATCACAGATGGTAAAACTTAACTTAAAATTTTGTTGTAGGAAAAATATATGTTTATAAAAAATAAAATTAAAAAAATAAAATAAGATAAAATAAAATTTTGTTGTAGGAATTTGAGAGGCAGGTGATGGATAATATATTATCTATTCTTTCACTCTATATTTTTGATTGGAGCATTTTGTCTAATTGCACTCAAAATAACTGTTGATAGGTATGTACTTTTTGCCATCTTATTACCTGTTTTATAGTTGTTTTTGTACTTCTCTGTTCCTTTTTCTCTTGCTTTCCTTCTCTCATGATTCCTGGCTTACATTACTGATATTCTTTAATTGCTTTCTGTTCATTTTTTGGATATCTATTACTGTTTTTCTTAAAGATTTTATTTATTTATTTTGGACAGGGGGAGAGAGAGAGAGAACACAGGCAGGGGGAGAGACAAAGTGGGAGCGCTAGGGAGAAGGAAAGAATCTCAAGCAGACTGCACGCTGACCATGAAACCTGACAGGAGGCTCAATCTCAGGACCCAGGGATCAGGACCTGAGCTGAATCTTAGTTGGTCACTTAAATGACTGAGCCACCCAGGCACCTCCCTGTTACTGGTTTTTGATTTGTGGTTGCCAATAGGTTTATACATAACATCTTACACATATAGCAGTCTCCATTAAGTTAATGGTCTCCAAAGTTTGAACCCATTCTAAAAGCATGTATTTGATATATTTTGTCACATTTTTGCATATTTTTGTGAATCCCTTGACTACTTTTTTATAGATATACTTATTTTTACTGCTTTTATGCTTCCTATTTTTCTTACTCTTGGTTATGGTCTTCCCTTTCTACTCAAAGGGTTCCCTTTAACATTTCTTGTAAGGCTGGTTTATTGATGATGAATTCCTTAATTTGTTTGGTACACTCTGTATCTCTGAATGATAGCCTTGCTGGATTAAGTATTCTTGGTTGCAGTTTTTTTTTTTTCTTTCTTTCAGCATTTTGAATATATTATGCCACTCCCTTCTGGCCTGAAATTTTTTGCTGAAAAATCAGCTGATCACCTTGGGGGTTTCCCTTGTATGTAACTGTTTTCATTTGTTTGATTAGTTGTTTTTTTTTTTTTTTTTTTTTCTCTGCTTTTAAAATTCTTTACTATTACTTTTGGCTGTTTTAATTACTATGTGTCCTGGTATGGACCTCCTTGGGTTGATTTTGTTGGGGGCATTCTATGTCTCCTGCATCTGGAGATCTATTTTCTTCCCCAGATTCAGGAAGTATTCAGCTATTATTTCCTTAAATATATTTTTTCCCCTTTTTTCTCTTTCTTTTCCCCCGCTGATATCCCTATAATGCAAATGTTATTATGCTTGATAGTGACATTGAGTTCCCTTAATCTGTTTTCATTTTTTATTAGTCTTTTTTTCTTTCTCCTGCTCAGCTTGATTGCTTTCTATTCCTCTGTCCTCCATTTAGTTGATCCAATCTTCTGCTTCCTTTAGTCTAGTATTTATTCCCTCTAATGTATTTTTAATTTGTTATTGAGCTCTTCATCTCTGATCAGTTCTTTTTTATGTTTTCTGTCTCTTTGTTGAGAGTCTCACTGAGGTCTTCCATTCATTTCTCAAGTCCAGTGAGTACTTTTATGATGATTACCTTAAATTCCCTATTTGGCAAATTAGTTATCTCTGTTTCATTTAACTTTTTCTCTGCAATTTTGTCCTGTTATTTCATTTAGGACATATTCTTCTTTCTCCTCATTTTATCTTACTCTCTTATCATTTTGTCTTTCTTTGCCTGTCCCTGTGTGTGAGGAAAGTCAGCCATATCTCCTATTCTTGAAAGTAGTGGTTTTATGAAGAAGATGTCCCATGGTGTGTCCTTTAGTACACTATTCTTTGTTTACCAGGACCTGACACTTCAGGCCGTTTCCTATATATGTTGCATGTACCCTACTTCTGTGACTAAGCTGTGTCTAATTGTCTACAATGGCTCCCCTTGCCTGTCACTGGCAGTTTGGCCCTTGTGTTGCTCATGGGCCTCATGGGAGGCTTGCACCTCCTTGGGCTGGAGTTGAGTCAGAATAGGTGTTTGCTAGAGCTATGGTATATTGTGGAGCACTCTCCCTTTGTTGTCTCCTAAGATCTTTCATTGGTGGGTGGGGACTGCAGTCAGAAGAGATGTCTCTCCGTAGACAATTGCTCAGGTGCAGTCAGACTGGTGTGTGTGGTTATCTTTTCCTGACTCAGGGACAGGAATCACTTTGGAGTGGTGTTGTCCCCCTTGAGATTTGCTGGCACATTGCAATACTTGTGGTACTGTTTTGGTTGGATTCCTGCTGAGGACAGGTTTACAAGAGAACATGGGGTGGGGTGTGTAGTGCTAGAAATGTTTGTGCAGGTCTGCTGTTGAAGAAGACCTGGAGCAGAGGCCTGGATGGAGGGGCAAGTCCATGGAAGAGTGACGAGGCTGGGTGCACTGTTATCTAGCTGGGTGAAGAATATTGGTGCTTTACTGATTTCATTAGGTGTCTATATATCTAGCTGGGTATAGGGAGGGAAATTGTACCCATCAGCTCTTTTGTTCTCCTCCAGCACATGCTCTGAGATCAGTAACCAAATCTCTCTGTTGTATACCTGAGGTGTTTTTTAAATTGCTGCTTCTTTGCTGTATCTCAAGAGGGCTGTTTATTGTGCAATTTCTTTTAGTTTGGGGACTCAGTGTCCTCTCACCATCCAGCTCTCCTAGATCTGAACCTGCTGATTTTTAAAGTTGATTTACTGATTGTGAGAACTCATAAAGTTAGGCTTCTCTGGTTTTCACAGCTAAGTATTATGGGGATTTGTCTGCCCAGTGTGTGTCCCTTGTGCCTGGGGTGCCTGGTGTGGGGCTCTTCCTCTCTCCATCCCACCCCACAGCATCCCTCCCTCCTGTGGACATCCTCTTGGTCAAATTGGTTCCCACACATGTCTCTGCCACTCCTACCCTCTTTGATGTGGCCTCTTCCCTACATTTTGCTGTGGAGAGTCTGTTCTACCAACCTTCAGGTCATTTTCTGGGTCATTTATGTAAGTATCATCTAGTTGTATCCATGAGACAAGGTGAGCTTAGGATTCTCCCACTCCATCATCTTCCTCCATTTATGCATCTTTTAAAAGTATCACTTGATAATCTTTACTGATTATTATGACAAATTAATATTGATTTATTTTGAGTAAAAATAAAGCTCTGCATTTCATGGATGATCCCCTTTACTTATTGTGCACAGTATTCTTTTTTTACAATACATGGATTCTCTTTACTATCATTTTGTTAAGGCTCTTTTCTTAATTTTTATTTTTATAATTTTTATTTTTAATTAATTTTTTCAGTGTTCCAAGATTCATTGTTTATGTACCACACCTAGTGCTCCATGCAATGTGTGCCCTCCATAATAACCACCACCAGGCTCACCCATCCCCCCTCCATCCTCCCCTCTATGTTCATGACTGATACTGGTTTATAAGGTTTTTTTGTTTGTTTTGTTTTTTAAACACTGTTTGATACTGATGTTAGGGACATATTGGCCTCATAAACTAAACTGGGAAAGGTCCCTACTGTATTTCCTGATTAATTTCATATAGAATTTGTGTCTTTTCATCCATAAATATGATAGAATATATCAGTGACTTTACATTAGTGTCTAGTTGTATTTGGAGGCTATAAATTATAAGAATTTCTTCAGTAGACTTAGGATTGCTTAGATTTTTCTATTTCTTTTTATGTCAGTTTTGATAATTTTTGTATTCTCAGGTATTCGTCAGTTTTTTTTTTTTAAAGATTTCATTTATTTATTTGACAGAGAGAGATCACAAGTAGACGGAGAGGCAGGCAGAGAGAGAGAGAGAGGAGGAAGCAGGCTTCTTGCTGAGCAGAGAGCCCGATGTGGGACTCGATCCCAGGACCCTGAGATCATGACCTGAGCCGAAGGCAGCGGCTTAACCCACTGAGCCACCCAGGCGCCTGTATTCATCAGTTTTATCTAAGTTTGCAAGTAGATTGGCATAAAGTTGTGCACTTTTAATATTACTTTATTATCCTTTTGATGTCTTTGGAATCTTAACATTCTCCAGTTCTTCCTGATATTAAAGATTCCATTCTATTTTCTTTTAACTTCCAGTTCTGTTCTTTTAGAAATCCCTTATCTATCAACTGAATGTTTCTACTTTGAACATTATCCACCTTGTTCACTCTCTAATTTTAGGATTTATCTTTGTCCTTTTATTATAGTTGTTACTGTGAACATACCAAGCATAGTTTTATCTTTATTTATTCTGGTGGGGTTCATAGTCCTTTTTGAATCTGTAGTAAAAGAACTTTCATAACCTGTGAATACATTTTAGTATATATTAAAACGAAATCCAAGTTCATTGATTCCAATTAAATGTCCTCTGTGAATCTTAACCACTTTCTTCTTTGTCTACCTTCCTGTTCTTTTTTACTCATTCTGGAGTTTTTCCCTGACCTATATTCCATTTCCCCAGTTGTATCTTAATTCGTATCTTACAGGTTGTTAAAACTACCTTTGAACGTTTAATTTTATGTTTTTATTTATAATTTTTATTAAATTGTGAATTCTTTAAAAATTTCTATGTTTTTATCAGTAATTTTAGCCTAAATTGCTTGGATTACCATTGCCAGGTTCGGAAGGCTGAAATGATTTTGTATTGACAGCAATTTTATTTTCCTAACTATATTTTCTAGTTACTTGTATTATTTAACTAACTGTTCTTGCTCTTATTAAAATCTTATCAATATTTCAATGAGTATAATTTAAAATCATAAATAGAATTAATGGAAGAGAAAATGTTACACAAGAGACTTGTTAGGCCAGTTTATTTCTTATATCGATTTAATAATTTAGAAGAACTTAGCTTATAAGTTTCTCTTTTTTATTTTTTTTTTAAGTATAATTGACACACAATGTTGCATTGGTTTCAGGTATACAACATAATGATTCATCTTCTATGTACCTTGTGCTATGCTCAGCACAAGTATAGCTAATACCTGTCACCATTCTATGCTATGGTAATATCATTGACTGTATTCCCTAGGCTGTACCTTTTATTCCTATGACTTATTTGTTCCATAACCAGAAGCCTGTATTTTCACTCTCTTTTACACAATTTCCATTTGCAACATGTATGGACCTAGGGGGTATTAAGCTAAGTGAAATAACTCAAGACTGAGAGATAAAAACCATATAATTCTACTCATATGTGGAATCTAAAAAACAAAATGCAGAATCAAACCTATAAATATATTAATTTCTTATATATTGGATAATTGTGACACAGTGTTCTTGCTTTCCATCAATTGAGATCTATTCAAAAATACCTAGGTTCCTTCTTTGCCACTCTAGTAATCAGACTTTGTGCTGTAGT
The DNA here is from genome assembly GCF_902655055.1 of Lutra lutra. Taxonomy (NCBI): domain Eukaryota; kingdom Metazoa; phylum Chordata; class Mammalia; order Carnivora; family Mustelidae; genus Lutra; species Lutra lutra. Next base: position 50,202,652 of record NC_062292.1, read on the forward strand.
GAATATTTCAAGAAATCATCTATCCTTTGGAGGTTTTTCATGGTCAGGCAGATGCCTTCCTAAGAAATCGTTCATGCCTGTATAATCTTTAGCCATGCATAGATATGTAAGGAGTTAATTTCATATTCATTTGAGAAAAATTACTTAGTATCTTTATTCTTGAATATATTACAATGGCCTGATTTATTTTTCTTTCACATATCAAATGACCAAAATTACCATTGATTAACTCCCCAGTGAATGGTATAAATTATCCAACCTAAACCGTCAGGCATACTGTTAACTAGTTACTTGAGTGGAGAATCTATCTACCACTATAATCTGAATAAAGAAAATCACTGTCAGAAGAGAAGGAAGTTATTAATTCAAGATCTAGCTTAATTTATAAATCAGTAATGTTATAAATATAGCAATATTTTAAGTAGAAGATATACTTCCACATCTTTTACAAATTAAACAGGAAAAGAGAACCGTGACCTTTTTGCAGTACAAAATTGGTAGAATAGGGATGCATGGGTGGCTCAGTTGGTTAAGCTGCTGCCTTCAACTCGGGTCATGATCCCAGGGTCCTGGGACGAAATCCCCCATGGGGCTCCTTGCTTGGCGGGTAGCCTGCTTCTCCCTCTGCCTGCCTCTCCCCCTGCTTGTGCACGCATGCTCTCTCTCTCTCTCTGACAAATAAAATCTTAAAAAATAATTGGTAGAATAAGCATTAGTATAGAGATTCATTAGAATTTAATGATAAAAAATGATAGATAAATGTGTTGCTTTTCAGCACAGAAGAGTAAAATGATTTAGAAGCATCCATGTAAAATAATAACATCAGTGATGTTTGCATTAAAAATGCAAATTGACTGTTAACAATAATAATGTAATTGAAACTGAAATAAAAATGTAAAGATAGTAGATAGTGAAGCCAATCTAATTCTACTGCATTGATTAGAAGCACCAAGTGAATTCTGTATAATTTTAGAATTCTTATTTTAAGAAACCCATAGATGAGTCATATTGTTTTCATAGGAGTTTCATTTGGATGAAGAGAAAGCTAGAAAATGAATCATATCATATAAGGAATTTTAGAAGGAAGTGTGAATTTTTGCCTGAATAAGAGATAAGTATTTGAAGGTCTGCCATGCAGAACAGGGGTTTGGGGCTTATTATAATAAAGATACTGACAAGGTTGTCTAAAAATGGAATTATTTTTCTGCTACTAAGGTCGTTGAAAAGAAGCTGACATAACTTTAGAAAGAATTTTAAAGAGATTCAAGTATCTGATGAAGTATTCAAATAGAAAACTTGGTAACCTTTATGATTCCTTCCAATCAAGAATTTCTCTGACTTTATGAAAACAAATTAGCAAATTAACCGACCGGTGTCTTCATGAATCTACATCTGTTCTCTTTTCTCCCATGCTCAGTGCCATTTGTATTTATCATACCCCTTATATTTTGCATATCCCTTAAATAATTTTTCATGTCTTATAAATGTCTAATTTAGGACTCAGATTTTTGATTATGGTGTAAATAGACCTCATCTTCATAACTTTATATTAAGAATAATTTTTTTTCAAAACTCCTCCTCTAAAACTTTTCCTAGCTAAGACCTCCCCTTCTTAGTAGCTGTTTTAAGTTAGTACTTGTATTAGTTTTCTAGGGATGCCATAACAAAAACTTCATGGCTTAAAACAACACAAATTTATTCTTTAATAGTTGTGGAGGCTACAGGTCTGAAATCAAGGTGTCCGTTGTGCCATGTTGCCTCAGAAAGCTCTATAGGAAGATCACTCCTTGCCTTTTCCAGCCTCTCGAGTGTCCATATCCAGCCAAAGGCACGGTTTTGTTTATAACTGCATCACTTCAGTTGCTGCCAGTCTCTACATTGATAACTTCTCCCTATGTGCGTCTGTTTCATTTTTGTTTATAAGGACACTCCCGTTGCATTTAGGGCCCATCTTAATTCCTTATGATTTATCTCAATGCTTGCCTCAGTTACATCTGCAAAGGCCCTGTTGCCAGATAAGGTCACATTCTGAGGTACTTTGTGAATGAATCTTGGGGAACACTACTTAGCCTATAGTCACTATCCAATTATTGTTACTCAACTAGCACAAGGAGCACCTGACATTTCAGTGGAGGCTTCAGTTTTTTTTTGTTTTTGTTTTTTTTTTTTTGGTTCTCACTTGATGGCTACTAAACATCTTTACTAAAGAAACAATATATGCGGACACTTAGGTAGCTCAGTCATTAAGCCTCTGCCCTTGGCTCAGGTCTGGATCTCAGGGTCCTGGGATCAAGCCCCACATCAGGCTCTCTGCTAAGCAGGAAGCCTGCTTCTCCCTCTCCCACTCCCCCTGCTTATGTTCCCTCTCTCACTGTATCTCTCTGTCAAATAAATAAAATCTTAAAAAAAAAAGGAAACAATATATACTCTGTTGAAGTAGACCAGATCTTTGCATTATTTCAACATGATTGTGATTCTTTTAGTGATTTGTTTGCAATAACATGATGAAATTTCAGAAAGTACAAAAATTTTCCAAAACAGCTGTCATATATATGCATTTAAAGGTAAACCATTTAAAGCATTAACAAGTAAAGAATCTTTATAACTCTCTTGATAGCACTTTTGTAAGCATTTTTTCCATAATCTGTTTCCAGAGTACTGATTTCCTTTTCATTCTAGATGACCTAATTTTACCCTATTGATCCCAGAAGCTAAAAAATAATATCATTAAATTTCACAGGGATCATATAGATATATGATATCAAAACAATTACAGAAAGAAGGTGCTTTGAACAAATGACAAAAAAAAATTAAATTGTTTTAGGAGATTTCCTTAGCGCTGTTAACAGCACATAACCTAAGCACCTTAAATTATTTTTGGTTTAACTTAGGAGAAATCCTGATGCAATTATTAGCTATTCTTAGGAGCTATAGGTGACATATTTAACTAGTACTGGGGATTCATATATTTTATATCAAATAATTTTATTAACACTTTATAGAACATTAAACAATTGCATTTTATATTTCTTTGCCTTTAGAAATTCTCCAAATGGGCAGAATTGTTATATATTACTTATACATCCATAATGTCTTTGGGGATCTTAAACTGTGATCTTCTGTTATATTCTTTGATAGGAAATATTCTAGTAATTATAATAATACATTAGAATATATTTGATAATGTATTATATTTCAATTTTATATTAATTATAAATAATACCTTGAAAAGTCAATTCAGGAAATATACAAGTAAAAGAGCCTACATTTAAACTGTGAATCAAACAGTAAATCAGAACCTTAAATAAAGCAACATTGTTGTACCCTCAGAGTAAATAGGACACCAGAGGTCAATTTTGTGCTGATTTTCCTTTTGAAGACTATTTGAGCTCTGGGGTGGGGGTTTAGGTCTATGATGGGAAGTGGGTGAGGGCTTAAACATGGGCATTACTTGGATATTAACTAGTGACCCCCTTTAAGTATGTTTTGTTTCATCTACTCTTCCAAATGAGAAACTTATTCCCAAACTTTAGGTTTTTAGTCCATGTTGGGGTATATTTTCCTTCATATGCAACCTTCTTTTCCTTTTTTTTTTTAAACAAATAAAAAGGAAAGAATGAGGATGGTTATTTTTTCTTCTTATGGTTTGCACATAAAATGTAAAGATAATGTTTAATATTATGATTTTTTGTTACACCCTTACAATCAAGTTTTGGTCTAAAAATCAGGATCGGATAAGTTTTGACTCTTTAGGAAGCCAATTATATGTAGTTATTTTAGAAATAGAATATCAAATGCTAGTGAGAAAGCTTAGGGATTGAACATTTAGTCTGATTTATGTAGTTTAAACTTAAATAAGACTAAAAAAATCTTTTATAACTCTATTTTTCAATTTCTGTATATATCTCTTGAGAAATGAAAAATGGTAGCACATTATCTGCCTTTTAATTACTTTTTAAAACCCTGATGAAGGATGGTACCTTAAAACTCTTATTAAACATCAGCTTGCAGACTAAGATCATTAAACATTGTGTCATGAGATTTTAGTACTATTATTTTCTGTCCCTGGTTTATCACATTAAAGCTTTTCTTAATGAGCACCTAATAACCTTCAGGCTGCCCTGCCCTTTTGGAACTAATGAACAGAGAGCAAGCTGGAATATTAATAGGCTTAGCCCCAACATATAATACAATTCTGTAATGTTTATTTCTGCTTTACACTTGAGATTGGGTATATCAGGTGACAGTCACTTCTCAGAATAGATCTATAGAGTACTCGGGTCACCTGCAAGGCTCACCATTATCTAGAGCTTTTGATCCCTGATGTGTCCCTCCTTCTCCTATTAATAACTGTGAAGTAGGGGCAATTGCTGTGTACCCAAGCCTTTTGACAATATCTTATTTGTCTGTCTTAATTAAAACAAAGTAAATATTTTTCTTCAGTAGAGAAGATTCTGTAGACGGAAACTGTTGGTGGATAAAATAGCTTTTGGTTTCTTTGTTGGAAAGAATGAAAATTTCATGCAGATGCAATGAGAAGGAACCTAAATATTATAGATTCTTAACTAATCTTGAGATTTGTTATATCCATGAAATTAATTTGGAGTATAACTAAAACACATTATTTTGTTATGACAGGTATTTAGAAAGATAGATGGAGCATTAACTGATGTCAAAAACAAAACAAAAGAATCTACAAAAGAAATCTGAAGGTTACACTTTGCAAATTGTCTAACACAGTAATCAAATGCAATACAGCTTTGGTACTGCATAAAAATATAATGGATGAGAAATGAATAGAGTACCTGAAAAGAAGATGCTTCACTAAGATAATTCTTAACATTATTACTACAGTGAGGAGTTAGGGTATCCTAATGATTTTTTTCTAAAGGGATTTCAATTTATTTAATTAAATAAAAAAATCTCAGAGGCTGAGGTTAGCTGATACAAGTTTTTTCCTTGTCTGATAAAATCTTTGTCAAAAATTCTGTAGCACTGGTTATATTAATTGCAAAGTTAGAAATGATTATGCAAATGGTAAAGGGTTTCCAAACTCATTCTTTATAAAAAGTGATGATTATTTTTTTTTAAAGATTTTATTTATTTATTTGACAGAGAGAGATCACAAGCAGGCAGAGAGGCAGGCAGAGAGAGAGGAGGAAGCAGGCTCCCTGCTGAGCAGAGAGCCCGATGCGGGGCTCGATCCCAGGACCCTGAGATCATGACCTGAGCCGAAGGCAGCAGCTTAACCCACTGAGTCACCCAGGCGCCCCAAAAGTGATGATTATTTTATATTATTATGTATAATAATTATATGAAACATTTGGAGAATAAAAGAAAAAGCTGTGTCACAAAGGTCACAAAGTGTTAAAAATTCCCTGATATTATGTGAAGATGATAATATGTGTCAGAATAATACAGAAAAAGGTCTCTGACTAAAGTAGACAGATGTATCATGGTACAGACAGCAGTGCTTTGAACTTCTTCTGTTCCTCTCATCCTCATTCCCTATATTTTCCTTATCCTGGCCCAGTCTGGATTTCAGTATCTAAATATATATCCTTATGATGTTATTGTGCATTTGTTTATAAGGACAAACATCCTTTCAGAACTCATTCCCAATGCAGAGATAGTATATTATATATACAATACAGTAAAATTCTACTGCATACAGGTTTAAAAGAATACTAAGAAAACACCGATATGCAATTAATTGGTAGTTGCTTTTTTAATACTTTTGTTCCTTCCTTTTGTTGAATCATTTTTAATTTCCAAATCAAAGCTTCACATGACTCTCAAATGCAGATTATAATCCAAATGATTAGATGTAGAGCTTCATGTACAGGTAGGAACAATTAAAGCATTAAATACAATTAAAGTAGGAGAGAGGTGAAAGCAAGTAAAGCAAAAGGCAGAGAAAAACATTGGAGTCCACAGATGAGTTTTTAATATAGTGCTATTGTTTTATACCTGAAACAAGATAGATTGTAGGTTTTAGTAAATATGCTGAAGGAGAAATAATTGATAATATTCCCAATTACCTAAAACTAGAGTTGTGTACAGGTTTAAAATCTTAACAATATGTGGAGTCATTAACACTGCTTTTTATGACAGGTGAGATATATGACTAGACTAAATCAAGTGCCTTGAGGGTACTTATAGGGTCATCATTGATTAAATTAAATTGCTAAAGATTTACAGTGTACTAATAAGCCCCTTCTCCTTCAGATGTTTATTTTTAATATTATTGTTTACCTTTAATGCTTATGATAAATTTTTAAAGATTTTTCTCCCTACTGGTCAAGTGATATTTAAGATTATTTTACTTCTTTTTATTTTCACAAACTATGTTGTCTGACATAATCAAATGTTCAAAGTAGAAAAATTTGTTGAATTAGGATGCATTCTTTTTTCTTCAAGCTATAAGACATATTGCAATATTTCTTTTTCCTCATTTGGTTATTATTTTTCAATTTACTGTCAACTTACTAGGTTTACTCAAACTCTTGATTTATCCTGTGTTTAGCTATGTTGACTCATTAATAGGTGTCAAACAGCATAATTAATTATGTTACTTAAAAAAAAAAAAAGAAAAAAAGCTTGAATCCCATTTTGAAAAATGACAGCTGGCCAGAACTAGCCAAAAAGGGTTTAACTTTTTCTTGACCCTGAGTTATATGACCATAAATTTCTTTGGCATTCAGCCTCAAACAATGCTGTGCAGTATGTTTTTTTTTAATCTGTGGCCCCACAAATGCAGCCACTTTTCCATCTCTTCCTGGCTTTATCAAACTCCATTGATATGTTAGCACCTTCCAGAGCAGCCTCAAATGCAGATCAGCACATTTCCTTCTCCTTTTTCTGGATGGACAGTGTCGATGATTCATTGACGTTGAACTCATAGTCAACAACGCTATACCTCAGGCCTGAAGGAAACTTACATAATCTACCTCATTTTCTCCTTAAGGTACATAATAGCCTTATTCCTCTTCAGAACACCAGATAACACTTCTACATTACATTTAGTGTCCATTTTAAACATAGTAGTAATGATAAAAAAAGAAAAAAAAACCCACAAGTGTGAAAAATGTGGCACTAAATAAATGGCAAATAAGACGCTTCTTTGCAATACGAAGATGAAACAGTAAGACAGTGTTGCCTTCTTTGACTTCAGCTGGAAAGATGTGACTTGCATGACTCAAATATTTTGCCACCCCATGCATGTCTACAATGACCACAAAACCTCATGAGTGTGTGTTTCAAGGTAACAAATTTTAGCAAGCAGGTAGATCTATGAATAATAAGGATCTACTGTAGACCAAAGATTAGTGTTTAACAAGTGATTTGTTCTCTATAATCAGTAACATGAATTCATGCCTTATTTTATAGTGCTTTATATAAGACAGTGTTTCTTTTCACAGTCTTTTTAAAATTAATGCAAATATTATGTAAATGAAATAGTCCAAGATTTCAGATATTTTTTATACAGAATTATAACTATATATGAACACTCAGGTTAACAGTAAGAAAAAACTGGTGTCTTCATTTTCATGTTAAAGAGGTTTACATTTAGTAACATTTGCCTTTTTCAGTTTACATTTCTGAGGATTTTGACATTTATACAATCATGAGAGCACCATCACAATCAAGATATAGAAGAGTTCCATCACCAGAAAAAATGTCCCATGCGATATTTTAGTCAGCTCTCTCTTCCACAGCCCCATCATAGATCTGTTTTATGACTCCATAAATTTACCTTTTCTAGAATATCTAGTAAATGAAATCATAACTACATAGCCTTTCCAATCTGTCTTCATTTAGTATTATTTATTTGAGATCTATATATGTTCTTCCATTTATCATTCATTCTAATTTGCTGGGTAGTGTGTGTGTGTGTGTGTGTGTGTGTGTGTGTGTGTGTGTGTGTGTGAAGATATATATATATATATATATATATATATATATATATATATCAGTTGATGGACAGTTGGGCTGTTTCTATAATTTGGTTATTAGAGGTAATGCTGCTATAGACATCAGGGTGCAGTTGTCCCTTTGAATTAGTATTTTTGGATTCTTTGGATAAATGCCTAGTAGTGCAATTGTTGGGTCATAGCGTAGTTCTACTTTTAAATTTTTTTGAGGAACCACCATTCTGTTTTCAAGTAGATCCCTCAGTTTGCTTTCCTATGCACAGGGTAAGATGGTGCCCTTTCTCCACATCCTTGCCAACACCTGTTGTTTTAAAAAAGAATGAAATCTTGCCATTTCCAACAATGTGGATGGAGCTAGAGAGTATTATGCTAAGGGAAATAAGTCAGAGAAATGCAAATACCATATGACTTCACTCATATCTGAACTTAAGAAACAAAACATCAACATATGAAAGAGAGGGAGAGAAAGAGACTGAGAGAAACCAGGAAATGGACTCTAAACTACAGAGAAGAAACTGAGGGTTACTGGAGGAAAGGTAGGTGGAGGGATGGGTTAAATGGGTGATGAGTATTGGAGGGGCCTAGTAGTAGTGAGCACTGGGTGTTGTATATAATTGATGAATTACTAAGTCCTGCACCTGAAACTAATAGTACACTGGATGTTTACTGGCTGGAATTTAAATAAAAAATAAAAAGAAAAAATAAAAAGAAGTAATTGATCCATTTCAGCTAGATTATCAAACTTATAGGTATAGAACTGTTCATAATATCCATTTATTTATTTATTTATTTATTTATTGATTGATTGATTGATGTCCATGGCATCTGTACTTTCCTTCTCTCTAAAGAACTTCTTTTAGTGTTTCTTGTAAAGCAGGTCTACTGGCAACAAATTTGCTCAGTTTGTTTGTCTGAAAAAAATCTTTGTTTCTCCTTTGTTTTTGAAACATAATTTCTTAGGGTATACAACTCTAGTTTTGTGGGGATTTTTTTCCTCTCAATACATTAAATATTTCATTTCACTTTCTTCTTTCTTGCATGATTCCTGAGAAGCTTGTGTGATTATTATGTTTGTTCCTCTATAGCTAAGGTATTTCTGGACTCTGGCTTCTTTCAGGATTTCTTCTTTTTCTTTGATATTTTGTAGTTTGAGATTATAGGCCCACGTATAGACTCTTGTTTTTGTTTTTGTCTTGTCTTTCGTTTTTTGGTTTTTCCTGCTTGGAATTCTGTGAGCTCATTAGAACTGTGATTTGTTGTCTGACATTAATTGGGGGGGGGGTTGTTATTATTGTTTTAAGTATTTCCTGTGTATCATTCTCTGTTTCTTTTCTTGGTACTCTCACTACATGCATGTTATAACTTTTGTAGTTGCCCCACTTTCTTGGATGTGCTGTTTTTTCCATTACATTTTTTTATCTTTGTTTTTTAGTTTCATTTTATATTTGGTTTCATATGATATTTCAAGCTCATGGATTCTTTCCTTAGTTTTGTCCAGCTTACTAATAAGCCTATCAAAGTTTTTTACTTCAATATTACAATGTTTCTGATCTCTAATATTTCTCTTTTTTTAAAAGATTTTTATTTATTTATTTCACAGAGAGAGTGAGAGATCACAAGCAGGGAGAGCAGCAGAAGGAGAGGGAGAAGCAGGCCCGGAGCAGGGAGCCTGATGTGGGACTTGGCCCAGGACCCTGAGATCATGACCTGAACCAAAGGCAGATGTTTAACCATCAGCCACCCAGGCACCCTGATCTCTAATATTTCTTAATGGTTGTTTTTTAGGACCATCTTTCTACTTTATCTGTTAGAGCCCTTAGAATATTAGTCATAGCTGTTTTAATTCCCAGTTGGATAATTCCAACACACTTTCCATGTCCAGTTCTGATACTTCTATCTCTTCAAATTGTGTTTTTTGCCTTTCAGTATCCCTTATAAATTTTTCTTGATAGCCAGATACAATGTAAAAGGAACTGCTGAAAATAGACCTCCAATAATGTGATGATGAGGTGTGGGGAGAGGGGAGGCTTTCTATAATCCTATGATTAGATCAGACCTTTTTGTGAGCTTGTATCTCTGGACTGTGAACTTTCCAAGTGCTTCTCAAGGTTTCTTTTCACTGAGACCCACCTTAAGAGGGACAGAATGATTAGGGTAATTTGGAGTTGGGTCTTTCCCTTCTCCGACATAGAAGGCTAGACCTGGCTGGAGTTGGGATTTGCCCTTCCTTCAAGTCAATTAGAGTGACAAAAGCCCAGCAGCTTAGGCTCTGGTTAAATAGTTTTTCTTGAGGGCAGGTCTAAGAACAGAGTGTCCTAGTATATTTCAAAATGGTTTCTTTCCCTCTTCCTTGTTGAAAGCTCGAGGGAATTTTTCTCCAATATTTACTGTGAGAGCCTCATCAAGCTCCTGAAAGCAAAATACACAAAAATGTGGGGACTACTGATGACTATGTTCCTATGTCCTTTTTAACTCTCCAGATTTTCCACATTGAACCTCCAGAAGTTCACCAATTACACTTCAGTTTTTCTTACCCCGACATTGGTTCTCATGGCAGTTTCTGTCCATAAATCTCTGCTCAAGTAAGCTGTCACTCCCTGTATTCACCTGGCTCTCTAATCTTGTGGCTGCTATTTATTGTGCATCCTTACTTCTTGTACAGATCCAAGAGAGTTGTTAATTTATCAGACTGCTCAGTTTTTTGTTTTTTGTTTTTTGTTTTCTTATTGTTAGGGAGAAGTAACTTCCAGAACTCCTTACATGTAGAACCAGAAATTTCCCTTCAAATATTTTTAAAAGTTATTTTCCATTGTGTGTATATATATTTGTCTTAGTAAGCATAGATTTGGGTTTTTTTTTTTTTGTATGTCTAATTATTCTATCTTGTGATTATCTGTAGGTCTTTTTCTACACCCTGTGGATGATGGCAAGTACTACCTTGTAGCCTTGTAATATTTTTTTGAACTGTTTACTCTCTTGGGAAATTATTTCAGAGAATTTTTGTTCTAGTTTAAGATAATTCCCAATAAAGGATTTACCCTTTGCAGTGTTAGCCACAAGGGAGTATTACCTGTCAAGTATTTCATACTTAATTCAGAATTTATATTTTTAACACTTAGATAACATATATTTGGTCAGCAAGTGCAGGTAGAGATGAGCTTTTTGCTTTAACTTCTCTGATATTAATTTTACCCTCCAGCTTTGCTTACTGCCATGGTGACTTTTATATCAGTTCTCTTGGGGAAGCAACTAAATGAAATATATTTCAGTTTCCTTTTGATGTTTCTGCCTTATTTAGAAGGGTCATCCACCTTGTAGTGGTCATGGAATTTGTCTCTGTCTCCCATTTTAGACAAAGCAAGGAAAACTAAAGTTCAGTCTTTATAAGACTTGGTAAATACCACCAAAACAAAATCCACTCCTGAGTTCCTGTTTCATTGAGATTTTAACTTGTTATTTCCCTGTCTTTCAATAATTTGATATTTTTGAAGATATTTTTGGAAGCTCATTCTGTACTTTTTAATTTTGGGTTAGAGGATCAGAGTGGATACCTGAACAATGATGTTGCTAGAAATGGACTCCTTTCCAAAGACTTTAATTCTTCTTTAGTTTGTACACTAAGAGGCATATGCTTTCACTATATCACTAATCTTTTCCACATTCATATATACTGTTTCTTAAAGTATCTTAAAACATTTTTTCTCTTGAGTTGTCAGAATTACTATGCTCAAATATCCTGATATTTCTTATTATGACATTCTATATATGTCATTTTCTTAGAGTCCATTTTTTCTGTCCTTTTTTGCAGTCCTGTATATGAAGTCAAAGTGCTGGTCTCTTAACAATATTCTCAGTGTTGTGTTCTTTAGAAAGGGTAGAAATGACATACAAGTTTTGAGTTCTTAGCTTCCTTAGATATATCTAGTCAGTTCTCAGATTTGAATTGAAAATATTACTGTATATAAATTCTGGATTCATAATATTTTCTCATTTTGATGGAATTAATGCATCATAATTTTGTGAATATACTTTCTAATACTGCTGTTATTAATCTGATGCCAATTACTTACTCATATCTTTGCCAGTAGCTTTTATTCTTCAGGGAGAATAATTCTGTTCTTTTCAGTATTAGGACTTATTTGTTATGTGTGATGCAACTATATGTGAGCATTTTTCATTTATTTTATATATTAACCTGTTTAAAACTCCTGTATGAATTAGATGATGAACATACTGTATCATGTGTCCATGTCCCTTACCTTTCTCCTAACTCAAATTTTTCCTTTGTCTTTTTACTCTGTTTTCTAGAAATTTGCCTCACAGTTGGGGACAGGAAGTTATTCATCATTACTTTTCTAACTTCTGGGGTTAGAAGGTTAGATTAATGATTTTTAAGTTATCTTCTTTTCTAATGTATTCATTTTGCTATTATTTAAACTTTGGTTTAGCTGCATCACAAAATTTGACATAATGCATCTCCATTTTCATTTCATTCAAAGTATTTTCATTTCAAAATATTTTCTAATGTATTTTCCCACCTCTAGATCATCTTCAAGTATTTTAATTTAATTTCCTTTTTTCCTGGCAAATTTTGTCCTATTTACTATATTCTGTATCATTACAATTTTTAAAAATATGTTGGGACTTGTTTTATGCCTCAACTTATGATCTGTTTTTGAAAATGTTCCATGTACATTTGAGAATAATATATTCAGTATTTTTTGGAAAATGTCAAGTAGAGAAGTCATATTGTTCAGGTCACGTTTCCTTCTGGAAGATGCATGGAATAATTGCATCAATTAAATTTTCTGAAAGGTTGTGTTTTGACTTTGTTGGGTCTTCTTTATTTCAGTTTTGTCCTTACCCCTGGGGTATAGTTCTTACTCCTGGTGTGTGCTCTGATGCCTTGGGTATGTGATTTAATCCCATCTTTTATGGACTTTGAAGTGAAAAGGATTGACCAAAGTTTTTCTAACTTGACTAGATTTTGAACTCAAATTTTTTCTCTTTAGCCCCAAGGAGCTATTCATATTTCTGCTGTAGCCATACAGCTGCTGTTTTCTTTGGGATTCTGGAAGTTTACACCATGATCAAGTGCAATTTAGGATTAAGCCAATCTTATAAAGAGGATTTTTATGATAATTTCTGTGTCCACTCTTTGTGGTTCCCTCAACTCCAGCCCTGGATTCTGACTTTTATTGTCATAGTTCTGTAGTTTTCTATTTTTTAGTATTAGAAATTGTCCCTTGGGGAAAAATAAAAACAGATTGAATGTAATATTCACCTCATATTTTTCCCTATTGTAGAGTATCATGGAGGCTCAGGTACTGGCTGAATTGAAAGCTCTTCAAGCCTTTGTAGTGAGAAGTTTAATCTGCTAGAAGTGATCTCTAGCATGGGCAGCACTAGAAGTCCCTGGCATCCTTTTTAATATTTTTTCTTTTACAGTTGTATTTTGAGTATATTTCACACTCTATATAATAACAGTAGTTGATACTTATGGGAAAGATTTTGTGCTATTATGTTAAGCCCTCTTATAAGCCCTTTAAGGATGAACTCATTTTACCTTTGTAAAGACCTTATAAATTTACTACTATTATTATACTTTATTGTAAGAAAAAGGACACTGAAGTACAAACAGGGTAAGTAAACTGTTCAACATCGAGGAGCTGGAAGTCAAAGGAGCCTGGCTTTGAACCTATGAGTTTGCCTTCAGAGTACTCATTTTTAACTGCTACATTTATGTGCCTACTATATACCCTTGATAAAATTTTAATAAACAAATTGTGCATGGATAGATAAAATGGCAAAATAATTTCTCCTGGGTTTAAAATAAACAAAGAGAATGACAAACACAAAGAAAATACCATGTGATAATGGATGCAAAGATTGGAGTTATGCAATTCAAGCCAAGGAATGCCAAAAATTGTCATCAAAAGTCCAGAATCTACTAAGAGGCACGAAGAATTTCTCTGCAACTTTCAATGAAAACATGGCTTTGCCAATACCTTTATTTTGGAGTTTTAGCCTCCAAAATTGTGAAAAAATAAATTTCTGCTGTTTTAAGCTAGCCAACTTATGATATTTTGTTAGGACAGGACAGTCCCATGAAACTAATACACTAATAATGAATTTATTAAATCTTGCAACAAAAAATGCATAACTGAACACTTACAACTATTACTTTGAATCTACTACCTCATGAATCATTTTAATATTTAGAAGGATATATTTGAAATAATAAGAAATCCTAAATATTTAATTAAGGGAGTCTTTGTAATTTAAATTATGTATTTATGATTAAGTAGCCACTACACTGAGATGCTTGTCCCAAAATATGTTTTAACAAGTATTTCTATTTACTTAAAAACATATATACTTTTAGAAACATATACATTGCTTTCTATAGAAAAAATAAATTTTCCAACTTCAGTAACATTATTTTCCTCAGAATTCATGATGTAGATAATCATGATTAGAAAACCAAGACAAGATATTAGTCTTTTTCTTACCAAATAATGTGATCATCACAGAATTCAGTATCTTCTAAGAATTTGTAAGACAAGAAAATACAAAATAATAGATTTATATCTATCATATGGAGATCAGCTACAGTGCTTGTCTTATATCTGGTTTGTGAAATGACTTTTTTGAATAGTAATTTCCTAAATTCACACACACACACACCCCACAAATGTCATCATTGTCTTTCATGGGAAAAATAAACAGTGCTAAACTTATTTGAACATTGGTAGCACTATATTTATTTGAAGTTGGGGCAACTTCAAGCCTGGTAAGAATGCTCTTCTTATTGAAAAAAAAAAAATATTATCTTGATGTATGATACTGAAGTAGCTATTGTTTTTCTGAAATCCAAAAGAATAATTGTATTTTGTGTTTTTTGTTGCTCAATCTGGCAACCCAAGTCTGAGGCAGAATGAAATCTGCACTTGAGGTCAGCACAGTGAGACTGAAACTGAGTGAGAAGGGTAAGAAAAGGGACTAGATGAAACTGGAGAAAGTTACAGTGATCAGAAGAGTCAGAGTCCTGAGGGCAATTTTAATGTGTTTAATTATAGTCTAAATGTGAAGAAATCTACTGGAAAGTTTTGAGTGATATAATCCTATTAGTGTTTTTAAAAGAATCAGTTGCTGAATGAAGTGAATAAGTAAATATAAGTGAACTGACAAATTTAGAGAAGTTTGTTAGGGAAAAAAAAATAAACCTGAAGGAGTAGATAATGCAGGAGGATTTTTGAGAAAAAGTTACATGCTAGTAAATATTATGCTAAAGACTAACTTTATCCTAATAATCAAGTTTTAAGGAAGATAACTTTGTTGAGGGGTCATAGAACATTATATATACCCCAGTGTTTCTAGAGATAAGGTAAACAAAAAAGGTAAAAAATTAATCACAATACAATAGTAAATTAAACTGATGCAGGATGAATTAGGTAAACTTTAGCAGTGTATAGAGATTTCAAGTAAGGCAACCCAACTCTACAGAAGACCATGCACTGGCAATAGACCTTGTATTAATTTGCTAAGATGCCATAACAAAGTACCGCCATGCATGCAGAAATTTATCATCTCTCAGTTTTGGAGGCAAGAAGTCTAAGATCAATGTGTCTCATTTTAAAGTTACTTAGAAATTTTAGTTCATTTCGAGGTCTCTGAGAGAGAATCCCTTTTGTTGTTGTTGTTGTTATTTTACGTATAGCAAATTCTAATCTACTTGTTTTTTTTCTCTTTTTTAATTTTAAATTTAAATTCTAGTTAGTTAATGTACAGTGTAATACTCATTTCGGGTGTACAGCCCTTCCAGAGAATACCCAGGTCATCAGGACAAGTGCGCTTCTTAATCCTCATCACCTATTTAACCCATCCCCCTTTGGTAACCATCAGTTTGTTCTCTATAGTTATGAACCTGTGCCTTTGTTTGCCTCCCTCTCCTTTTTTTCGCTGTGTTCGTTTTGTTTCTTAAATTCCACACATGAGTGAAATCATATGGTATTTGTTTTGTTTGGTTTGGTTTGGTTTGGTTTGTTTAACTTATTTTGGTAGTTCCAACCATGTCATTGCAAATGGTAAGATTTCATTCGTTGATGCCTCCCTCTTAGGTTCTGGTGGTTTACTAGCAATCTTTGGCATTTTTTGCAGAAGTCTCATCCACATCCTTATCTTCGCCTTCACGTAGTGTCCTCCTTGACTGCAGTATGGGGCCTAACTTACTGCGATACAATGAGATCTCAAATAAATACAGCTATAGCAACCCTATTCCCAAATAAGGTCATATTCTGAGGTACTGGGGGTGGTTCTTAACATATGAGTCCAAGGGAAAGACCCAATTTAACGCATAAAAGGTGCTTATACAAAATAACAGGTAAGACATTTTACAGTTGGTAATTTTTTTTTAAATCTTGTATGAAACTGTGTACTACTACTATTTCTACATCACATTTTTTCTAACTCTATCTACGATTTTAATGTTTTAAACATGTTCATGTAAAATTCCATGTTATCTACGCATTGCTTCTATATAGAAGGTGGTGGTGTCTAATTTTACACAAAAGTGAGACTTAGAATAGGGAAATAACTTGGTTCGGCATTTTTCAGCTAGTGAGTGACAGAATCCTCATTTCAACCCTAAATTGCCAGTGTCCAAAATCTATTTGGATCATTAAGTGAACATTTTATGACGAGTGAAGCATAATTCAGGAAGCATAAGGCACATGATGTTTTTCATTGTGAGAATATAAAAAATAACAACAGCTTGTAACATCAAAAATAGTCTTTTTTAAAAATAATATTTTTATAATCTCAGTAATTTACTATAATAGTGTTATATTTATGTAAAATTTTATGTGCTTGGATCTTTTCCTTATTTCATTATCATAATTTTTATTCAGAATATTTAAGTATTATTTTCCCTTTACTTTAGTTTTAACTTTCAACTAGTAATAGTTATCAATGAACTCATTTCTACTTTTCCCATTTTAAGACTGATCAATTTCTTTCCGTGCTGTCTTGAAATTGTATACTTTATTTTCTATTTCAGCAGCTCTAGAATTTAAGGAACTGAGGAAATCTGTCAGATATTCACACCTAGTGACAGGCAATGAACTTGTTATCACCAATTTTTCCTAGTTTCTCAAGAAGACATAAAAAGGGGAGAGAAAAAGGTTTATTTTCTGTTACGCTTTTCCAATGAGAATGAATCTTCTGTGTTAATTCTATAGCTGGAACTGAAGTTCGATTGGATGTCACTGAAAAACGCTGTCCGCTTAATTGACTACAGAACAGTTCCATAAATCTGGCAAGAAATAGAGACTCAGATGTGACCGACAGGCAGAACTTCCTTTACAGAGTTGGTCCTAATGCAGCAAGTAAGCTGTTTTTTTGTTTTGTTTTGTTTTGTTTGTTTTTACTTTTTGTTGTAACACAACTCAGGAAAACAAAAAAAATTATATTATTGACTGGGAGAAGGGCGATGAATATTTGGGTCAGTTACCAAAAGAGACAAAATGGATTTTAGGAAAAATGTTTAATCTGTACTAGACTATTGTGATCCTTTAACATAATGATTTAATGTAGTTTTCTATCTGAGTTTTTTCAACACTTTTTGTTGAACCTCTTTTACATGCAGGTATAGGTATTCTTCATAAAATACTCTTTAATGTTTATTTTTAAACTTTAAAAATTATGATTCAAGAATATCCTTTTAAGGGTTTTTATTTATTCATTTGTGAATGAGAGAGAGCAAGAGCACAAGCAGAGGGAGGGTCACAGGGAGAGGGAAAAGCAGGCTCCATGTTGAGGAGGGTGCCTTACATGGGGCTCAATCCCAGGATCCTGGAATCATGACCTGAGCTGAAGCCAGAGGCTTAACTGACTGAGCCACCCAGTGTCCTTATTCTAGAATATTTTTTAAAAAGATTATTTATTTATTTGAGAGAGAGAGCATGAGAAAGGACAGGTCAGTGGGAGAAACAGACTCCCCACCGAGCAGGGAGCCTGATATGGGACTCGATCGTGGGACTCCAGGATCATGAATGAGCTGTAGGCAGTTGCTTAACCAACTGAGCCACCCAGGAACCCAACTGATTCTAGAATATTTTTAAATGAGAATTTATGTCTATGGAAAGAAACTTCAGTGCACTTCATTAAAAGAAAATTTGTGCTTGCAAATAAAAATATACTAACAAATTAAAGGCATTCTACCAACATATCATAGATGAAATATACTATTTTATTACAATATAATAAAATTCTAGAAAAAAAGGATTCAGAAATAAAAGTCAAAATCATAATAAAAGAGAACATATATGTGAGATACAGTACATTTTGTATTCTTCAGAACTGTGATTTATACCTCTTCTTCTGGCATGCATTCTGCTTTAATAATTGCCTTGGATATTTTATTCTTAGTACAGTATTAATTATAATAAATTTTTGTACTAAAATAACCTATGATAGCATGGAGAGATTGGCATTTTGTACATTTTCCATCTGTTGTCTACTCTAATTGCATATGAAATGCATTTGCAGTGAATGGTATCAGAATAATATTTGACTAAATCTGATAGGTAACTGTGTCTTATCTTGATCCTTTCCAGGCACAATGTTATTACAGTTCATTTTCATGGACAATGTGCAGGGCATTTGCTAAAATATCGAAGTATTCTTGGGATAGGAGTGGTCAAGGAGATATAATTCATTTTAGTTACAGAGGGTGGTAGAGATGTATTTGATACTGGTGTATTTTCCATACTTTTGGTGAAATAGCCAATTGTGCCAAGTTGGCTAGATATTTGGAAAATGGCATTATGTTGTAAATAAAATGTATGTTTGAAATGGAGGATGAGCAGTCCTGCTGTAGAGCTGATTGAGCCATAATATGAACTCTCTTGTGGCAATATGATGCCATTTATTGTACATGGTATATTTAAAGATAAATACTTAGGTTAATTGGTGGTTGTTTTTTACATTCCACAATTAACCACTTAAACAGCACAATTACAACAACAACAAAACAGAACTGTATATTTAATTTAAAAAATCAGGTACTTATCTTTCAGTTTTAAAAAATATTGATGATGAAAGGGGAATAGTAAAAATTGTAGATGTTTTTGCTCCACTAAGAGGGGAGGGTAGCAATGATACCACTGATTACTCTAAACTCAGATGATTCAAATCTACTAAGAAGGTGCCTAAATCTAATCTTATTATTTTTTAAAAAAATATTTTATTTATTTATTTGACACACACAGAGAGAGAGAGAGAGAGAGAGAGAGAGAGCCAGCAGGGGAAGCAGCAGGCAGATGGAGAGTGAGGAGGGAGCCAGGGAGCCAGACACAGGGCTTGATCCTAGGACCTGGGGTTGTGACCTGAGCTGAAGACAGATGCTTAACTGACTAGGCCACCCAGACACCCCTAATCTTAGTCTTCTTAAGAAGGCTTTCCAGAAGTGGATGATTAAGCATATATGGCTTTAAAAGAATAGCTATGTGGGGGCACCTGGGTGGCTCAGTGGTTAAGCCTCTGCCTTCAGCTCAGGTCATGATCTCAGGGTCCTGGGATCGAGTCCCACATCGGGCTCTCTGCTCTGCAGGGAGCCTGCTTCCTCCTCTCTCTCTCTCTGCTTGCCTCTCTGCCCACTTGTGATCTTTCTCTGTCAAATAAATAAAATCTTAAAAAAAAAAATAGCTATGTGGATTGTTCGGTATTTTGCACAGATTTATCACTTATTTATTTGTTTAGTAATTTATTTGCATCAGTGTGGAAATAGGGATATGTATTTTATGCTTTTAGCTATAATCCACTACTACTTTATTATGTTGCTCAAATTGTTCCAGGGTTAGCCACTGGGAACTCTTTCACTTGGCTCCTGTGTCCCTTTGACATTACTCATTATGGCATATATTTGGCGTATATGCCATAATCTTTTTTAAATGTATCTCTTTTATTTGTTTGTATTTTTAGACTTCCTAATTTCTGTAACTATAAAATGCTCCAGGTTCATATTACCTGTTTCTTGACTCAGTTCTAGAATCGGCTACTTCCCCAAGGCACCCTATTTTGTTTTATTGAAGAATTCCTTAAAAAAACAAAGATCTGTGTGCAAACAGTAGTACACTGTTGTTACTGGAGTGTTGTTTCTTCTAGGACCCTAAACTGAGAGGACAAGGAAATATATGAATGTATACTAACCTGTATATATACACACATCTATAAATATTTCTCTATGTTAACATCTGGCTATATTGAACTAAAATAAGTTCATACTGATTTCTCCAACTCTAATCTATCATCATATGATTATGCTACCCCCCATCCTTGCTTATTTGTGATTTTTTTTTTCTACTGCAGAAGTAAGAAACTTGGCTCCAAACAGTAACCTTGTATCAATTTACTTCTTTCTTTTTTTTTTTTAAGATTTTATTTATTTATTGGAGGGAGAGCATGTGAGAGGGAGAGAGAGAATAAGAAAGAGATGGCAAGCAAACGAGAAGGAACAGAGGCAGAGGGTGAGGGAGAAGCAGACTCCCTACTGAGCACAGAGCCAGATGAGGGGCTTGATCCCAGGATCCTGGGATCATGACCTGAGCCAAAGGCAGATACTTAAGTGACTGAGTGACCCAGGGCCACACTATGAGTTTTAATATATTCACAGTACTTTGTATCTATCATTGTACTATCATACCAAGTAGTCTCACGACCTTAAAAATTCACTCTACTTCACCTGTTCAATCCTTACACCTCTCCCCAAACCCATGGCAACCACAATCTTTACCAGCCCACTATCTTTTGCCCTCCAACATCTCTGACAAGAAATCTGCTGATGATCTTTGAGAAGATCCCTTTTATTTGTGAATCACTTCTCTTTTGCTGCTTTCAAGATTCTCCTTGTCTTTGGCTTTTGGCAAATTTTTCATAATATATCTCAGAGTCTGACTCTGCAAATATATCCTACTTGGAGTTTCTTGGATGTTATGTTGTCTTTCATCCAGTTTAGAAAGTTTTAAACTATTATTTCTTCAAATAAATTCCTTGCCTCTTTCTCTTTTATCTCCTCTTCTCCTTGTTACTCTCTCAATACATATGTTGGTCCACTTGATGGTGTCCTAGGGTTGCTTACATTCTGTTGATTTTTCTTCTTTTTTAACTTTCTTTTTGTTTGTCAGATATTATAATTTCTGTTGTCCTATCTTTATATTCACTAATTCTTTCCAATGTCTGCCAAAATCTGTCTTTAATTCCCTTTCATGAATTTTTCATCTCTTATTATATTTTTCAGCTCTTGTATTTCTTTTTGGTTTCTTTTAGATTTTCCTTCTCCTTATTGATATTTCCGTTTTATTTATTTTTATTTTTTTACCTTTTTTAAAGATTTTATTTATTTATTTGACAGAGATCACAAGTAGGCAGAGAGGCAGGCAGAGAGAGAAGGGGAAGCAGGTTCCCTGCTGAGCAGAAAGCCTGATGCGGGACTTGATCCCAGGACCCTGAGATCATGACCTGAGCCGAAGGCAGTGGCTTAACTCTTTGAGCCACCCAGGCACCCCAATATTTCCATTTTATTAACACATTATTTTCTTGACTTTCTCCACATCTTCCTTTAGTTCTTTAAAGCATCTTTAAGGCAGTTGTTTTAGTCTTTATCTAGTAGGTCCACCATTTGGTCTTTTTCTAAAACAGTTTTGTTGGCATATATATATATATGTATATATATATATTTTTTTTCCTTCGACTAGGCCATATTTCTGGTTTCCTTGTATATCTTGTGATGTTGAAAAAATGATACTTGAATCTAATGATGTAGTAACTCTGGAAATCTGATTCTCCTTCTTCCCCAAAATTTGCTGATTGTTTTTGTATATTGTTTTATTTCTTTTTGTTATTGTAATCTGTCTCCAAGCTGAGGATTAGCCTGGGGCATAAGCTTTACTTTTTCGCTGGTCTTTTCTGGGTCTGTGCCTTTCCCTAGGCATTTGTAGTGACTTTCTAGTTTTTCCATGTAAATGTATTAGCTTTAATGTCCGCTTCCATAAGGGGGAAAAGAAAAACATGAAGTGGATGAATGAAAAGGTGCTGGACCTTTCAAATTCTCAGAACTTACTAAAGTCAGAGGAGAACGGGCTTGCAACAATACCAGGGTGGAGGATGGATGTGTTGACAATGGATACTCACCTCTGTGTTTGCATGCCCGTGATCAAAAACAGTAATTAGTGATCAGAACTCAGATCCTGGATATTTGGAAGTTATTGTCCACTCCCACTCTTGCAGTCTGCATGCAAGCTGCTGTTTGAGTAATGCAGAGCTACCTACTACAGGGCTGTAAGTGGGAAATGGTTGGTCCTGCTGAGCTATAGCTCAAATTGACATCAATTAACTACAATTTAATGCCTTCCTCTGGAAGTTACAAGTTTACTAGAACCCAGAGTTTCAAAATAGTTATATCAGACAGATTTCACCTGTCTAATTGTTGTCTAGGTGGGTAGACAGACACTGGGGCTTCCTGTTCCACCATCAAACCATAGTTCTTCCAACTTGCTTTTGATTAGTGTTAACATGTTATATATTTTTTCATCCCTTTATTTTTGAGTGATTCAAATGTTTATATTTAAAGTAAGTGTGTTATAGACAACACATACTGAGTGTTATTTTAATCAATTCTGATAATATTTGTCTATAATTGGTGTATTTTCACTATTCATATTTGAGGTAATTACTGACATAGCTCTATTAGTATCTATCCTATTGATAACTGTTTTCTATTTGTTGCACTCATTCTTTTTTTTCTTTCTTATCTTTCTGATTTCTCTAGTATTACTTGACTTCATGTGATTATATATTATGCCTTGTCCTAGATTATCAATCATAGGCTTTTGTTTTTTGTTTTTATTTTTTTAATTAACACTTTCTCTAGAGTTTGCAGTATATATTTACAATTAATATATATGTGTTTTCAAGAAACATTATATCACTTAGCTGATAGTGAAAGTACCTTATAATAGGGTAGTCATAATTTCTTCTTAATCCTTTATAAATTTATAAAATCTCTCATTTATTTTACTTATCCATTTATTTCATTATAATCTTCCCATACATTTTTATTTGCCATTAATGCTTTAAATAGTTGTCTATTAGATCAGTTAATAATAAGAGCAATGAAATATTTTATTTTACCTCTTTTATTATTTTCTCAATGGTTTTCCTTTCTTTATGTATTTCTGCATTTCTGAAATATATTATTTTTCTTTTCCCTCTAGAACTTCTTCTAACATTTCTTCCAAGGTAGGTTTGTGATGGATCCTCTCAGTTTTTGTTTGTCCTGATAAATTTTTAGCTCTCCTTCACTTTTGAAGGATCATTTCACTGACTATATAATTACATAGTGGTAGTTTTGTTGTTCAACACTTTCAGTAATTCACTTTCTTTGTATGGTTTCTGATGAGAAGTCTGCTGTCATTAATGACTTCAAGGTCTTTACATATTGTAGCTAAAACTGAAAGCCTCTTGAGAATTTTATTTTTACTTAAAATTTAAATTTAGGCAACCTTAAGCTAGATAAAAGAAAACACTGATGTAAGGAGCATAGCATTCACATATTAAAATCTGAAAAAGGTAAAGCAGTGGTTAATACTAGTTGATTAGTAAAAGACAGGATAGGAGGAGAAATAAAGAATGTGATTCAAATCAAATCAAGGAAGGTGATAACATTTTTTACTAGCTTTAAGTAATACTCTACAGTGGACAAATTGCATATTAATGGCCAAGTCAAATTGGAAACTATAATTTGAAGCACAAATGACCCTTAACATCTTTTCACAGTGTTATTTTAGCGTTATGATATTGACAGTGGTTTTGTATATATGTCAGTATTTAGCTCAGACAGAGTGCTTGGGGTCTCCAAATAATACAAGATAAAACCTTCTTTTTATTTTATCTTAAGAACTTCAAATATCCACTCATCTATTTCAAAGACAAAAAATAAAATTATAACCTTTGGGTTAAGTTGACCAAAAAGTTATATTTACAAGACAAGTTTCCCACAGTGTTTTATTGGAAATACTACATGGTTGGTAAGCACCCTCCTTTACACTTTTCTTTTAAAAACATTCTGTGTAAATCCAGTTATTTATAAAGTGAATTAAGTGACTTGCAATAGTGTTTTAATGGAGAAAATATGGGGTGTCTATTTGTTTGAATTCCAATAATGTGTCAGCCTTTTCATTGGTTACTTAGAGTGTTAGCTGTGTACAACATTACATCCTTTTGGTTTATACAGTAGATCAGATTACAAAATGCACATTACCTGAATAACCTCAAAATATAACTTTTCTTATCCCTTGTAGTATCACAGTATGATGGGATAAGAAAGCACAATGATTCCTTTCGATCTATTATATATTTAATTGGCACATTTTAAAAATAAATTTCGGCACATGTGACTGCAAGAACCCATTTATGTTTTATGTGCTATTCTTTCTACTTAGAGTGAAATCTTCAGGAAAAGCAAGGCAGTAAAAAGAACCGCAAAATGTTTCATCAGAGGAGCTCTTTATAGAAAATGCCCTAACGTTATAACCAAATTAAGTTAATCGGCACCACTGGTTGCCTTTTTTAAAAAGTCATTTCTGTAGTTAACTGGAAAATCTTGTAACCCCATGCCAGCTATGTGTCTGCTTCCCCTCCCCCCCCTCTTCTCTCTCTCTCTCTCTCTCTCTCTCTCTTTGTTATCCAGAGTCTTAGACTCTTCTTCATTTTTAGCTGCAAATTCCATGACTCTAAGGAGTGTTCCAAGTACCAGTTAGAACTAGTTTATTTCTAGAGAATCTACTCTTATCATGTTTTATTTGCCACCAACAGTGATGGACAACACAGAAAAGCAAGACAAAACAAAATAAAAACAAAAAAAGGACAAAACTGCGGATTATACTATAATAAATTCATTGTTTATATTACCAGTTGATCGAGAACTTAAAGTAGTACACACAAGGTTAGTTCGTGAGACTCTGACATGTGATGCTATAAGGAAGTCTCTCACAGCATGAGACTTTGAAGGGGCTATGGAGGCATGGGTGACACCATCCAGAAGTTGAAAGAGGGATTGGAAAAGGAATTGCATTTCTAGGTAATGTTGGCTAGCAACATGACAGAGAGTTTCTGGGTCAGAGAGCTCAGAAGGGCAGCAGCACCTTGAGGTCTTTATTGTTTCAGATTTTATACTATCTATTAGCAGATGATGGGTGTAGATTTGTGGAATAGGCCAAGCAGGCAGTTTGGATATGGCTAAAATTTCTGGGTCATATCTTTTTAAAAAATGTTCAACTCCCAAATCCCCCAAGCCCCTTATAGTAGGACAATATCAGACAGAGAGTATCCATCATAGTTGCATTTGTTTCTGTTTCACAGAAACAAGCTTATCTGCAAAAAGAAATGAAAGGTCCTGAGAAGTATGATAAAATATTTAGAATCGTTTGGATCTGGAGAATGAGATGAGAAGGTGTAAGTACAGGTATTTTGAAGAGTGATCAACTGGTAATAGAAACAATGAATTTATTATCGTATATTGATATTCCCTTAATAATAATATAATAATAATAATTCCTTAATGAGGATATTCCCTCTATGCTTACTTTGTTGAGGATTTTTATCATGACTGGATATTGTACTTTGCCAAATACTTTTTCTGCACCTAAGGATCATATGGTTCTTATCCTTTCTTTTATTACTGTGGTGTATCACATTGATTGATTTGTGAATATTGAAATACTCTTGCAACCCAGGAGTAAACCCTACTTGTTTGTGGTGAATGATTTGTATAGTACACTGTTGGATTTTATTTGCTAGCATTTTGTTGAGAATTTTTGCATCCATGTTTATCAAGGATATTGACCTGTAATCCTCTCTCTCTCTCTCTC
The DNA here is from genome assembly GCF_902655055.1 of Lutra lutra. Taxonomy (NCBI): domain Eukaryota; kingdom Metazoa; phylum Chordata; class Mammalia; order Carnivora; family Mustelidae; genus Lutra; species Lutra lutra. The sequence goes on from NC_062292.1 coordinate 50,228,513, forward strand.
TTTTTTTTTTTTTTTTTTTTTTTTTTTGGTGGACTCTTTATCTGAATTTGGTTTTCAGCATAATGCTGCCCTCATAGAATGAGTTTGGAAGTTTTCCTTCTATTTCTACTTTTTGGAACGGTTTGAGAAGAATAAGTATTAATTCTTCTTTAAATGTTTGCAAGAATTCCTTTGTGAAGCTATCTGGCTCTGAACATTTGTTTTTTGGGAGATTTTTGATTACTGATTTAATTTCTTTGCTGGTTATTAGTCTGTGCAAGTTTTCTATTTCTTCCTGTTTCAGTTTTGGTAGTTTATATGTTTCTAGGAAATTATCCATTTCTTCCAGATTGTCTGATTTGGTGGTGTATTATTTTTTGTAATATTCTCTTTAATTGTTTGTATTTCTGTAGTCTTGGTTGTGACCTCTCCGCTGTTTTTGTGATTTTTTTGGGGGGGGGGCTCTTTCACTTTTCTTTTTGATAAATCTGGCCAGGGGTTTATCAATTAAATTAAATTAATTAATTAATTTATTTTTCAAAGAACCAGCTTCTGGTTTCATTGATGTGTTCTGCTGGTTTTCTCTTTAACCCTTTTTTTTTTTTTTGCTTTAATCTTTATTATTCCCCCACCTCTGCTGCCTATAAGCTTCATTTGTTGTTCTTTTTCTAGCTCCTTTATAAGTTTATAAGTTTAGTTTGTGTATTTGAGATTTTTCTTGCTTCTTGAGGTAGGTCTGTATTGCTATGTACTTCTCTCTTATGAACATTTTTGCTGCATCCGAAAGGTTTTGGACCATCATATTTAGTTTTCATTTGTTTCCATTTATTTTTTTTTTTAATTTCTTCTGTAATTTCCTGGTTGACTCATTAATTCTTTGGTAGGATATTTTTTTAACTTCCATGTATTTGTGATCTTCCCAAATTTTTTCTTGTGGTTGACTTCAAGTTTTATAGCATGTGGTCAAAAAAGATGCATGGTATGATTTCAACCCCTTTGTACTTGTTGAGGCCTGATTTGTGACCTAATATGTGATCTTTTCTGGAGAATGTCCCATGGTGCTCAAAATGAATGTGTACTCTGCTGCTTTAGGATGAAATGTTCTGGATATATCTATTAAGTCCATCTGCTCCACTGTGTCATTCAAAGCCATGGTTTTCTTGTTGCCTTTCTGCTTAGATAATCTGTCCATTGCTGTAAGTGGAATGTTAATGTCCCTTACTATTATTGTACTATTATCAAGGAGTTCCTGTATGCTTGTTATTAATTGTTTTATATATTTGGGTGCTCCCAAGTGGGGTCATAAATATATACAATTGTTAGATCTTCTTCTTGTATAGTCCCCATTATTATCATACAGTGTCCTTCATCTCTTATTAGAGTCTTTGGTTTAAAGTCTAGTTTGTCTAACACAAATATCACTACTCCAACTTTCTTTTGATATCCACTTGCATGTTAAATATTTCTCCATCCTTTTACTTTGAATCTTCAGGTATCTTTAGGTCTAAAATGAGTCTCTTGTAGGCAGCGTATAGATGGGTCTTGTTTTTTGTTTTGTTTTGTTTTGTTTTTGTTCTGTTACCATTCTGACACCCTATGTCTTTTGATTGCAGTGTTTAGTCCATTACATCAGAGTAGTTATTGATAAATATGGATTTAGTGCCCTTTCATTACTTGTCTTGTCATTGCTTTTGGAGTTTTTTCTCTGTTCCTTTCTAGTCTTTGTCACTTTTGGTCTTTTCTTCTCACTGAAAGAGTCCCCTTTATTATTTCTTTCAGGACTGGTATAGTGGTTACTATCTCCTTTAGTCTTTGTTTCTCTGGAAATGCAATCTCTCCTTCTATTCTGAATGATAACCTTGCTGGATAGAGTATCCCTGACTGCAGAATTTTCCCACTCAGCAGCTAGTATTGTTATGATTGTTGTTTAAAATCTGGATCAGGTATATTTTATCTGTTTCAATTAGAGTCCTGACTGTGACCTCTTCTTGTTCTTACTTTTGGGATGAATTCCTCCATCTTGGCATTTTGTCCAGGTCTCTCTATTCTTCTGTGTGTCAGGAAAGCCTGTTATGTTTCCTGTTCCTGAAAGTAATGGCTTCAGGAAGAAGAGGTTTTACAATGTCGAGGGTCTGACACATCAGGAAGTGTCCCTGTTGTGTGCTGCTTGCACTCTGTTGCTGTGTTTTGACTGCTCTATGCCTCAAGTCTTTCCTCTACAGAGTTTTACCTTGCCCACAGAGGGGGGTATTTGGACCTTAGCCAGAGTGTAGTGAGATTTAACTAGGTGTGCTCTGGACTGTTTGCTAAAAGAGATCTGATACTATTGCAACTAGAACTGAAACTTTGCAGAACTCTATGGTCAGTAGACATGGTACTTGTAGGGTTTGTTCTGGTCTTCTCGGGGAAGGACTTCTTGTGCTGGTTCTTAGGCACATTGCCTGAGAAAAGCAGTCTCAGCAGTGCCCAGGGTTTGGGATTTGAAGTAAGTAGGTTAGACAGCTTGTGCTGGTGCAATTACTGAAGTAGGTTTATGCTGAGTGTCAAGGGAAGGAAATGGTGCCAGCCTCCTCCTTTGTCCCTAGAGAGGTGAGTGCATGCATGTTACTCCCAGGGAAGCACTTTTAGAGGAGTAAATAATTCCCCCCTACACATCACAAATTGTTTTCACATCACTGATTTCACACTATCTCTTGCCTTCTTGGAGCTAGGTTTTACCCTAGTAGGCCCGCTTTTTTAAAATTTCAAACTTCAGGGACCTGGTCTGGCAGGGATCTTCACAGGTCCTCTGGAATGGATCTTGTTGCACTAGGATGGATGTGGGTTTAACCCAGAAGGGCAGTAGCACCAGAGTGCAGGAACATGGGATTTGGAGCAAACCAGCCAAACAGCCCATGTCCAGGTTAGCTGCCTTCAGTAGGCATCTCTGTGCTGATGCTGAAGGGTGAAGTAGGGAAATGGTGCCTGCTGGGTCTTTTGTCCCCCGAGAGACAATGCCACCTCAAAGATGAGCTCCAAAAAGTACAGTCTCCCCCTGTGTGCCTTAAGGATTCTCAGGTTGCACAGCCTGCCCTGGGGTTGTTTGCCTGTCTCTTCTCAAGGAGTAGGGCAGTGTCCTCAGGTCTCTATCCCAGCAAAACCAGGGACCTCTAAAACCCCACTTTTTGAGTGCTGCTGGTTATAAAAGCTCAGGACATTCAGCCCCTGTCATTCTCCCAGCCAGTGGCTTTGGGGAAGTGTTCTTATATGTATCTCTGTGTGCTCCACTCTTTCTCACCTCTCTCTGCAACCAGGACTCCTTCCCCTCCACAGCACCTGTGATCCATTTCTCTCCAAACCACATCCCACACTTCCTGTCTTCCTCTAAATGGCCTCTTCTTTTACTCTAACTGGTAATTTATTCTATCAGTCCTCTGATTGATTTCTTGAGGATTTAAAATAATTTGGTAATCATCTGGCTGTGCTCAAGGGATAAGAGGAGCCTAGGGTCCTGCTACTACACGACCATATGAGCTTCCCTGCTAATTAATTCTTGATATGTGAGAATTATGTATTATCTATGAAAATATTGACTTTAAATATTTATATATTATAACATTATATAATATCATATATTATTTTTGAATTTTCAAATGCATACATATATATGTGTTTTCCAGAGCAGGGGAAATCCACTTTTCAGGTGAAACTAATTGTGGGACTTATTGAAAATATAAGGAACTAACTAGTTTTTAGAGAAATTTCAAAGACAAGGACTCACTCTACTTCTCTTTCAGCTTTCTGTTTTCACTTCCTGTTTCATCCCCTGAGTTATGATTCTATGACAGTCACATTTCTAGCCTCCCTCTGAACACTACATGTGCCATAATAATTGTTTTGCTTGTCATAACTCTATCCAAAGCCATAATTCCATCAGTGCCTCTGATTTCATGTAGTCATTATGAGGTAGAAAGTATAACTCTGTTAATGAACTTTGAAGTGAAATCCTTTGAGTAGTTGATGCTGTGGTAGCAGGGAGAAACTGTTCAGCTGACTTTATTACCACAGAAAGAAGTTTAAATAATCCATTTCTTTTCTAATTATTCATTATCAACATATAAATTTTCTAGAAATTGTTTCACGTGTTCTCTTATCCTCTTCCCTAACAATGAAATAGATTATTTCTCTCTTCTCCTTTCCAGGGCTTTTTGGTTGGTATTTCTGACACTCCTCATGCATGATACTGGAATGGTTTGAGATGCAGCATCTTCCCCATTTCTATTGCATCCTCTGGTGTGCCAATAAAACCTCTAACTTTTTCAATCTATTTGTATTATTTTTTACTGCGTGAGCAAAATAATGCTGTTTGTGCTTCTCATATCTTACACCAAATTCAGTTGTATTAAGGAGGGCACGTATTATATGGAACACTGGGTGTTACTTGTAAATAATGAATCTTGGACTACTACATCAAAAACTAATGATGCACTGTATGTTGACTAAGATAACATAATAAAAAATTTTAAAAATTTAATACTGCTGTCCTATAGAAAGATAAGAGAGCAAGAAACTTAGCAGCCTTTATTCTCCTGTATTTAAAATAATCCTTTTACTCTGAGGTTGACAAAGTACTCTTCATTGTTCATTTATACTCTCTTCCCTTAGTAGACCTTAATTCCTGCTAGAGGTCTTAGGATATGGTAAGAAACAACCCTTAGTAGACTGGTCCCCAAAGTGCTCCAAACATGGGTGGTATTTCACAAAGCTTGTATCAACCCTCTGAAAATCTACTACAATACTATTCAGTGTGATAACTAACACCTTTATCTTTCCAAGGATAAATTGTTGTCTAATATAAAATCTACTTTTTTATAAGAAATTTTGTACTGAAAAATTATTATTAAAGCATCTCTATGTGGATAATTTCTAAACATGGCTAAATATCTGAAAACGCTGGGGAAAATTTTGTTGTATTCTTACAATTATTGCCATGATTATCATCATTATTATTATTAGAAATAACAAGAAGATACATGGGGTGCGAGGGCAGAAAATACAGCTTGGTCTCAGCGGTGATTGAAGATAGTTCCCGGAAAAGTATTAGAACAATGACAGAAGTCATTACCCTTCCTTTCTCTGGTGCCACAGGATCTTTCATCATTACCGTGTATTTTTATGATGTTTGTCCTTTTCTTAGCTGTTGTATCTGCTACTTACCTCCACATTCTACTATCAGAAATGCTTCCAAAGAGAGTTCGCATCCTCCAAGTTTCCATGCTCTGGTTCTCTATTTGGTATGACCATCTCAGTCAACTGTTTTTAACTCTGTACCCTGATTCTACATTTTTCAAGGAGAAAACTGTTATTGAACCACCCTGTGTCCATGTTCACCAATATAGCTATCATAAATTTCTAAGAACACCATCCTGGGCTACGTGTTATTTTTAGGGCTATAGTAACTACATGTCACTATCAGAGCTTTGTGAACTTTTTCTTCTTTTTTTGTCAGATTTTACTCTTTAATACATCAAAGCATATAATTCTGTTCTCAGATTTCATAAGTAAGCCCACTTCATTTATTTTAATGCAACATTTCACTTATCTGTGACATTTTTAAATAATTTCTGCTAATAATTTATATTAGATTGAAAACATCCATTATGGGCTAAGTGATACCAGGTTCCACCTCCAGGGAAAGTATCTTCATGGAAAGATAGCAAAGAGCCTAACAGTGGCTACACCAGGAGGAACAGTTCCAGCATGACCCCCTACTGTATGGTGTATAGGAGTTGGAGTCACCAAGAAAGACAAGACTCACACAGGTTCTGGATGGAATGCTTTATTTACCTAAAATGCAGATGATAGTCAGTTTCCCATGGCCAAATGATCTTCCCATAGCCAGTGTAGGCAGGTAGTCTTTTTTGTGCTACAAGCAGAGGACCCAATTTTCTTCCCACTTAGAACATATATAGTTGTGGGGTTGTGCCATATGATATAGACACATTAAATCTTTTTAATATTTTTATTTATTTGACACAGAGAGAGAGACAATGAGAGAGAGAACACAAGCAGCGGGAGTGGGAGAAGGAGAAGCAGGCTTCCCGCCAAGCAGGGAGCCTGATGCAGGGCTTGATCCCATGACCATGGGATCATGACCTGAGCAGAAGGCAGATGCTTAAGACTGAGCCACCCAGGCACCCCAATATAAACACATTAAGCAGAACAAAGAAGGACACACAAATCCAGATAGAAAAAGAAATTTCCAAAGAACTTGATATGCTCAGCGCAGGTTGTAAAGGCTCTTTATCTCCTTAAAGGGAAGTGTCCCAGGCCCAAACACACTCTTATGTAGCAATACCAGAGTGACTTTTTCCCAACATGCATCTAAGATTTATGCTAAAAATGGTTACTTTACTTGCATTTTGTCTTATATTTTAAAATAATGCATTGTAAGTATGCTGAATAATTCCCTAATTTTCCAGTTAATCTGAATATAGAATAAATATCAAAGTACTGCATTGATAGTTTGACCTCAATATTACCATCATCTTCGTATATTAAGAAGTTGAGTGTATGTAGTTTTTGGAAAAAAAAAAACAGGTTTAAGTTGAATTAATAATCTCAACTTTAGCATGTTCAAACATATGTCTGCTATGGTGTTAGATATGTATAATCTGCTTTGCCTCTGTGACTCTATCCCTCATAAACTGAGATCAGAAGAAATGCTCTTTGGGGCTCAGTTCAATTCAATTTACTTGTGTTAAAACAAGTATAATCAACTCTTAATTTATCATACCAAAGTGGACCAAGATTAAGAAAGAAAAGTAAGGAGTAACCAAAATGTAGTTAAAATAAATGATTCTATATATAATACAGAAAATGTATTATTTCTCTTAATATTTATCTAACACATATGTATCTAACACATAAAAGCATATTTGTAATTTTCCAGATACGAAAAAGTATAGAAGCAATAGAAGTATAACAGGGTGATTCACTTGAAATGTAACAAGGAATCTCCTGCAAATAAAAAACAGGAAGGTGTTTTTTTCCCCTCCCAAGAAGATATACAGGCCATTATGTCTGAGATATTTAAATGTCAGACTTCACTAATAGTCATAAGAAATAAGTTTCTCTCCTCTTTTTGATCAGAGGACTGGCTTGCTGAATTAGGAAGTACTTCAAAAATTCTAGTTTAAGTGAGTGGGTCTGAAAATGAATTAGAAGACTAAATCTGGAGGATGGGAGGGTATAGGATCTCAAAAGGAAGAACTCAGGAAACTTAGGACAAAGACATGAACCCACTAGAATGAAACCTTCAAACTCTGTGGAAACACAGAGGGGATATGACTGTGGGAATATTGGTCCTAGTTGGCCACACAGTTTAATGGCTTTAGGTTAAAGTAGGCCACACAGCTAAACAACATACCCAAGCTTGTTCAAGGTCTGCCACATTTCCTGAAAGCAGAGCAGGTCAGGAAACATACTAAAGAAATCAATACAAAATCACTTACTGGTGTTTTTCTTAGAATCCCATTAAATCTATAGGCCAATTTTGGGATAATGGGCATTTCTATAATATTGATTCTCCCAATCAATGACATGTTTTATCTCTCTTTTTATGAAGTTTTTCCTCATTTCTTTCAGCAGTTTTTAAAACTTTAGAGATCTTAAAAATATTTCATTCACTTTGTTTCCAAGTTGTTAATTTTTCTTTACTTTTTCTATTTTGATAAGTATATATATATTCAACATAAAATGTAACATTTTAACCATTTTCAAGTGTACAATCCATTGGCACTAAATACATTTAGACAGATGCCATACCAGCCTCTGACAGTGGTGACGAATGATAAACATGGATGTGAGATGTGTCTCCAAACAGAGGAACTAGTGTATAGAAAAGATCTGTGCAATTTAGCATGGGTTATGGATACTGACAGAAACATGGAGCCCCTAAAAATGTAAGCTAAACACACAAAAGGACATTAAATCTACTCATATAAGTAATGTCCAGGCCTGGGGATGTATATTTGTTGTTTGGTTTGGTTTGGTTTGTCTACATTAGGTTAAGTGTGGTTTGGTTTGCTTTTCTCCTCAGATGGATTATCAGGCCTATAACCTGGTTGTCAGGTTGTGCAATTAATTCTGTGAGTATGGTGCCTCTCCCTTTTTTTCTTCCAGTTCCCGTACTTCATTACTAATGCTAGCAGTTAATTTGAGATGCCTCCCATGCAGGCAGATCTCTGGCACCTCAAGCCCACTCTTTGGTGACTCTCCAGTCATGCCCACCTCTTCCTAGACACATACAGCTTTGGATAGGTACATGGCTTTTCTTTTTGGCCAATTTAGAAGAACAAAAGTTTAATTATGTCCCACAACCATTTCAATGCCAAGACTACCTCTGGGTATTTTAAATCTAGAAGTTAAAATTGCAAACTGGTATCTGGCATATCAAAACATAGCAACAGTGATTCTTCATATTTTTATTATTAAATTATTAAATATTTTTCCAAAAAACGTGTTTAGACAAATTTGGAATTGGAGTTTGCTAAGCTCACTTTAATAGCAAAGTGAAAATTTGGTATATGATGTTATTATTTATCATAAAACCTGTAAATTAAATCTTTGTTCAGTTCATGTCACCACAAGAACAAATCAGATGATTCAGATGAGGAAGCAAAAGACTTTGTATGCTAAACAAAGAGAAGGCATTGTTTCACATAATAAGCTTCCCAGAAAAAAACAAAACAAAACAAAACAAAAAACTCCAAGCAACATATTTGGGCTCTGGTTCTGCTTCTCTGTGTATCGAAACTATTCTTTACACATGTCTTTATTTTCAGGGAGGTAGTGAAGTGGCCACAACATTTCAAGGAACTATAACCAAACACTGTTATATCCAGAAGCATAAATTCAAAATTTCTTTTCTTTTTTTTTTTTTTTTTTTTTTTTTTTTTTTTTTTTTTAAGATTTTATTTATTTATTTGACAGAGAGAGATCACAAGCAGGCAGAGAGGCAGGCAGAGAGAGAGGAGGAAGCAGGCTCCCTGCTGAGCAGAGAGCCCGATGCGGGACTCGATCCCAGGACTCTGAGATCATGACCTGAGCCGAAGGCAGTGGCTTAACCCACTGAGCCACCCAGGCTCCCTTTTTTTTTTTTTTTTTTTTTAAGAACAAGGAGGACACATTTCACAAATGTCCTTCAGCTGACTAAACATCACATTTTATTGAGATACAAACTCGTGCCATTTGCTCTAGTGCCCAGACTCTGAGTACCACCTTTTTGGTGCCTGGAACTCTTGTTCTGCTTTATTTTGCCTTCCCTCTAGGATTCCTGTAGTAAAGAAATAGAAGATTATTTAACATATTACTTTTTACATCATTGTTAAAAGCATGCAGACATTGGTATGATTTTTTTAGTTGTTTAGTTTAGAGGAAGAAGAGGGGAAAGATTAGAGGAGAACAGAGATGTTTTAGGTGACTGAGAAAGAGAAAGTTCATTTGGACTGGTGATTAATAATGACATGTTCTGTTGTACCATGAAGAACTAAAAATTGCAAAGGGCATAGCTTTCTGATATACATAAGGAAGTTGGGCCATAAACACAAGAATTTAATGTTCTAGCGAAGCTAATCATGGCACATATGTGACATAATATGCAGAACCACCCACTTTCAGAAAACAATCTTGACTTAGGCAATGAGTATTTCAATTTTCAGCTTTGAATTGAATTACAGATCAGCTTCATCATTGTAAGGCATGTAACATCATCAAAATTTCTTAATCTTACAAAGCAATAGATCACTTTAAGATTTTATTTATTTATTTGAGAAAGAAAGAGACAGAGATAGCAACAGTAGTACAAATAGGCTATAGAAGGAGAAGCAGGCTCCCTGATGAGCAGGGAACCTGACATGGTAGTCTATCCCAGGAACCCGGGATCCCAGGAACCTAGGAACACCTAACCAACTGAGCCACTCAGGCGCTCTTGTCACTTGTAATGTAAATGAGTTATTTGATGTTATATAGGCACAAATCCAAATTTTAATGGAGTGTTAGCCTTCTCTAATATTTTTGTTATAAAAAAATCCATATTACCTTTTGTATATTCGAGATGAATAGTTAGTAATGAGACATCCATTTATATATTGGCCAATTATTATTGAAATATACCCTGTAACAAAACATGCCTTTGTTATTGTGACTTTCATTCCAATGGGTGTTGGAGATGAGGTTTGAGGAGACAAATAAAAATTAAATATGTAGCAGTGACTAAATAGGAGCTAGGAAGAAAACGGGTATAAGAAGATAAAGAATGACAGTGGTAATATTTAATGAAATGTGATCTGAATGATCAATTTCATAAGGAAACATTTTATTAGGAAATTGATGGAAGTGTAAGACAGATATTGAAGGCAGAGTGTTTAAAACAGAAGCAGCAACAAATTCAAAGTTCTCAAAGAGAAGACTTAGTGGAATGTAGACTTGAATATGCCATTGACAGATACCTCTCAATTCAATAAAAAACAAACAAACAAAAAAACCAGTAAAACTTTTGGATTACTCCATGTTGAAGGATAAAAGCTAAGTTAAATATATATATATATATATATATATATATATATATATATATAAAATCATTTGATACCATTTTTTTAATTTAAAGATTTATTTATTTAATTGGGAGAGAGTGAGCATTGGGGGAAGGAGAAGAGGGAGAGAATCTCCAGGCAGACTCTCTGCTGAGCATGGAGCTGAACACCAGTCTGAATCTCTTGACCCCTGAGAACATGACCTGAGCTGAAACCAAGAGTCAGATACTTAACAAGCTGAGCCATCCAGGCACCCCTTGATACGATTTTTTGGTTAGGTATTTCCTAACTTTAAACCCAACGTAAGCAAATTGTGTGGTGTTTGTGTGTGTAATATCATTAATGTGTTTTATGTGCAGAATGTGTATTTTATGCCTATGAACTAACTGAAAATTTTCTAGACACTCGAATATTATAACTTCATTACATATAGGAACACTTTACGTACTTGTATCATTAATGGTTTTTGTAAGCAACCAACAGAAATCTACTGGAAATGATTTAAGTAAAACAAACATCTATTGGAATGAGTCAGAAAGGCCCAAACAAAGAAACAGCCTCCAGCCCGCAGTGTTTGATTGATTTATCATGGATCATGCCCAGGTGTCCTTGCCTGGGGAGAAAAAGCACTCAGGAAAGCCACAAAGAGAAAAAGAAAGTTTTGCAAAAAGAAATGGAGGAAAACCCTTTTCATAAGAAGGGCAAAGTAAAAGGTGTCCCAACATGAAAGTGTTCATTATTAGTCTCATTTATTAATAATATTATTATTTCATAATAATCATGTATTATAATATAATCTGGTGTAATATTTATATTTTACACATAGACAAACTTTCAATAAAGATGAACTATATTAATATAAAAATGCTCTTTCACATTCATTTCAGGAACACTTGAGGTTCTCCAAGGACCTTTATATTGAATAAATATATACAAGTAAATGTCATTGGTGAATAGGATAGCTGAGAATACAAAAAGCATTGTAGTTGGAATAATATAGAACTACAATTTAATTTCAGATCAGCCAATTCCTAGATTTGTGACCTTGGACAGTTTAATCCCTTTGCCTCATTTTTCTCATCGAGAAAATTAAAAGTGATATTGGTATAAGTGATACTGGGGGCGCCTGGGTGGCTCAATAGGTTAAGCCACTGCCTTCGGCTCAGGTCATGATCTCAGGGTCTTGGACTCGAGCCCCGTGTCAGGCTCTTTGCTCAGCGGGAAGCCTGCTTCTCTCTCTCTCTCTCTGCCTGCCTCTCTGCCTACTTGTGATCTCTCTGTCAAAAAAATAAATAAAATCTTTAAAAAAATAAATAAAAATATGTATTCTCTCTTTGTTCTGCATTATTAAAAAAATAAGTGATAATTGTATAGGGGTGAATTGAAGATTGGTATGCATTACATGCTCAAATACTTAATTCATTTACATAATAAAATATTAAAATATTTTAACATGAAAAATATAGGTATGTAATAAGTATAAATAAATATTTTTTTAATTAGGGATAAGCTGTTCCTGGGGCTTTCTGACCCACTTTCCTCACATCTTTATTAATAACATGGTAGTACTTTCATGGAGCAGTTTCAAAGACACACAGTTTAGAAACCACAGACTTCATCCATTGAAGTTTGAGAAAGGCTTATATGCCTTGGTCCTATTAAAACATCTAGTTAGTAAAACTTAAAGTCATCTTCTTATTACACAGATTCTGTCCTTTTTCTCCTATTTTCCTCCTATCTTTGTCTTTATAAGATAGAAATTTGAAAGTAGCATTGTATAACATCATATCTCAAAGCCCAGGTTGGCTTTCATAAATCTTTTCCATTAAAGAATTATTTGTACTATATATTATAAAACTTAGTTTCTTATATAATTCTCTGTTTAAATTACTATTTGATGATGGGAAGAAAGCATACTTTTGGGTTTCCTCAGCATTGAAGGAAATTTCTTACATAGATTGTATTCCAATGATCGTTCCATTTTTTGAATTTTGATCAAAAGCAAAATTTTACCTTTGAACTTTTTAAAAGAAACTTGTTGAAATTTAAAATATTTTTCTAAAGGCAGAGAGAGAAAAGCTTAAGGTCCAAAGGAATTTTCACAACTCCACAACATTCTAAGCATTGAAAACAATTATGGAAATAAATTTATATTATAAATACCCATAAGTAATTCAACAAGTTATTGATGAATAAAATAAAATACTCATTTAAGTTTGTTGATAATTTCATTTTGAATTTGGGACACTGAAAAAATTATTCAAATGTGTGAAATCCTGTGTGTGTGTGTGTGTGTGTTACAGTGTAAGACCTTGCTTCACACTTAATATCTCCTGAAATCTCCTATTCTGCTATATCCAGAGAGTGACAACTTGCATCAGATGTAAAATGCATACATAACCTAAAATAATGGCAATTCTTTCATTAAATTGTCTTGTTTTGATCAAGGCTGAGGTGCTGAAGTAGTCATACCTGTTGCCATTGTGAATAAAATCTAAAAGCTACAATTTTCTTAACTATAAAGTAGAGAAATAATACCTGTTTTTTGTATTTTTAGAAATTACTGTGAAGATCAAGATAATTAAATAAATAATTAAAATAATCCAGAAACTATTTATTTAATGGGTGTGGCTTATCAAATTAGATTCATGTCCTTATTTCTTTACTTTTGTATACATTTTACTTTTTTTCTTACATTCAGTGTTTCCCTCACCAACACTTACATTAACTTCCCTCATTTTTAATCCATTTTATACTTAAATAATATATATGCAGCTCTCTATTACAACTCCTATATTTTCTATTCTATCTTATTTAATGGCATTTTAATTTGTCTATCATGAATGCATTTGTTATAGATTTTCATTTAGCAATATCATTAATCAAACTGTTTATAAGCTATTTAAAATCACATATCCTGTTTTCTACCTACTGATATGCAGAAACACAAAATAATTAAACAATAATATAAACTAATTGAGATTATTTCTAAAGCACAGTGTCTGAAAAAGAGCACTAGTATCCCTAATAGACGGCACTTTTCAATCTGGTAAACTATGACTCAAAATTTTTGTCTAGTTTCTAACAATGTAATTTCCTGCACTCTGTTTTTTTCTTATTAAAAGTGTTTTAACATGGGGCACCTGGGTGGCTCAGTCAGTTAAGCATCTGCCTTCAACTCAGCTCATGATCCCAGGGTCCTGGGATCAAGCCCCACATAGGTTCCCTGCTCAGTGGGGAGCCTGCTTCTCCCTCTCCCAGTCGCTTCCCCTGCTTGTGCATGCTCTCTCTGTCAAATAAATTTTTAAAACTTAAAAAAAAAAACAACAGTGTTTTAACATTTTTTCATGTGGTATATATTTTAGTATATCCCTTTAAATCATATTGGAAAAAATATATATGTATATATACACAATTTAGTAATATGATTTTTTTCTGACTTCTAACTTTATATTATTAGGCACAAAAACATTGTGTTAAAATAAAAACAGAATTTTCCATGTAGTCAGAGAAAAGAAAGTTAAATATAACAATGCAGGTTGTTGACACAGCAATAAAAACAAAATCTATTTTCATGGTATTCCACCAAGGAAAACTAAATTTTAAATGTTTGTAAGATAGTTAGATATTTTTTCTGCTATAAAATGCCTTAAGATATTTTTGTGATATATAATCTCATATTGATAACTTGAAATTGGAACATATTACTACTTTTTCTGTTATAACTATCCCATTCTTGATACTTTTCTGGAATTTATTAGTGTTTGTGATATATGATATCACAATCATGACATATTTGGAAGAAGATGGATTTACTCTTCATTTCATTAAGGAATTTTACCAAAAAAAAAAAAGTTTATTTTTGTTTTTTATAAAGGTATAGTACATGAAGTATCTATACCATATAAGGATGTGTTAATATACTCATTTATTGTCAAAATTTGAAACTTATTTCTAACAAACATTATTGGATTATTTTCTCCATAAAATGGTATAATTTCTGTAATGTTATATAAAAAATATTGTAGGAGGTAAAAGTTTCTGCTTAAGTGTGCCTTGTCTTCTAAAGAAGAAATTCATTGCATGATTTTGTAATTTAAGGAAATATTTGATTAAAATTACCAAAGCATAACGTTTGCTTTACAAGATACTGCAAATGTAGTATGTAGCACTTGGCAATAGTTAAAAGTGTCTGAATGAATATATATTCGTATCTGTAAAAGTAGACTACATTTTGGTTGGGTTGGATTCACATACTGATAGACAACTATTCCCTGTATTCAATTTTAAATGTAAAATCCTCGGTACCAGAGGAAGATGTTCATAATAGTAACTGATGGTATTTAAATGTCTTTTAATTATAGGACTGGAAAACATTTCTGATTGGTTATATATTTTACTTAATTCACTTTTACTTGGAAAATAGAACCCAGAATGTAATCGTTTGAACTTGACATTGAAGAGTTCTTGCAGCAGCTGGTAGTATAATTTCTTCATGTGATACCACAAACTAGTTAGATTTAAACAGATAGTTTAGGGCTTTTAAAAAGCAATTACAATTTTGTGGCAGGTGATTATGTCTCAGTGCTCCAGTTGCTTACATAAATGCATCAGTACTGTACTTCACAAAGAGAAAAACAATAGCGAACTTCTACAAATGCCCAATTACATTTGTAAACTATGAATTTTTTTCTTTCATTCCTGCAATAGAACTTTTGGATTACCAGCTAGCTGAGAAGCAAGAGATTGGCATGTCTAATGTTGACAGTTATAATTGTGTCTTTGTACTGTTTTCTCTCTTGGAAGATCATTTCTTTCTCAGTGTTATAGTGTATGTTTCATTATCTCATTTTTTTAACAAGGAAAAGTGTTTCTTTTTCTTATCACATCCAGAGAAAGTATTGCATTATCAATGCAGAATGACAGGGACACTATTTAATTTCCTGATTCTCACTGTATTGAGAAACAGAGAATTTATTGACTTATTTTATCAGAAGTAGGTTCAAATGTGAATTCACCAGTAGATTTTGGAGAGATATGAAACTTGTTTTGTCTTTTTTTCAGTATTGTGCGGAAACAATACTCCCAGGCTCCAAATATACAATGATCATGCCTCTGCTCATGTTGCATTTGTAGATAAAGCATCCCACACAAGTAATCATAATCACAGTTCACTGAGGTGGAATTTGCACAAGCAGGAGTATAAGTAAACAAAACTCAGAGTTTCCTATTCTTATATATTTCACTCTTCCATCAAGAAGCTCTCGCATACTTTTCCTAAACTTTAGATGCACATAGGAATGATAATTTATATGTTCTATTTTAGGGTTATTTGTGATAGGGAAAACATCTCTTACATAGGAAAGGAATTTCTATTATAAATATTAATAGGAAACAAGCATTTTAGTAGCAGAGGATTCACTTCCAGTAAGTGTGTGTAACTTACTGTAGAATGAAAAGTAAAATAATTCTGTAAATGAGGAGACAAAATTATTCAGAAGGAATTTTATTTCTAAGCATTTCTGACTTGGTAAGCATTATTCTAATTCTCTCACTGGTTTGGATTGGATATCTCAAATAAAGGAGAAACAAATGATTTAGTTATTTATGTGCTTATGTAAAATCACCCAGATAAAGAATTCCATGGGAATCAAAACAGACTATATAGAAAGCTTACTTTCAAAAGCCCTAAATATCCGTCCCATTATTTGATCTGTTTATACATTCAAAGGTATTTCCATATAAATCCCTATTTACCTTTTGTGACATGAGACACATTATGTTTACCTTACTGTTAGCTCCTTGAGGCACATAAATTGTTTCCTAAAACCCACCTTAGTGATGGGGTCATTAACAGGCAATGAATATACATTTGGATTGGATTGCATAATGTAGATAGAAGATAACAAATGGGAATAAATGCATCTATATTTTATCTTTTTTATCTTTTAATAAATTCATGTATAGGACTTATGTCCTCATTCCCAAGACTATGCAGTGTTGCTATATAGATAGATAAAGTAGCTCTTTCAATTGCATTAAATTATTGAAATTTACCCCAGTTTGCTTTACAGTATATCAATTTTCACTCAAAATTCACATTAGCTTTTTGCTTCAAATGTTGCGATCCCAATTAATTATTTTAATAGTAGAGGAATCAGTTCCTAAAGATGCTTAGTAAATGTCCATTTAATGCATCAGAACTATGAAGGGCATCTTGGAATATAGGATTTTGGCAATGCTACTTCTTTTCCCATTCTTCTTCCTTGTTTTGTTTCTGATGAACTCCTTCCAGATTTCCTCTGTGAAGCCTTCTCTGATCATCTGAATTAGAAATAATTACTCTCTGGAAATTATATAGCAATTACTGATTATTCTACTCATTTTACAGATGCCATAGAGTCTTTACTTTACTCATATTATAATTTTATGCAAGGATAAAAATATCTATAGGTTTTACAGTTGAATTTATATCATAAGAAGGAAAGACAAGGTCATTTTTGTATATCTCTCTGAGTAAATAATGCAAATGTGAAATTATTCCCCAAATAATTTGAGAATAATCAAGAAAAAGTCACTAATATTATAGGTGAAATTGAAGACTCAGGGGGAGGAGGTCACTTACCCAATTTCACATAGCTAATTAATCTCGAGTAAATTCCTTGATGTCCCAGATACTAAGTAATGATATTCTCATTATACTCCCAATCATGTGAATATTTGCAAAATTTTCCAAATTGTAAGATGCAGCAGTCTTTCCTAGGCCCTCTTCTTATACATATTTTTTGTGCCCATGATTTGAGTACTAATGTCATTGCTGTACAGAATAGGTTGAATAATAGCCACCCTCATATGTCTATCCCTTAATCCTAGAAACTGTGAATATCACCTTAGATGGTTAAATAATGAATATTACCTTACACAGCAAAGTATGTGATTAAGTTAAAGATTTTGAGAGAAAATGCTATTTCTGCATTACCCATGTAGGCCCTGAATCTAATCGCAAGTGTCCTTATAAGAGCGAGACAGAGGATGATTTGACAAAATAGGAGAAAGCAATGTGGTCATAAAGGTGGAAAGAGGAGTGATGAGGTCACAAGTCCCTGCCCCCAGGCACAACTGGAAAAAGCAAAAACAGATTCTCCCCTAGTGCCTCCAGAGGGAGTGCAGCCCTGAAAACACTTTGATTGGAAAATTTTCTCTTCTAGAACTGTGAGAGAATAAATTTACTCTCTCTTAAGCTACCTCATTTGTTGTAATTTGTTACAGCAGCCACAGGAAACTATAAAGGTGTGGAATCCCAGATTCCATGTCAAAATGCCGACATGGATAAATAGAGCATTTCATGGTGAAAGTTTGCCCAATAGAAAAAAATAAATTGATTTTTTTTTTAAAGCATGTTGTTATACAACAGGAAATATATGTCGGGTAATTAACAAGCGTCAGGTAATATTGCCAGCACTGCAATATGGTATTTCATTCACTCATGGCAAAAGATTTTGAAGTATCTAACCCTTAATGCAAATGAATGAATTAAGGCAGAGAAATACCCCAGCATTATATGACTAGCAAAAGAATGAAGACCCACACTGATTAATAAATTTGTCCAAGGTCAGTCAATAATTAAAGACTAAAATTGAACCTATTAAAATTAACTTTGACAGAAATACATGTGAAGCTATAATTTGTATGTGTATTTGTATACAAACAAAGAAAAAGTGTGAAATTAAGACACAGAATCAGCAATTCTTAATTATTCCTTGTGGACTTGCTTATTTAGGAGGAGGGAAGTTTAAAAACAAACAAACACATTAAAGTTGCTATACTAAGACGTGTACCAGTGCCATCATGATGCTTAGAACATGATCAATGGTAAGTTTTTGTTTGTTTGTTTGTTTTTTTATTTGACAGATAGATCACAAGCAGGCAGAGAGGCAGGCAGAGAGAGAGGAGGAAGCAGGCTCCCTGCTGAGCAGAGAGCCCGATGCGGGGCTCGATCCCAGGACTCTGAGATCATGACCTGAGCCGAAGGCAGTGGCTTAACCCACTGAGCCACCCAGGCGCCCCCAATGGTAAGTTTTTTCACATATTATTAGGCATCATTTCCATTTCTGGGAATGGAAAAACGATAATGAGAATTTTCACAAAGTTAATCATATACAAAATAATGAACAATATACAAAAATATTCTCTGAAGAAAGGGGATTTAACTGAAATGAGAAAAGCTGTATCCTTAAGTTTATGTTCAAATATGTGGTGCTACCTCAAATGAAAGAGGAAATAAACTTAAGTCATCCACAACATAGAAGCTGGACTAAGGGTAGAAATCATAAGAAGATGGATCTTAATCATTAGAAAATTGTTATGCCATGCATGAAAAACTCTGAGATACTGTATAAGACAGAATAACATATTAGGAAAGAGATCAAATCAACTGAGGGTAAAATGAAACAATATATTGATGAACTTGGACAGATAATTTTGAATGAAGAGAACAATGATTGGCAAGAAGAGGAAATTCCATATCACTAGTCAAATAGAAATTCCAGATGTGAATAATCAAAAATTACATAAAATACCATATTTTAAGAACTCTTTAATGACTTAAATCTCTATAGTACATTTGGATAGAGCTTCATGGTTTTTTTTTTCCTGTTTATTACAGTTCATACAAACTTTATTTCATAAACATAAGACCATTTGCGCTAGAGAAACACGTCAAGGGCACATTTGCTGGCAAGAATGTAACTCTACCCTCTTGGCAGAGAGTGAGGAAGCAAAACAATTAAATAGGAAAGGTTTGCTCACCATTTAAGGTGAAAATGCAATGGAGGTTAAGTTTCTGTTGCTTCATAAAGAATTCAGTTTTATGTGACCCTCCTAGTGTGAACATCTCTTTTACTAAGCATGGCTATCATAATTCAGCACAAGGATTTTTTATTATATGTGCTCTAAACAAAAATTTAATCAAAGCTTAATCAAAACAACAGGGAGGTCAGGATTATTAAGTTACATTAATTTCCAATAGTTAATATTAATCATTAAGTTAATTAATAGTAATTAACATAAGGGTGGTTGTGATTTCAATTTTGCATTAGCAGATGCTCTTTATAATCATTAATAAATCACTGGCCAGGCTGTGGAAAAGAATACACTTATGTCTATGAAAACTATATTTAGCTGTGAAGTGCTTATGCTGTTTTATTTTAATCAGCTTAGGTAACCAGCCGCACATATACTTACCTGGAGGGCTAGATATCAGGCTTGGAAAGGAATGGCCTGTGTAGAGCTCCAGTACTTTCATTAGTAGAAACTGAAGTCAAGGATCTAAGTCAGCAGAAATTGTCTAGTTAGGACTCTTTCCATTTCTTAACTGGATGCCACTCTCATCCTTACTACTGTGATGTCAAAATCTCGAAATGTCCCTGCTTCTTGTATCACATGCTCAAGTAAAAACGTCCCAGCTAGAGCATCAGATTGAACAATTGTAAGCCACATGCTTGCACTCTGGCTGACAGGATTTGAATGAAGAGGGATTTTCCCTTCCCACAGTAGGAGTGAAAGGCAGCACATGATAATATACACAATGGTAGATTCCATGCAAATAGGAAAGAACAATCGGATCACAAATAAAACCAATAAGTGAATTGATCAGTCAAGTAGTAAATGACACATTAATCTTTTATTGTAAAATAATAAATAAAGGAAAAGGCAGATGGTATCCCAAGTCCACATGTTGAGAACTCTTGGTAAACAATGTTCTCTGGTAATGTAATAGGGTAAACTGGGTAAATGAGTAAACCACATAGGTGGGCATTTAAAATTAATCAATTACTAGATTTAGTCTAGCATTGTCTAAATTTTAATATTTTTCTCCCGTAATTGCAAAAGCATATTAGTATTGAAGTATGATTTCCTTGGTCTCGGTACCATTTTATAAAATTATTGATAATTTCCTCCTTACTTTCTACTCAGAGTAGTTCTAGACCTTACTGGGAAATAGCATAATACATATCAAGAGGAGTTGATTCAGCAGGCAGCCAAAATCCACACAATGTCAACGGAGTTTACAAACATGAAGAGGAAGAATTCCATGCTCTCTACTCCTTGGACCAGTCTTTGTAGGCAAGTGCTCAGAGAAGGTTAGGTAATACAATATTCTTAATTGTATCTACTTAAATCAGCAGCAATAGTTGAGTGTAATGAAAGTTAAGTACGGGTAAACTCCTAATCAACTGGCTCAAATGACAAATTTATTCACAGATTAAGCCTTTTGCTTAAACTTAAGCTCTTTTGTTCCCTTTTCTTGGCTTCGGCCTAGGACTAATAATGTACCTATTCCTGGAAACTTTAAAATGTATGCCTCCATTTTCTCCTCTTTTCTGTGGCAGGGGAGATGATAGTAGGGAAGATTTCGTGACTTACTTTAAGGTCTTTTAATTTTTTTAATCATGTATTCTTAAAAGAATTTGGCAATCTATGTGCCTTTGTTGCATTCTTAATTTGGCACCTGCCGTTGTTAAACTAAATTTAAATATTCACAAAGGATGTGATTTCCAATATATTGTAAATATAATTCTAGAAACAAAAGCCTTAAGGCATTCGATTGAAGGGCAGTCTTGGCCACAGCTAAAGGTATACTCCAGCTGAAGTGGATTCCTGGTAGGGTGGGAGTGGGGCAAAAAAGGTGCAAAAAAACCTTTATACCTACAGGAGAGTGGCAGAACAAACAAACAAAACATTTTTGGCCCCTGGAGAAAGGCAGAATCACTAAATCCTCAGTGGATCATATAATCAGGGATGCAGTGTCTGAAGAGGAGGGTAAATGGGAACAGCAGAGAACAATCCAATCCCTTCCATACATTAAACCAAATGCCAAATATGTGCCAAGCAACGGGTAGCTACAGCAGCAGTCCTTGTTGGAGAAGAGTCAGGCCTGCAGGAAAAGACCCTCTCGGGGTCACGGGTGAGGTAAAGATCTGAGGCTGAGAGTGGAGCAGTGATAGAGAAAAAGCCTAAGAACAAGGTATGAAAACCTATAGGAATCCAAGCCCAGGCTAACCACAGAGGAATGTACAGAACAGCAGAGGTAAATGCTGAGCAGGCTGTAGGTCTGTGTCACTGCTCAGGAACTCAGAGACTGAGAAACTTCAGATATTAAAGAGAGTTAATGTTAAATTTGCCCAAACTTTGCACTAAAGGGAATTGTTTGTTTGTTTTGTTTGTTATTGTTGGTTTTTTTTTTTTTTTTTTTTTTTTTTTTGGTCAGAAAGTAAATCTACCTTCTGTCCTGAAGGGAAATACTATAGCTATCTTTCGAGACTATTTGTTCTGCAGACATGCTTAAAAAAATGGTTCAAAACAAGATGTTCCCTATTCACAAGTGCAGGAAGAAAAGAAACCCATAAGGAATCATTTCCCAACATTCTAGTGCATTAGGTTACTTCTGCCAGCAATTTGTCTGTTAAATTGACCATGTGGATGAATGAATCAACAGTTACTTTTATTGGTGATTTCATTCCATTGTATCTGTAACTCACAATTTGTTTATTCATTCACCTGCTGGTTGACTTGTGTCGTTTTGGTTTTGGATATGATCTTTTTTTAAATAACTGCCTTGAACATTCATGTATAAATCTTCATATAAACCATATGTTTTCATTATACCTCAGTAAATATATGGGAGTGGAATTGGTGGGTCATACAATAAGCGTCTGTTTAGCATTACTAGAAACTTCCAACATGTTTTCCAAAGAGGTGGTACCATTCTAATCAGCCGTGGGTAAATTGACTGGAATCTCCATTAACACTTGGAAATGTCAATGATTTGAATTCTAGCTATGGTAGTGACTGTGAAATGATATCCCATCATGGTTTTAATTGGCTAATCATATTGAACACTTTCTCATATGCTTATTTGCCATTAATAGATCTTCTTTCTGATGTCTTTTGAAATCTCTTGCCTAACTTAATATTGGCTGGTCTTACTATTCCTTTGTAAGAGCTTTTTATAAAATTAAGAATATAAGTAATTTGTATGTTATAAATATTTTATCACAGTCTGTGTTTTGCCTTTTCGTTTTCTTAAGAGCTTCTTTTGAATAATGGTATCAGTTTTGAAGAAGTTCATTTTATCTTTATATGTATTGCTTTCTGAGTCCTCTACAAAATCTTTCCCTTTCTAAATGTTTACTTCTAGAAGTTTCTAGTTTCACATTTTTCACTTAAAGCTACAATATATTTTAAACTAATTATCATTATAATGTAAGAATGAGTTCTCTCTTTCCGTGTGTCTGTGTGTTTATGTATGTGTATTCAGATTCCTAGCTGTCTTGGACTCAATTGTTGAAAAACAGTCATTTCTATTTCCAATGACTTTGGTGAAACTTTTCAAATCAATTGCGCATATATGTACAAATCAATTTTGGGACTTTCCAGTCTTTTGTATTGATTCATATGTCTAACCTTATGCCAAAACCATATTGTATTATTTACTGTAGTTTTATACTACATTATAAAATCAAGTGACATACATTCTTGAACTTTGTTTTCATTTTTAACTAAATTGTTTTGGTTATTCTGGGTCCTTTATACTTCCATATAAATTGTAGGATTAGTTTCTCATTTTTTACAAAAATAAAACAATGAAAAATCACTTACTGGTATTTTTGTTAGTATCTCATTAAACCTATAAGTTGAGTATAATGGACATCTCTTCTCTGTTGATTCTTCTAATCAATGACATGTCTGTTTCTCTCTCTCTTTTTTGAAGTTTCTCCCCATTTTTATTAGAAGCTTTTGAGACTTTAGAGAAGAGGTCTTAAAAATATTTCAGTCACTTTCTTTCTTAGGTGTTTTTAATTTTTCTTTAATTTTTTATTTTGATAAGATCTATAAAACATAAAATTTATAATTTTAACCATCTTCAAGTGTACAATTCAGTGGCATGAAGTTCACATTGTTGTATAACCATCACCAATGTCCATTTCCAGAATATTTTTTATCATCCCAAACTGAAACGCTGTGACCCTTAAAAATAATTCCCCATTTCCTCCTTTCCTCAGCCCATGGTACTATTCTTTCTCTTTCTCATCTTTTCCCTTCCAGGTAACCCATGTAAGTGGAATCATATATTTCAACATTTGTCCTTCTGTGTCTGGATTAGTTAATTTAGTACAATGCCTTCAAGGTTCATCCATGTTGTAGCATGTATTGGAATTTCCTTTTATTTAGGCTGAATAATATTTCATTGATGTAGCTGCCTCCTTTTCTTTATCCATTCATCTGGGCATTTGTGTTGTTTACATCTTCTGTGATGTTGTGAATAGTGCTGTGAACATTGGTGTGAAAATATGTCACCTAGCTTTTGCTTTCAGTTCTCTTGTGTATATATCTAGAAGTTGGAATTGCAGTATTATTTGGTAATTCTATGTTTAATATTTTGTGGAAATGATACCTTATTTTCCACAGCAGTGGTGCCATTTTTACCTTCCCACCAACAATGCACACAGGTTCCAATTTCTCCACATCCCCACTCCTTGTTCGTTTATTCATTTATAGTCATTCTAATGGGTGCGAAGTCTTATCATGGTTTTGAATTTAATTCCCCTAATTATTATAATGTTGCACATTTTTTTATTTGCTTATTGACCATTTGTATATCTTCTTTGGAGAAACATCGGCACACATTCTTGCTCATTTTTCAATGTTATTGTCTTTTTTTTATTGTTATTGAATTGTATGAATTTCACTTTACTAAGTACTGGATAATAATACCTTTTCAGATACATAATTTGCAAGTATTATCTCTCATTCTATGTATTGTGCTTTCACTCTTGATATTGTCTTCATTGTTTTTAAAATCCTCTTGTAAGTGGCAGTTTTAATTTTGAAAATATTTATGATCAGAGTCCTATGCTTTGTTCCATCCACTGCCTGCCTAATGTATTATTCAGATTTATAGGTTATTTTTAAAGATTTATTTATTTATTTGAGAGAGAGAGGGAGAGAAAGTACAAACAGGGGGAGGGAGAGGGAGAGAGAGAATCTGAAGTAGACTCCCTGCTGAACATAGAGCCCAGTGTAAGGCTCAGTTTCATGATCCATGAGATCATGACCTTAGCTGAAATCATGAATTGGGCGCCTAACCTACTGAGCCACCTAGGCACCCCAGGATTTGTAAGGTTTTTTTTTTTTTTTTTTTTTTTGAGTGGAAGGACTCATATCTTTATTCTTTATGATCAAAAGTGGAAGTTCAGAATTATGACATACTTTTTAAATTCTCTCCTACTCCACAATCTGAATTTAGAACATGGGCCAAATTATCTATTTCAGTCTATACACTTTACTCTCATCACAAACATTTTAAGGCAAAGAAAGAGCCATGGTCTTCTCATGGGTTTATGATGACTTAATTGATTATGGAAAGCTTTACTGCCATTCACATATCAAATTTTATCTTTGTTTGGAGGCCTGGAACCAGAAGATGATACTCTTAAAAATAATGAATTTCAAATTTCAGAGCCCCTCCGTTGAACAGACTCCTATCATTGCTTGGAGTTACTGTTAGTTTTAGACTGTTCTAGGAGAGGAAATGAAGACATATTATAAACAAGAAGCATTTCTGTGTAAGCAGTTCTGGTAAATTGCCTAAAGCAATTTCACAAGAAATGGACCTTGAGCTCCAATGCTCCAATAATTATTCATGATCTCTTTTCTTATTCTAAATAAATATTTACTTTCATACCTAATTTTGTATTTGCAATTTTGTATTTTTTTCTTAAAGCAGTCTCCTTATCTTCTGTGTCAGCCTCCTCACAATCATGATTTCCTTGTGCAGAGAACATATTAAAACCTGGAGCAATACCTGATTGTGAAATCTAGTATGATGCAAAGTATGTCCTTCTGTTTTGAATGTAGTAGAAGTGCATTTCACATAAGGAAGGCAAGGCAGAAGACTTGACATGATGCCTCGGCAAGAAGTGTTCTCCCCGGCAGTACACACTTAGTATTTATAAAATTTGGCTACATTAAATAATGTTCCCTTTGAATAGTGATGCTTATCTATAATTGCAAAATCTTAAGATAGTTTCAATGTGCGTGCACCTCAATTTGAGGACTGCTAATCTCAACAACCTTGTTTTGTGCTTAACAGTTCTTTAATGTGATTATTATTTAATGTTTTAATCATTTAATGCTACGGTAATACACCTGCTTATAATCAAGATACAACTTTTCCTTTTGTCATATAGAGTCCAGAATGTGCTCATCAATTCCGAATAATTTTCACTGACTTAAACATTTTCTTCTCTCTTTTGCGGGGGAAGGGCAGACTTCTTGTTCTGTCTTTATATTTATTTACATCTCCTTTCTTTCTCAATGAAAAATTTCTAACAGGATATAGATGGTAAACCACTCAGCATATAAGAAAACTAACCAGGGTTTTTCACTTGTATCTATCCACTGCTGTGTAGCATTAGAATGAACAAATTTCTGCAGTCACTATTTTTTCCCCCTAGAAAGCTACCAGTATTATTTTACGATAGTGACCATTCACTCATTTGTAGATGCATTTTTGTGAATTTACTGTATGCTGAACACTCTGTGAAGGGATTATGATATTACTTTGAACTAAAGAGCTATCTTTTCACATGTTTTATTTTTTATATATTTTATATGTACTACATTAATATAATTTTAAAATATAAATAATACCTCAAAGTTTATGCAGTTGCCTGCACCACCTATCCTAGTCTCAATTCTTATTCTAAAGATACAATTACTTTCAACTCTTGTGTTTGTATAGAATACTAGCTCTTGAATATTGAACTTTAGATATATTCTTTTTTTAAATTTATTTTTATTTAAAGATTTGTTTATTTGTTTTAGAGTGAGAAAGAGAAGTGAGAGCATGATGGGGGAAGGGGCTGTGGGCAAGGGAGAGGGAGAGAATCTCTAGCAGACTCCCCCACTGAGTGCAGAGCCCAATAAACGATCCCATGACCTTGAGACCATTGACTGAGGCAAAATCAAGAGTCAGATCTTAATCCACTGAGCCATCCAGATACCCTGAACTTTATACATTTTCTAACCAATTAGTCTGGCACAAATTAACTTGCTGCTTATATTCACCACCCCACCCCCACCACCATTGCATATTCATTGGTTTTAGCCACTGTTTAATTAGTTGCAACTAATTTATTTGCATTTATTCTTCCAAAAATTTTTACTAATACTCGTTTATAGTTTGTCCACTCTCCCTTAATTTTGTAGTTTTGTATCTTTTTGTTATTCTTTTTGCTACCATTTGATTCTCATTTTAGTGGAGAATTGATGTAATGTATATGTTTAACACATGGTTTTTAATCAGGGACCACTCAGTAACACAGGGTCACTCAGTTCATTCTATTGTACTTCTATATAAAAGCATTAAATGCAGAAGCTGACATTAAAAGACATTTGATAAATGCAGGTTTCCTTTTTTCCTTCCTTCCTGGCCTTCTAGAGATGTAAGTACTCTATTAGGTTTTATGAAGCATCTAGTAATGGGTACTGCATTTGTGTATGGTCTCCTTTCCTGACATGAGCAATTTAATGAACTAACATAAAGCACAAGCCATTTTCTCTGGATTTTACTGGAAAAATATACAGCTAATTTGTACTTTGTTTTAGACCACCTCTAGTAGAGCCCTTGTGTCAGTTCATATTCATAATTTCAAATATAGTATCTCATTTTTGGACTGAAATCATAATATCTTGTAAGTTTTCTAACAAAATTATTTCTGTGCATGATATAAATGTATAACATTTCTATAATAGGATGATAACATGTCAAACAGAGCCTAACATACTGATGTTTGAAATTTTCTGGAAAACCTCATAAATATGGTGGCTCAAAAGTATACTTAAAGGCTCACAAAGCTTTCATAATTCTAAATACCAGTACTGAATGTTAATTTTTTTTCCTAATAACAAAGAGTGCATTTTTAAGAATGTATAATACATAAAGAAGGATTAAGATTCTATCCCCAAATTTCCACAAAGACATGAATTGCTACATATTTTATTTCTCCATTTGTTCAAAAGAGCAACTCAATTAAAATTATTTATTATAGTCTTTAGAAATAACAAAACTAATGAGATCCATCAAATAGCATTCTTTGAAGAGTTATTTAAGTTCTGTATAATACTCATAGCTGAAACTGTGAGCATGAAACTTGCTTTATAATCCAATTTCTATGAATGGAATGTAGAAAAAAATGGGCTATGACATGAAATCTTGAGAGGTAAGAGGAATGATTTTTATACAATGATGACCTCTAAGAAAGGATACAGTAGAGGACTATTACCAGTTTTTAGTGGTTTGAAGTTATATATTGTGTTATGCATTTTAATTTTGATTCAAGGATCATTTCTAGGCCATAGGTTTTAATAGATGTCCATGATTTAAAGAATTTCAGGAGGTGAGTAAATCCATTGACCTTGTATGTGAAAAATATTATGCATGGTAGCATTTCTATGTTTTTTAAAATTCTCAAGAAACCTGTAAAGTATAATATTTAAGAATTACTGCAAGCTATATGCTTAAAATGATCACTTGATGCTATATCATTGACTTACAGTCAATGATATTACCCAACTTACTATTTTAAAAAAAAAAAACTGTCTTCAAAAATAAAATGTTAAATGTTCTTGCCTTTTGCAAAATCCTTACCTATTTGAGCTTTGCAAACAGGTTTATGTCTATAACATTTAGATTTTAAAAGTTAAAACAAGTATGTAGGGGTGCCTGAGTGGCTCAGTTGGTTAAGCATCTGCCTTTGGCTCAGGTCATGATCCTAGTGCCACACCTTGGGCTCCCTGCTCAGTGAGGAGTTTGCTTCCCTCTCTCTCTCTCTCTCTCTCTCTCTCATCTCTCTCCTTCTGCCCTTCCCTATTACCCATTCTCTCCCCCTCTCTCAAATAGATAAACATAAATCTTAAAAAAAGGGGGGGGGATGTAAATAAAAACAAGTAATGTAGCAGAATTTGAAAGGAATGTTTCAGATTGTTACAAAGTCCACCACAACCCTAAACCTCCAGTTTATGAAAGAAAAAGGTAGAAACAGAAGGGATATTTACCTGACTTCCAAACTTTATAGTGCTCATGGGGCAAAGTGACTTCCTTGCCTCATGTGAAAGGACAAGACAAGTACTCAAAGTGGCAAGGACTCTAAAGAAATGTTATTAGTAGAAATCGAGATTGTTAATAGAAAGGAGTGACTGACATCTCCTTCCCTGAATAATTCCTGAACTATAGAATCCCTAAGATCATCATTGTGTAGCCAGCAAAATAGAGCAGAACATGGTAAGAGAATTCTTGGGCGAGTTTGACATGGGTTCCTTAGAACTTGGGGGTGAGTGATATTGTAAGATTTTTGTTTGTTTGCTTTGGATATAAAGACTTCTAAGGAGTGACTGGAGGATTTGGAGCTGGAAAGGCTTAAGGGGACCATGGAAGAGATACCTGGGAAGAATAATGGATACCATATCAATCATTCCAGTTCTCAAAAAAAAAAAAAAAATCACAGAACATGAAGTAGAACAACCCATCAAATTCTGTGTTTCAAAAAAAAAACAATTCAGAATTTAGAAAATGGATAGGAACCAAAGTGGTGCCTTAAATGCCATATGACCAAAGTGAGTACAGGGAAAGTTTTGATACACAAACTTCCACTAGGATCAAAGGGAGTTATGAGTTATGACTACATCCCTTGAAGAGGGTTTTCCATGTCAAAGAAACTGAGGAGAAGCTCAGCACCACCCCCAAAGAAAAAAATAAATAGCATTTACACAAAGCTGTCACATTGTCCCGTCTTCAAAGATTACCATCAACAGGCAAGATTAGGGCCAAACTGAGTGAGGTCAAAAACATTTTTGTTCCCCTCAATAATAACTATTTATTTCTGTTCCCTGACCTAACTCCAATCTTGAAAAGCCTTGAAAGAGAAGTGGAAGTAGGAAGTAACTATTTTAGATCCATGTGTACCCATATATCTGTTTTAAGTCCAAGAGCTTACTTTTAACCTTTCCTGGGTAGTATGGAAGTTGAGAGATTTGTGATTAAACTTTACTGCATAAAACGGTTTGGAAATAAACTTGCTGAGGTGTAATTTACATATATTAAAATACATCTATTTTAGGTTTACATATAGGTGAGTTGTGTTGATTACATACATTCCTGTCACTATTATTACAATCAGAACTGCTATTACATCTTACTGACATGTCAAAAATGCAAAAAGCTTCTACGTGTCAATGTTCCAGTCAACATCACATTACACGTATTTCCCAGTTTCAGGTGTCTTGCAACCATACATACTTTACGCTTTTTTGTAGAACTACACAGAAATGGAATCATATAGTAGGTATTCTTTCATATTAGGTTATTTTCACTTAGCTTAATCTGAGTTTATTTTATTTCATGTATCAGTAGCAACCCATCTCCTTCCATTGCGCTGTTTCTTGAAAAGATATACCATAATTGTTTGTGCATTCAATTGTTGATGTGTACTTAGATTGTTTCCAGATTTGGGGTAATGTTAATAAAGCTGTCATAAAATCTTCTCTATACATTGTTATTCAGACATACCTTCTCATTTCTCTTAGACAATATTGGTATGTCATATGATAAATTTCTAAGAAACTTTGTCAAAATGATTTTGTCATTTGACACTGACAAACAATACATATAGGCAACATATCCTAAGACTGATACTGTTCATCTTTTTAATTCCACCATTTTAATGTGCGTTTCTTAATATTGCAATGTTAATTTCCAGTTTCTTGATAAGTAACAATAAAGAGAAGCTTTTTACTTATTGAACACTCATATGTTTTCTTTTATAAAATATATGATCAAATCTTTAGGCTATTTGTGTTCTTACTGTCTTTTAAGAGTTCGTTATACTTTCTGTTTACAAGCCTTTTCTGTGATATAGATATAATGAAAAAATTGTCTCAATTTTTGGAATGACTTTTCATTTTCTAAGTGGTGACTTTCAAAGGACAGAAAATTTTAAGTTTGATATCATCCATTTGCTCATTTGTTTTGTTTATTTTTCTAAGTTTTTATTTAAATTCCAGTTACTTAATAAACAGTGTACTATTAGTTTCTGGTGTCGAATTTAGTGATTAAACACTTGCATACATTACCTAGTGCTCATCACAACAAGCACCAGGGACTGTAAGGAAGTGTCAAATCACTATATTGAATACCAGAATCTAATATTGTGCTATTTGTTAACTAACTGGAATTTAAATAAAAACTTTAAGTAAAAAGTTTGATGTAGTCCATTTTGTTATATACTATCTTCTAATGAGTTGTATGTTTTGGGTACTTTAAATTTTCTTTTTGTCTGCTTTGAGGTCACAAAGATTTCTTCTCTGTTTTCTTTTAGAAGTGTTGTAGTTTGAGGAATATGATACAACTATTGTTATCATTGGTATGTGTATGAGTAGGAGTGGTAATATGTCAGAATCATTTTTTTTTTCATTTAAATATACACAGTTTCAGAGGAGGAGTCAAGATGGCAGAGAAGTAGCAGGCTGAGACTACTTCAGGTAGCAGGAGATCAGCTAGATAGCTTATCTAAAGATTACAAACACCTACAAATCCAATGGGAGATCGAAGAGAAGAAGAACAGCAACTCTAGAAACAGAAAATCGACCACTTTCTGCAAGGTAGGACTGGCGAAGTGAATCCAAAGCGACGGGAAGATAGACCGCGGTGGGAGGGGCCGGCTCCCGGCTCCTGGCGGAGCAACGGAGCACAAAATCGGGACTTTTAAAAGTCTGTTCCGCTGAGGGACATCGCTCCAGAGGCTTAACCGGGGTGAAGCCCACGCAGGGTCAGTGTGGCCTCAGGTCCCGCAGGGTCACAGAAGGATCGGGGGTGTCTGAGTGTCGCAGAGCTCACAGGTATTAGAACGGGGAAGCCGGCTACAGAGACAGAGCCGAGGAGTGACTCTCAGCTCAGGGTTACCTTGAACCAGTCGCAGGCTCGGTCAGCTCGGAGCGCGGCCGGAGGCCAGGGTGACAGGAGTCATTGGGCACTGTTCTCTGGGGGTGCACTGAGGAGTGGGGCCCCGGGCTCTCGGCTCCTCCAGGCCAGAGACCGGGAGGCCGCCATCTTCATTCCCGTCTTCCAGAACTCTACGGAAAGCGCTCAGGGAACAAAAGCTCCCGAAAGCAAACCCAAGCGGATTACTCAGCCCGGCCCCGGGTAAGGGCGGTGCAACTCCGCCTGGGGCAAAGATGCTTGAGAATCACTACAACAGGCCCCTCTCCCAGAAGATCAGCAAGAAACCCAGCTAGGACCAAGTTCACCTACCAAGGAGTGTAGTTTCAATACCAAGGAGAGCGGCGGAATTCCAGAGGAGGAGAAAGCAAAGCACGGAACTCATGGCTTTCTCCCCATGATTCTTTAGCCTTGCAGTTAAATTAATTTTTTTTCTTTTCTTTTTCAATTTTTTTTCTTCTTCTGCTAAATTTTTTTTAACTTTTACCCTTTTCTTTTTTAACATTTTTAAACTAGTTTATCTAATATATATATATTTTTTTCCTTTTTATACATTTTCTTTATTGATTTTCCTTTTTTAATTTTTTTTTCTTTCTTTCTGAACCTCTTTTTATCCCCTTTCTCCCCCCCCCCACGATTTGGGATCTCTTCTGATTTGGCTTAAAGCATACTTTCCTGGGGTTGTTGCCACCCTTTTAGTATTTTACTTGCTCCTTCATATACTCTTATCCGGCCAAAATGACAAGGCTGAAAAATTCACCACAAAAAAAAGAACAAGAGGCAGTACCAAAGGCTAGGGACCTAATCAATACAGTCATTGGTAATATGTCAGATCCAGAGTTCAGAATGACGATTCTCAAGGTTCTAGCCAGGCTCGAAAAAGGCATGGAAGATATTAGAGAAGCCCTCTCGGGAGATATAAAAGCCCTTTCTGGAGAAATAAAAGAACTAAAATCTAACCAAGTTGAAATCAAAAAAGCTATTAATGAGGTGCAAACAAAAATGGAGGCTCTGATGGCTAGGATAAATGAGGCAGAAGAAAGAATTAGCGATATAGAAAACCAAATGACAGAGAATAAAGAAGCTGAGCAAAAGAGGGACAAACAGCTACTGGATCACGAGGGGAGAATTCGAGAGATAAGTGACACCATAAGACGAAACAACATTAGAATAATTGGAATTCCAGAAGAGGAAACAGAGAGGGGAGCAGAAGGTATATTGGAGAGAATTATTGGAGAGAATTTCCCCAATATGGCAAAGGGAACAAGCATCAAAATCCAGGAGGTTCAGAGAACCCCCCTCAAGATCAATAAGAATAGGTCCACACACCGTCACCTAATAGTAAAATTTACAAGTCTTAGTGACAAAGAGAAGATCCTGAAAGCAGCCAGGGAAAAGAAGTCTGTAACGTACAATGGTAAAAAATATTAGATTGGCAGCAGACTTATCCACAGAGACCTGGCAGGCCAGAAAGAGCTGGCATGATATATTCAGAGTACTAAACGAGAAAAAAATGCAGCCAAGAATACTATTTCCAGCTAGGCTATCATTGAAAATAGAAGGAGAGATTAAAAGTTTCCAGGACAAACAATTACTGAAAGAATTTGCAAATACCAAACCAGCTCTATAGGAAATATTGAAAGGGGTCCTCTAAGCAAAGAGAGATCCTAAAAGAAGTAGATCAGAAAGAAACAGAGACAATATACAATAACAGTCACCTTACAGGCAATACAATGGCACTAAATTCATATCTCTCAATACTTACCCTGAATGTGAATGGGCTAAATGCCCCAATCAAAAGACACAGGGTATCAGAATGGATAAAAAAACAAAAACCATCTATATGTTGCCTACAAGAAACTCATCTTAAACCCAAAGACACCTCCAGATTTAAAGTGAGGGGGTGGAAAAGAATTTACCATGCTAATGGACATCAGAAGAAAGCAGGAGTGGCAATCCTTATATCAGATCAATTAGATTTTAAGCCAAAGACTACAATAAGAGATGAGGAAGGACACTATATCATATTCAAAGGAAATATCCAACAAGAAGATCTAACAATTTTAAATATCTATGCCCCTAACGTGGGAGCAGCCAACTATATAAACCAATTAATAACAAAATCAAAGAAACATATCGACAATAATACAATAATAGTAGAGGACTTTAACACTCCCTTCACTGAAATGGACAGATCATCAAAGCAAAAGATCAACAAGGAAATAAAGGCCTTAAATGACACACTGGACCAGATGGACATCACAGATATATTCAGAACTTTTCATCCCAAAGCAACAGAATACACATTCTTCTCTAGTGCACATGGAACATTCTCCAGAATAGATCACATTCTTGGTCCTAAATCAGGTCTCAACCGTTATCAAAAGATTGGAATCATTCCCTGCCTATTTTCAGACCACAATGCTCTGAAGCTAGAACTCAATCACAAGAAGAAATTTGGAAAGAACCCAAATACATGGAGACTAAACAGCATCCTTCTAAAGAATGAATGGGTCAACCAGGAAATTAAAGAAGAATTGAAAAAATTCATGGAAACAAATGATAATGAAAACACAACGGTTCAGAATCTGTGGGACACAACAAAGGCAGTCCTGAGAGGAAAATATATAGCGGTACAAGCCTTTCTCAAGAAACAAGAAAGGTCTCAGGTACACAACCTAACCCTACACCTAAAGGAGCTGGAGAAAGAACAAGAAAGAAACCCTAAACCCAGCAGGAGAAGAGAAATCATAAAGATCAGAGCAGAAATCAATGAAATAGAAACCAAAAAAACAATAGAACAAATCAACGAAACTAGGAGCGGGTTCTTTGAAAGAATTAATAAGATTGATAAACCCCTGGCCAGACTTATCAAAAAGAAAAGAGAAAGGACCCATTAAATAAAATCATGAATGAATGAGGAGAGATCACAACGAACACCAAAGAAATACAGACAATTATAAGAACATACTATGAGCAACTCTATGCCAACAAATTTGACAATCTGGAAGAAATGGATGCATTCCTAGAGACATATAAACTACCACAACTGAACCAGGAAGAAATAGAAAGCCTCAACAGACCCATAAGCAGTAAGGAGATTGAAACAGTCATCAAAAATCTCCAAACAAACAAAAGCCTGGGGCCAGATGGCTTCCCGGGGGAATTCTACCAAACATTTAAAGAAGAACTAATTCCTATTCTCCTGAAACTGTTCCAAAAAATAGAAATAGAAGGAAAACTTCCAAACTCATTTTATGAGGCCAGCATCACCTTGATCCCAAAACCAGACAAGGATCCCATCAAAAAAGAGAACTACAGACCAATATCCTTGATGAATACAGATGCAAAAATTCTCGCCAAAATACTAGCCAATAGGATTCAACAGTACATTAAAAGGATTATTCACCACGACCAAGTGGGATTTATTCCAGGGCTGCAAGGCTGGTTCAACATCCGCAAATCAATCAAGGTGATACAACACATTAATAAAAGAAAGAACAAGAACCATATGATACTCTCCATAGATGCTGAAAAAGCATTTGACAAAGTACAGCATCCCTTCCTGATCAAAACTCTTCAAAGTGTAGGGATAGAGGGCACATACCTCAATATTATCAAAGCCATCTATGAAAAACCCACCGCAAATATCATTCTCAATGGAGAAAAACTGAAAGCTTTTCCGCTAAGGTCAGGAACACGGCAGGGATGTCCGTTATCACCACTGCTATTCAACATAGTACTAGAAGTCCTAGCCTCAGCAATCAGACAACAAAAGGAAATTAAAGGCTTCCAAATCGGCCAAGAAGAAGTCAAACTATCACTCTTTGCAGATGATATGATACTATATGTGGAAAACCCAAAAGACTCCACTCCAAAACTGCTAGAACTTGTACAGGAATTCAGTCAAGTGTCAGGATATAAAATCAATGCACAGAAATCAGTTGCATTTCTCTACACCAACAACAAGACAGAAGAAAGAGAAATTAAGGAGTCCATCCCATTTACAATTGCACCCAAAACTATAAGATACCTAGGAATAAACCTAACCAAAGAGACTAAGAATCTATACACAGAAAACTATAAAGTACTCATGAAAGAAACTGAGGAAGACACAAAGAAATGGAAAAATGTTCCATGCTCCTGGATTGGAAGAATAAATATTGTGAAAATGTCTCTGCTACCTAAAGCAATCTACACATTTAATGCAATTCCTATCAAAGTACCATCCATTTTTCTCAAAGAAATGGAACAAATAATCCTAAAATTTATATGGAACCAGAAAAGACCTCGAATAGCCAAAGGAATATTGAAAAAGAAAGCCAAAGTTGGTGGCATCACAATTCCGGACTTCAAGCTCTATTACAAAGCTGTCATCATCAAGACAGCATGGTACTGGCACAAAAACAGACACATAGATCAATGGAACAGAATAGAGAGCCCAGAAATAGACCCTCAACTCTATGGTCAACTCATCTTTGACAAAGCAGGAAAGAATGTCCAATGGAACAAAGACAGCCTCTTCAATAAATGGTGTTGGGAAAATTGGACAGCCACATGCAGAAAAATGAAATTGGATCATTTCCTTACACCACACACGAAAATAGACTCAAAATGGATGAAGGATCTCAATGTGAGAAAGGAATCCATCAAAATCCTTGAGGAGAACACAGGCAGCAACCTCTTCGACCTCAGCCGCAGCAACATCTTCCTAGGAACATCACCAAAGGCAAGGGAAGCAAGGGCAAAATGAACTATTGGGATTTTATCAAGATCAAAAGCTTTTGCACAGCAAAGGAAACAGTGAACAAAACCAAAAGACAACTGACAGAATGGGAGAAGATATTTGCAAATGACATATCAGATAAAGGGCTAGTGTCCAAAATCTATAAAGAACTTAGCAAACTCAACACCCAAAGAACAAATAATCCAATCAAGAAATGGGCAGAGGACATGAACAGACATTTCTGCAAAGGAGACATCCAGATGGCCAACAGACACATGAAAAAGTGCTCCATATCACTCGGCATCAGGGAAATACAAATCAAAACCACAATGAGATATCACCTCACACCAGTCAGAATGGCTAAAATTAACAAGTCAGGAAATGACAGATGCTGGCGAGGATGCGGAGAAAGGGGAACCCTCCTACACTGTTGGTGGGAATGCAAGCTGGTGCAACCACTCTGGAAAACAGCATGGAGGTTCCTCAAAATGTTGAAAATAGAACTACCCTATGACCCAGCAATTGCACTGCTGGGTATTTACCCTAAAGATACAAACGTAGTGATCTGAAGGGGCACGTGCACCCGAATGTTTATAGCAGCAATGTCTACAATAGCCAAACTATGGAAAGAACCTAGATGTCCATCAACAGACGAATGGATAAAGAAGATGTGGTATATATACACAATGGAACACTATGCAGCCATCAAAAGAAATGAAATCTTGCCATTTGCGACGACGTGGATGGAACTAGAGGGTATCATGCTTAGCGAAATAAGTCAATCGGAGAAAGACAACTATCATATGATCTCCCTGATATGAGGGATAGGAGATGCAACATGGGGGGTTAAGGGGGTAGGAGAAGAGTAAATGAAACAAGATGGAATTGGGAGGGAGACAAACCATAAGTGACTCTTAATCTCACAAAACAAACTGAGGGTTGATGGGGGGAGAGGCGTTGGGAGGGGGGTGGAATTATGGACACTGGGGAGGGTATGTGCTATGGTGAGCGCTGTGAAGTGTGTAAACCTGGTGATTCACAGACCTGTACCCTTGGGGATAAAAATATATGTTTATAAAAAATAAAATTAATAAAAAATAAATAAAAATAAATATATAGCAGTTTCATCACCGTTTCTTGAACAGATTATTCTTGCACCATCAAATGAAATTAATAAAGTTGTTGAAAAACAGACATATATACATGGTTCTCCTTCTCTATTCTCTGTTTCTTCTGTTGATCTGAATGTCTGTGTTTATCATTATGCCAATTACACAAAACCTATTTACTGTAGCTTTATAGCAAGTCTGGAAACTAAGCATTTTAAGTCTTCCAAATTTGTTTTTATTTTTCCAGATTATCCTGAATATATTAGATCATTTGAGTACCATATGCATTTTGGACTAACTTTGTACTTTTTAAAAAAATTATGTAATTAATATTGAGATTTACATTAAATCTATATGTCAATTTACAGAAAACTGGTATCTTAATAATATTGAATGTTTCAATTTATGAAGTATATCTAGTAGTCTTTGTTTTCTTTAATGTTTCTTACAGTATTTTTGTACTTTTCAGTGGATCTTTTATGAAGTTTATTCATAAGAATTTTCTATTTGCTGATGAAAAATAAATTGAATAACTTATTTAATTTTCCTATTGTTTGCTCCTATACTTGACAGTGTGTGTTCACCTTCTCTTTAATGTCCTTGATAAATTTGCTTATTAGTTCTCATAGTTACTTTTTAGATGTCTCCAAATTTTCTCAGTAAACAGTTGTTTGCATTAAACTTTTCTTATTATCCTCATACTTTTTTTCTTTTTCTTTCTTTTTCTTGTCTGTCTTTCTTTTTTTTTTTTTTTTTCCTTAATCAAAGTTATGAGAATTCTATACCATTTCAATTCTGAATAGAAATGAGGAGAGTGGACATCATTGCCTTGTTCTTCCATCTAACATTTTCTTATTAGCTAAACTCTGAAACCAATTTAGGGTGGAAAAACAGTTTTAAAGAAAAGTCTCATCATGTAAAAATTTTCTTTGACATACTTGGACATAATGGTTTTTCTTTTATTGTATTCTTTTTTAGATTCATGTTCAAAATCAAGTTGTGTGGTTAGTGGTTGTACTTGTCCTGTGTCTGTTTTTGTGACTGACAGACTGTTTTGCAGCATGCTTATATGAAACTCTCAGTTCCTCTAAGTCATTTCAAATATATAATAATGTCAAACTTTAAAGTTTGAGCCATTCTAATAGATGCATATTGTATTGTTTATTATTTGCATTTTGTGTATCTTCTTTGGTGAAGTGTTTGTACAAATATTTTTGCCTTTTTTTGTTTTTTTTTTTAATTGCTGAGTTTTGTTTTGTTTTTTTTAAGTTTTGTTTGTTTGTTTGTTTGAGGGAACAAGAATGAGAAAGAGAGAGAGAGAGAGATCATGAGTGGGGGAGGTGGTGGGGGAAGCAGACTCCCCATTAGGCAGGAAGCCTGATGCCAGACTTGATCCCAGGACCCTGGCATCATGACCTGAGCCGAAGGCAGACACTTAACTGACTGAGCCATCCAGGTGCCCTATTGCTGAGTTTTAAGAATTCTTTGCATATTCTGGATAAAATTCTTTATTGGATATGTGATGTGCAAATATTTTCTTCTAGGTTGTGGTTTTTCTCTTCTTTTTTTTTAATGGACTTTTTTTTAGAGCTGTTTTAACTTTAGAACAAAATTGAGGAGATGGTACAGAAATTTCCCATAAACTCCATACCCTATATATGCTTACCCCATTATCAACAATCCCCACCAGAGTAGAACTTATGTTACAGTTGATGAAACTACAAGGACACGTCATTATCATCCAAAGTCTATACATTACATTAGTATTCACTCTTGGTCTTATACTTTTGTAAGTTTGTACAAATGCATGTTGACATGTACATACCATTATAGTATCATGCTATTCTATAGTAATATACAGTAGAATGTCATAGTATCCCTGCCCTAGTAATCCTCTGTGCTCCACCTGTTCATCTCTTTTCCTCACAATATGGCAACCACTGATCTTTTTATTATCTCTGTTGTTTTGTCTTTTCATTAAACATACTAAACATACAATTGGATCATGCAGTATGTGGCCTTTTCACATTGGCTTCTTTCACTTAGTAATGTACATTTAACTAACCTCCCTGTCTTTTTATGGCTTGATGGAGCATTTCTTTTTGGCACTGAACAATATTCTGTTGCTTGGATTTATCACAGTTGGTTTACTGTTCACCTACTGAAGCGCAATTTGGTTGTTTCCGAGTTTTGACAATTACAAGTAGAGCTGCTACAAACCTCCATAAGCAGGTTTTTGTGTGGACATAGGTTTTCAGCTTCTTTGGTTAAATATCAAGGTATATGATTGCTTATTATATGATAAGAGTATGTTTAGTTTTGTAAGGAATCACTAAGCCGTCTTCCAAAGTGGTGTACCATTTTGCATTTCCACCAGCAATGAGCTCCTGTTGCCCTACTTCTTTGCTAGCATTTTGCATATCACTGTTCTGAATTTTGTACATTCTGTGTCATGGTGTCTCATTGGTTGAATTTGCTTTTCCCTATTAATTTGTGACAAGGAGCATCTTTTCATATGCTAATTTTCATTTACATATCTTCTTTAGTGAAAAATCGATTACATTGTTTT
Source organism: Lutra lutra (assembly GCF_902655055.1). Lineage (NCBI taxonomy): Eukaryota > Metazoa > Chordata > Mammalia > Carnivora > Mustelidae > Lutra > Lutra lutra. The sequence goes on from NC_062292.1 coordinate 50,268,528, forward strand.
GTCCATTTAAACTGATTTTTTTCAACTTTCAAGAGGTTTTTGTATATTTTGAGTAACAGTTCTTTATCAAGTATGTGTTTTACAAATATTTTCTTCCAGTATAGTTTGCCTTTTCTTTTTGTTGAGATTGCCATTCACATAGCAAAATTTTTTTTCTAAAGATCTTATTTATTTGTTTATTTATTTATTTATTTGAGAGAGAGAGAGAGAGAGAAAGAAGCAGACTCCCCATTGAGCATGGACCCTCAATGTGGGGCTTGACCCAGGATGCTGAGATCATGACCTGAGCTGAAGGTATATGCTTAACCAACTTAGCCACCCAGGCACCTCTCACATAGCAGAAATTTTTATTAGTGAAGTTAAGCTTATTTTTCTTTTTTGAATCATGTCTTTGATATTGTATTTAAAATGTCATCATCAAACACAGGGTCATGTAGAGTTTCTCTTATGTTTCTTCTAGGAGTTTTATAGTTTTGAGTTGTACATTTAGATCTCAAATTCCTTCAGAGTTGATTTTTGAATGGTATGAACTCTGTGTTGGTTTGTTTTTTATCCTTTGACAGGGTTTTTCAAAGAGTAGGCATTCTTATTTTGATGGAGTCAAATCTGTCAAGTTTTTTTTTTTTTTTCTTTTATAGATCATGCTACCACTGTCACATGCCACCACTTTCTCATATATAAGAAATATTTAAGGGTGGTTGGGTACCTGGGTGGCTCAGTTAAGCATCTGCCTTCATCTCATGTCATGATCCTGAGGTCCTGGGATCGAGTCCCACATTGGGTTCCTTGTTCAGCAGGGAGTCTGCTTCTCCCTCTTCCTCTGCCCCTGACTCATACTCTCTATCTCAAATAAATAAAGAAATAAATAATACAGTAAAAAAAATAAATATTTGGGGGTGGGTTATAAGATCAAGAAGATTTTCTTGTATATTTTATCTTGGAATTTCTATAGTCTGAGGTGTTAAATTTAAAGCTATGGTTAATTTTTAGTCATATTTAGTATACAGTGTTAGGTATGGATCGAAGTTCTTTTTTTATTATATTATTATACATATTGATTTCCAATTTTTTTTAGTTCTTAATTTTTTTTATTAAGATTTTACCTATTTATTTGACACAAAGAGAGGACAAATAGGGAGAGAAGCAGAGGCAGAGGGAGAGAGAGAAGTGGGCTCCCTGCTGAGGAGGGAGCCCAGTGTGGGGCTCAATCCCAGGACCCTGAGATCATGACCCAAATCGAAGGCAGCTGCTTACCTGACTGAGCCAACCAGGTGCCCAATGATTTCCAATATTCCTTGTACTACATGCTGAAAAGGAATACATTTTCAGATTTTAACTTGAAAATATAATGTAAACTTTCATTTGAACTGTGAAAACAAAAAACAAAAACACTAAATTTCTAATATAGCATTTAGTTTAATGGTATCAGTTCAGGAAAAGTTTTGTGCAAATAGACCAGCCATAATAACACGAAGTTATGAATGTTATACTAATAGTTTGTCTGAACAGTGGAAGATAGGAGGAAGAAGAGAGAAAGTTCTTATGACCTAAATGATAGCAAAGGCTCCAAAGAGGTAGGAGAAAATGTGTTCAGCTTTGAAAAATAGATACGAATTTATCAGTTGAAATAAGTGTGAGATGTTTGGCATTTCAAGGGATAAAGAAAAAACACTTAACAGTGTATATGTAACCGAATATGAAACTGCCAAAAAAGTATTTGTAGAACTAGCAAGAAGCACTTTGTAAATAAAATCTATAGTTTGTAGGAGTTGGTACTGAAGAGAGTAGAAAGCCAAGGAGGGAATTTATTAGATATTAGGGAATTTGTATTGTATTTAGAGGTTCCATGAGGATCATAAAAATGACAATAAATGTTATCATTTTAGAAACCATTCTCTTTTGGAACATCAAATATTCCATGTTCTTTTAAATTTTAAAATAATCTAAATTATCTTTGAAATTCAATTTCCTTATGGTATAAAGGTCAAGAAATAAAACAATTCTTTTCTATCTTAAATAATAATTGCCCTAAGTTTCATAAATTCTTAAATTTAGAGAGTTCTATAAAATCTTTGAATAATACTGGATTTGCTATACTGTTGTGTTCTATGTAACAATATTACTTATTTCAGTCATCATTTTCTCATTAAGAAATTGACAGCTGGATATACACTCATACAAATCAACCACACAGGTTTCCTTGTCAAGACTGACACTTAACCTGACCTCTGACCTTGAAATCAGACCAATTTTTATTAACTATAATTTGCATTTTCTATTATCCTTTGGCACTTTCTAATTTGGGATTTGGGAAAATATTGTTATGTGATAGAAAAAAATACTTGGGATTTGGAGTCACAAAATCTAATCTTGATATTACCCGTCCTTAACTTCTTTTATACCTTTTTTATAATTTCAAGCATATCACTTCCAGTTTCAGTGCTTTCATATCTAAAATTATGCAACTAGATAAACTTAAAGTTCATTTCAGAATAAAAAAATATATTATCTATGTAAAGGGAGGTGTATTTTCTCAGCAATAAGAATTTTCCTTAAAATTCATAAGCATGCTAAAATTAACAGTAACATCAAAATAAACATTACATTAAAATAGTCACAGGTTGTTAGTAAGAGACCCAGATTAATGTCAGAAAATTCACCTACTGTTTGATTAGAAGGTTATAGTCAGTTTTCTACATTAAAAAATAAAATCTTAGACAATGACATGAACCATTTTTATTTTATAAAGAAAGGTGAAGCTTTTATTGTATCTATTGTGAATGCTCTGATTCACTACTCCAAACCCAATTATTCTAGGTATTATGCAGACATTGCAAAGTCCATTAATATTACGGTTCATTCTTCTGCACTGTTCATTAGTAACGAGCCACTCTTTATTTATGTCTCTGACAGTATGGATATGGCAGGACAGTCATTGCTTTACTGTTGTCACTTCTCAAGTGGATTGTGATAATTGCTTCATTATGAACCCAGCTTCTACTTTGTAAACACCATGTCATTTTACTGATAATTGCAGTTAAAAAAAAACTACAGGGAAATATATATATGTGCTATAGAATATTTTGCAAATTCTTTCAGTTTAGTTTTCTGATAATGTTTAGATTTTTAAAAATTATCTTTTCTGAACTGATATATTAATACAAGTTAGTTTTTTTCAAAGAAATCTTTTATGATGGAAATTTTATGAACTGTACCAAAGCAGAAATTGAAAATCTTAAGGCCTATTGAGCTTTGTGGTATTCTGAGAATATACACTGTAGACATGTCTTTCACAAAGCAACTGGGCTGAGACTTAAGTCACAGAAGATTTTAAAATATTAAAAGCACAAATTCAAGGAGACCTGGCAAACTAATGTTTCAGTGTCTACCAAGAAAGTTAATTCTTAAGTTCCACATAATTTTTTTTTAAAGATTTTATTTATTTATTTGACAGAGAGAGATCACAAGTAGACAGAGAGGCAGGCAGAGAGAGAGAGAGAGAGAGGGAAGCAGGCTCCCTGCTGAGCAGAGAGCCCGACGTGGGACTCGATCCCAGGACCCTGAGATCATGACCTGAGCCGAAGGCAGCGGCTCAACCCACTGAGCCACCCAGGCGCCCCAGTTCCACATAAATTTTATTGACAATTTTATACGATATAAAAGTATAAAATTTCCTCTTCAAATTTTGTTTCATAAAAAATTTTTATAGGGGCACTTGGGTGCTCAGTCAGTTAAGTGACTGCCTTTAGCTCAGGCCATGATCCCAGGGTCTTGGGATCCAGCCTCCTGTTGGACTCCCTGCTCTGTGAGAGGCCTGCTTCTCCCTGTCCCTCTGTTCTCCCCCGATTGTGCTCTCTCTCATGAATAAATAAAATCTTTTAAAAAATGTTTATAACAAAAACATAAATTAGTGAGAATGCAAATATGCAAAAGTCCTAAAATTAAATTTAGTCAATAAAAAAACAGTCAAATCTCTCCTGAGATACTGTAGCTCTCTGTAAGAATTATTACATTTTAATAGAGTGAATGTTTATATGAAATGACAAAAAGTGCTTAATGTCAGTACAGATTCATAAGTCAAAGTTTTCCATAAAATTACTAAAGCAACCAATGTTAGAAAATATATTTTCTTGAAATTGTGTCACTATACTTTTAAATAGTAAGTATTAATAACCTATCATTTTCTTATTGAAATTCTTACAACAAAGGTTAGTTTAAAATGCACATGATGGGGATGCCTGGGTGGCTCAGTGGTTTAAGCCTTTGCCTTCTGCCCAGGTCATGATCTCAAGGTTCTGGGATCAAGTCATGCATTGGGCACTTTGTTCAACAGGGAGCCTGCTTCCCCTCTCTCTCTGCCTGCCTCTCAGCCTACTTGTGATCTCTCTCCCTCTGCCAAATAAATAAATAAAATCCTTAAAATATAAATAAATAAAATAAAATGCACATGATGTTGCACAATAAATATGTCTCATATATAATAAGGGGACTTTTTCAAAGAAGCCTGAGAAATCAGTAACTAGATTTTAAAATAATGAGTTGATTGATTAATGAGGATGGTATTTTATTAGACAATTTTTACCTTTTTTATTATGTCCATCTTTAAAAATCCTATTTATTCAGAAGGTACTAAAAATTACATGGTGGTTGTTTCCTAAAGCAATCCTTGAACAGTTTTAACTTTTCTTTTTTAAAATACTTGTAAGAGTGATTCTAAAATTAGAAAGTCCAGGAATGGTAGCTGAGTTCCAGTTTCACTTGTGGTTTCAATGTTCACTTATCATTCAAGCTTGGGCAAGTCTCTGTGCTTTAATGGGATTTTGAGGTACTTTAATGGTAGAAGATACTTTTGGCAATGTGATTCTATATTGTAGGCTAAAAGTGATATCCAGAACTTTTTCTTATTATAACTTACCTAGTATTCTGAACCAGTGGTGTACATGTATTAAAGTTTCTTTTCAGTTTTTCTTCTATTACAGTTTGATTTTTATAGAAGTATGGCAGATTCTCATATAACCAGCCTTAATCTAAGGTGACTCAATGTCAGAAGTAAACAGAGCCCTCAAACACGCACACAAATTTAAAGTGTGAAATATTCAGATATACTAAAATAAGCTTTTTTCTATTCTTGGAGAATAGATAACAGACTCAGCTGCCCTATATTTTTAAGCAGCTAAACAGGATTGAGTTGTTACATGGTCATCTGCCAGTGTAAATTAGAAAGATTTAAAAACACAGATGTGATGTATTAGAGGATTTGTGTGAAAAGAAAAATCTATGCCACCTATTTTTTAAGTCTTTATTTACTGATCAAATAGCCTACATTAAAAAAAAGAGTATAATAGTGTTATGCAAACTACAGATGACATTCATAAAGTTTTAATTATTTGTTTATTTATAGGAAACATGCAAGTGTGATATTTACACTGTAAGAGAATACCTAGAAAACTCTTTTTTAATTTAAAAAGCTATGAGCTAAAAATTGCATGAAAAGTAATATATGATCATGCTCAATATATTCACGTTACTGAAAGTCACATTTTTGTTTTGTGTGTTAGAACATATTTGTGGAAAAGAGGCTACTATCCGATTGGCTTCTTTTAAGATAAAGTCCATGTGACTTTCTATGTCCCTAAAATTTTATAAATTATTTTCTTTCTAAAGATTTATTCCATATCCAAGAAAACAAAGCAAAATAAAATAATATGCTGCAAATATATAAAATATTTCATGACAAAGTATATTTTAAAATACAACTGTGTTCAACCATCTACAAAAAAACTGATAAGCATACATTTATAAATGCATTTATACAGAAGGACCCCCCAATAATTCTTATTTGTATGAAAATTAAAATTTCAAGTTCCTACCAGAGTCTTTGGTCATTTGACAGATATTTACTGCCCCATATACACAGTGTAAAAGGCAGTATTTCAAGGACTGGTAGTAAATAAATAATAAAATAAACTTTCTAAATATTTAATAAAATAAATAATAGAACAAATAATAAAAGTGTAATTGGACAAATAATAAAGTAGTAAAATAAATAATAAAATAGCTCAAGTATATAATGTCATTTTCAAATAGTGCAGTAATTTTTTTTCGTCAGCTTCAGTCTTCTGTATAGTTAAGTATATAGAAACAGTTTGATCTCATTAAAATGAAACATAGGGGGGCGCCTGGGTGGCTCAGTGGGTTAAGCCGCTGCCTTCGGCTCAGGTCATGATCTCAGGGTCCTGGGATCGAGTCCCACGTCGGGCTCTCTGCTCAGCAGGGAGCCTGCTTCCCTCTCTCTCTCTCTCTCTGCCTGCCTCTCTGTCTACTTGTGATCTCTCTCTGTCAAATAAATAAATAAAATCTTTAAAAAAAATAAATAAAATAAAATGAAACATAGGAATGTAAATCTATTCAGCTTCAGAAGAAACGTTTATACTTGCATATGAATACAAAATGTAAGAATTCCACAACATATGTGTCACAAATGTACTGTTTAAGAATATCAAATGAGTTGGGGTGCCGCGATGGCTCAGTCAGTTAAGCTTCCGACTCTTGCTTTTAGCTCAGGTATGATCTCATGGATGATGAGACTGAGCTCTGTGCTGGGCTCATGCTCACTGGAGGTTTCCTTGAAGGTTCTCTCCCTCTGCCTCTCCCCCAGCTCATGGGCATATGTACTTTCTCTCTCTCAAATAAATAAATGACTCTTACAAAAAAAAGGAAAAAAAAAAGGCTATCAAACAAGTAACTTTCTGAAGTTGTCTCTTAACAATCCTTAATAATATCAGTAGATAATTTCCCATGCCGAAGAAGCTAAGAGCATCATCTAAAAGAATTCCTTATTTATTTATTTATTTATTTACTTAATAGATTTATTTATTTTGGAAACAAATGTTTTTCTGACAAATGATTCAAGATTGTAATCCTAAACCTTTTATTGGGGGGTTGGGTGTGGTGAGACTGAATATTCTATAGTTTTCACTTCAATCTTGGTATAGTCAGAAAAAAATTATTTTTGTTAACAATATGTTGAGTCATTCAAAAACAGAGATTTTTTTTTCTTCAATTCTTTGTCTCTCCTCCACTTCTAACTCTTGCTCATTTAATTTGAGACAAGCAGCTGCTAGATTTAGGCTTCAGAAAACAGGTTCATCCTCCGTTTTCAAGAGAAAGTGGGAAAATGCAGCTTATGCCAGATGTTGCCTGTTCTTAATGAACAAGAAACTACAGGCAAAGATCCACGCACCTTGCCAAAAGCTTGGTTCCAAGAGACACAAAGTCCACTCAAAATAGAAAGTATACATTGGCTATGTGAAAAAAACAATTTCCCTGACATCCATGGGGAGGACAAGTAGACAAGGAGGTATCTGAGGCTCCTCCACTCCTGAGAAAAGCTTGGAAAACATAGGACCAGAGAATTTTCCTCTTTGTGCTTCAAGAGTAAACCAGAAATATCATCAAGAATAAATCCCAGTCTAGCAAAGTAATGAACAACATATCTAAGGTGCCCCAACAGTCAAAGATGCGAATATCAGATGAAATTCTAAAGGTATAGGGCACCTGGGTGGCTCAGTGGGTTAAGTTCTGCTTTCAGCTCAGGTCATGATCCCAAGGTCCTGGTATCGAGCTCCGCATCCCGCTTCCTGCCCAGCAGGAAGCCTGCTTCTCCCTCTCCCACTCTCCCTCCTTGTGTTCCCTCTCTCGCTGTGTCTCTCTCTGTCAAATACATAAATAAAATCTTAAAAAAAAATTTTAAAGGTATGAAAGACTCTTATGAACCCTATATGTGAATAGGTATATATGTACATGTGTCTTTGTGTATGTTTTAATATATATATATATATATATATATATGTATATATGTGTATATATATAAGTATATATACACACGTACATACATATGTGTGTAAAACACATGGAATTTCATATACAAGAAGAAAAGAATGTTAAAAATTAACATATTTTTAAAACATTTATTAGATTAATTGAAGAAAATTATTGCTATGTCTTGAAAAATACCCTATGCAAGAGATGTTTCAAAGTACAAAAGCAAAAAATGAAGGTAAATACCTCATTAAGAAAACCTAAAGAGATCTGTGGATTGATTCAGGGAATTTGACATGAAAACGAGAGGAGGAATCTCAAAAGGCAAAAACAGAACAGATGGAGACAGGACCACTATATCGCACAACAGCAGGTGACACAATCTGTGAGGCTGTGTTTGATGATTCTGAGTGGAGAGGAGGCAACATAATAGACATAGCATAACTTTTTTAAGCTAAAGCATGGTTTTTAAGGGTTAATCTACTGCTTATTAAATTATTTTGAGGATTGACTATAAAACACATACATAGATACAGTTTGGTCAGATGACTGAAAAGTTAAGGGAAAACAAAGTAAATGCTATTTCAGACAAAAAGAAAGTGTAATTTACAAAGAAAAAAAAGGTCAGACTGCTATCGGACTGCTTATCTGCTAAATTGGTGGTAGAAGTACATGGATATTAAAAGAGAAGACCAGGAACCACAGGATGCTATATACTCAGGTGCAGTGAAAGGAAGAGATCTGTGAAGAGACAAAAAATTCACATAGTATTTCATGATATACCCGAGAAAGGCACTTAAAAAAGGCAGCATATTAGAGGCCATGAGATGAATGAAAGAGAAGACAGCAATGAGTGGTGTGCAGCCTTGCTAGATGTCTGTCCATCTATCTATCCATACTTCTGTAAAGTAAAAATAATAGAAGAGAAATTTGTAATATATTATAAATAAGGATCACAAATTATAAGACACTTTTTATAATACTCATAAAACAAAATACTCTTTTTCTCCAGTACCTCTTCTTTAGATATCCTAGAATATTTATACTTTTTTTTTTTAAACACACAATCCGGGGCGCCTGGGTGGCTCAGTGGGTTAAACCGCTGCCTTCGGCTCAGGTCATGATCTCAGGGTCCTGGGATCGAGTCCCGCATCGGGTTCTCTGCTCGGCAGAGATCCTGCTTCCCTCACTCTCTCTCTGCCTGACTCTCCATCTACTTGTGATCTCTCTCTGTCAAATAAATAAATAAATAAATAATCTTTAAAAAATAAAAAATAAACACACAATCCTGGAGATCCTTCATGATCCTGATTCTAAAATTCCTTTCACTCAGACATCAACATGTTTGTACTTTCAGCCTCTTTAAAACGCTTCACCTAATTTTTCTACTTCCTGGAAGAGTTTACCCTATCATCAAGAATACTCCTAATCCCAGTTATCCTCAACACAAGTGTTAAATTATCTGTTGGAGATGTAGAGTCTACAGATATTTGGCAAATATTATGGCCTCCATGAATCCATAGACAACCTGTTTCTATCTGGACAACCAGATTGCACTTTTTGTGTGTGTCTGGTGGGGTAGGAAGTTTGTTTCAAATTGAAAGTAACTTTACAAGCATTGAATGTATTGAAATAGAAATTTTTCATAGGCAGTCAAATTTGTTTGAAATCACTTGATAAAACTTATATGGTAGATATTTTTCCTCTTATTTTTTGTATGATAATTGTTTTAATTTCCCATCCTTTATCTTAGACTGATGCTTAAAATACTTTTAAGTAGAAAACATGATCAAAATTTGTCGGTGTATTACATTATCAATGAATCAAAGCTTGTGGTAAGGTTTCAAAATATGAATTAGAGGCAAAAGTTACACTAAACTGCTTTCAGTGGGAAAGTTCCAAAATCATGTAAGTTTCTACTAGAACTTGCACTTTAGTCCCTAAAGGGATAATTATTTAGGTGGACAGACACCAAACAGTGGGAATTTTGGAAGATGAAAATGAATTATTCCAGTAATTGTTTCATATGCAGAAAAAATATGATTCCTAAGTAACTTAAGCAAAACAAAAATCACATAACCTTATCCCATGAAAAATAAGCTAGAGCTCATATAGTATCAAATAAAGAAGTTCACAAGTTTGTAATAAACCAAAATCTCCGTTTTATTCTATATTTAATTTTTTTTAAATTAAAAATTTTAAAAATATAAATAATTTACATTTCATAACATTACAACTTTGCTCACAAAAATTTCAAATATAAACTCTCATTTTCTTTTTTTAAATTTTTTATTTATTTATTTTTTTAAATAAACATATTATGTATTTTTATCCCCAGGTATACAGGTCTGTGAATCTCCAGGTTTACACACTTTACAGCACTCACCATAGCACATACCCTCCCCAATGTCCATAACCCCACCCCCCTCTCCCAAGCCCCCTCCACCAGCAACCCTCAGTTTGTTTTGTGAGATTAAGAGTCACTTATGGTTTGTCTCCCTCCCAATCCCACCTTTAAAGTCTCATTTTCAAGTGCAGCCTAGCAACTCTGATTAGATTCTTCTAATGTGTCTAATACAGAAGACCTATGTAGAGGGACAGGTGGAAGAAGTCGTAAACAGTGTCTATAGGTTGGAGATAGAGGCTTGAAGTAACACTGAAATAGTTTTCACAATTTTGTGCATGTTTGTTGTCACTTATATTTTCAAAGATGGCAATATTTTTGGAATGTTTTAAATTATAATTGAGTACAAAAACAATTTAAACTATAAATCTGGGTTTTTAAATAACTGTTTTGGCAGAGCTACCTTATACTGTAAAATCAAACTTAGTCATTTCATTAAGTCAGAACAATTTTAATATTTGTGAAAATAACATTTGATTGATTTGTGCTAGAAAGTTTTTAAAAAAATATTCATAGGTCCGCTTAAAAATATTAGCTTCATTAACCTTCAATATTAAAAAAAAAAGCATGGGGTCAAGTTTTTTTTTAAATGCTAAAAACACAACAATATTATACTGAGAAACATTCAAATTATTAAATAATACTCATCACAGATTTTTCAGCCAGAATTAAGATGCGATGTTAATATCAACACAAGAAGAGAGAGCTATGCGATAGGATGGCTCCTGACAAGAAGAAAGAGTTAAGTGTAAACATCTTAACAATAAAGAAAACTAGTGTGAAATAACTTGACTGGTGTCAGGTTTTAGACTTAGGTTTGTGGTGCACATGAGACACACAGGTACATTTTATATGATCTGAAGAGTGTCCAACCATGCTGTTAAGTATTGATTATAAAACAGGAAATTTCACATCAAAATCAGTTTTTGTCACTCCTTTTGGAAAAGAGAAATTTGTCACAGTAGCTTTTTACCTAACAGGGCATCATCCCTAGAAACATAACATCAATTTGTTTTCCCCTCGCCTAACACTAATCTAAGCAATTTTCACCCCTGGCAGTACATTTTTGGAACTGCTTTTACACTTCAAGTAGATCATTTCACCTTCTAAACTTGCAATTATTTATTATATTTATTTTTTTATTGTCTGGTTTTCCCTGTGGAATGTAAGAAGTAAGGGGTAAGGACCTTTATTTTGTTTATTTCTATGTTCTAGGAACCTAGAAGTGGGCCTGGCACATAGGAAGTACTTAATAAATGTTTGATAAATGGAAAATTATTTAGTGAATGAATGGATAAATAATCAAACAAACCCAGTCTGCTTCACTCATTTATTTTCAGTGCCTTGACATTTAAGTTCCCTGTTTTAAGTTTATTGGCATATAATAAACAGAACTGTGGCATGTAATGGAAGAGAAAGTGTCAGGTAATAAACAATTAAAATATATAATAATGAGACAAAGCATAATTTATATGGTCATCAAAGGTACAGAAGTATTTAATCACTAAAGTGCTCAACTCCATGAACAAAGAAAACACATAACTATCTTCTTTCTGTGTTTTTAAGATTACAGCATTAAAAGGTATAATTTGTCAACTGGTAATAAAAATTTACTCATGAATAGTGAGAATGACAACTTAAATGCAGAGTAACCAATTTTTATACAATAAAATTCGAAATTAAGCATTTTACTTATATATGTACATATATATATATTCAGAATTATTTGAAAAAATATTTTTGCCTTTGAGGTTTAAAAAATGAAAATCTCTAGACACCTGGGTGGCTCAGTCGGTTATTCATCTGCCTTTGGCTCAGGTCATGACTTCAGGGTCTTGAGATCAAGTCCCACATTGGGCTCCTTGCTCAGTGGAGAGCCTGCTTCTCCCTCTGCCTGCTGCTTCCCTTATTTGTGTTCTCTCTCTCTCTCTCTCTCTCTCTGACAAACAAATTAGTAGAATCTTTTTAAAAAATGAAAATTTCACACTGGATTCATTTCCTAGTTTTTAAAAAATGAGCAATGAGCAAAGGCACACATATATGCTATGGACCAAATGTTTATGTTATTTTTCAACATAAAATTTATATGTTGAAATTAGGGGCATAAACCTAGTATATGTGGTTATTATGAAGGGAAAATGGTGCAGTTCACAAAAACTCAACAGAAAAAGCTGGTGAATTTGTGTTCAAATATTTGATTTACCCAGCATATGTGGTAATAGATCCTTTTTTTAAAAAAACTCTTTAATCAGTATTTAACCTCTAATCATGAGGCAGTTCACTGTAACAGGAGTTGAGCCCATTGTTCTCCTTGAAAAGCCTCAGTAGTTTTTTGATTTGCCGATTAATATTAAGAATCACGTAGAAAATCAGAAAAGCTAGAAAGTACGAAAGAGTAAGAATTGCACTTTCAGAAGAATATTCCAAATAAATTGTTTCAAAACTGTTTATACACCTTTGAGAAAGTAAAAACTTGTTTTGTCAAATATTTCAAAACTTAACAAACCCTAAATAATATGATTATTTGAAAAATAAGAACTTAACCTTCAAAATAAAAACTTGAAAAGTAAAACTTTATGTTCATTAATTTTCCCCATCAGTTTTTTTTTACTTCATAGTATTTAATTTTAATGAGCTATGCAATGGTTCACTTCATATATAGATTCATCATTAGCCTCTGCTAATGACATTTTCATCAAAAGATTAGGTTTTAGGAAATCAAATTATGACTTAATTAATGCACATTAACAACAACAACAAACTCAAAGCAAATGTGATTAGATATGATTTTTTGAGCTATTATTTACAAAGCAGTACTGGAGATACTTTATGTTAAGAAGACCTTTTTTTTTCCCTAGAATATTTTACCTTATAAAAACATATAAATACAACTTAAAAACTAATTTTTTTCTTAGGCGTTTAGATTAGTATACTTATTGCAAGACTGTGTAAAAGGAGTTGAAATACTCAGTCAGATTTGTTAAAATGAATATCTGACCTTGTCAATGCCACATTCAACCCATCTTTGTATAACAGACAATTTTCCTCATGATTCATAGAATACTTTTCCTGCTCACCATTGGATTTACCAGGTTCCAAGAGAGTTCTCTTTCCAGTATCTTTCTTTTTTTTAATTTTAATTTTAATTTTTATGTTATATTAGTCACTATAAAGTACATCATTAATTTTTGATGTAGATTCATTGTTTGCATGTAACACCCAGTGTGTCTTTTGATATTCCTACACATGTACCCTTCGCTATAACCATGACATACAGTTTCACATAGTAAGTGTGATCCTTAGGATGTATCACAGTATTTAGTGATTTATGCTTTTGTCCATAATCTCTTGCCCTGTATTACTGCCTCCCACCTTCTTAAATTCTTTTTTTTTTTTTTAAGATTTTTTTTTTTTTTTTTTTTTTATTTGACAGATAGATCACAAGCAGGCAGAGAGGCAGGCAGAGAGAGAGGAGGAAGCAGGCTCCCTGCTGAGCAGAGAGCCCGATGCGGGGCTCAATCCCAGGACTCTGAGATCATGACCTGAGCCGAAGGCAGTGGCTTAACCCACTGAGCCACCCAGGCGCCCCTGCCTCCCACCTTCTTAATGAGGATAAGTCATACTTGTTTTTCAGAGATGTTCAAACATCTTTTTCCTCAAAGTACACTGTAAATATTCATTCAGATTTTTCTGATGTCTATTTTCCATGAGACACTTTTTGTTTAGAAATTTTTATAATCTTTTATGGTTGTTGAGTTACTTTTCTCAACTTACTACTTTCTCCTGCCTGATTCTGACATGGGCACATCTGCCTAAGGACAAACTATAATGGGTTATATATTCCATTTCCACAAAATAAAGAGGTTTTATTGGTTTTCCACTTTATAAACCTAAATTTTATCTATTGACACTATCAAAATATTTTCCTAGGAAAAATTTGCAAATTTTATATAGACAAGTAGGTCTATGCTCTATTTTTTAAATTTTTTTTGTATCCAGTCTGCCAAGCAGGTATTACCATATTGATATTTTACATCCTCCACTCAAAAATATTTTTAAGTCATTTTGCTTTACTTTGGTAATGTAAGTGCATACCAATTTTATATTTGTACATGGTATGAAATAGGGCATACTTTTATCATCTTCCAGATAGATACTTTTATTTAATAAATCTCACTGTGCTTTAAAAGATTACACACATTGTATAGTAATTTTATTTATGTTTTCTTTAATTGAGAATTTTATAATTTTTTTAATTTCACCGACATTTTTGTCCATTGCTTTGCAAATAACATGAGAATAAAAGACATCATCATATACTTAGAAGAATTCTCTGTATTCTAGAGTCATTATAACTAATAGCCACCAGAACCAGCTTCAGTCTATCAGTAACAACTTGCCTCAGTGAACATACTTTTTCATTTCAGCAATCCCTGTCAGCCTCTCAGCTGTTCCCTCTGTCCCCACTTCACTTATAAAAATCAGCAAGTCACAAACTCCAGTAAGTACACTTCTGGGTGAAAATCCTTCAATACTATCATTCAATTAGTCTTATTTCTACAGATGATACTAATATATTTATATCTCAGATAGTCTTCCCAAAAATTTTATATAACAAGGCTGTCAGTGGAAATGTATGCAGTGGTGAAAAATATTTTTATCTGAGTGTTCAACATGAGAGCTACTAGCCCCATGTGACTGTTGAGTATTTAAAACATGTCTGGTGTACTGGGGAATTGAATTTTAAATTGTATTTAATTTAAATTTTATAATTTAATGTGATAATTAAAATTATCATAGCCGTATTGGTTAGTGACTGTCACATTGGGCATCATAGTTTAAAAGATCAACAATCTGTGCGACTTGAAGAGATTATGCCTGAGCAGCATAACTCTTCCTTAGTATAGCAAGCAATACATTCAACTTTCTCTTTTTAAGTTAGATCATTCATTGAGAGTTCTGGAAATTACACTGAAGACGTTTTTATAACACTCACTTAGAAGAATTTCAGGAGATTATCAGACCAACAAGTGTCCTCAATAAGACCCTTGTGTCCAAAATTTTTTTATCCTTCAGATTGGCTGTGAAATGAATCAGTCTAAAGCACAAGCTGAGTTTGATTATTTTGATTGTTTCTAATTGCTGAATTTACTTTGTTATCCTTTTTTAAAAATTAAAGTATAGATGGCATTAGTTTCAGGTGTGCAACATAGTGATTCAATAATTATATACATTATGAAATGCTTGCCACTATAAGTGTAATTACCATTTGTAACCATGCAAAGTTATTACAATATTATTGACTATATTCCCATGCTGTACTTTTCATCTCCATAATTTATTTGTTTTATTACTGGAAGTTTGTACCTCTTAATCCCCTTCAAGTATTCCACTTTGTTTGTTTTCCCATTAAGGACATAAGAAGAAGGCTTTTTATTTTTTATTTATTTATTTATTTATTTTGGCTCTAAGGACATTAGATGGAGAGCTTTATATAAGATAATCAGACCTAGTATTTTTATTTGGATAATTAGTTTTGATAAAGTCATTAATTTTTTTAACCATTAAACTGCTTATTTTCTTGCTACTTACTTTGGTTTTGTTTTTGTCTACCTAAACAAAGTTGTGTTTCTGTTTTGTTCTGGATTGTCTAGAAAATTCTTAATACCAAATTTTGACATAACATTGTTTGTTGGTGAGTTTAATATGAGAAATAATAGTAATTTAAAATACCAGGGTTGAGGGACACCTGGGTGGCTCAGTTGGTTAAGCCTCCAACTCTTGGTTTCAGTTCAGTTTGTGATCTCATGGGTCTTGGGATTGAGCCCTCATCAGGTTCCATGCTCAGTGGGGAATCTGCTCAAAGATTCCTTCCCTCTGCTCCTCCCCCAATTCATGCACATGCTCTCTCTCTAAAATGAACAAATCCTAAGGAAGCCACCTATCACCACCACCACCACCACCAACAACAACAACAACTAAGACAGTGATAGAGAAAATCTTCCAAGATTGCAGGGAACTAGTATTAGAGTTTATGTTTCCTACTTTGGACATTCCAACTTTTCTTTATTTTTTTTTTTAAAGATTTTACTTATCTATAGAGCAGAGAGAGAGCACACAAGAGAATGGGGGGAGGGGCAGAAGGAGAGACTCTCAAGCAGACTCCCTCTGAGCATGGAGCTTGACATGGGGCTTAATCCTGTAACCTGTGAGATCGTGACGTGCACCGAGTTTAAGAGTCGGTCACTTAACCAACTGTGCAACCCAGGTACCCCTGGGAATTCCAACTTTTCAATCCAATAATATGAGTATATATTCAACTGGCATGTGTGTGTGTGTGTGTGTGTGTGTGTGTGTGTGTGTGTGTGTGTGAGTGATTTGACTCAGGCATAGCCTTGCCCTTAATTCAGAAAACTTTCTATCTTACTGCATATAGCCCTTAGAAGATACAAGGGATCCTACTAGATTTGGAGCGTTATTCTCATAATCTCGCAATCTAAATGGAGATTTTTTTGTAGAGAAGCTACAGAAGCAAAGGGTCCATAACAGTTGATTACTTGCCTAAGATTCTCAGAACAAGCAGATGACTACACAAAGTAGAAATCTTCCCAAAATCATTAAAATAAGGTTATCTTAAATGTTTAACACTCCTTAATATACATTTGTAGTTCTTGTTTGTTTTCTGTCTTTTCATGCCTGTTGCCTGGAGTCATGAACATTGTAACACTGCCATGGTCCCAAGAGGTGATTAAAAAAACTATTCAAAAATGAAATAAGATAAAATCATGGTGATTAATATGCAAAACTGAGAATCAGATCTCCACAGATGAAACTTTATTTTTCGGTGAAAATTAACTGCATTAGTAAAGATCAGGGTTTAGTGAGAGTTCAAACACATTGAAAAAACTCACTGGTCTGTAGCCATAGAAACAAGGAGTCACCAAGACCAGAACTGTTCAATTTTGCAACCAATTAATGTCAGCCTCTCTCTTCTGAAAACCAGCCAATCAAGGACAGACCCACTCCAAAAAGCACACTTCTGAGTGACACCTAATCAATGACAATCTCATTGGAGTATCCACTTTTCTACATATGGTATTAATCCACTCACACCTCTCAAAGTCTATGAATCCCTAAATTCAATGATTCCCAAATACCTATATAAAATATAGGAGTAGACTTACTTTCTCAGACACACTGTGCCTGGCCACTGTATCTCTCCCTTACTATGATCAGTAATGGATTCAGTTTTCTTTTGTTTTCCACTTTATTGTAGGTTTTTGACTGATATTTTAATCATTCTTTGATGATCTTCATTTGATGGTCCCAGTGCCAATTTTTCTCTCCTCCCCACACCCAGAATGGTGAAGGAAATCTTCTCCCTAGATATTCTGTTTTTGTTTCTGGGATTTTCTCTCTCTTTTTTATTAATATTTTATTTATTTGACAGAGAGACAGCGAGAGAGGGAACAGAAGCAGGAGGGAGTGGGAGAGGGAGAAGCAAGCTTCCTGCTGAGCAGAGAACTTGATGTGGGGCTCAATCCCAGGACCCTGGGATCATGACCTGAGCCAAAGACAGATGCTTAGCAATTGAGCCACCCAGGCACCCCTGTTTTTTGAATTTTCTATTGTTTGACAACATACATCAAAAAAACACCAGTTGCAATTCCAGTTGAAAATTAAAAATGTCGGGGCACCTGGGTGGCTCAGTGGGTTAAGCCGCTGCCTTCGGCTCAGGTCATGATCTCAGGGTCCTGGGATCGAGCCCCACATCGGGCTCTCTGCTCGGCAGGGAGCCTGCTTCCTCCTCTCTCTCTGCCTGCCTCTCTGCCTGCTTGTGATCTCTGTCTGTCAAATAAATAAATAAATAAAATCTTTAAAAAAAAAAAAGAAAATTAAAAATGTCTTATTTTATTTATTTATTTATTTACTTATTTTCATTATGTTCAGTTAGCCAACATTTAGTACATCATTGGTTTTTGATGTAGTGTTCAACAATTTATTAGTTGTGCATAACACCCAGTGCTCATCACATGTGCCCTCCTCAATACTTACCACCAAGTTACACCATCCCCTCTCTTCTGTAACCCTCAGTTTGTTTCCTGGTCCCTCTCTGATTTCTTCCCATTCAGTTTTCCCTCCCTTCCCCTGTTCTCCCCCATCCTTATGTTCCACATATGATCAAAACCATATTACAATTGTCTTTCTTTGCTTGACTTATTTCACTTAGCATAATCCCCTCCAGTTCTATCCATCTCAATGCAAATGGTAGCTATCCAACCTTTCTGATGGCTGAGTAATATTCCATTTATATACAAACCACATCTTCTTTAACCATTCATCTGTTGAAGGACATCTGTGGCTATTGTGGACATTGCTGCTATGAATATTGGGGTGCATGTGTCCCTTCTTTTCACTACATCTGTATCTTTGGAGTAAATACCTAATAATGCAATTGCTAGGTCATACGGTAGCTTTATTTTCAACTTTTTGAGAAATACTCATACTGTTTTCCAGAGGGGCTGCACCAGCTTGCATTCCCACTGACAGTGTAAGAGAGTTCCCCTTTCTCCACATCCTTGCCAACATTTGTTGTTTCCTGTCTTGTTAAATTTTGCCATTCTGACTAGTGAAAAGTGGTATCTCACTGTGGTTTTGATTTGTATTTCCCTGATGGCTAGTGATGTTGAACATTTTTTCATGTGTCTGATAGTCATTTGTATGTCTTCTTCTGTATTTTGTGCTGTACTTACCACAGTATAGCTACCATCTGTCATCATGCAGTTCTATTACAATACCATTGACTGTATTCCTTGTGCTGTATCTTTTATTCCTGTGATTTATTCTTTCTATAACTGGAAGCCTGTGTCTCCCACTCCCCTTTACCCATTTTGCCCACCTCCCCAGCCTCTTCTCTGACAACCATCAGTTCTCTGCATTTATAGATCTGATTCTGTTTTTTCTGTTTATTCATTTGTTCTGTTTTGTTTTTAGATTTTACATATAAGTGAAGTCATATGGTATTTGTTTTCTTATGTCACTAAATATAATATCCTCTATCTACATCCATCCATGTTGTCACAAATGGTAAGAACTTGTCCATTTTTATGGCTAAGTAATATTCCACTGTGTTTGTGGGGGCACATCTTTATCCATTCATCTATCACTAGACACTTTTATGTCTTAGTTATTGTAAATATTGCCACAGTAAACATAAGAGTGTATATATTTTTTCAAATTGGTGTTTTTCTTTTCTCTGGATAAATACTAAGTAGTGGAATCATTGGATTATATGATACTTCCATTTTTAATTTTTGAGGGAAACCTTCATACTCTCTTTTGACTCTATCCATTCCTACAGGTGTAAGGTAATATTTGTGGTTTTGATTTGCATTTCCCTGATTATTAGTGATGTTGGGAACTTTATATGTGTCTGTTGGCCATCTTTGGTTTCTTTATAAATCTCTGGGTACATTCTTCATCCATTTTTTTAATCAAATTATTATTATTATTATTATTTGTTGTTGTTGAGTTGAGTAAGTCTTTATATATTTTGGATATCAGTTTCTTATCAGATATATCATTTGCAAATATGTTCTTCCATTTAGTAGATTTTCTTTTCATTTTGTTGATAAGTTCCTTCAATATACAGTAACCTTTTATTTATTTTTTTTAAGATTTTATTTATTTATTTGACAGACAGAGATCACAAGTAGGCAGAGAAGCAGGCAGAGAGAGAGGGAAGGGAAGCAGGCTCCCTGCTGAGCAGAGAGCCTAATGCGGGGCTCGATCCCAGGACCCCGGGATCATGACCTGAGCCGAAGGCAGAGTCTTTAACCCACTGAGCCACCCAAGTGCCCCTACAGTAACATTTTAGTTTGACATACTCCCAATAGTTTATTTTGGTTTTGTTTTCCTTGTCTTAGGAGATATAGCTAGAAAAAATGTTGCTATGGTTGATATCAAAGTAGTTACTTCATGTGTTTTCCTCTAAGATTTTAATGATTTCAAGTTGCATTTAGATCTTTAATCCATTTTGAGTTTATTTTTGTTCCTGGTGTTAAAAAGTGGTCCAGTTTCATTCTTTTGCATGTAGCTGTCCGTTGTCCCAGCACCATTTATTGAAGAGACTGCCTTTCCTCATTATATAATCTTCCCTCCTTTACCATAGATTAATTTCCATCTAAATGTAGATTTACTTTGTTCTATTGATCTGTGTCTATGTTTGTGCCAGTAACATACTGTTTTGACTACTACAGCTTTGTAGTATAGGTTGAAATCTGGAATTGTAATTCCTCCAGCTTTTTCATTTGAAGATTGCTTGGGTTTTCAGAGTCTGTTGTGGTTCTATACAAATTTAGTAGTATTTGTTTTAGTTCTATGAAAATGCTGTTGGTATTTTTGATAGGGATGCTTTGATTCTGTAGATTACTTTGGGTAGTATGGACAGTTTAACAGTATTAATTCTTCCAATCCAATGCTATATCTTTCCATTTGTTTGTATCACCTTCAATTTCTTTTATCAATGTCTTATAGTTTTCAGAGTACACATTTTTAACCTACTTGATTAAGTTTATTCCTAGGTTTTTGATTTTGGTTTTCTTTGTGCAACTTTAAATGGGATAGTTCTCTTAATTTCTCTTTCTGCTACTTCACTATTAGTATGTAGAAATGCTATCAATTTCTGGTTGTTTATTTTGTACCCTACAACTTCACTGAATTAATTTGTTACTTCTAACAGTTTTTTTGATAGAGTTTTTAGGGTTTTCTTTGTATAAGATCATGTCATTTGCAAATAGTGACAGTTTAACTTCTTCTTTACCAATATAGATGCCTTTTTATTCTTTTTCTTGTCTGGTTGCTTTGGCTAGGATTTCTAGTACTTTGTTGAATAATAGTGGCAAGAGATATTCTTGTCTTGTTCCTGTTCTTAGAGGGAAAACTCTCAGTCTTTTAACATTGGGTATGATGTCAGCTGTGGATTGATATATATGGCTTTTGTGTTGAGTTATGTTCCCTCTAAACCAACTTTTTTGAGAGTTTTTATCAAGAATGGATTTTTAAGTTTTGTCAGATGATTTTTCTGATCTATTGAGATGATGATATAATTTTTATCTTTTGTTAATGTGCATAATATTGATCAATGTGTGACTATTGAAACACCCTTACATCCATAGAATAAATCTCATTTGAACATAATGAATGATCCCTTTAATGTACTGCTGAATGTGATTTTGTAATATTTTGTTGAGGATTTTTACATCTATTTTCATCAGGGATATTGGCCTGTAGTTTTGTTGTTGTTCTTCTTCTTCTTTTTAATCTTTACTCTTAAAAACATTAAAGTTTTCCTTTTACCCAGAACATGATAATATGCTAAAATATTCCCTATTCCCTATCTTAGGAATATATTTACATATTTGTATGTATTTAGGAATGTATATCTATATATATCCTAAAATGGGATTTTTCAGTGAGATTTGAAAATATTTCTATATTCTTTTCTGCTATAGATATCTGATTTGTTTAAAGCAAATATATTGGACTTTTCATTATCTGATAATTTTTATCATGAGATAAGCATTGTTTTTGATAAAACATTTAATTCACTTTGCACTTAATATAAACTGGATAAATTTTCTCTTTTTGTCTTATCTGTGTTTATGAGTCATTTTACTTTCTGGTTTATCTTTTAAATTTTATACAATATTTTGATAATTTTATCAAGTTGCTATTTATTCATATTTTTCCTTATTAAACTGAGAGTTCAACTTTATTTTTCACTGCTTTTAAGATTAATTTCCTTTTTGTTGTGTTTGTAATCAAACATGCATGTCTCTGTCAATGTGTGAAAGCCAGATGTATTACCACCAAATCATGCATTTTACCTGGTCTTTACTTTCATTCCAAATAAAATATTTGGAAATTTTTATTTCTTCTTAAATGTAATCCTTTCTTCTATAAATTTATTAAGAACAATAATTTATGACAATTTAAAATTTTTCCTTAAACGTATAATTCTGCATAAAGAATCATATTTGGTGTTTACATTATGTATCCATAAGTATACTATCATTACAATTCTCAGTTTTTCCCTTCTTTATCTTATTTAGGTTTTGTCTTCTGATTCATTTATTGTTGAGTTAGATTTTTTTTTGTATTTTCCTAAAATTCTTTGTACTTACATATTTTTCTCAATATATTTATCTTAGTCTGGCAAATAATTGATATTTTGCTGGAATATAGATATTTATCTCATTGTATAGTATTAAGTATCAATGTAATTTCATTTGTAAAAGCCTTAAACAGAGCCTAGAACAAAAATGTTATTTTTATTTTGTTATTTTGTTATTTTGTTTATTTTGTTATTTCTATTTTTTTTTTATTTTGAAAAGTAATGTTTATTACCTTATTATATTTTTGGGCTTCATTCCTTCATATATATAGCATGTCAATATAAAAACTTCTTTTATACCATTACTTAAATCTAGTTTGAGGGGAGGAGCTAAGATAGTGGCCAAGTAGGAGGACGTTAAGCTGGTCTTATCTATGGAACACAATGGGATAACTATCAAATCATCTTAAATACTTCAGAAATCAGCCTGGGCACTGACAAAACAAACTCCATAACTAGAAGAGAGAAGAAGCCTCATAAAGAGTACACTTGGCAAGCTAGAAGGCATGATTCAGTGTGCTGAATGGGAAGAAAATTCTGATTGCAATCAGTCCAAGATGATGGAAGAATAGAAGACCTTAGTTTCATCTGGTCCCAGGAATTCAGCTAGATAGCTATCAAATCATTCTGAACACCTATGAACTCAACCAGAGATCTAAGAAAAGAATAGCTGCAATGCTACAAATAGGAAAAATAAAAATAAAAAAGGTTTCTGCAAAAATGACAAGATGGAAAAAGTCACCTCAAAAAGAAGAGGCAGTACTGACTGCTAGGGACCTATCACTACAGACATAAATAAGATGTCAGAACTAGGATTTAGAATATGATTCTAATACTAGCTGGGCTTGAAAAAAGCATAGAAGAGACACTAGAGACTCACTTTCTGGAGAAACTAAAGAACTAAAATCTAACCATATCAAAATCAAAAAGGCTATTAATGACATGCAATAAAAAATAATTGCTAGGATAAATGAAGCAGAAGAGAGAATTAGTGATATAGAAGACAAATGGTGGGTAAAAAAGAATCTGAGAAAAGGAGAGATAAACAACTACTGTATCATGAGGGGAGAATTTGAGAATTAAATGATACCAAAAAACCAAACAATATTAGAATAATTGGAATCCCAGAAGATGAGAAAGAGGAAGTGGGGCAGAAGGTATATTGGAGCAAATTATAGAGAACTTCCCTACTCTGGGGAAGGAAACAGGCATTCAAGTCCAGGAGGCATAGAGAACTCCCTCAAAATCAATAAAAATAGTTCAATACCTCAACGTATAATAGTGAAACTTACAAATCTCAGACACAAAGAGAAAATCCTGAAAGCAGTTTGGGATTAAAGGTTTGTAAACTACAAGGCAGGAAGGTAGAAAACAAAAGACTGAAAGCAGACCCATCCACAGAGACCTGGCAGGCCAAAAAGATGGGCAATGATATATTCAGGGTGCTACATGAGAAAAATATGCAGCCAAGAATACTTACGCAGCAAGGATGTCATTCAAAATAGAAGGAGAGAGAAAAATCATCCAGGACAAACAGAAACTAAAAGAATTTGTGATCACTAAACCAGCCCTGCAAGACATATTAAAGGGGATCCTTTAAACGAAGAGAGAGCCCAGAAGTAACATAGACCAGAAAGGAAAGGAGACCATATACAGAACAGTGACTTTGTAGGTAAGACAGTGGCATTAAATTTATCTTTCATTAGTTACTCTGAATGTAAATGTGCTAAATGCCCCAATCAAAAGACACAGGGTATCAGACTGGATAAAAAAAAAATTAAGAACCATCAATATGCTATCTGCAAGAGACTCATTTTAGACACTTCTGGATTGAAATTGAGGGCAATGAAAGAATCGACAAAACAAAAAAACAAATGGCAAAATGGGAGAAGATATTTGCAAATGACATATCAGATAAAGTGCTAGTATCCAAATCTATAAAGAACTTATCAAACTCAACACCCAAAGAATGAATAATCCAGTCCAGAAATTGGCAGAAGTCATGAACAGACATTACTTCAAAGAAAATATACAATGGTCAACAGACAATGAAAAACTGCTCAACGTCACTTAGCATCAGGGAAATACAAATCAAAACCACAGTGAGATACCAATTCACACCAGTCAGAATGTGAGGATGTGCAGAAAGGGGAACACTCTTACACTGTTGGTGGGAATGCAAGCTGGTGTAGCCACTCTGGAAAACAGTATGGATATTTCTCAAAAAGTTGAAAATAGAGCTACCATATGACCAGCAATTGCACTACTAGGTATTTAAACCCAAGATACAAATGCAATGATCCAAAGAGGCACCTGCACCCCAATGTTTATAGCAACAATGTCCACAATAACCAAATTATGGAAAGAGCCTAGATGTCCATCAACAGATGAATAGATAAAGAAGATGTGGTATATATATATATATATATAAATATTATATATATATATATATATATATAAAATGGACTACTACTCAGCCAACAAAAAATGAAATCTTGCCATTTGCAATGCTATGGCTGGAACTAGAGGGTATTATGCTAAACAAAATAAGTCAATCAGAGAAAGACATTATATGATCTCACTCTTATGTGGAATTTAAGAAATAAAACATAGGATCATAGGGGAAGAGAGGGAAAAATAAACAAGATGAACTCAGAGAAGGACACAAACCCTGAGAGACTCTTAATCATAGGAAACAACTGAGGGTCCTGGAGGGGAAGGGAGTAGAAGGATGGGGGTAACTGGATAATAGACGTTAAAGAGGTTTATGTGATGCAATTCACAGTGGGGTAGTATATAAGAGTGATGAATCACTGACTTCTACCTCTGAAACTAATAGTACATTATATGTTAATTAACTGAATTTAAATTAAAATAAATCCAATTTAAGTGAGTATATTTATTTATATTTATGTGAGTTTATATTTTAAGTGAGTATATTAATATTATGAGTATAAATGCACATGAACAAGCACACACGTATTACATACATTTACATATATTATACATACATATGTATGTATAAAGTTAAGTGATGGGATTATAGAGTAACATTTTTTTTTTTTTTTATTGATTTGGAAGAGAGAGATCACAAGTAGACAGAGAGGCAGGCAGAGAGAGAGGGAAGCAGGCTCCCTGCTGAGCAGAGAGCCCGATACGGGACTCGATCCCAGGACCCTGAGATCATGACCTGAGCCGAAGGCAGCGGCTTAACCCACTGAGCCACCCAGGCACCCATAGAGTAACATTTTAATTTTTTGCCATTCTATATATTTAACCAATTAGTAATGAGCACTTATTGATTTATAACCAAGAAAGTTTTTATTTTCCCAGCATATTGCTGTGTACAATGTAGAAGAGTAAGAGAGTAAACCCATGTTTATTTCTAAATTATATACTTTGGGGTTATGGGTCTCAAGACGAATAATAAATGCCATTAAAGCAAGAAGAACAAAAGTGCATTAAACCTTTACTTTTAATAATAAGGTTATAAATAGCAACTTAACTTCAACATACTTGGACATGTTTGCTTACTTGAAACAAAGACAAAATTTTATTATTGTTTGAGTGCACATTATCCTATAAATATTTTTATAAGAGAGTCTAAATAAAACCATTTTTCCTGCTCTCAACAGTAAATAGAAATTATCATAAAAGTGTAATGCTGACAGTAATATATACTTTCTTAAAAGATTACATTTATATATGTATTATTGCTGATAGCAGGTACCTAGTATATTCAAGAAGCATTTCTAAAGTTTATTTTTAGAATTTCATATATAGAAATAATGAAATTATAATAGTAATATTTAAGAACCTAAGTTCTGGAGTTCTCATGTTGACTGTATTCAAATTCTAGTTCCATTACTTAAAACTTTTATTGTCTTGTACAGTTCACTTAACCAATCGGCACCTTAATGATTATTGTTCTACCTGATGAGGATACTGTGCTGAAGTAGTAGCAGAAATGTCATTCTTAGGGCACTTGGCTGGCTCATCAGTTGACTATGTGCCTCAGTCTCAAGGTTGTAAGTTTGAGCTCCATGCTGGGTGTAGAAATTACTAAAAAAAATAAAATCTTTAAAAAAAAAAAGTCCCCTTCTTATTTCAAGAGAAAAAATTTCCCACAGAAGAATTCTAAGTAATATACACAAATACTCCCTCATTCAATAGATAAGAACTTCATTCTTACCATTCCTTCCCTTGAGGGTAACTAGGCTTAATGAGTGGATTCCAGCAATGGTATTGTGAATGGGTAAGAGTAACTCTACCCTGAAGAAGCCTGATAAACAGTACCTTAACTAATTTATGAAGTTCAACATCATTAGTGATGGCATAGGCATATCATGCACCCCTGATATGATAGGATTCGAGGAAGTCTTCAACAGTATTCGTTCAAAAACTGACAACTAAAGAATAATCATGAGAAAAATGTTAGACAATCCTGATTGGAAGGTAGTCTACAGGATACCTGGCAAATATTCTCTAAGACTATCAGTGTCATGAAAAAAACAAGAAAAGACTGAGAACCTGTAACAGGCAGAATTAAAACTCAAGCAGTCTCCCTTCAAAGTCAATGTTCTTTTTCACACTGCTATGTTTTAAAGATAGTGGTCTTTTTTGCACTCTGTACTCCAAAACATTCTTGAGTATTGAAGGTAGTATGTATACAACTTGGTTGTACGTGGGACTAAGAAAGAAAAGATTACTTAAATGTTTAGAGAGGAAAATTTGACACCCCAAGATACTTTTTCTGATTTCTCACAGGCCATATGACTTCCCTATTTACACCCTAATAGAGAGTTAAAGATACAACATTTAGGATTTATGGACAGGAGGTAGGTCTGAGCCAATACTGCATTTCTAGCACCAGGAAAGAAATAAATACCCTGGCCAAATCTTACCAGTCTCCCCTATGTACAAGCCCACTCTCATGTTTGTCCTGTAAAAAGATAAAGTAGCAGGCTGCAGGTTTCCTGTCCTGGAACATAACCCACAGTACGTTGAGTTAAGCCATCACCAATTCATGATTCACTGTCGCATGAGCAGAGCTTTCCAAACCAAGTTACTCATCACATTGACGCTGTGCTTTTGCAAGTTTCCCCAGTAAATCCTGCTTTATGCCCTAGATATGTGGCACTGTTGTGTATACCTTCACGCACCACGGTACAAGTGCTATAACTATGTTTTTTTCAATTTTTAAACCTACAATTGATTTATTTCCAGAATTCTAAAAGCATTGAAGAATATACACACATAGTTCCTTTATCCTCATCTATGTTTTTCTTCCTCCCTCTCTCTTTAAGAGAAATAAATAAATCTTTGCAAAAAAATACAAATTTAAAAATCAACAGTAACATAGAGAAGTAATAAGGGGGCTTATCATTTGAGTAATCAAAATAAATTTAAAGTACATATATATAAAACCTTGATTAAGGAATTTATTGCATCATGATTTGCCACTGGTTGAAATAACAAAAAATATGTCATATAAGTGTTTTGTTTAATTTTTTAAAAATATTTTTGTTTAGTATTTTCTTTACAAATTTTTTGGCTAATAATTAGAATTTTATTTATGTTATATTTTAATTTCCTGATAATTTCACATGTTCATTTTCTTCAGAAAACTATACATTCATATGTCTTTATTATCTGGGTTAGTGTGCATGATACAGTTAGATTTCATGGAGCTACTGAAGTCCGCATGGGTATAGTAGAAATTGGGTTGAAACTTTGTTTATGTGGTGGAAGGGATTCTGTGATAGAAAGTGAGAAAGAAAATGGTTTTCATAAAAGAAATTTAAAATTTAAAATGTCTAGATGAAATAGTCACAAAACAAAAAATAGATCAAGGAAATCTATTTTATCTTAGGCCGTGATAGAATTGTGGCTATTTTTTTTTTTCCTATAGAGGTGAAGAAGCAAATTTCTAACTCTTTCCTTCTTTTACATAACATCCGTCTTCCCCTCCCTGCTCCCATGATTATTGTTTAATGAATGGTCTGCCTAGTACTCCTTGGTGTATTGCCAAGCAACAGTTCATTCTGCCTTATTTTATATGAAGAAAATTAAATGGAAGTTTTATTTCAGATTTTAATTAAATACCTATGAGATTCAAACAGTGTTAATATGCATGTATAAAATTCCCATGTACCTTTTTCATATATATAATAAACCTTTGTTTAATGTTTCTACAGAAGCTCAGAATGAGTTCTAATAAAGTTTGTACAAATTATCCCCAGTGGATGATCTTACTAAAAAGGAACAAATAGAAGTTCATTATTTTTCTTCAAGTAATTTTTTTTAAAGATTTTTATTTATTTATTTGACATAGAGAGAGATCACAAGTAGGCAGAGAGTCAGGCAGAGAGAGAGAGGGAGAAGCAGGCTCCCCGCTGAGCAGAGAGCCCGATGTGGGGCTCGATCCCAGGACCCTGGGATCATGACCTGAGCCGAAGACAGAGGCTTTAACCCACTGAGCCACCCACGTGCCCCTTTTTCTTCAAATAAATTTACAGTAAGTATTAATTCAGGTTTAGCAAAAAAAAAAAATGTATTTTTAAATATCCATTAAGGAGTATTGACCTTGATTGCAGTAACTAGAATTTTATGTGTATCAAAAATGTGTAGTAGGATCTGAACCACACACCACTGATGGATCTGATAAGGGAGGTTATTGTTATCTCTATTATGTCTTAATATTCCCATTTCCTTAACTGGTTGTACTCCTGAGTGCCACCTCCTACAAAGGTAATCATAGGCTTCAGTATCAGTTACTCATATCTATTCTTTGCTTCTATAGATGTCCTATATTTATGTAACTTTAAACCAATATTTCCCCTTTGTCTAACACTTATAATTATAGGGATGGAAATATAAGCTATTCTATGATATTTTTCTCTAACTCAATATTGTGATAGAGATTGTAGCCATGTTGATGAATACAGCTTTACTTCTTTGTGTTCATTGTGTAACAAGTCCATTTTAGTAAAACAACCCAATTTATCCATTTACTATTGTAAGCATTTGGATTGTTACATTTTTTTCTATTATGGACAACTGTATAAGAATCATTCATATATAGAGATTCTAGTGTACATGTGCATTTGTTTCCTTGGAGTGATATGGTTGGGGAAACAGGCTGTGCAATTTTACTAAAAAAGATTAATTAATTGTGCAAAGAGCTTATGCTCCACATTTTACCAACATTTGGTATTTTGCTATGTTATTTGTTGTTAATCTGATAATATGAAATTATATTTCACTTTTGTTTTAATCAGTATTTCCATAACCGAGTGAGCTTGAGCATCCCTTAATCTGTGTATCATCATTCATAATCTTATTTATTTACATGCCTCTTCAGGTTCTTATTTACTTTCTATTGAGTTGTTTTCTTAAGAACTCTTAAATATTAAAATTTATAAATATATATAAATTTATAAATACTAAACAATTTTTGGTTTAATGTGTTATTAAAATGTGCACATGTTATAAAAATATACTACTTGTATATTTTCACTCATTTTGATGAACCAAAACAATGATGAACAAGAGCTTTTGTTCTTTATATAATGTAGCTTAATTCACTTATCTTTTAAATATGACTTCTGTTTGTGCCTTATTAAGAAATAATCTCCTGCAGTAGTGATATAGAGCTACTCTTTTATATTATTTTCTAAATATTTTATACTTCCATTTCTTATATTTAAGTCTGTAATATCTCTATGAAGTAAGAATCCAGTTTCATTATAACCTAATATGGATAATCCTTTTTTCCAGTAAGTTTTATGAATCATTACATTATTTCCCCAACTGATTAACAATGCTTTCCCACGATACATCAAATTACTACATATGAGTTTTTTGTTGCCGGTATTACTTCTTTTTTTATTTTTTCCCAAGACTTTTGTTTTTAATGATTAAAAAAAATGTTTTTATAAACGTATAATGTATTATTAGCCCCAGGGGTACAGGTCTGTGAATCGCCTGGTTTACACACTTCACAGCACTCACCATAGCACATACCATCCCCAATGTCCATAACCCCACCACCCTCTCCCTACCCCACTCCCCTCCGGCCACCCACAGTTTGTTGTGTGACATTAAGAGTCTCTTTTGGTTTGTCTCTCTCCCGATCCCATCTTGTTCATTTATTCTTTTCCTGCTGGTATTCTGTTTTGTTTTTCCTCTTCTGTTCTTAGTTTATTTATTTTAAAGATTTTATTATTATTTATTTAACAGAGAGAGAGAGAGAGAGAGAAGGAGAGATCATGAGCTATAGGGAGAGGCAGATGGGGAGGGAGAAGGAGACCGTTGGCTGAGCAGGGAGCCTGACTTGGGGCTCTGTCTAGGAACCCTGTGATCATGACCTGAGCTGAAGGCAGTACTTAACTGAGCCACCAGGCACCCCTTAGTTTAATTTTTTCTATTCCACCACTAATACCACAGGTTTTAATAACTTAAGTTTGGGAAGGGATACTATTTATTTTTTTATTTTTTTATTTTTTTCAGCATAACAGTATTCATTATTTTTGCACCACACCCAGTGCTCCATGCAATCCGTGCCCTCTACAATACCCACCACCTGGTGCCCCCAACCTAACACCCTCCACCCCTTCAAAATTCTCAGATCGTTTTTCAGAGTCCATAGTCTCTCATGGTCACCTCCCCTTCCAATTTCCCCTCAACTCCCTTCTCCTCTCCATCTCCCCTTGTCCTCCATGCTATTTGTTATGCTGCCACAAATAAGTGAAACCATATGATAATTGACTCTCTCTGCTTGACTTATTTCACTCAGCATAATCTCTTCCAGTCCCGTCCATGTTGCTACAAAACTTGGGGATTCATCCTTTCTTTCTTTTTTTTTTTTTGCAGCTTTATAAACATATATTTTTATCCCCAGGGGTACAGGTCTGCGAATCGCCAGGTTTACACACTTCACAACACTCACCATAGCACATACCCTCCCCGATATCCATAACCCCCACCCCTTTCCCAACCCCCTCCCCCCATCAACCCTCAGTTTGTTTTGTGAGATTAAGAGTCACTTATGGTTTGTCTCCCTCCCAATCCCATCTTGTTTCATTACTCTTCTCCTATCCCCTCGACCCCCCATGTTGCATCTCCTCTCCTCATATCAGGGAGATCATATGATAGTTGTCTTTCCTCCGATTGACTTATTTCGCTAAGCATGATACCCTCTAGTTCCATCCACATCGTCGCAAATGGCAAGATTTCATTTCTTTTGATGGCTGCATAGTATTCCATTGTGTATATATACCACATCTTCTTTATCCATTCGTCTGTAGATGGACATCTAGGTTCTTTCCATAGTTTGGCTATTGTAGACATTGCTGCTATAAACATTCGGGTGCATGTGCCCCTTCGGATCACTATGTTTGTATCTTTAGGGTAAATACCCAGCAGTGCAATTGCAGGGTCATAGGGTAGTTCTATTTTCAACATTTTGAGGAACCTCCATGCTGTTTTCCAGAGTGGTTGCACCAGCTTGCATTCCCACCAACAGTGTAGGAGGGTTCCCCTTTCTCCGCATCCTCGCCAGCATCTGTCATTTCCTGACTTGTTAATTTTAGCCATTCTGACTGGTGTGAGGTGATATCTCATGGTGGTTTTGATTTGTATTTCCCTGATGCCGAGTGATATGGAGCACTTTTTCATTGTCTGTTGGCCATCTGGATGTCTTCTTTGCAGAAATGTCTGTCATGTCCTCTGCCCATTTCTTGATTGGATTATTTGTTCTTTGGGTGTTGAGTTTGCTAAGTTCTTTATAGATTTTGGACACTAGCCCTTTATCTGATATGTCATTTGCAAATATCTTCTCCCATTCTGTCAGTTGTCTTTTGGTTTTTTTAACTGTTTCCTTTGCTGTGCAAAAGCTTTTGATCTTGATAAAATCCCAAAAGTTCATTTTTGCCCTTGTTTCCCTTGCCTTTGGTGATGTTCCTAGGAATATGTTGCTGTGGCTGACGTCGAAGAGGTTGCTGCCTGTGTTCTCCTCAAGGATTTGATGGATTCCTTTCTCACATTGAGATCCTTCATCCATTTTGAGTCTATTTTCGTGTGTGGTGTAAGGAAATGATCCAATTTCATTTTTCTGCATGTGGCTGTCCAATTTTCCCAACACCATTATTGAGAGGCTGTCTTTGTTCCATTGGACATTCTTTCCTGCTTTGTCGAACATGAGTTGACCATAGAGTTGAGGGTCCATTTCTGGGCTCTCTATTCTGTTCCATTGATCTATGTGTCTGTTTTTGTGCCAGTACCATGCTGTCTTGATGATGACAGCTTTGTAATAGAGCTTGAAGTCCGGAATTGTGATGCCACCAACTTTGGCTTTCTTTTTCAATATTCCTTTGGCTATTCGAGGTCTTTTCTGGTTCCATATAAATTTTAGGATTATTTGTTCCATTTCTTTGAAAAAAATGGATGGTACTTTGATAGGAATTGCATTAAATGTGTAGATTGCTTTAGGTAGCATAGACATTTTCACAATATTTATTCTTCCAATCCAGGAGCATGGAACATTTTTCCATTTCTTTGTGTCTTCCTCAGTTTCTTTCATGAGTACTTATAGTTTTCTGAGTATAGATTCTTAGTCTCTTTGGTTAGGTTTATTCCTAGGTATCTTATAGTTTTGGGTGCAATTGTAAATGGGATGGACTCCTTAATTTCTCTTCTTCTGTCTTGTTGTTGGTGTAGAGAAATGCAACTGATTTCTGTGCATTGATTTTATATCCTGACACTTTACTGAATTCCTGTACAAGTTCTAGCAGTTTTGGAGTGGAGTCTTTTGGGTTTTCCACATAGAGTATCATATCATCTGCGAAGAGTGATAGTTTGACTTCTTCTTTGCTGATTTGGATGCCTTTAATTTCCTTTTGTTGTCTGATTGCTGAGGCTAGGACTTCTAGTACTATGTTGAATAGCAGTGGTGATAACGGACATCCCTGCCGTGTTCCTGACGTTAGCGGAAAAGCTTTCAGTTTTTTCTCCATTGAGAATGATATTTGCGGTGGGTTTTTCATAGATGGCTTTGATAATATTGAGGTATGTGCCCTCTATCCCTACACTTTGAAGAGTTTTGATCAGGAAGGGATGCTGTACTTTGTCAAATGCTTTTTCAGCATCTATGGAGAGTATCATATGGTTCTTGTTCTTTCTTTTATTAATGTGTTGTATCACCTTGATTGATTTGCGGATGTTGAACCAGCCTTGCAGCCCTGGAATAAATCCCACTTGGTCGTGGTGAATAATCCTTTTAACGTACTGTTGAATCCTATTGGCTAGTATTTTGGCGAGAATTTTTGCATCTGTGTTCATCAAGGATATTGGTCTGTAGTTCTCTTTTTTGTTGGGATCCTTGTCTGGTTTTGGGATCAAGGTGATGCTGGCCTCATAAAATGAGTTTGGAAGTTTTCCTTCTATTGCTATTTTTTGGAACAGTTTCAGGAGAATAGGAATTAGTTCTTCTTTAAATGTTTGGTAGAATTCGCCCGGGAAGCCGTCTGGCCCTGGGCTTTTGTTTGTTTGGAGATTTTTGATGACTGTTTCAATCTCCTTACTGGTTATGGGTCTGTTCAAGCTTTCTATTTCTTCCTGGTTCAGTTGTGGTAGTTTATATGTCTCTAGGAATGCATCCATTTCTTCCAGATTGTCAAATTTGTTGGCATAGAGTTGCTCATAGTATGTTCTTATAATTGTCTGTATTTCTTTGGTGTTCGTTGTGATCTCTCCTCTTTCATTCATGATTTTATTATTTGGGTCCTCTCTCTTTTCTTTTTGATAAGTCTGGCCAGGGGTTTATCAATCTTATTAATTCTTTCAAAGAACCAGCTCCTCGTTTCGTTGATTTGTTCTATTGTTTTTAATCTTTCTATTTCATTGATTTCTGCTCTGATATTTATGATTTCTCTTCTCCTGCTGGGTTTAGGGTTTCTTTCTTGTTCTTTCTCCAGCTCCTCTAGGTGTAGGGTTAGGTTGTGTACCTGAGACCTTTCTTGTTTCTTGAGAAAGGCGTGTACCACTATATATTTTCCTCTCAGGACTGCCTTTGTTGTGTCCCACAGATTCTGAACTGTTGTGTTTTCATTATCATTTGTTTCCATAAATTTTTTCAATTCTTCTTTGATTTCCTGGTTGACCCATTCATTCTTTAGAAGGATGCTGTTTAGTCTCCATGTATTTGGGTTCTTTCCAAATTTCCTCTTGTTATTGAGTTCTAGCTTTAGAGCATTGTGGTCTGAAAATATGCAGGGAATGATTCCAATCTTTTGATACCGGTTGAGACTTGATTTAGGACCAAGAATGTGATCTATTCTGGAGAATGTTCCATGTGCACTAGAGAAGAATGTGTATTCTGTTGCTTTGGGATGAAATGTTCTGAATATATCTGTGATGTCCATCTGGTCCAGTGTGTCATTTAAGGCCTTGATTTCCTTGTTGATCTTTTGCTTGGATGATCTGTCCATTTCAGTGAGGGGAGTGTTAAAATCCCCTACTATGATTGTATTCTTGTCGATGTGTTTCTTTGATTTTGTTATTAATTGGTTTATATAGTTGGCTGCTCCCACGTTAGGGGCATAGATATTTAAAATTGTTAGATCTTCTTGTTGGACAGTTCCTTTGAGTATGATATAGTGTCCTTCCTCATCTCTTATTATAATCTTTGGCTTAAAATCTAATTGATCTGATATAAGGATTGCCACTCCTGCTTTCTTCTGATGTCCATTAGCATGGTAAATTCTTTTCCACCCCCTCACTTTAAACCTGGAGGTGTCTTCGGGTGTAAGATGAATTTCTTGTAGGCAACATATAGATGGTTTTTGTTTTTTTATCCATTCTGATACCCTGTGTCTTTTGATTGGCGCATTTAGCCCATTCACATTCAGGGTAAGTATTGAGAGATATGAATTTAGTGCCATTGTATTGCCTGTAAGGTGACTGTTATTGTATATTGTCTCTGTTTCTTTCTGATTTACTACTTTGAGGGTCTCTCTTTGCTTAGAGGACCCCTTTCAATATTTCCTGTAGAGCTGGTTTGGTATTTGCAAATTCTTTCAGTTTTTGTTGTCCTGGAAGCTTTTAATCTCTCTGTCTATTTTCAATGATAGCCTAGCTGGATATAGTATTCTTGGCTGCATGTTTTTCTCATTTAGTACTCTGAATATATCATGCCAGCTCTTTCTGGCCTGCCAGGTCTCTGTGGATAAATCTGCTGCCAATCTAATATTTTTACCATTGTACGTTACAGACTTCTTTTCCCGGGCTGCTTTCAGGATCTTTTCTTTGTCACTAAGACTTGTCAATTTTACTATTAGGTGATGGGGTGTAGACCTATTCTTATTGATTTTGAGGGGGGTTCTCTGAACCTCCTGGATTTTGATGCTTGTTCCCTTTGCCATATTGGGGAAATTCTCTCCAATAATTCTCTCCAATATACCTTCTGCTCCCCTCTCTGTTTCCTCTTCTTCTGGAATCCCAATTATTCTAATGTTGTTTCGTCTTATGGTGTCACTTATCTCTCGAATTCTCCCCTCGTGGTCCAGTAGCTGTTTGTCCCTCTTTTGCTCAGCTTCTTTATTCTCTGTCATTTGGTCTTCTATATCGCTAATTCTTTCTTCTGCCTCATTTATCCTAGCAGTGAGAGCCTCCATTTTTGATTGCACCTCATTAATAGCTTTTTTGATTTCAACTTGGTTAGATTTTAGTTCTTTTATTTCTCCAGAAAGGGCTTTTATATCTCCCGAGAGGGTTACTTTAATATCTTCCATGCCTTTTTCAAGCCCGGCTAGAACCTTGAGAATCATCATTCTGAACTCTATATCTGACATATTACCAATGTCTGTATTGATTAGGTCCCTAGCCTTTGGTATTGCCTCTTGTTCTTTTTTTTGTTGTGAATTTTTCCGCCTTGTCATTTTGTCCAGATAAGAGTTTATGAAGGAGCAAGTAAAATACTAAAAGGGTGGCAACAACCGCAGGAAAATATGCTTTAGCCAAATCAGAAGAGATCCTGAATTGTGAGGGGGGAGAAAGGGGATAAAAAGGGGTTCAGAAAGAAAGGGAAAAAAAAACTATTAAAAAAAAGAAAGCCAATAAAGAAAAAATATAAAAAGAGGAAAAAATATATATATATTAGATAAACTATTTAAAAAACGTTAAAAAAAGAAAACGGTAAAAGTTAAAAAAAATTTAGCAGAAGAAGAGAAAAAGAAAAAAAATTGAAAAAGAAAAAAAAATTAAATTAACTGCAAGGCTAAAAAATCATGGGGAGAAAGCCATGAGTTCCGTGCTTTGCTTTCTTCTCCTCTGGAATTCCGCTGTTCTCCTTGGTAGGTGAACTTGGTCCTGGCTGGGTTTCCCATAGATCTTCTGGGGGAGGGGCCCGTTGTAGTGATTCTCAAGCGTTTGCCCCAGGCAGAGTTGCACCGCCCTTACCCGGGGCCGCGCTGAGTCATCCGCTCGGGTTCGCTTTCGGGAGCTTTTGTTCCCTGAGCGCTTTCCGTAGAGTCCGGAGGACAGGAATAAAGATGGCGGCCTCCCGGTCTCCGGCCCGGAGGAGCCGAGATCCCGGGGCCCCACTCCTCAGTGCGCCCTCAGAGAACAGCGCCAAATGACTCCCGTCACCCTGGCCTCCGGCCACGCTCCGAGCTGACCGAGCCTGCGACCGGTTCCAGGCAACCCCGAGCTGAGAGTCACTCCTCGGCTCTGTCTCTGCAGCCGGCTTCCCCGTTCGAATACCGGTAAGCTCTGCGACACTGAGACACCCCCGATCCTTCTGCGACCCTGCGGGACCTGAGGCCTCGCTTACCCCGCCTGGGATTCACCCCAGTTAAGCCTCTGGAGCGATGTCCCTCAGCGGAACAGACTTTTAAAAGTCCTGATTTTGCTCCGTTGCTCTGCCGCTCTCCGGGAGCCGGCCCCTCCCCCCGTGGTCTATCTTCCCGTCGCTTTGGATTCACTTCTCCGCCAGTCCTACCTTGCAGAAAGTGGTTGATTTTCTGTTTCTGGAATTGCTGTTCTTCTTCTCTTCAATCTCCCGTTGGATTTGTAGGTGTTTGCAATCTTTAGATAAGCTATTTAGCTGATCTCCCGCTACCCGAAGTAGTCTCAGCCTGCTACTTCTCCGCCATCTTGACTCCTCCGGGATACTATTTTTGTCCCGTGTATTAGTAGTGTAGGGTTTCTAATATGCAATTTCACAACTGTGGATAAGATACATCCCCTTGCCTTTTACTGAGTGTACATCTATACCTTCCATTCCTGCAAGACCTAAACAGTCCTCAAGACTCCTGATCCAAGCCATTTGAGCAATTTTTAAGTTAATTATAAGTTTCTGAATTAATTCTAAATTCAGCCCACTGAATTTAAGAATTTTTGTGAGGTTTGGGTTCACAACTGTGTTTTGTTTTTTGTTGTTGTTTTTTATTCTGTTAGAGATGTCTTCCTTTTGAATGCTGGCAATTTCTCTTCCTTATTTTCATGCATGGGCTCTCATTTTGTTGTACCTGAAGTAAACAGAAGGAGAGGATTTCAACATATGCTCAATACATCATCTTAAAATTAAAAACCATTGTAAACCTTTCATCTCAGTATATATAAATCTGCTTAAAATTTGTTTATATTTATAGAATAAATCCAAATATGATTTAAACACATTTTTGGTATAACCACATTAAGTTGATACATAGTTATATTACATCTGCAGAAATAAATCAATATTTTCTCTTGATATATTTTCTCCAAATACGGTTGAGTCATGCAGAAATACTATTTTTCCTTTATAGTCACATAGTATTTTTATTACAAATAATGCTACATGGCTTCCTAATTCACTTTATTCACCCTTCTTTCTCAATTTCTTCCATCAATATTTATTGAATGTGAGCTCTAAATGTTTTTAGATTGTGTCAGAATATTACAGTTCCCCACAAAACACAGATTTCCAGTTCCTGAATGTAATCATATGTTATATTAACAACAGTGTAAACATGTTCAAAATTTACTTTGAGCAAGGTAGCATCGTGGGAAATATCATATAGCATCTTTCAAGAGCTACTTTAAGGGGAATAATATATATTTAGATATATACTTACAAAAGTAAGTCTTCTTACTTTATAATCAACATTCTCAAGATAGTTGGAAAGAGTATTAATGTTTTGTTCAGTGTTACAGACGGGATGTTATTTACTTAAGATGTGATTTTCTCAGAAGAAGCAAGATAGTTTCAATTATTTAAATCCAATTATGTGTATTTTACATCGGATTCATCCTCAAAATAAAATCAGAAAATTAAAGGTATTACTGAAACTAGATAGAGATTTCTCAGCTAGCAAGGAGGGCCAGTTCTATTACCTAGGATAAGATATATCAAGCACCACTTTCAAGTAATAGATCTAGTATCTCTCAGATTGATTTGAGACCAGCTTGACCTTACATTTATACCCAAGCCATTTAAAATGAGTATCTCATTTCTTCTAGAAAGAGATCTGAATTCTGTGTGTGCATAATGTTTAAATAGAATGTCATAAAGAGTAAAAAATTATTGTTTTTTGTGAAATAATGATAGTGTATAACATATATATCCTTCTTAATTTCTTACCAAAATAATGGGACACTTCTGACAGCTCATTTATATATATCATTTAAATTTAAAATGGTTAGCTTATTCAAATTTAATAGTAGAAATCATTGTCATTATGGCCACAAAAGGTTACAAATTTTGTTCCTAAGAATAATTCATAATCACATCTTTATTTATTTGGTCACTTCTGTTTGTAGCTGTAATGATACTCTATTAAATAAAATTTGAGCATTGTATTTATTTTCATTCATATAGTAACATATTAACCTGAATGTGAGTCTTGCAAGAATCTTCATTATCAAGGACAGAACTAAAAGGCTACAAAGAAAATTGGAGGAAAAAAAAAAGCCTTTAGCTATCTACATAGCAGTCATGAAGTAGTTAAAGGAGTCTCTCCTTCTCGCTATCATAGGCTCAGCTAAATAAGAGCATTGTTTTCACTAGTGGGCAATTTTTATCCCAGGAAGAAATAGAGATATTTTAGAGTCAAGAAACAGCCACAAAAGAAATAATATTCCAGGTAATAATATATCTGAAAGATATATGTTTTATCTACTAAGCTAGTAAAACCTCTCAAGTCCCTCTCTGTAATTCAAGGAGTGACAGAGGATGTAAGTTGTTTATGAAAGTTTGATCACCTGAAGTCCATATGTCACATTGATTCTATTGCAATAAGGGATTATCCCTATTATTATTTTCATTAAAAGTCACAAATCTCTGAATGCTTGGTTATGATCCCAGAATTGTGCTAAATGCATCATCTCACACAACACTGTCATATTAATCTCACAACACTATGTAATGAATCGTTTTATTGCCTTCATTTTATAGGTGAGTAAAATGAACCTCTGAAACAATCATTTGTCCAAGTCACATGGCAAATAAATATGACACAAAGGCATCACACTTAGACTAACTCTAGCTTGGCCTCTTTACAATGCAGAAAACAATTACAAGAGCAATCAAATAGAGGAGCTGAACTTCTTAGACATAGAGTGTCAACTCTGTTATTTATGTTAGTTATGGAAACGCAGTTACGAAGGAGGACTATGTTAGTCTGAGGTATACCAACATACAACAAGAGAATGAACAGAATAGCCTAGCATTGGTGCTTAAATGTGTATAATCAGAATGATTAGGTAATGAAATTCTCATATTTTTGTTTCTCCTCCAACCACAAGGAACTTTTTGTTCTTCTGAGAAGTTGTATCATCTTCAGCCTAGGGAGATTTTCAAATGGGATCCCCACTGCCTGGAGGTCTTCTTTCCTTTCTTTGCCAGGTTATTCCAATTATTCCTTTATGTCCCAGCTCAATAGGGACCATATAAGGGAATCTTCCAGGTAAGGTAGAGTTAGGTCAAACTCCCAATTGGCACCTTTCACATTTTATCTCCCATTTCTTCTCATTACTTATCACCACATTTTTTTTTTTTTTTTTGTATTTTGGTTATTTTTAGACTTCACAACTAGAGTGTAAGTTTAATGACAACAGGTAGATTTTTTTTTTTTGTATGTTTGGTCACTTCTGTATCTACAACATCCTGAATGTGTGGTAAATCGTGAATATTCAGTGTGTGTTGAAGGAATTAACAGAATTAATAGTGCTATATTTGACACACATCAATTTATTTTGCCAGATTACAGTCTCCATGGACAGGCAAGGACTACATCAGTTTTTGCTCACTGACCACACTGACAGACACTTACCTCATTAACTAATTAATGACAGGAATTCTTTTTCCAGGCTCAGGACCCTCCTCTTTTGACTGAGAACATCAAAATCTGATCATATATCCTTTTAGGTTTAAGTGGATGTTGGTTATAATCTCAAAAGCATAAAAATAATAAAAACATATCTATCACAAGTAGATGTTGTGAGGGAAAAATAAAAATCAGAATGGAGAGCTCAGAGGGAAAGCTAATGTTTGAAAGAAAGGATGAGTGCTGCTTAGGTGGCAGAATAAGTGCAATTTTTTGGTGGTGGTTGTAAATTCAAGACAAACTCAAACTGCCAGAATGACTGAAGAGAAAAATACACTTCATGGAGAGAGAGAAAGGTGTAACTAAAATGGATTATATTCTTTCAGACAGAACCATAAGGGGATTCAGAAAACAGAAAAAACAGATTTCAAATTCTTACTCAAGATTGTCTGTATGTCCTCCGATTCCAGTCAACAATGGAAGCTTCTTATTATGCATTTGCATTATAATTAACACACATGAAAATGAACAGAAAAATTGAAGAGGTATACCTATTCCTTAGCACCACAGAGGTGGAAGCTGTAGGACATAGCTGAAAGGGGATTGCAAGTTCATGGCAAAGGAAAATTTTAGTTATGTACAAAATAGTTCCCTGAAATATAAATGGAGAAAATATATGTATGTGAATATATGTATGAGCATAAGAGCTATGTAAAAGGAGTGTTTTCATTCCATTCAGTTGAGTGTGTGTGTGTGTGTGTATGGATTGTAAGTATTAATAACATTCTGTGGTAACATTGAAAATTATTAGTAATACGTAAGTTCTTATCAAGATGCTTAGGCAAAATATTGTTAGTTTTTATAAAGTGTTTTTTTGTTTTTTGCAACTAATCCTATTTGTAAAATCTTAAGTTTTAAAAGGTTTTCCATTAGATCTTTGAACTATAGTGATGAACGGACTTGTTAATTTTTAAAAAAAGACAATAGTTCATAAGAAGCAC
Source organism: Lutra lutra (assembly GCF_902655055.1). NCBI lineage: Eukaryota > Metazoa > Chordata > Mammalia > Carnivora > Mustelidae > Lutra > Lutra lutra. The sequence goes on from NC_062292.1 coordinate 50,310,234, forward strand.
ATTGTTTTATTTTTTAAGATTTTATTCATTTATGTGAGACAGAGACAACGTGCATGAGTGAGGGGAAGGGCAGAGGGAGAAGCAGATTCCCTGCTGAGTGGGGAGCCCAGTGTGGGGCTATCTCCTGGGACTCAAGGATCATGACCTGAACTGAAGGCAGCTGCTTAACTGACTGAGCCACCCAGGTGCCTCATGGAGCACATTGCTGCTTTTTTTTTTTTTTTTAAGATTTTATTTATTTATTTAACACAGAGAGAGGGAATACAAGCAGGAGGGGTAGGAGAAGGAGAAGCAGGCTTCACCCTGAGCAGGGAGCCTGATACAGGGCTTGATCCCAGGACCCTGGGATCATGACCTGAGCTGAAGGTAGATGCTTAATGACTGAGCCACCCAGGTACCCCAAGCACATTGTTTTGATCAACTGAACTGATCAACTGAGCAAGGTTATTATTTTTATAATAGTGATAATAAAAGTATCATTTTTGAATACCTACATGGCATATATTGTGCTTTAGTATTTGCATGCATATCTTTTTCTCTGAAATTCACAACCTGGAAAATCATATATTATCATCTCTATTTATCACACATAGAAACTGAGCGTCAGAGAGCTTAAGTAAACTGTGGCTGTGACAGGGCACGTATTTACTGGTGGTTGATTCAGCCTGGGAATTACTAATTCAGAAGATTGAGTTGAACTAACAAAAAAGGTTGTGTGATATGTGAGGAATGGAAGACACACTCACTGCTCCATAACAAATCGAATTGTGGGAGACAGAGTGAATTGAGGGGCTTCCTAATTCAGTCCTGTTTCTGCTGTTGGACAGAGGCTTCTTTGATATCCATTATTGCTATACTACCTTCTAACTTGTATGTAGAATAGCAAGTATTAGCTGACGCATGGGCCAGCCAAGTCATGAGAGGAGATGACCAGAGATTTGGAGTCAAAGACGTTTTTGACAGTAAAAATGTCATGTACCTGATGTGTCCTCAGTGCTTAGCAAGATCTGCTGTAGCCCAGTGAAGGCGATGATGGCTTTGGATTAAGAATCCTGACCACATTCATCACCCCGAATATGCTGTATGACAAAGCTCAACACACAACTCTATCTACTTGCAAATACTCTATTTCTTAGCACTTTGAGTACACCTGACTTTTAGAAAAGGAAAGAGGTTAATAAATTAGTCATTAATACAAAATACAACTAATCTTATCATAAGTACACTCTTGACAATACAGAGGGCAACTAAAATTAATTCAGATGTACAGATCTCTTCAGGTGATGAATTAAGTAATATTTATTTATCTTAGGGATTGTTGTAAATTTTAGTGTTTGGGATTTATAAAGAAGATAGAAAATCCATATTGGATTCCTGGTTGGCACATTTATGTCCTGAAGATTCACTATGGCTAGTGTATTTAACGTCTGAAGCATTTCATGTCAAACATGCATCCAGTGAGAAAAACTGAATGTGAGTTGAGAGAAATATTAGCCATTTTTTAAAAAAGTGTTCAAAGATTATTCATTTCAAGCACATAACTATGTTTTCCTGATCAGACACATTTCTTTATAACATGAAATTTAAAAATGTCTGGAAAGCCACAGATAACAGCAAAAAAAGCATAATGCACAAATACAACATTTGAGGTTCATGTAATGCCAAATGATATAATGTTTCAATCCCAGATGGGAAACAGAAAGAATGAACACAAATTAATCTCTATTTCCTAAATATGCAGTTTAATTGCTTTATGATTCTCATAGAAATCAAATTGGTAAAGTTTAAGGGTTGGCTTTAATTTTGACATGAATTTGAAGATAATATTGTCAGTTTTCTGGTTCTAGTAATTAATATACCTTGACATGAATAAAATTGCTGACCTCAGGAGAGGTTGCTAAATATTACAGCTGTATGGCCAAAAGATTATCATTTTATATAGCATCTCTCAAGGGCTCATAAAAGTAGTGTTTTCTTTGTTGTTATTGTGTGTCTTACTAAGTTCAAATTAATTTTTCAATAGCCTTAATCTTCCGTGGACGCTAGCGATATCCTATGTTATTCATGAAGACATTGATTTTGTGAACAAGACATTGAAATTTCACTGATATAATGTTGTTCTTGCAGGAGAGATAAATATGTAGCCCTTTTTTTTTTTGCCTTTCAAATTTAATATATAATTTAGTAAATGTACAAGGAAAGATACACCTTAAGATAAAAGACATGGCTTAGCTTCAAACGATGTCAGTTGTACTACTGTACCAAAAAATGATCTTATACAGGCAACAACAGAAAAAAAAGTTTGAGAAACTTATACAAAGTTTTAATTTAGTGAGATGTAGAAAATATTGTACATGCCAACATATCCTCTACTATGCTGCATTAGATCAAGGTGAAACTGAATCATGAGGTGATGATTTTGACAACCATTTGTATAGAAATTTTAATGATATTATATATTTTGTTAAATATTGTTAAAACAAATTTATTGACTCATTTTTTTTAAGATTTTTTTTTTTTTATTTGACAGACAGATCACAAGTAGGCAGAGAGGCAGGCAGAGAGAGAGAGGAGGAGGAGGCAGGTTCCCTGCTGAGCAGAGAGCCCGATGCGGGACTCGATCCCAGGACCCTGAGATCATGATCTGAGCCGAAGGCAGAGGATTTAACCACTGAGCCACCCAGGCACCCTTATTGACTCATTTTATTGTTAAAACAAATTTACTGACTCATTTTAGAATAAACAAAAATTTCAATGTTGGCTCTATAGAAAATAGTGATATTAAGCCTTCAGACAAATATTCATTTAATTAATTAGTAACTTCTTTGTCATATTTTGTTCTTTCTGTGACAACTCATAATTTGGTGTCAAGAAATACAGAGTAAGTAAGACACAATTCCTGTTTCTTAATAAATATTGTTGTATTTTTCAGACGAGATCAGGCGCATTCAGGGTGGTATGGCCGTAGACAGTTATATTTTTCTAAGTCATCATTAATAAGCATTATCTTACTTTACATTTGAAAATTACTGAAATTCTTCTTATACTTACTTTTTAAAACTTATTTTGAATATATATTTTTCTATTTACAGGAGATTTAAAAAGGAATCACAGAGAGTTCCTCTATACAATCCAGCCCTTTAGTGTTACTATTTTACATAATCAGGATACATTTATGAAAATTAATAAATTCATACTGGTACATTATTATTAACTAAACTAAAAATATTTATTAATTATCACCAATTTTTCCAATAATGTATTTCCAATATTTTTTTTCCTCTTCCAGGAATCAGATAAGATTCCATATTGTATTTAGTCATCACGCCTGACTAGTTAACTTTGGTTTCTGACAGTTTATTAGTCTTTTCTTATTTTTATTATGACCTTGACCTTCCTAAGAACACTGGTCAGTTATTTTGTTAAAAGCCCCCACATGTAAGTTTGCCTCATATTTTCTCATGACTAGACTGTGGTAGTACATTTTTGAAAGAAATATGTGGTAGGACACACTGGCATCATATCAGCAGGTACATGATATCATCCTTCATCATTGTTAGAGATGTTTACTTTGACCACTTAGTTCAGGCAGTGTCAGCAGATCCTGACATTGGAGTTACTACTTTTCATTTCCATTTTCTACTCACTAGAAGTGAGTTACCAAGTCTACTTAGTTCATAATTAAGAGGAGATCTTTTAGCTCCACTTCCCTGAAAGCAAAGTATTTGTGGAAATCTGTTAAAACTGCCACAGAAATTCATAAATATTTTGAGGTAAAATCTTCACACCTATGCAAGTATCCTGCTTTTTTTCTTAAATTCTGCTTATTTCTGTTAGCATCATGAGTGATTCTTAACCGCAACAATTATTACCATGGTGTTCTAATGGTGATTTTTTATTTCTTTCCTTCATTACACATATATGTATAAATACTTGGGTTACATGTTGGGATTCTTCTGTAAGGAAAATTCAGTCTTTCCCCCCAATTTATTTATTTCTCTAATCAATCAAGTTAGTATGGACTCACAGATATTTCTTTTATTCTTGTGTCATAATCCAATATATTATTTATTTCATTGATCAAATTGTTTCAGCTTGGCAATTCAGAGCCTTTTCTTTCTTTCTGTGTCATTTTTCCTTATTATTCTTTTTTAATATTCCCTTAATTTTTGCCTGCAAGAGCCTCCATGTACATTTTCTCGTTTCCCAGCCACAGATCTGGAATCACCAGTTTCTCCAAAGAGCCTTTGGAGCCCCAAAAGCCAAGGAGGAGTGGTATTTAGAAACCAAGATCTGGACATCGGAGTGCTTGTCGTTACTCTGATTTTACTATTTTCTAGGGCCTTTCAGTGGACAGAACTAAGAAATGTCTGCAGGTATTCTGATCAATGTGATGTATATACACTTACCTATATTTCTTTCTTTCCCTGTTTCTATCATCTATCTATATATAGCTAAATACACCTAGATAGATAGATATGAGTTCATTCTGATATGTCCAACTCTAATCCAGCATCACAAAGTTCCATTGCCTATTTGCAATGTATTTTTCTAATAGTGGTGACCAGTGTCTACAATGTATTTTGTATTTGTTTTTATCTAGTGTATATGTAATTTCATAATTGCTAAATCACTCTTCTGTCAAAACAAATTTAACAATGATATCACTTTTTTAATATACATTTTTGTCTTCAGCCATACAGTTGCTAAATTTTTTTTTAAAGATTTTATTTATTTGACAGAGATCACGAGCAGGCAGAGAGGCAGGCAGAGAGAGAGGGAGAAGCAGGCTCCCCTCTGAGCAGAGAGCCTGATGTGAGGCTCAGTCCCAGAACCCGGAGATCATGACCTGAGCCGAAGGCAGAGGCTTTAACCCACTGAGCCACCCAGGTGCCCCAGTTGCTAAATTTTTAATGTCCACATTTATTACAAATATCCTGAAAGGATGTATGAGGTGTCAGGATCAAGGGCTGATTAGAACACATACCATAATCATATCAGTGTTCCATACTCTATCTCCCCTTTCAGGGTAATGTGCAGATGCATCACAAGAGAGAAACCCCCAAAATATGAAACTTCAAGTTTATTTTTTTAGCTTTGTTGAAGTAGCACTGACAAAATAATAATCTATTTAATATGCACAACATGACACATTCCTATAAATATGAATTGTAAAAGGATTCCCACAATCAAGTTAATTAACACATTCATCACCTCACATATTTACTTCTTTTTTTTCAGTGATAATACTTAAGTTTTTTTAACAATTATGCAATATAGTATCATTAGCTATAGTCACTATGTTGTATAAATATCCTCAGAATTTATTCATCTTATAAGTCTGAGTTTGTACTCTTTTACTAACCAACCTTCATTTTCCACACCACCCATTCCTTTCAACGACCTTCTACTATTTCTACAAATTCAATTATTTTTTTTCTTTTTGTTTTCTTTCCTTTTCCTTTTCCTTTTTTTTTTTTTTTTCCCCTCACTGTGTGTTGGATTCCACATGTAAGTGAAACCACAGAGCATTTATCTTTCTGTTTCTGTGTCTGGCTAATTTCACTTAGCATAACACCTTCTAGATTCATCCATGTTATCTCAAATGTCAAGATCTCCTTGTTTTATAAAACTGACTAATATTCCATTGTATTTTCATACCATGATTTTTTTTTAATCAATTCTTCCATAACTTAGGTTATTTCCATACCATGGCTATTGTGAATAATGAATATGGGGATACAGATATCTCTTTAATATAATTATTTCATTTCCTTTGGATATATACACAGAAGTGTGATGGATGGGTTATATGGTAGATCTATTTTTACTGTTTTGAGGACCCTCTAGACTGTTTTCCAGAGTGACTGTATAAGTTTACATCCCCACATCCTTGTCAATGTCTGTTATCTCTTTTTTTTTTTTTATAATAGGTGTTCTAACAGATGTGAGGTAACATTTTATTATGGTTTTGATTTTACATTTCCCTGATGATTAGTGATGTTAAGCACCTTTCCATGTACCTGTTAGCCATCCGTATGTCTTTTGTGTGTGTGTGTGTGTGTGTGTGTGTGTGTGTGTGTGTAAAACTTCAGTTTTTTGCCCATTTTTTGCTTGGATAAATTATAATTTTTTATGTCCAGTTGTATGACTGCTTTGTATATTTTGAATATTAATCCCTATTAAGATATGTGGTTTCCAAATATTTTCTTCATTCCTATAGGATGCTTTTTATTTTGTTGATCCTTTGCTGCACAGAAGCTTTTTAGTTGAATGTAGTCCCATGTGTATTTTTTTATTTTGTTACTTGTGTTTTGGTGTCAAATCTAAAAAATCATTGCCAGGACAAGGAGCTTAACCCCTATGATATTTTCTAGGAGTGTTATCATATCAGGTCTTACATTCAAGTCTGTTTTTTTTTTTTTAATTGATTTTTGTGTATGGACTAAGAGAACAACCTAATTCCTGTCATTTGAATATGGATATCAAGTTTATCCATTTATTGATGAGACTATTATTTCCCCCATTTGTTCTTGGCAGGTTTTGCATGTGTTTATTACTGAAATTCCTTTTTGTTTCTTTGATCTATATAGCTTTTTTATTGCATACTTTACTCTGTATTAATGTAGTTTGTTAAATATATTTGAAATCAGAAAGTGTAATGCTGTCAACTTTGTTCTTCTTTCTTAAGATTATTTTGGCTATTCAGAACCTTTTGTGGTTCCATACAAATTTTAGGATTTTTTTTTTCTATTTCTGTGAAAATGTTACTGGGACTTTTTCTTCCAATCCATGATCACTGGTGTCTTTCATTTTGTTTGTGTCTTCTTCAAGTTCTTTTATCAACATTTTATAGTTTTCAGTATATAGAATTTTTTTCTTAAAAGAATTATTTTCTTAATTTTTATTTCTGATAGATTATTGTTAGTGAATATAAATACAACTGATTTATGGGTGCCTGGGTGGCTCAGTTAGTTAAACTACTGCCTTCAGCTCAGGTCTTGATCCCAGACTCCCAGGATTGAGTCCCACATTGGGTTCCCTGCTCCATGGGGTGTCTGTTTCTCCCTCTGACCTTCTCCCCTCTCATGCTCTCTCTTCTCTCTCTTTCTCTCAAAAATAAATAAATAAAATCTTTTAAAAATAAATAAATAAATAAAACCTTAAAAAAAGGAAATGGCAGTTTAATGAACATTACAGTTAAGTCTTTAAAATAAATAAATACAACTGATTTTTGTATGTTGATTTTGTATTCCGGCAACTTCACTGAATTCATTTATCAGTTCTTTCTTAAAGATTTTATTTATTTGGTAGAGAGAGAAAGAGTAGGCAGAGTGGCAGGCAGAGGCAGAGGGAGAATTAAGGTCCTCGCTGAACAGGGGCTCTCATGACCTGAGCTGAAGGCAGACACTTAACTGACTGAGCCACCCAGGTGCCCCCATTTATTAGTTCTAACAGATTTTTCATGGAGTCTATAGGGTTTTCTATGTGTACAATCATAACATCTGCAAAAAGACAATTTTACTTATTTCTTTCAAATTTGGTTGTCTTTTATTTGCCTAATTGCTCTTGCTTCTAATACTGTGCTGAATAGAAGTGGTTGGAGTGGGTATCCTCATCTTGTTCCTGATCTTCTAAGAAAAGCTTTCAGCTTTTCTCTATTGAATATGATTTATGCTGTGGACTTGTGATATATGACTTTATTATGTGAGGTATAGTCCACCTATACCTAATCTGTTTATATCTGTTTATATATTTAGGTGTTCTGATGTTGGGTGCATAAATATTTAGAATTGTGATAATCTTTTGATGAATCAATCCCTTCATCATCATTATGTAATGACCTCCTCTATTTCTTATTACCATTTTTGGATTAAAGTCTACTTTGTCTGGTGTAAACGTAGCTACCTCTGCTTCTTGTTTGTTTTTGTTTGTTTTGTTTTCATTTGCATGGAGCATCTTTTTCCATCCTTCACTTTGAGCATATTTGTGTCCTTAAAGCTAAAATAAGTTCATCTTGTTTATTCATCCAGTCATCCAGTCAGAATCCAGTCATTCTATCTTTTGATTCAAGAATGTTTACTATTTACAATTAGATAATTTTGATAAGTATGAATTTATTATTGCCACTTTGTTTATTGATTTCTGGCTGTTCTGTAGTTTCTTTTTTCCCCTTTTCTACTCTCTTTTCCTTTGTGACTTGATGATTTTCTGAAGTGATTCCTTTCTACTTATCTTTTATGTATCTACTAGACTTTTGTTTTGTAGTTGCCATAATCGTTGCATAAGACACCTCATACTTACAGCAGTCTCTTTTAAACTGATGATAACTTATCATCAAACACATACAAAAACGCTATAATTTTACACACTCCCACATTATGTTTTGATTTCTTAATTTACCTCTTTTTTTAAAAAAACATTTTATTTATTTATTTGACAGAGAGATCACAAGTACGCAGAGAGGCAGGCAGAGGTGGGGGGAAGCGGCTTCCACTGAGCAGAGAACCAGATATGGGGCTTGATCCCAGGACTCTGAGATCATGACCTGAACCAAAGGCAGAAGCTTAACCCATTGAGCCACCCAGGCGCCCCTTAACTTATCTCTTTTTATACCATGTCCATTAAAATGTTACTAATTAGTGTTGTTTCAGCTTGAAGAACTTTTTTTAATTTATTTTTATTTTTATTTTTTTTAAGGAGCTGTGTAGTGGTGTGAACTCCTTCAGCTTTTGTTTGGGAATTCTTTATCTCTTCTTCAATTCTGAAGGGCAGTTTTTCCTGGTAGAGTATTCTTGGATTGCACTTATTTTGTTTTTTGTTTTTTCTTTTAAGACTGAGAATTTATCTTCCCACTGTCTTTGAACCTGGGAAAATTTCTGCTGAAAAATATGCTGATACTCTTTTGGGAGCTCTTTAGTATATAACAAGCTGTTTTTTCCTTTGATGCTTTTTTGTTTTGTTTTGTTTTGTTTTTGTCTTTAACTTTCCACAATTTAATTATAATGGTCTCCTTGTTTGACACTTTAGATTCTTATTTGGAATATTTTGGGCTTTCTAAATGTGTACATCTCTTCTTCCCCCCAGGTTAATGTAGTTTTCATCATTATGTTTTGAATAAGTCTTCTTATTCTCTATCTAGAATATACGTAATGCAAATTTTGGTTTATTTGATGGTGTCCTATAAGTTGCTTAACCTATCTTTATTTATACTTCTTTTATTCTTTTTTTAAAATTTTTATTCTTCTGATTGGATGCATTCCACTACCATGTCTTCAATTTTGTTATCCTTTCTTCCATTTGATCAAGTTTTCTGTTGAAACTCTTTATCAAATTTTTCAGTTCTATTATTGTTCAGCTCTATGATTTTTGTTTGATACTTTTTTATATTTCTTCTTTGTTAAAATTTTCGCTTTGTTCATGCATTGCTTTTCTGACCTCAGTAAGTATCTTTATGTCCATTGCTTTGAACTATCAAGTGAAGCATTTATCTATGATTTATTGAGGTTGATATCTGGAGTTTTATCTTGTTTTGTTTGGACTATATTCCCGTTTATTTTCTTTGACTCTCTGTGTTCATTTCCATGAATTTGATAAAATAGCCACCCTCCTAGTCTTGGCATGCTAGTTTATATGTATGAATCTCATGAGTCAATGCACCTGAGTGGCTAGTTACCTGCTAAATCTTTGTGATTATCCAAGTCACCATCTTTGTTCTTAGTGGCTCCCAGTAGTTGAGGGTGTGCCAAGCCATTCAGTGTCCTAAAGTTAGAGGAAATGCCTACATGTCTGTTGAGGCTTTCCTAACTATTTTTTGTCTGCTCCTTCAACTCCCTGATACAGGCTAATTGGAAGCCCAACCTCAAAAAGTAACTGGGAAAGTCAGGATGTTACATGTGCAATCAAATTCCTACCAGGGAAAAAAACCCGAGCTGGCTGTTTTTGGTCACTCATTCTTTGCTGAGCTAGAGTGCATAGTCACTGGGGGTGCTTTTGCACACAAGTAAAACTACCTTTTGGTTTTGTATTGTTCTGGGGAACTTGTGAATGTTGAATCTTATCAGCTCTCCTAAATAGGTGATTGAGGTGATTGATATCCCTTGGGTAGCAGTCACAAAAATTGGGATGCTAGATGTATGGACAACCTCTTTCCAGGGAGAAGCAAAAGACTTGGTTTTATTATTGGAACTAGTGGGAAGAAAATGTCATAGGTGTCACCACCAGCCCTTTTAAGCTCCTGAAAAGTTTCAGTCGGTTCTAAATAGAAGCTGAGCCCTCACGTAGTAGCTAGTATATAGTCAAATGCTTTATAGGGAAAAAAAAAAAAAAGTGAGGGGAGTTGAGTATTTTTGCCCACTCCCTCTGTACTTACCTGAAGTGGATTTGTGGGGGAGGTAGCTGTGGGGAGAACTTTTGTGTTCATTTAACAATTGCTTCTTTGTTTGCTGTAATTTTGTTGGACTCACATTCTTCATGTGGCAGTCTGAACATCTAGGGTGTTGTGTGTGGTCCAAACCTTCCACTCCTCACAGGAAGATTTGTAGTTGGGGGTTCCCTCCCCACTGTATGGTGCTGTGACACAGATGTGATTAATACAAGAGTGTAATTAACTACCTGTAGGAGTCATTAACAAGTTTCTGAATTTCTCTCAGGAGGAATATACAACAATATACATAGTTGTATATTCAGTGTGACTGTGGGAGAAGGAAAGTAAGGAGATTCCTGTGACAATAGATTGGTGATCTGAACCTTTGAATTTGTGTAGAGTATTTGTTGTCTAGCTTCCACCCTCCCCTCCTGAGAGAGAAAAATAAAAAATTCTATTTCCCTAATATAAACATTCCTTTGGAATGCAAACAAATGTCTCAGAATTTCATTGCCCTTTGAAATGTAAATAATTTAGAAATTGACCTATAAGTCTCTCTGGAAGTTTCTTGCTCTTTATACAGTCATCACTTAAGGTCCGAGGCCTGCCCTTTAACCCAGATTCCAGTGTCCTTTCTTCAGAGCTCTCTAGGAAAGCAAAAACATGAAAAAAATTTTATATAGTTCTGTAAGAGTATTCAGTCAAAGCACTATCTTCTAGGATTATTTAGGTCAGCTATTTTTTCATCCACTCTCTTAATGAAATTATATCATACATGTGTAATACAGTTAAATTAATTTTATGGTAGTATTTAATCTTTTGTCCCTTGAAGCCCTGGTTCTTTCCTTTTCTTTTTTTTTTTTAATTTGCATGAAATAAAGTTTACTTTTTGTGCTTTCCAATTCTATATGTTTTGTCAAAACTATAGAGTTGAATATGCCCACCACACAACAATACATAATAGTTTTATCATCTCTTTATGGTCAACTTCACCTTCAACCCCTGATGTCACTACATGGTATATTCCTCATCCTTAAACTTTGGCCTTTTCTGTAATTACTATTAATATCTACTTATCTATCTATCTAATTTTTTTTTCTTTCTCTTTCTCTTGGGTAACATTGTAGAGATTTCCCTGGAGAATACAATATACATTTTTAAATAATCTGACTGTTCCTTCAAATGATAATATCATTCTCTATCATCCCTTGTGTCATTGTTGTCATACATTTATCTTTTCCATGTGTTATAAAAATAGCACATTTTTATTATTTTAATTTTAATACATTGGATATCTTCTTTATTTTTTTGTTTGGGGCAAATAAAAATTTTATATTATTAAGAAATTCATTTCCAGTATTATTTTTCTGTGATAAAATTTCCAATCCATATTGTATTCCTTTTCCCTGAAGAACTTTTATTAACAACTTTTGGGGGTAGTCTATTTTCAATGATGTCTCTAACTTTTAGTGTGTTATGAAGGGTCTTTTTCCGTCATACTTGATTTCCAGAATGATTTTTTTTTCACCTTTTTCATCACTTTAAAGGTGTCAGTCTTTTGTTTTCTTGCTTACAAAAATATGTAAACAGACAACTGCTCTAATTCTTATTTCCTGTGTTTTGCATACAATAGCTTCAACCACATGAAAGATATGTCACAACTAAAAATTCCAGGAAAGGGCTATCTCATCTTGAAGGAGCTGACCACCTGTAGAGAGGGACAATTTATATAAAACATGTTTTATGTTTTTTTTTTTTTTTCCTGGGGAAAATTCAAATGTGATAACCAAGAGGTAGAAGAATGTGGGTGAGACAACTTTTATTTATGTTTTCTGGTATGTTCTTTATTATTTGAAATTCCAGTGAAATTTAATGCTACTCTCTTTTATTTAATATCCTATTTCTATTTGTATGCTACAACCTTGATATCACCTAGTAAGTATTGTGGTTTGGAATTGAGCTTATGATTCGTGGCAGGTCTAGTTTTTTGGGGTTTTTTTGTTTGTTTATTTGTTTGTTTTTTAGGTTTTTTTAAATGTAAATTGCTTAGCATTAAAATTACATAGTGGTAATCAATAGTTTACAAATGAATAAATCCTAAATCAGTGAATTAATTCATATTCATTAACATTAAAATAACAAAATAAGTTGACTGATAGTATGTTATTCCTTCATTTCCAAAGAATTAACTTTTTTTTTTAATTTTTTATTTTTTATTAACATATAATGTATTATTGGCCCCAAGGGGTACAGGTCTGTGAATTGCCAGGTTTACACACTCCACAGCACTCACCATAGCATATACCTTCCCCAATGTCCATAACCCCACCACCTTCTCCCTACCTCCCACTTCCTGGCAAGCCTCAGTTTGTTTGTGAGATTAAGAGTCTCTTATGGTTTGTCTCCCTCCCAATCCCATCTTGTTTCATTTATTCTTTTCCTACCCCCCAACCCCCCCCCCCACTTTGTCTCTCAACTTCCTCCTATCAGGGAGATCATATGATAATTGTCTTTCTTTGATTGACTTATTTTGTTAATCATAATACCCTCTAGTTCCATCCATGTCGTCACAAATGGCAAGATTTTGTTTCTTTTGATGGCTGATATATATATATATATATATATATATATATATATATATATATCCCACTTCTTCTTTAACCATTTATCTGTTGATGGACATCTAGATTCTTTTCATAGTTTGGCTATTGTGGACATTGCTGCTATAAACATTCGGGTGCACATGAACCTTCGGATCACTACATTTGTGTCTTTAAGGTAAATACCTAGTAGTGCGATTCATGGGTTGTGGGGTAGCTCTATTTTCAACTTTTTGAAGAACCTCCATGATGTTTTCCAGAGTGGCTGCACCAGCTTGCATTCCCACCAACAGTGTAGGAGGGTTCCCCTTTCTCCACATCCTCACCAGCATCTGTCATTTCCTGACTTGTTAATTTTAGCCATTCTGACTGGTGTGAGGTGGCATCTTACTATGGTTTTGATTTGTATTTCCCTGATGCTGAGTGATGTGGAGCACTTTTTCATGTGTCTGTTGGCCATCTGGATGTCCTCTTTAGAAATGTCTGTTCATGTCCTCTGCCCATTTCTTGATTGCATTTATTTGTTCTTTGGGTGTTGAGTTTGATAAGTTCTTTATATTTTGGATACTAGCCCTTTATCTGCTATGTCATTTGCAAATACTCCCACTCTGTCAGTAGTCTTTGGTTTTGTTAACTGTTTCCTTTACTGGAAACACTCCTTTACTGGAATGAGAGTTTGACTTCTTCTTTGCCGATTTGGATGCCTTTAATTGTTATTGTTGTTATTGTTGTTGTTGTTGTCTGACTGGTGAGGCCAGGACTTCTAGTACTATGTTGAATAGTAGTGGTGATAATGGACATCCCTGCCGTGTTCCTGACCTTAGCGGGAAAGCTCTCAGTTTTTCTCTATTGAGAATGATATTCGTGGTGGGTTTTTCATAGATGGCTTAGATGATATCGAGCTGTGTATTCTCTATCCCTCCTCTTTGAAGAGTTTTGATCAGGAAAAGATGCTGTACTTTGTCTAATGCTTTTTCAGCATCTATTGAGAGTATCATATGGCTCTTGTTCTTTTATTAATGTATTATATCACATTGATTAATTTGTGGATGTTGAACCAACCTTGCAGCCCTGGAATAAATTCCACTTGGTCGTGGTGAATAATCCTTTTAATGTACTGTTGGATCCTATTGAGTAGTATTTTGGTGAGAATTTTCACATCTGTGTTCATCAAGGATATTGGTCTGTAATTCTCTTTTTTGATGCGATCTTTGTCTGGTTTTGGGATCAAGGTAATGCTGGCCTCATAAAATGAGTTTGAAGTTTTCCTTCCATTTCTATTTTTTGGAACAGTTTCAGGAGAATAGGAGTTAATTCTTCTTTAAATGTTTGGTAGAATTCCCCTGGGTAGCCATCTGGCCCTGGCCTCTTGTTTGTTGGGAGATTTTTGATGACTGCTTCAATCTCCTTACTGGTTATGGGTCCGTTCAGGTTTTCTATTTCTGGTTTAGTTGTGGTAGTTTATATGTCTCTAGGAATGCATCCATTTCTTCCAGATTGTCAAATTTGCTGGCGTATAGTTGCTCCTAATATGTTCTTATAATTGTTTGTATTTCTTTGGTGTTGGTTGTGATTTCTCCTCTTTCATTCTTGATTTTATTTATTTGGGTCCTTTCAAAGAATTTATATCTAAACAAAACATTGTTTTTGTTTAGATATAAAGAATTCATATCTAAACAAAAAAGAATTTATATCTAAACAAAACATTGTTTCTAAAGTGTTTGTTTCCATTTGACACAGATATTACAGTTATTCTGCAGAGTCAAACAGTTCATGATTCTTTTAGGCACATTAAATATCTCATTACTGTATATCTGGATTCTTCTCTGACATTTTTTTTTTCTTTTCAACCCATGAAGGAGTTACACTGCTATTAAAAGCTTTTATCATCTAACTTTTTTCCTGAAATCTGTAACATTACATAGGCCTATATAAAACAGTCCCTGGAGTTCAATGAACAGTGTTTCTGCTACTTAGCACCTGAGAGTGTTAATAATACTCTCTATACTCTCTAATAATACTCTAATAATACTCTCTAATAACACTCTCTATTTATATCTATCTATCTATAACTTTTTGACAGAGGGCTACAACTCTTCTTTAATATGTATAATTATTTATAATATCCTTCCTTTCTCTATCCAAAGAACACTGTGGGAACTTTAGAGACAACAAAATGGAATATTCAAAGTGAGAACATGTCCTCATAACTTTCAAAATTTCATTGCTTCTAAAATCAATTATAGTTTATCCTTAATATTTAAAATTTCTTCAGGAACAAAACTTGTATTAACTATCTTATTGTTTTTAGCTTTGAAAACCTGCAGAATATACAATCTAGGCAATCTTAACTATTTCCTATAAGACAAAGAAACTTATATGGAAGTTGCCAGATTTGCTTGATTACATTAATTTATTTTCTTCTGTCCTGCCTTTGCAGATTAGCATATATTACATTATTTGTTGTACCCTAACTACTCTATCCACTTATAATATTAATTCCTCACCTTCCTGTTGTACTGTTTTCTCACAGGGATATAATCAGCTGTAGTGAACAGGGGTATTATATAGCCCCATTTAGTTCAATTGTTATTAGGTATAAATTCTATATTTCAGTTCTAAATGCCTTCCTCAATGAATGGAAACAAATAATTATAGCTTATTTGCTATTGGAACAACTTATCCTTTGTATCTTGATCTCTAATTTAAAAACAACAAAAATCATAAAAACATAACAGACAAAAGATATTTATTTATAAGCAGACTAGATAATGAAATGAGCATAAAGAGAAGCCTTAAAAGAAAATGATAATCCCTGGCTGTCAGAAAGTTTATAGATTTATATTCCTCAGTGCTTCCAGTAAATTATACCTTTGTATCTGCCGAAGTTAGTGGAAGGGGTGAAGGGATGAGGAAATAGCTTAAGTAGTGAAAAATGAGCTCTGTAACATGATCCAGTGACACATCGTACTTTTTCCCCCACTTGGTACTTTCTGAAAGATACCTATTTTTATTTCTTAATGTCATTCTATTTTTTTAAAGATTTTATTTATTTATTTGACAGAGATCACAAGTAGGCAGAGAGGCAGGCAGAGAGAGAGAGAGGAGGAAGCAGGCTCCCTGCCGAGCAGAGAGCCTGATGCGAGGCTTGATCCCAGGACCCTGGGACCATGACCTGAGTTGAAGGCAGAGGCTTTAACCCACTGAGCCACCCAGGTGCCCCCTGTCATTCTATTTTAATTAAATATTCTATTTAAATTGCTGATTTTAAATTAATGTAGACTTCAAAAGATAATACAAGGTTGAATTGTATAAATATATATATATAATATATTTATATATATATATATTTATATATATATATATATATTTTTTTTTTTTGAGAGGAAGAGAGTGTGAGCAGGGAGAAGGGCAAAGGGAGTGGAAGAGAGAGACAGAGAAGCAGACTTTAAGCTGAGCATGGAGACTGACTCAGGGCTCCATCTCATGACCCTGAGATCATAACCTGAGCCCAAATCAAGAATTGTGTTTAACTGACTGAGCCACCCAGGCATCCCTAAATATATATATAGTCTATCAGGTCTCTTTCTATATATATACTGGACAAGACCTGATAGACTAGAATTATATATCCAATGAAAATATCTTTTAACAGTGAACAAAAAAAAATAAAAATATTTTCAATAGAACAAAAGCTGACAGAATTTGTCAGCATACTTACACTACTAAAAACTATCCATTAAAAATCTCAGCAGACTTTGTTTTGAATAAAAGAAACTCATAATCTGAGTCTAAAATCTCGGATTAAAATGTAAAGAATCTTTGAGGAAGATTGAACTTTGAGGAGTTGGAGTATTGGATTTCAACGATTACTTTAAAGCTTCTGTAGTTAAGATAGTACAGTGCTGGCAAAGGGATAGACAGATAAATGAGAGTAACCAAAGGACAAGTCCACTAATAAAGCCATGCACCTAAGTTCAATTATTTTTAACAAAGGTGCCAAGATAAATAGTGGGAGAAAAGATAGTCTTCGGAACAAATAATGTTGACACAACTGTATATTCACTTGAAGAAAAAAAAAAAATCATTACTTCAATCTATGTTCAAAATTTAACTCAATATGAATAACAGATCTCAACATAAAAACTAAAAGTCAACAAATTCTAGCAAAACAGAGCAAAAAATCATTGCAAAGTTTTGATAGGCCAGTATTTCATATGTAGGAGAAAAAAGCTGGAACCATAGATATCTTGAATTGAATTCTAATAAAAGTAACATATCTGCTCTTCAAATGACACTGGTAATAAAATGTGAAAAATCAACAAATCTGGGGAAAACATTTATAATACATATATTTGACAAAAGGCTTTTTTCCCAGAATATATAAGAACTTCTATAATTCAATATTAAGAGAAAATATAACCTAATTAAAATAGGCTTAATTCATTTAAGCCAATGCTGATTATCCATAGGGAGATAATGATGTTTGATCTCTAAAAAAATTAAAATGTAGTGAAAATGGAACACTATTTTGAACACATATATCAAGAAAGAAGACATGCATAGTCAATAAAAATCTTAAAAGATATTCAGCTTTGGGGCGCCTGGGTGGCTCAGTGGGTTAAGCCTCTGCCTTCAGCTCAGGTCATGATCTCAGGGTCCTCGGATCGAGTCCCGCATCGGGCTCTCTGCTCAGCAGGGAGCCTGCTTCCTCCTCTCTCTCTCTGCCTGCCTCTCTGCCTACTTGTGATCTCTCTCTGTCAAATAAATAAATAAAAATCTTTAAAAAAAAAGATATTCAGCTTTGTCATCAGGGCAATGCATATAAAAACCAAAATGAGATAACACTCTGTAACTACTAGAATGCTTAAAATTAAAATGTGTGATAATACCTGTATCTATGAGGCTGTGAGAAACTGGGTTTTATATACATAAATTGTGGAAAACTAAAATTATACAACCAGTAAGGAAATCAGCAGTGGTTTCTTTTTTTTTTTTTTTTTAAGATTTTATTTATTTATTTGAGAGAGAAACAGTGAGAGAGAGCATGAGCGAGGAGAAGGTCAGAGAGAGAAGCGGACTCCCCGCGGAGCCGGGAGCCCGACGTGGGACTCGATCCTCGGACTCCAGGATCATGACCTGAGCCGAACGCAGTCGTCCAACCAACTGAGCCACCCAGGCGTCCCCAGCAGTGGTTTCTTATACATGTAAATACACTTATGTTTACTATATGCCCTACTTATTCCATTCCTACTTACATTTCTCAAAAGATAAAAAAAAAATGTGGACTTGTAGCTAAATGTTCATAATTCCTTTATTCATAGTAATCAAAAACTGGTAAGAACCAAAGGTCTATATATGTAAAATATGAAGTACATCCATGAAGTGGAATATTCGGTAATAAAAATGGAAGAAACAACCCAGATACACAAATAATATGTATGAATAAAAAATGCTATGTTGAGAAATAAAATCAACATGTTTGAGTAAAAATTGTACAATTCCATTTATATTAAACTATAGACCAGGAAAAACTAATTTAGAAGAAGGCAGATTGGTAATCACCGGGGCAAAGCATCAGAATAATTAACTTCAAAGCACCTTGAAAAAAATTCTTTTAGGATAATAGTGTTTTTCTTTTTTTTTTAAAGATTTTTTTATTTATTTATTTGACAGAGAGAGATCACAAGCAGGCAGAGAGGCAGGCAGAGAGAGAGGAGGAAGCAGGCTCTCCGCCGAGCAGAGAGCCCGATGCGGGGCTCGATCCCAGGACCCTGAGATCATGACCTGAGCCGAAGGCAGCGGCTTAACCCGCTGAGCCACCCAGGCGCCCCAATAGTGTTTTTCTATACACTGGTTATTGTGTTTATAGTGTGTATACTTTTATCAAAACTCTTTGAACTGTAGACTTAAAATGTATATACTTTATTACATATAAATTGTACCACAAAATTTATTTTCAAAACAGTACAAAAGACCACTGGATTTACAGATAACTAGTGAACACATCAACCTTTTCATAATTTTTATTATTATTAATAAGTCCCCCACGACAATTTTCAGAACTCAGATTTACTGTAGTTTAAAATTTTGCATACTTCAGTTCACAAAACAAAGGGAAGTCATTAATAGACCTCTGGTACATACTAAGGATTAGTATTTATATTTTTAATTAATAATAGTGTTAGATCATTAAACTTTACAGCCCCACAAATTAATATTCTATTTCCATGCAACAATTAGATAAAGACATTACCATGGGAACATAAAGTAGTTAGCAAGTGCCAATCAAAAATAATATTGCAAAGATACTTTAAAGATACATCCTACTGAATTTAACTCGAAAAAATTTAAGAGAAAATTCCCATATATATATATATATATATATATATGTGTCTGTGTGTGTGTGTGTGTATACATGTAATAATAGCTAAATATATGATATATATTATTTAGTTAAGTATATATTATGTTTATATATTATATGTATATAAAACTGATTAAATCATAAATTTTATATTATGTATATGTCATTAATTATTTATATTTATAATTTAAATGTAAAGATTTCACCTTTCTCTTCAGCTATTTTAATTCCTTACAACTGCTCTCTGAGCCAGACACTATTTTACTTTTTTTTTAAATTTTTTTTTAGCTGAGGGAGCTTATATTAAATAGCATCCCAATGTCCTACAACTAGCAAGTGATAGATACAAGGTTTAAATCTGTCATCTGATACCAGTAAGTATTCTCCAGTACCCTACACAGCCTCCAAATCATTTGTGAAGGCCCACCCCCCCAACTTACACTTCATTAAATGTATACTCAAACATTTATTTATCCCACTTCCCACCACCACCACCACCACCCCCTCCCACAAATTTTATTTTTGTTCCATGCTTTCTCTTCTTTGCAGATAATGATTTCTCTGTCCTGGAAAGTCATTGTGCTCAAACTGAACTTTGATTATTTTCTTTGTTCTCAATTTCTCATCTCCTCACCAAGTTCTGTCCTTCTGTCAAGTTATAAATCTGAAATGACTCCTACAGAAGACATTTCGTGCTTGTGCCATTTCCATTCATCTTCTGTCCTCCAAATATCCATAGTTTTTTCAGCTATAAAGTACCATTTTTTTTTTCACTTCTAAGCTGCCTTTTATAGCTTATGGTGTTTTAAGTTTTTTTTTTTTTCTGAGATGCAAAATGAGTGATAAATACCTTGACAGAATATACTTTTTTATCATTTGTAGTGACCATCATCTGTTGCACACATAAAAGATACTCAATAAATTATGAATAACTAGTTGATTCACTAAACAATTGGGTATGATTTCTTTCAATCATTAATTTATTGGAGAATTTATAAGATTTCCTGGAGAATATGTAAATTGTGTACTATATGAGCATATTTAGTTATATATATAGCTATAAATTAAAACTAATATTTATTTTGATTGTCATAAAACAAAAGTATGCATGAGGCAAAGGGCTAAAAGTTTTTTTTTTTAAATCAGATGATCTATAGTTACACATGTTTTTTATTACTACACAGTGCAAGTTTATTTAAAATCAAACTACTTTCCTTTCTCAATGACTTATTTAAATCATATATTAAGGATCCAAACATTCTAAGGAAATGTCTCAGTCCAACCTGAAGTACTGTGAATTATTTGATAGGGAAGCTCTTAATAAAGTCTGTTTTGACCCAATGGTCAGAAGTTAATTGGTATTCAAATCTCTCTTACTTGCTCATATACCAAGAAAAATAATCATTATTTTGCTCCTCCTCTTGAGTAGGGAACATGATGTTTAATGCTCATTCCAATTAATTATTCTCCACATCTTTAGTCTTTGTTCATATCCAGAGAAAGTGTAATTTTTTTTTCTTGCATGTGGAATAGGACTAGAATTTGTCACTGATTTCAGGGAAATTAATTAAAAATCTGCTCAGTCTTCAACTTTAACTTTTATTTTTCCCTTCAGGCTTAGTTAATATCCATTATTTTGTTTTGGTAATAAAGATAAATCTGGAAGAATCCTAACAGTGCACACTAGAAATCATTTACTAAATTAAAAAAGGGATGGCATGAAGATAACCCAATAATATTGTCTGAAAATAATTCTGCTTTCTTGTCCCCCTAGTTGACAAATGCCTTCAGGGGAAGAATCTTGAATTCCATTTTCCTTTCCCAAGTTCTTTTTCTGAAGTCTTAGCTTCCTACTGTTTATTGTTTCAGGTCTCTCAACTTCCTCTAAACAATTAAATATTTCATCTAGCATTTCTCATTGTTTTTGGCAAGAATGTTTCTCTGCCACCAGCTAGTTCACCCCACTAGAAAAAAGAACGTGATTGGAAGAAGTTTGACTTTTACTGCTATTCCAGTGGAGAAAGATTTTTGAAGTTCATAAGGAGAGGACAAGATTCATATATATATATTTTTTTAAGATTTTTTTTTTTTTAATTTATTTGTCAGAGAGAGAGGGAGAGAGAGCGAGCACAGGTGGACAGAATGGCAGGCAGAGGCAGAGGGAGAAGCAGGCTCCCCGCCAAGCAAGGAGCCCGATGTGGGACTCGATCCCAGGACGCTGGGATCATGACCTGAGCCGAAGGCAGCTGCTTAACCAACTGAGCCACCCAGGCGTCCCAAGATTCATATTTTTAAAAATTGATCTTATTGCTGGATTGATACTGGAATATTCAAGGCAAGAAATAATGGTTATCTAAACTGGTGGTAAAAGTGGAAATGAGGGAAAAATGGATACCCTTAGGCTTTATATGAGAGGTAGATAAAGTTATCATTAAGAATTAAGCAGTGCTGTATACAAAGATTTATTCACAATTTTCTTTACTGCAAATTAAACCAAATAACACCAAATGGAAAATAAATCAATTAGATGGTTATATTTTCATATAATGGGATACTATATAGTCAGTAAAAGTTGTGTTTTAGAAAACCATTTAATAATGTGAGCTGAATTATGATGATAACTTTATAAACAATAGCAGACTGTGTTTATGATTTATATGCTAGAACAGTCTTCCATTTTTAAAGCCATCATGACTACCCTATGAAGCAGATTCTATATTTATTCCCATTTCACAGATGAAGAAAATCTTCATAACCTCTCCAATAGCTTGTACATGGTAAAGCTGACATTTGAAAACAGAATGACATGTAATAATATGTATATATTATATATAACATATAAATGTATATATATATGTATATACATTGATACATCTATGTATGCCATATTTTATATTGAATATATTTGAGCACTCAGATAATTAGATATATTTACATTTTATGTGTATGTTTTTTAAACATTTATTTACTTTAGAGAGAAAGTGAGAGTGAGGAAGGGACAGAGGGAGTGAATCTTCAAGCAGACTCCCCACTGAGCGTGAAGCCCAGTGCTGGGCTTGATCTCAGGACCCACGAGATCATGACCTGAACACAAAACCATGAGATCATGACCTGAGTCAGTTGCTGAGTCATGGAGGCACCCTATATGTGTATGTTTTTCAAAGTATTGCCATAGAGCAAATTGCCCATATGTAAATGTAAAATTTGATGTTTTACCAGTGTATATTTCACCACCAACACAATTAATATAACACAACTAATATAAAAAACATCAGCTCCTCTCTATAAGCTCTCTCCCCTTATTTTTATTTCCTCTGTCACCAGGTAACCACTTACCTATATTCTGTCAATATAAATTTATTTGTATTTTCTAAAATTTTATATAAATGGAATTCTATAGTATATACTCTTTTCCCAGCATCTTTCATTAGCTTAATTATTTTATATTATTATTATTATTATTATTATTATTATTATTATACATACCACCTTTTATATATCATTCTTCAGTCTGTGGACACTTGGGCTGTTTCCATAATTTGGCCATTGTGGATAATGCCTATAAACATCAGGGTGCATGTATCCCCTTGAATTAGTTTTTTTTTTTTTTTTTAAGATTTTATTTATTTATTTGAGAGAGAGACAGTGAGAGAGAGCATGAGTGAGGAGAAGGTCAGAGGGAGAAGCAGACTCCCCATGGAGCTGGGAGCCCGATGTGGGACTCGATCCCGGGACTCCGGGATCATGACCCGAGCCAAAGGCAGTCGTCCAACCAACTGAGCCACCCAGGCATCCCGAATTAGTATTTTTGTATCCTTTGGGTAAATACCTAGTAGTACAATTATTGGATTCTATTTTTAACTTTTTGAGGAACTTCTATAATGTTTTCCAGAATAGTTGTACCAGTTTGCATTCCCACCAACAGTGCAAAAGGATACCCCTTTCTCTACATCCTCACCAATATCTATTGTTTCCTGTATTGTTGATTTTAGCCATTCTGACAGTTGTGAGTCAATATCTCATGGTTCTTTTGATTTGTATTTTCTCGATGATAAGTGATGCTGAGTATCTTTTGTGTGTCTTTTGGCCATCTGTATGTGTTCTTTGAAAAAAAACATGTCTATTCATATCTTCTGCCCATTTTTAACAGCATTGTTTGATTTTGTGGGTGTTGAGTTTTTGAAGTTCTTTATATATTTTGGATACTAATCCTTTATCAGATATGTCATTTGCAAATATCTTCTCCCATTCCAGAGGTTGTCTTTGAGTTCGGTTGATTGTTTCCTTCACTGTGCAGAAGCTTTTTATTTTGATGAAATATTTTTTATTTTGTTTACGTGGCCTCATAATCATATCTAGTAAGAAATTCCTGTGACTCTATTCTCTAGGAAGTTTATGGTTTCAGGTATCACATTTAACTCTTTTATCCATTTTGAATTTATTTTTGTTTACAGTGTAAAAAAGTGGAGCATTTTCATTCTTTTGCATAGACAGAAGGTTCTCCTAACATGAATTGTTGAACAGAATTTTTCCCACTGGGTATTATTTCCTGCTTTGTTGAAGATTGATTGACCTTATAGTTGTGGGTTTATTTCTGGGTTTTCTATTCTGTTCTATTGATCTGTGTGACTATTTTTGTACCAGTTGTGTGTGTGTGTGTGTGTGTGTGTGTGTGTTTTACTTTTAGCTATTCTACTGGGTATGTGTGGGATTTCATTGTGTTAAATATTTATTCATTTATTTATTTGTCTTTCCCTAATGGCTAATGGTGTTCAGCAGGTTTTCATGTATTTATTTGCTGGCATAATTTTTGTTTAGTGGCTATCCAAATTTTGTTTTAATTGGATTAGAATGAGGTATAAGAGGTCTTTATATATTCCATATACAAATATTTTATAGGTCATAGATTTTATTTTATTTTTTAAAAATATTTTATGTATTTATTTGACAGACAGAGATCACAAGTAGGCAGAGAGGCAGGCAGAGAGAGGAGGAAACAGGCTCCCTGCTGAGCAGAGAGCCTATTCGGAACTCGATCCCAGGACACCGAGACCATGACCTGAGCTGAAGGCAGAGGTTTAACCCACTGAGCCACCCAGGCTCCCAGATCATGAGTTTTATAAGTACTTTCTATTAGTCTTTGGCTTACACTTTCATTTTCATAACATTTACATATGAGGTTTAATATATCTTCTTGGTTAACTTGTAGTACATTGTGTCAAGGAATTTTTGGATTTTACCTAAGTTTTTAAATTTATTGACATAAAATAGTTCATACTATCTTATATTTTTAATAACTGTGGAATCTGTGGTAATATCTGCCCTCTCACTACTCATATTTGTAAATTGTATTGTGTTCTTTTTTCTGATAAGTCTGGCTTGGGTTTTATAAATTTTATTTGTCTCCTCGAAGAACCAGATTTTGATTTTATGAACTTTTTCTATTGTTTTTCTACTTATTTTCAATGATTTTACTTTATTTTAAATTATTTCCTTCTGACTGCTTACTTTGGATATCATTTTCTCTTCTTTTAATGCTTTATTAGGGTAGAAGCTGAGATTCTTGTTCTGATAACTTCTTTATTTTCTAATGTAGGTCATTTGAGCTAAAATTTTTCTGTAGGTCATATTTTAATTTTTTGCCTGCTATCTAATTTTGACATATTTTCCATTCTTTCTTTTCCCTTTTTCTGCCTTTTTTGGATTGAGTGTTTTTAATTCCATTATTTATTCTTTGTTGACTTATTAGCTATCACTTTTGTTTTTGTTATTTTAGTGATTTTCTTGGGTTTCCCATTATACATATTTTTCTTATGACAGTCTATTTTCAATGTGACTGACTAAACTGTTGTTACTGCTTCTGGTTTTTTGTTTTGTTTTGTTTTTGCCATAGTTTAGAATTGGAGATTAGGATGAGATCAATAGATGATCCCCAGTGGCTGTGGAGCATCAAAGGTGATGAGAGCCTTTTAGGAGATTAACAGCTAGCTTTTATCAAATGCCCTGATATGCAGTGTCTGAGAGTCAATTCCATCCTCCAAGCCTCTTCCTAAACTAAACATGCAAAACTTATATAGGGAAACAAAAAATAAGAGAAAAGAACTGTATCTAGAATGAAGGCATAGATGGATAGATGGTTGCCTGGTAACTTGGAAGAAAGGGAGAAAAAAGTCCAGCTTCTAAAAGACACAATGGAAACTGAACCTACAGGGCCATACAAACCTTATTTTTCATCTCAGTATGATCAGTTCCATCATTCTGAGCACCTGGGAATCAAATGTGTCTTTGAAATTATCCAGAAGCGCCAGGGAGGACCAGAAATGTTAAGAATCTATATCACTTTTCCCCCAGATAACATTATTCATTTTAAGAATTCTCTTCCAGTATTTTGGTAAGATTTTAAAAATTGCCAAGTTACCCCACATATATTTCCATTCTATGAACATAAATATGGGGGTGCATGTTGGCTGCTCTGTGGAGGTTTCCCCTGATTAATAATATTTCATTTGTCAGCCAACTGTGACAGAAGTGAAAGGATAATCCCTTTAACCAGGGAGTGCTGTGGATTCAGGACAACTCAAGCTGAACTTTGTGGCTTGGAAATCCAGCATGAAGGATCACTGGCAACCGTCCAGTTCTTAAAGTCTTTCCACAGGATAGCTTGAAGGAGATACAGTGCTGTACTTGGAACCTAGGTGATCCTCTATTGTTTTCCCCAGTAGTTCATTGAACCATTTCTTAAACTGACTAGTATATACCCACAGGCAGTTCAGAATAGACCTTTTGTCAGCTCTCCTTTTGTGTCAACCTTAATGCTGCTATTTCAAGCAGGAACAAAAGCAAGCAGAAAAAAAAAAAAAAGTAAAGACTGAGAATTTCTTAAATATTGACCACTTTGCTCCTTTTGGGTGGTTCTTTATGCTGTCTCAGGTAGTTTCTTCAAATATATATGCTAATCTGTATCTGAAGAATTGAGTGGAGAACTCTGCAGATCTCTGGAGCATTATTTCTGTGTAGCTGTCTCTTCTGAAATACTCTATATTAGAACTCAGATCACCTTGGCTTCCCATATCCTGGCTGTGTCTCAGCTCAGGAAGACTAGCAGATGCTATGTGTGTTCCTTCTGCCTGCATTATGGCCTGGAAATTTTCTCTGACAGAAAATTGGGATAATTGTTGGACTCCCTCAATTGTTTTCTGTCTCTCAGGGACCATTATTCTGAGTAGCCTGGTGTCCAATGTCTGGACACTGCAATTTCAATTTTTTGCCTGGATATTTATTTTTTTCCAATTGGATTATTAATTTGGTCCCCTTTACTTTACCTTGTCTAGAGGGAGAGGTCAATAAATTTCATTTTTAAATCCCTCTTTTCTTTTCCTGTAAATGCCAAATTTTCTATAATGTGCAGATTTTGGTTTATAAACTATAAAAAGGAATAACTGTCACTTAAAAATAGGTTTACTTATCAGAGAGGTGCAGGTGTGTGTGTGAGTGATAATAATCAGAAAGAAATGTTGCTTTTCACTAATAAAAAAGAACAAACTATTTTCAGGGAAATAATTTCCAAAACGATTGTCTTATTTTTCAAATACTGGTTATGTTTATTCTTTTGGCTTCAACATACAGACTTGAAAATGTTATAGAACAATGTTTCTAAAATAACAAAAAATTAAATTAATCTTTAACCTTAATAGGTAACACTATTTTTGTCACTAAATGATTTTTAATGCAATTTGGGTGCTCTATATAAATATTGACCAATTTGGAGTCTTAACTTTCTAAATTTTCTTTTTCGGGTTTTATTAATTTTAGGTTTGCTGCTTGCCAAATTTGAGGAAATTCAGTCCAAGAAAATGCTTCCTATTTTAATTTTGCCTTGATTTTTGAGTAGTATGAGTTCTAGAAAATTAATAAAAGACTCTTCATTGTATATTCGTCATATTATGTTCCCCTTAAGGTATATTTTATATTCATAAAATGTCCCATTATTGCTTTTGAATTTTGAATTTTAAGCATTTGTCACATATACAGATAAACTATCCCTTTGGATATTCTCTAAGACAATTACTTTGGCAATAAGAATGCTGAATACCTATTGTTTTCCTAGACTCTTCTGTACTGCAGAAAAAGAAAATAGCATGTACTAAAATTATAGGCATATGAAAATCATCCCTGACTCTAAATCCTAGGTACTCGGTATTCTCATGAAAAAGCATCAGGTTTCCATCCATTCTCACTAGTGATTATCAGGGTGTTTGTTTGTTTGTTTGTTTTGTTTTGTTTTTTAATCTAATTTGTCACTTCTCCTGGTAGTTAGGATTGCAGTCTCTGAACCTGCATACTTTTGTGTTCAAAATACCATTTTGACAGTTATAACCTATAACCTCAGGCAAATAACTTGGATTTTCTGCCCCTCTCTTACCTTTTCTATATAATGGGAGAAAATAATAGTATCTGGTAAATGAAGATTACAAGTTGAAACCTTGATAGAGGGCTATGATGATGAATTGCATTATTACATAGTGAGAGCTTGAGTGCTTCTAGACACTAGCAGTCCTTGGCTTGTGACCCTCTTTCTCCATCTTCACAGCCTGTTAACTTAGCATTTCTCTGACTCCGCTTCTACTGTCATACCTCTTGACCGAAGCCAGGAAACAACTGCTTTTAAGGACACCTGTGATCAGAGTGAGTTTAACTGCATAATCTAGGATAATCTCTCCAGTTCAAGGTATTTAGTTTTACAAAGTCCCTTTTGCCCTGTCAGGTGACATATTCATAGTTTTCAGGAATTAGGATGTGGACATTCTGAGGGGAACCACATTTTGCCTGCCATATTTAATTCTTGTGCTCTTTCATATGAGTTTAAGGAACAGGCTTTGAAATTTTTCACACATCAAAGGAGGTTTATATTAGAATCACATTCAAAATATTTTGAGAGAGTTCCAAAATATGGAGGGAAAGACAATCCTGAGTTAAGAAATAGTGATATTTCTGGGCTCCTTTCTAAATAGTGAGTGATAGTTTGAGGATTATTGTGAATGGTCGCTTCAGTTATCTTTCAGCATGAAGAGGGGAATTGTGCAAAGGCCAGTATGGATCTTGTGGGCTGAGTTGTGTTCCCCCTAAGATTCATATTTTGAAGTCCTAACTCCAGTGTCTAGAATATGACTACCTTTAGAGATAAGGTCTTTAAGAATTAATTAAGTTAGTGTGGGCCCAAATCAGTCTGACTGGTATCCTTCTTAGAAGAGGAAATATGGGTAGAGGAGAGACCATGTGAGGATTCGGCAGGAAGGCAGTCATCTACAAGGCAAGGAGAGCTTGAACTTCTAGCTTCTAGAACTGTGAAAAATTAAATTTCTCTTGTTTAAGCCACCTAGTCCTTAGCATTTTGTTATGGCAGCCATAGCAAACTAATACAGATATGAAGTTAAATAAACAGCTTTGGAATTAAATTTGCTGCTGTTGGTTTTGAAAAGCAACGAGGAATTAAGTGTTAAAATTTATAATACTGCAGTCTATGATTTGACAATTCTATTCTCCATCATAAGCCACCCCCCCAAATGCTTGCACATGTGAAAACAGGATGTATTTACAATAATGTATATATGATGTGTTCCTCATATCATTTGAATCTTGGCTCAAAAGTCATAATCCCTGGGTGGCCTTCCCTAACCAACTAATGTAAAATTGTATTGCCTCACCGTCCCGCACTATCCAGCTCTGGCACAGTAGTGATGAACTCCTAATATGCTGTAAGTCACTGATTTATTTTGTTGATTATATATCCCATTTTACATGAGAATGTAAGCTTTTGAGGGCTGTGATTTTGTTTCGCTTTCTTTTGTTTCTTTGTATATCCCCAAATCCAAGGCAAGTGCTTGTAGGTGTGAGTTTCTTTAACAATTGAAATGTATTGCATTTGCTAGTAACCTGGTCAGTGAAAGTTAAAAAACATTTCTCTGAATCAGACTAGCAGATATTGGCAAATATTAAGGATGCATGATACATCCAAGTTTTGATTGAAATAGGAACTCTTTTAGATTGCTAGTGAGAAGGAAAATTTTTACAACTGCTCTGTAGATCAAATTGGGAGTATTAGTATAATTGAAAATACAAACACCCTAAGATTGAGCAATCCTATGACAGGTTTTTCCTTTAAAGAAATTCTCCCTGTGTAAAATGAGACAGGAAAAAGAATTTACCAGAGAAAACTGCCTAAGAATCAATCAGTTAGAAAACTGATGAATGAAATATAATATTTTCCACAATGACAGAATAAGGTACGGTGATTAGACTAGATCAACTTGAAATATCATAGACAGTTCTGTGAAGACATTTGGGAATAGAGGAGAAATAAACTGGAGCATGGTATCTAAATATGCCATCAGTATGAAAAAAAAATAGAAACTTATAAAACAGTTATGTTCTTAGATATGTACATATATTATTATAAAAGCAAGAATATAAAAATATGCACTAACTTTATCATAGGGAATAAAGGGGATTATAAATGTATCAGTAATGTCTCCCTTCTTTTATTTAAGGTCACTTAAATTATTATAGTGTGCTGAGTATTATACGTTGGACTTTTCCAGATTACTCTCTATCCTTACCATACTACTCGTCCAAGTTGGCTGAAATGTATTTCTCATCAGTGGATATATTTGCCATTCCTTGCCTTCTCCTTTGGTTTGGCCAGCACAAAGCATTGGCAAATGATTGGGTTGCCTGTCCTGCCCTGAATGCATAGGCCAGGAACACCTTATCAGAGCTTAATGAAGAAGTATGTATAGCCATGGTATTCCATACGACTTTCTGTCTGACTAGATAACTCGTTTTTCAACAATTTAAATTAGACTGGGAGCCAGCAATAGATGCAATTGTGCTTACCTATCCCCTGTCATACTGAAGCAGTTAAATTTTTGTACCAGTGGAATTTTCTATTGAATATTCAATTATGATATCACTGGAAGCAACACCTTGTGGTATTAAATTGCCATGTTATAGGCTAGTTCATATAATCTGAATCAGTGATTAATAAATTGTGATTTTTTAAAAAATATTTTACTATATTTCCCCCTTTTTTTTAACCTGCTTTCAAATAATCTACTTACAAAATGATGTTTAATTTCCCTCTCACTTTTGTCTCTGCTGATTAAGACTTTATATTACCAAGGTACATATCAATTGTTTAATTAAATTGGAAATTGAAATAACCTCTTCTCCACAAGATTAAAAGGTCAAAAGGGGGATTAACTGAATGAAATGTGTCATTGGTTATAAATTTCAAAAGGGAACAAAAACCAGAATGTCTGATATGTGACCCAAGAATAGAGAAGTGCTCTGACCTTAAAGAGTCAGAGCGTCAGCTGTATTTCCCTCACAAATCCCAGCACAGGCAATGTGGTGACCTCTAAGCCCCAAATATGTAAACCCCTGTATTCCAAGTATCTATTTCTCCTCTCAGTTCCCTTCTTATATTCTCTTTGCCCTGATCTAGGTGTGGTATCTGCTCATCTAGTTGTTCATAACTGGATCATCTAAGCATCTCTTTTTGTTCTTTCAGCCATCTAATAATTTTTAATCAATTATCAGTAGTATTATTATCTCTCTTGGAAATAGCTGGCATTGTTCTTCTTTTCTGATTGGACCTTAACAAATACACTGTGAATCCATTGTTAAACTGCTAATTATTTCCATAGTATGAGTAATGAAATTATTCAATTAATATATTTTTGAAATTATGCAGTGATTATAGTTCTTTTTAATGCACTAATATGAACCTTAAGCCTTGTCTTACAAGTATGCTTACAATGGCTGGGGCACCTGGGTGGCTCAGTGGGTTAACCCTCTGCCTTTGGCTCAGGTCATGATCTCAGGGTCCTGGGATCGAGCCCCGAATCGGGCTCTCTGCTCAGCAGGGAGCCTGCTTCCTCCTCTCTCTCTGCCTGCTTCTCTGCCTACCTGTGATCTTTGTCAAATAAATAAATAAAATCTTAAAAAAAAAAAGTATGCTTACAATGGCATAATTGTCTAAGAGTCTGGAGGAAACATTAGATATGGATGCCTTGAGCCAGCTTCTATTGCAGATAACAGATTTTATGATACAATCTCCACTGAAATTAAAAGTATGTTAAAAAGATTCCTCTAAAATGTTTTTCCTGAATATAAACAGTTTTATTAAATTTCTATGTCAGAATCTAAAACTGCCTTGAAATGCCATGATTTTCATATGTCAACTCCTTGATTTATATGTCTATAAAATATATATTTCGTGGGAAATTTGCATTGTTACTCCAGAAGTTACTCATTATATTAATGCATCCATACCATATGTAGCACAATCACAAACCACTTTGTATGAAATCATTGACTTGAAAATCACATCTGCTGGCTTAAAATTGAATATAATATAAAATATACATCTGTTTATGCCTAGGATGTGACCAGAAGTTCCTAATTAAGAATCTACACTAAATATGTAAAGCTTGTGTGAAAAAACCATCTAGAATATAGTAAATTGCTCAAATTGGTAGTCAGTATGCTTATTTTTATCACAAAAGTTAACTGCATTAGCAGTGGACTAAAACTATATACTGAAATATTTGGATGTTCCCTAACATCTATGTCCCTTAATTTCATTGCAATGTAAAATGAGGATAATAAACCACTCAGATCATTGGTTTAATGTTAAGATTGATTAAGTGAAAGTATGTAAGATAGCACTAAGTCTGGTGTCTGGTATTTAGTAAGGATTAACTTTTTTTTTTTTTTTAAAGATTTTATTTATTTATTTGACAGACAGAAATCACAAGTAGGCGGAGAGGTAGGCAGAGAGAGAGAGGAGGAAGCAGGCTCCCCGCTGAGCAGAGAGCCCGATGCGGGGCTCGATCCCAGGACCCTGGGATCATGACCTGAGCCGAAGGCAGAGGCTTTAACCACTGAGCCACCCAGGTGCCCCCAAGGATTAACTTTTAAACATTATTATTACTAAGGTTAATATTGTTTTCACTACCATTATTGCTGTTATTAAACAAAATAACATTCATTTACTTGAGCACTGTACAATATGATTTCACTAATATGTGGAGTTTAAGAAACCAAACAAACCAGCAAAGGGGAAAAAGAGAGAGACAAACTGAGAAACACACTTTTAACTATAGAGAGCAAACTAATGGTTACCAGAGGGGAGGTAGGTGGGGGGATGGGTTAAATAGGTGATGGGGATTAAGAAGTGCACTTGTGATAAGTACTGGGTATTGTATGGAAGTGTGAAATCACTAGATTGCAAACTTAAAATTAATATTACACTGTATGTTAACTCATGGGAATTTATTTATTTATTTATTTATTTCATAGAGAGAGCACAAGAGTGAGCAGGGAGTGGGAAGGGGCAGAGGGAAAGGGAGAGAGAGAGAGAGAATCCCAAACAGGCTCAATGCTCACAGCCTGGCAGGGGGCTCAATCCCATGACCCTGAGATCATGACCTGAACCAAAATCAAGAGTTGGATGCTTAACCCACTGAAACATCCAAGCACCCCTAACAGAAATTTAAATGAAAACTTTTAAAAAGAATATTTTCTAAACTTTCACCATCTCATTTCCCAAAGAAAACATTCAGGCTTAATAATGGTATGGTATATTTTAGATGCCTTGACAGAAGCAGTGGAACACATTTGTTGTTTTGTTCTTTAAAGATTTTATTTATTTATTTGATAGACAGAGATCCCAAGTAGGCAGAGAGGCAGGCAGAGAGAGGGGGAGAAGCAGGCTCCCCGCCGAGTAGAGAGCCCGATGTGGGCCTTGATCCCAGGACTCCGGGATCATGACCCGAGCCGAAGGCAGAGGCTCTAACCCACTGAGCCACCCAGGCACCCCCAAATTTGTTATTTTAAAATAATGTCTCTGGGACACCTGGGTGCCTCAGTGGGTTAAGTGTCTGCCTTCGGCTCAGGTCATGATTCTGGGGTGCTGGGATCGAGTCCTGGATCGGGCTCCTCACTTGAGGGAGCCTGCTTCTCTCTCTCCCTGCCTGTCACTTTGCCTGCTTCTGCTCTCTCTCTCTGTCAAATAAATAGATAAAACCTTAAAAAAAATAAAATAATGTCCCCTATTTGTATGTATCTCCAAGTTCAACAATAATTCTAAGACCAACTGAATTATTAAATTTGTACTATGCTATTTTGAGGCTAAACAAATATGTCCCTTCAAAGATACAAGTAAAGACTTGAAGTATGGAAGATACATACTATGAGAAGTGGAATTCCTGATGTATGTAGATAAACTTTGTTGTCCATACAATATGTAAGAGCCTCCTCTATTTTAATAACCAGTCCCAGTTGGAGCAGTAGAAGGGAAGGACAATAGTTTACTCAATTAAAAACTCAGTCTTCCAACACTTTTATATTCATGCTTGACCATGTGCATCCGTCTAATGAGATATAAGCACAGCCATCCAATGAAGTTTGTTTAAATGAACAAAGTTAGTTACCATGCATTTCCTCAGCATTTATTTTTTCATTGTTCTCAATCAAGATGTGCATTTACAGAAAATGGAGAAGGAAAAACACGCAAGCAAAAACAATACCAGCATAATTCTACAAGTATATTAGTGAGTGGGGTAGGCAGAATCCAAAATTTCTCCCCACCAAAATTCCCTGTCCTAATTCCTGGAACTATAAATATGATGAGATGGTATGTCTATGAGTATATTATGTTACATGACAAGAAGAAATTCATAAAGGTAATTAAGGTTACAAATCAGTTGAATTTGATGTAATCAAAAGGAAAATTCTTTAGATAGGCAGAGTCAAATTGCATCAGCTCATTGAAAGCTCAATTCTCTTCAGCCCACCAAAGGCTGAATATTTCTCTGCTTCTATTTTGTAGTAGGTATCTCTGTCTTCATTTTAAATATTTGGAATTATTTATCAGTGAAACCATTGGGCTTGGTACTTTTATTTTTGAATTGTTGTTTTATATGATCATAAATATCTAATTAGATATTTGACATTATTCAGTTTAAATTAAATATTTATACATTCTGGATATAAGTCTCTTATCAGAGATATTATTTCCAAATGTTATCTTCCATTATGTGGATTTTCTTTTCACTTTCTGGATGACACTGTTTACAGAATTAAAAAAAAATTTGATGATAAGCAATTTATTTTTTTTATTGTAACTTATGTTTATATTATTTTTGTCAAGAATTACATAATAGAAAGCCACAAATATTTAAGCCTATACTTTCTACAACAAATTTTATGATTTTAGCTTACATTTAAGGCTATCATCCATTCTGAGTTAATTTTTGTTTATGGTGGTTAAAAGCATCCTAACTTTATCCTTTTGTGTGTAGATACCCAATTTTCCTAGCACCATTTGTTGAAAAGATTTTTTTTCAATAGTCTTATTGATTGTGGCACAATTATTGAAAATCAATTATCGTAAATATAAGCATTTATTTATAGACTCTGAATTCTATATCCCTTTATTTTATACATCTAAAATTATGTTAGCACTGCACTGTTGTTAAGTAATAAGGCTCTGTAGCTTAGTTTTGAAAGTGAGAAGTTTAAGTCCAACATTGTTCTTATTTTTCAAGATCAAATGGGCTCTTCTGAATAACTTGTATTTCCGTATCAATTCTAAGGATCAAATTTTCAGTTCATTTTCTCAAATCTAGTATCTTTATGACCATTATTTTGAATTCTCTATCAGGCATATTACTTATCTCTATTTCCTTTAGCTCTTTCACTGTGATTTTGTCCCGTTCTTTCATTTGGGACATATTTCTCTATCTTCTCATTTTGTCTCTCTTGCTCTGCGTTTGTTTCTATGTATTAAGAAAGTCAACTATGTCTCCTGATCTTCAAAGTGGTGGACTTATGAACAAGGGTTCCTTTAAGTACTCTGTAGTGCACTGTTCCCTGTTCAGTAGAACCAGGTGCCTCAGGAGTATCTCCTCTGTATGTAATCTCACTCTTTTGCTGTGGCTGAGCCACACTTGTCTTCAGCCCAGTTGGCTGCAATGGCCTTCTTTGACTACTATGGGTTTGGTCTCTGTGCTATTAAGAGACCAGTGTGGGGCTGCTTTAGTCTAGTTGTTTGGTCAGACCAGACAACCTGCTCTTAGCCCATTTGCCAGGGTTGTTTTCACATAGAGCTGCCAGTCACTCGTCATGCATTGTCCCTGAGATGTCTTCTTTAATGAACGGGACCTGCAGTTAGACCAGATGCCTGCCCCTAGTCTGTCTTTTGGGGTTGCAGTGACCTTAAACTACAAGGCTCTCTCCTTTGGTTGCCTCTTTGAGGTTTATGTGGATGATCAGGGACCGCAGTCAGATCATATGTGTGCCCGCAGCCTACTGCTAGAGCTGTAGTCAAACTGCTGTGTGTGGTTATTTTCCCCTTTCCCCAGAGCAGGAGTCACTATGGAGTAGCATTGGTTGCTGTCAGGGCTGCTTGCAGAGGGATACACCTATGGAGCACGTTGGAGGGACTTCTGCCAACTGAATGGGTTTCAGTAGGGCAAGTCCAGAGGAGAGCACAAGGGCAGGGCGCAGTTTTAACAAGCTAGGTGGAAAGTGTTAGTGATTATTCCTACAGGTGTCTGTGTATCTAGGCTGGTAGTAGTGGTAGGTGTGTGTGTGGGGGGGTGTAGAAATGACACCTACACACCTTTCATTCTTGGAAAACTATTCTAAAGATACCTGCACCTCTAGCACACATTCTAAGATTAGTAAATAAATCTTCCTGTATACCTCAGGCACTTTTCAAACTGCTGCTTCTATACTATATCTTAGTGGGGTTGTTTATTTTGCTGTCCTTTTAAGGGTGGGGGCTGTTTCTTATTGCCCTGTGGCTCTCCAATAGCTAAGTCCCCTGCTTTTTTAAAGTTCCTGGAGTTAAGCCCCACTGATTGCAGAGACTCACAAGGTCAAGCCCACAGGTTTTCAAAGCCAAATTTATAAGGATGTGTCTTCCCACTGGAGGTCCCCTGTGCCTGAGGGATCTGGTGTGAAGTCTGTCTGCTCCTCTTCTCCATGTTTGTGGTCAGTCTCTCTGGGAGTTTGGCTCTTGGTTTCCAACTTTAACTCTGCCCCACTACCCTTTTCTATGTGGTCTCCTTTCTATGAGTAACTGCAAAGAGTCTGTTTTGCCAGTCTTTGTGTTTTTTTTCTGGGTTAGTTGCACTGATACAGCTGTTATCTAGGTATAACATGGGATGAGGTGAGCTTAGGATCATCCTATTCTGCCATCTTCTCAGGCTCCAAGACATCCACAGTGGCTGAGGCAGGGACTGGCTGAACCCAGGAGGAGAACATAGGTGTTTTTCTTTTGAATATTATCTACCTCTTTTGTATGTAGGCATGAAGTTCAATTTTTGCCTATTTGTTTTTATTTTATTTATTTATTTTTAAAGATTTTATTTATTTATTTGACAGATAGAGACCAGAAGTGGGCAGAGAGGCAGGCAGGGAGAGAGAGAGGGGGAAGCAGGCTCCTGTGAGGCTCGATGAGGGGCTCGATCCCAGGACCCTGAGATATGACCTGAGCCAACGGCAGAGGCTTTAACCCACTGAACCACCCAGGCACCCCAGCCTATTTTTTTTTAATCATGAGATCACATTTTCTGTAGTGTCTTCTTGTTTTACCTATGTCAGAGGTTTTGTTTAAATACTTGTAGAGGCTCCAGATTATATTATCTTCCTTCTTAGAGGACTCAACATCCTCTCTGCTTGACTGAGGGATTATCTTAATCTCAGGATGGGCTCTCTTGATTTAAAGCGGGATTACAGCCTTCAGAATCCTTAATACTGAGCTCCTAATCTTCCAGGATTTTAAACCGAGAACCTGGTATTTTCTGCAGTGTCCCTCACTTGAACAGGTTCAGAAATCTAATATTTGTTTCAATTACCTCTCCCAAATCTCAATTCTGATTTTCAGTGGATTTCTGCCATGTTCTGCTTCTCTCCCCTACAGCTGCAGGGTTGGGCAAGTGTCTATGTCCTTGAGGTTTCCTGAGTCTTTGTCAAAGATTCTGCTGGTTGTTTTCTTTTTCCCCACAAGAGCCATTTGTAGGTACAGAGCTGAAATTGCCAGCCACCCGAGTGGGCCCAGGATAAAAGCAGCTGCAGGGGCTCCTGAAGATTTATCTTTCTGGAGTCTTAGTTCCTGTCATTCGTTCTGTTTTAGCTTCTCTGCCCCCAAATAATGTTTTCTAGTTATTGTCTGCCAGATAATTTATTTGCTGTCAGCAACTTCATCAAGAGAAGGGTTTGATACAATGAATCTGGTACTATAAATGTATCAGAGATACTGAAAAAGTGGTCTGTATGCTTGTTATCTAGAGAAAATACAAAGTCAGCAGTACTACTTAGACTCCCCCCAGGGCAGCTCTTATCTCTTTCATAATCAGATAGATGGAAAATCAAATGGAGGCCACTAAGTATAACTGACTTAAAGACCATCACACCATAAACACAGTCAGGACACCAGGAATGTGAGGATGACACCAACACTCCAGACCCACCTGTAGGTACTAACTAAACACTGGCTTGCAGCTGCAGGCAAACAGATAACCCAAACCACCTCATGACTGTCAGAAGCATTAGGCATAGTTGCAGAAAGTTAACCTTATTTCGCTTTGGCTTTCTTAATCTTAAGGGAGTCTTTTGAAAATGTACTAAGAAGGAAATCTACAATAGTGTAGCCTGTTTTTCCTCCACTTAAGGTGAATAATGTTGGGACACCTGGCTCGATCCGTTAGTAGAGCATGTGGCTCTTGACCTCAGAGTTGTGAGTTCAAGCTCATGTTGAGTGTGGTGCCTACTTAAAAAAAATCTTATGAATAATGTTGCTTCATAATTGAAAACTAAATACATAAACTCCCTTCTGTTTCTACAATTTTTATATTAACATATAATGTATTATTTGTTTCAGAGGTATAGGTCTGTGAATAATCAGTCTTATACAATTCACAGCTCTCACCATAAGGCTGATAGTCTATCAAAATGTTTCTACTATTTTAGATATATAATCCTTTGATAGTCTATAACCAATTTTATTTTTTTTATATAACCAATTTTAATGTAATAATTTTTAGCACTTAAATTTATTAAGCAACTTATCTAGTAGATCCTTTGAGGTTTTTGGAAGGAATGAGTAGAGATACCTCATGATAAATTTTTTCTTTTTTGCTGTTTTACTGTTATAATATTCCTATTTTTATATGGGTACATATTAAAAATAGTGCTTTTAAGAATAAACAGTTAAGTGGTTTATTTAAGTTAAGATAATGATAAAATAGCAGCCAAATTTTTTTAATAAACTGATTAAATTCTATAATATTAAAGACAACTACATAATTTTTAATATATTTTTGTCATTCTGCATCCATTGTCTATTTTTTAAATAAAATAACTTCTAAATGACTCCATATTGACATTTTTTCTTATCATATAACTGATATATTTTAATTGCTAAAAAAAATTAAATCACCCAAATCTTAATCTAGCAATTAAGCTACTTTAAAAAACATATTTTATTTCTTCTATTACTTTGGACTAGAGAAGAGGTTGACAAATGCAAAATCCAAACTGAGGAGTTTTATTTTATTTTTTTTTTAAAGGATTTTCTTTATTTATTCATGACAGACAGAGAAATAGAGAGAAGGAGGCAGAGGCAGAAGCAGGTTTCCTGCTGAGCAGAGAGCCCCAAGTGGGACTCAATCCCAGGACCCTGGGATCATGACCTGAGCCAAAGGCAGATGCTTAACCGACTGAGCCACCTAGGGGCCCAAACTCAGGAGATTTAATGGAGCACAATCATCCTTTTGCATATTTAGTGAATGTGACTGGTTCCACACTGAAATGACAGAGTTAAGTAATTGCAACAGAGATCTCTATCTGACATAGATTAAAATACCCATTTGCAACTTTACAGAAAAAAAAAAAAAGATGACCCCTGGCCTACTGTTCTTTTGTTACTTAAAAATTTGTTTTTATTTCTGTGAGTTTTCTATTTCTATAGTTTACCTATTTTCCAACTGGGATTATTGTCCTTTTCTCATGCATTTGTAGAAGACAGTTATTTATTGTATATATTTTAAGTATTTTCCTTCATCTCTCTTTTTTTTTAACATTTACTCTTGGTAAATATTTTTTGTAGTGTAGTGTAATTTTTTTTTTTTTAAGATTTTATTTATCTGACAGACAGAGATCACAAGCAGACAGAGGCAGGCAGAGAGAGAGAGGGAAGCAGGCTCCCTGCTGAGCAGAGAGCCCGATGTGGGACTCGATCCCAGGACCCTGAGATCATGACCTGAGCCGAAGGCAGCGGCTTAACCCACTGAGCCACCCAGGCGCCCCTGTAGTGTAATTTTTAACACTAAAACACTTCTTTAAAATTTTTCTATTGCTCCTAAGTTATGTCTGTTTCTTAGATGTCTTCACACTCATAAATGTTATATGACCACACTAATTTTTTTTGTACTCTGTAATTTATAAGTTATACTCCACTCTGTTTTGTATATGGCATAGGATAGAAATACAAATTTACTTATTTTAAAAGCAAAGGTCAGTTACCCAACACTAAATGGTTATCTTTTCGCATAAATTTGATGGCAAATATTATATAATAACTGCTCATGTTATCAATACATCAATAATGCATTTTTAATTTATACTTCTAGATAAATACTAGAATAACTTTGCCAATACAAAAAATACTTCTAGATAAATACTAGAATAACTTTGTCAATACAAACAAAATAGTCTGTTCCTGATTTATTGTGAACTGCGTTGAGTTTATATCTCAAAATGTTGCCATATCAAATATTCCTATATAGGAATATAATATTATTGTTTCATGCCATTTAAGACTTTCAAGACAGTTTTAGTGTTTCATGTTTTGATTTGGGCTATTATTTCTAAGTTTATTTTCAGAGGCTTTGCCTATTTTAAGTTTTCTATTTTATTATTGGTATATATGGGAATAATTAGTATGTATTTATCTTATATAAAGACAGTTTTAGATCTTGTTTTAGTTTCTTTGTCATTGGGTGATTGTATTAAATGATATAAAGTGATACTTTCTTGATTATATAGTAAATTCTTGTATTTATCTTTTTTTTACACTTACCTTCTCCTTCATTATTTTTTGTTACATTAGTATAGCATCTGAAACTAACCATCTCTCTGACACTTCATTTTTGCTAATAGAAATACAACTTGTGGGGTGCCGGGGTGGCTCAGTGGGTTAAAGCCTCTGCCTTCAGCTCAGGTCATGATCCCAGAATCCTGGGATCAAACCCCACATTGGGCTCTCTGCTCAGTGGGGAGCCTGCTTCCCTCTCTCTCTCTGCCTGCCTCTCTGCCTACTTGTGATCTCTGTCAAATAAATAAATAAAATCTTAAAAAAAAAAAGGAATGCAACTTGTTTCTACAGAACATCCATTTTTCATGCTTTAAAAATATATTCAGATTACTTTAAGCATATCACACTGTTCTCTCTCCCCTTACAGTAGATTTAGATGTGGGTAATTAATGGCTCTTAAAGAATGCTCTATTGGGAGGTTCTGCAACAAAAACTGTTTATGATGCCCTGAATTGATGGATGCATTTCGTAACCATGAAATGAACAAACCTGAGACCAAAGATGCACTCTAAGGAATGCAGAGTAAAAAAAATGAAGGAGGAAAATAAAAAATTTAGTTTTTAAGAAATTGCATTGGTTATTCAGTGAGCTCTTTATCTGAAGTAATGACATACAATAGAACTTAAGACATGTGAGTTGCAGTTTTCTATTACTTTCAACAAAATTATCTTACTAATAACTGATGGATTAAATCCTTTAGAAGAATATTAATTATCGGTAGAAACAGCAGCTGTGCTTATATCATTTAAACCCAGTCTGGCTAAGAATTGTTCATCAGAAGTGGATGTGAAAATTTATTAATTTGTATTTTTATTTCTATTATAATGATCAAATAGTTCCTATTTATTAAGCCATTATATTATTTTAAGTGATACAAGTTGAAATATATTCCTTGGATAAATCCACTTGTTCAAGATAAGCTAGGATTATTTTAATATACTTCTTAGATCAATTTATTAATAGTTAATTGTTTTCATATGTGTGGGTAGGGTTGAATGATAGTTAATTTTTGATGCTATCTGCATCTCCTTATGTAAAAATGCTTCAGGAAGTCTGGTTTATTTTCAAAAAGTTTTTGGTTTTAAATATCCAGATGCCAAAGAAATATATATCTTTCAACATGATAATTTGTATGTGAAGTTAATATAAAAAATAGACATTTACATAAATACCAAAATTCAATAAAATATTCTAGTTCAGTGAAGTGTGGATAAAACCTTTAAATTAATTAATTAATTAAATTAATTAATGTCATAATTAACTTCAGACATTTTAAAATTAGGCATAGTTTACATACAGTAAAATGCATACTTTTTTAATGTGCAGTTTGGTGATTTTGATAAATTTACCCAATCACATAACCACTAGCCAAATCAATATAGAGAATATTTTCATTATCCCATAAGGCTCCCTTTTTTTGCTTTTCTGTCAACTCATTCACCACTTGCCTTAGGCAAAAATTGATTTTTCTCTCTATATAGATTATTTTTTGCCTCTTCAAGATTTTTATATAAATTTAAAAATACATTATATACTCTTTTTTGTGTGACTTTATTCTTTCAGCATAGTGCTTTTAAATTTTATCTATATTGTGTCACGTATCAATAGTTCATTCCATTTTATTGCAAAAAACTATTTAATTGTATTGAGTGGCCTAAATTTGTGTATTCATTAATGTGTTGATGGCTATTTTGATTGTTTCTCATTTTTTCTTATATGAATGAAGTTGCAATGAACACTTATATAGAAGTTCTTTTTGGATTTATTTTTTCATTGTCTTAGTAAATACTTAGGAGTGGAATAGCTGGGTCACGTGGTATTATAATAGCTGGGTCTCCTAGCTCCAAATTCACCTTCCATTGTTTACTCTGTAAACATAAAAGTGGGATATTTAAAAATGTTCTGCTTTCTGGCATGAGGCCTTAAGGTTTGTCAGTGGAGGACGATGGGAAAAACATTGTAGGGACAGGGGAGCGGAAGTTTTCCTTCCTGGTTCAGGTGTGCTCTCTTGACAGATTTCCTTGACAGGTTCTCTTGAGGGGTTTGACAGGAAGCATGGATAGCTTCCCTAGCACCAGTCTCTTTCTGTCTACAGCAGTAGTTTCTGTAGTATCTGAATTCTCGTAGAGATGGTTTCTTCTTAATTCAGCTCACTCAGAGTTGGAAGCTCTCCCATATCTGGTATTCGTAGGCCCTGTGGTCACCATTGCCTCAGGACCAGGAATTTCCCCTTAAAAACCCTTCTTTTCGGGGTACCTGGGTGGCTCAGTGGGTTAAAGCCTCTGCCTTCAGCTCAGGTCATGATCTGAGGGTCCTGGGATCCAGCCCCACATCGGGCTCTCTGCTCAGCAGGGAGCCTGCTTCCCTCTCTCTCTCTCTCTGCCTGCCTCTCTGCCTACTTGTGATCTCTCTCTCTCTGTCAAATAAATAAAATCTTTAAAAAGAAAAAAGAAAAAAACAAAACAAAACAAAAAAACAAACAAAAAAAAAACCTTCTTTTCAGCAAAGAACCACTGCCATGGCCTTTCTACCGGGGTCTAGATTAAAAACGGGGGTTGGAGGGCCTTTCTTCCTTGTGTGGTGTATCTCAGGTCTTTTGGTTGTGCCTGCTGTTTATATGAATGATTCCTGTATTCTTCGGAATTCTTTTTACTTTTTCTTTCTTTCTTTCTTTCTTTCTTTTTTTTTGTAAAGATTTTATTTATTTATTTATTTGACAGAGAGAGAGAGAGGAATCACAAGTAGGCAGAGAGGCAGGTGGGGGGGGCGGGCGGGAAGCAGGCTCCCTGCTGAGCAGAGAGCCTGATGCGGGGCTCCATCCCACGATGCTGGGATCATGACCTGAGCGGAAGGCAGAGACTTAATCCACTGAGCCACCCAGGTGTCCCTTCTCTTTACTTCTTAATAATCAATCCCACATTACTCTAATTCTTTTTTATAGCACTTTTTTTTAAATTGAAGGATAACTGGTACAAATTTTTACATTAGTTTCAGGTGTACAAGGTAAGATTCAATAATTCTATACATTATGCTATGCTCGCTGCAAGTATAGCTACCATCAGTCACCACACAGTGCCATTGGAATACTACTGACAGTATTCCTTATGCTGTACTGTTTATCCCCATGATTCATTAATTCCATAACTAGAAGCCTGTATCTTCATCTCCTCTTCACCCATTTTGCTCATCCCCACAAAGATTTCTGCATTTTCCTTGTTTATTCATTTGTTTTGCTTTTTAAATTTCACATATAAGTGAAATCATATGGTATTTGTATTTCTCTGTCGCAACAGATACTTTTTTACATTGATTTTTCCCCATTTAAATTACTTTATGATTTATTTCTCTTGGTTGTGCTATGTAAAACATGAATCTTGTTTTCACCAGTTGTTTCTTCTCTACTTTTTCCATTACTGGGTTGGAAGTTATATGGCATAATTTTCATTTTGATCACCTTGTTCTTGAGTTGTATTTTTTATCACATATTCAGCCTTTTTTTAATCTTCTTGTTTTAATTTTCTTTTAATTAGAATACTTATGATTAGTAATTTGCCTTTCAGGGATTATAATCTTGCATACTGAAAGAAAACTATTACTTAAATATTTTGTCTAGTTTTATAGCTGTTTACAATAGAAGTGTTTATTCATTAAGAGTTACTATGTTGGGCACCTGGGTGGCTCAGTGGGTTAAGCCTCTGCCTTTGGCTTAGGTCATGATCTCAGGGTCCTGAGATCAAGCCCCACATTGGGCTCTCTGCTCAGCAGGGAGCCTGCTTCCCCCTTTCTCTACCTGCCTCTCTGCCTACTTGTGATCTATCAAATAAATAAAATCTTAAAAAAAAAAAAAAAGGAGTTACTATGTCATGGCCAGCAGTAGTTTTAACAATATAATTTTGAGTCCCTCAAAAGAGATGTATACAGAAAGTGATGTTTTACTCATTTATTCATAGTATAATACTATTTTTTCTATATTTTTAAAAATTTATTTTTCTGTAATTA
This sequence comes from Lutra lutra, assembly GCF_902655055.1. Taxonomy (NCBI): domain Eukaryota; kingdom Metazoa; phylum Chordata; class Mammalia; order Carnivora; family Mustelidae; genus Lutra; species Lutra lutra. The sequence continues at coordinate 50,354,732 of NC_062292.1, forward strand.
AAAGTTTTGGAAATATTGATGAAGAATGTAATGTAATTATATACTATTTTTGTTCTTTCCATTTAAAGCATAAAGATATGTTTATAGTTAACATTTTCATACATAACTTGTCATTTTAAGTCATAGAAATCCTATACATCCCTTCCTACTGACTTTTAGTGTTAAATTTCAAGTGTCTTATTTACTGTGTTTACCCATTTGTCCTATGCATACATTAAAAATGCCAACATAAACCTATTTCTTTTCAAAATATGTCCATCATAGTCTAGATTAAGAATGACAACTCCTCACACAATTACCCAAGCCAGAAAGCTATCTTTGCTCTTATTCCTTTACCACTCATAAGATCACATATATACACTATCTTTGAATTTTTCATACCATACATGACTTTCCTGCCACTTCTGACTTAATTCAGATTCTCATTATTCTCTAATTGCATTTCTGGTCTCTCACCATTCTTCCAGTATTGCCAGGGTAATATTTTCAAATGTAACTTTCCTCCCCAGAGAGTTATTGGGATAAAATTCATTCTTAGTTTGATGAATCAATTCAAAATTTGATACCTGATTTCTTCTCTTCTCAGTTCCTATTACTCTACTACAGAACAGACATACTTTCTTCCAGACATACTAAGCCTTTAAAAAAAAAAGTTCTCATAGTGTGTTACAATGTTTCAAGCCTCTGGGTTATTACACCTGCAGCTTCTGAGGTTCAATAGCCCTTTGAATCTCCATGCTGTTATTATACTCTGCTCCTGTGGATTTCACTTACTGTTGCATTAATCCCCAAAAGCTTCTCCTGTCCACCTCCTTTTTGAGATTTTTATGTCTATTTTAAAGAGCTAATATTATCTAGATAGATCTGTTGAAGTACTTACTAAAGTGTATTTATTCCAATTTTCCATTTAAATGTTTTCCCTCATTTGATCATCTTTTGAAAAAAAAAATTTAATGGACTTTGAAATTCTGGCTCTTACCAAAATATATTTCATATAGAGTGCCATGTTTTAAAAAGATCCTTTTGATGAATAATCTAAAAAGGCTTGCAGATATAATAGCATAATAGAACATATCAAATGTATAGTAATATTTTCATCCTATACACCAAAATAACTAGAAGTTTGTTTAATGTGTCCTAATGCATGCCCTCTACTATATTTAGTCACTATTAAACAGCTAGACTTTAAAATAATCTTCCATTGAAAAGATAAATAGGACAGTGGAAGACTCCCATAGGGCACTAAGGTGCAATAAAATAGATTAAATGAGAGACAAACTTCCAAAGAATGTAGAAGGTGAAGGACAATACCAAGTTTTGTAAATAAAAAAAAATTTAGTTTATTCCTCACAATATGTTCTCTGGAGACAACAAAAATCTGAAGCTTGATCTATTTATTAGGGAGAAAGAATAGAAACTGCTCAGGGGAATGTAGCAATAAACAAATAAATTGTTGGCGTTTGTTTTAAACCACATTTTCCATCCTTTTGGTGGGTTTTTGATTCACACCATGATGCTAAAAGTAGTAGTTCACAACTTTTCTAGCAATTGACCTCAAATTACAAAGCTCAAGAGTATAAGAACAAAAAAGAAGAAAAAAATCATGCATGCTATAGCTTGAAAGTAAGTATGAATGAATGAACGAGTGAATGAATGAATAAATAAATCAGAAAAGCAAATAATGTGTCTATATTGTCCCTCAACTCACTAATCTTTCTCACATGCCTCATATACTGGGTAAGAGGAAAATAAACTAATTTTATTATTTATTATTATTCTTTAAATTTAGATCAACCATTTAAACTCAGTGAAGACAGATAAAATAAATGTAAACTATTCTCATACTCATTAGGTTATATTTAGCTGTGAAGACAAAAACACAATTAACTTAGACACAAGCAGGGTAGGAGTTTCTTTCTTACCTACATTAGGTTAGAGGTTAAGCACCCACTGCTGTGTTGGTGTCCTGATATCAAGGACCCAGGTTCCTTCTATACTTGCTGCTCTTCCACTTTGCCTGAGTTGAGTTGTGGCCTCACCAAGTCGAATGGATGGCTGTGAATTGCAGGATTTTGAGATTGCTCTTGTGATTTTTGTCATTTCTTCTAAAAATTGTTGTCTATATGTGTCAACCAAGAAAAAAGACAGAATTGAAATAAAACAAAAATATTTATTTGAAAGTCTTAGAATTGCAATTCAGGGAGCTCAGATTTGGTGTTCAAAGGGGCTGAGAGAGGGGGAAATAGAGGGGCTATTAAAGAGTATAAACTTGCTACTAGTAGATCAATAATTTCTAAAGATCTAGTGTACAGCATAGCGATTATAATCAACAAAGTTGCATTACAGGCTTCAAAATTGCTAAGAGGTTAGATCTATTTCTACAAATTCATTTTTTTTTTCTTTATAGATTCCACATGTAAGTGATATCATACATATTGGTCATTCTCTGTCTTTTCACACTAAGCATAATGCTCTCAAAGTACATCCATGTCATAAATGGCAGGATTTTCTTCTTTATCGAGGCTGAATAATAGTCTGTTGTGTTATATAATCTCTAACTTTTTATCTGTTTATTTCTCGACAGACATTTATTATCTTCTGTATTTTGCCTATTGTGAATAGTGGGGCAATAAACATGGGAGAGCAGATATCTCTTCAAGATCCTGTTTTCATTTTTTTTTTTTTTTTTGGATATATACCCAGAAGTGGTATTGCTGGGTCTGATGGTGATTCTATTTTTAATTTTTTTTGAGAAACCTCATATTATTTTCCATAGTGGCTGAACCAGTTTCCATTCCCATAGGTGGTGCATAAACATTCCCTTTTCTCCACATCCGCTAGATATTCCTAATTTCCTTAACAAATATTAGTTGACTGTTTATCCAAGAGGTTATTTCTCGTGCTCTTTTCTGTTCCATTGGTTTATGTATCTAGTTTTATGTCAGTTCCATACTGTTTTGTTTTAATTACTATGGCTTTGATGTATAGTTTGAAATCGGGAACTGTGGAGTTTTTAGTTTCATTCTTTCTCAGTATTTCTTTGGCTATTCATGATCTTTTGTGGTTTCAAAGGAATTTTAAGATTTTTTTTTCTATTTCTGTGAAAAATGCCAGTGGAATTTATATAGAGATTGCATTAAATCTATAGAATGCTTTGGGTAGTAGGGACATACATTTTAACAATATTAATTCTTCCAATCCATGAACATGGGCTACCTTTCCCTTTGTTTATGACTTCTTTAATTTCTTTCATCAAAAACTCATAGTTTTCATTATATGAATCTTCTACTTCCTTAGTTGAATTTACTTCTAAGTATTTTATTGTATTTGATGCTATTGTAAATGTGATAGTTTTCTTTGCTTCTTTTTTAGATATGTTATTGTTAGTACACAGAAATGCAACTGATTTTTGTTTGTTGACTTTACATCCTATGGTTTCCTGAATTCCTTGATTAGCCCCAAAATTTTGGGTTGAAGTCTTTAGGATTTTTTCTTAAGATTTTATTTATTTATTTTTGTGAGAGAGAGAGGAGTGGGGGGAGCACATAAGCAGGAGGGAGAGGCAGGGCAGAGGAAGAAGGAGACTCCCCACTGAGCAGGGAGCCAGATGCAGGACTTATCCCAGTATCCTGGGATCATCATCTGAGCCAAAGGCAGACACTTTTTTTTTTTTAAAGATTTAATTTATTTATTTGACAGAGATCACAAGTAGGCAGAGAGGCAGGCAGAGAGAGAGGAGGAAGTGGGCTCCCTGCTGAGCAGAGAGCCCGATGTGGGGCTTGATTCCAGGACCCCAGGATCACAACTGGAGCTGAAGGCAGCGGCTCAACCAACTGAGCCACCCAGGCACCCCAAAGGCAGACACTTAACCTAGTGAGCCACCCTGGTGTCCCTAGGAATTTTTATCTTTAGATTGTGTAATCTGCATATAATGACAATTTTTCTTTTTCCTTTCCAATTTGGATGCCTTTTATTTCTTTGTCTTGACTGATTGATCTAGCCAGGACTTCTAGTACTATGTTGAATGAGTGGTAGTTGTATGCACCCTGGTCTTGTTTCTGATCTTAGAGGAAAGCTTCTGATAGGTGTGTATGATGTTAGTGTTGGCTTATCATATATGGCCTTTATTATGTTGAGGTATGTTCCTTCTTTACCCAATTTGTTGAAGGCTTATATCAGGAAAGGATGTTGTAATTTGTAAAATGCTTTTTCTGTATCTATTGACATGATCATATGATTTTTATCTTTCGTTCTATTAATGTACTATATCGTATTTATTGATTTGTGGATGTTAACCCATCCCTCTATCTCAGAGACAAATCCCATTCAGCCACGTGTAATGATCCTTTAATATGCTGTTGAATTTGATATGATAATATTTTGTTGTGAATTTTTGTATCTATATTCAGCAGAGATTCCTGGAACTGTCTTTATCTGGGTATATTTCACAATGATCTCTTACTTTCCTTTGCCACAGCCGCAAAGTGATCTTTGTAATTATTACCAAAAACACAAAAACAGAAAACAAAGTGTATCTCTGCACGCACGCACACACCCAAACAAAAGCAAAAAAAACCCAGAACTGGTGTGAAAGAATGAAGAGTCTCAGCAGTTTCTCACTCTCATACTAGTTTATACTCAATATTTTGCTGTTCACTAAAATCACCATTTAAGTGTTGTTACCATTTTACAAATGCAGCACGTGATGCCCCATCAAAGCAGATCTTCGTTGCTGTATTTCACTAAGTATGCCTTATTCTTAGATATTGGAGTTGTAGTTTGTCTTATAACTTCCATTTTCATATAAGCCCAAGAAAAGTAATTGATTTTCATTTTTTTCTGGCTTCCTCTTATTGTAAGTTTGGACTGAAGACTTCCAAATTCTTTAGATGTTGAATCTAAAATCAGTAGTCTGGCTTTTTGAGTGTAGAACACATCAATCCTTCCAGCTCTGGTTTTCCTCAATACACTTTCCCCTCAGTACTCCTCCTCTTTTAGGGGCCAACCTTAAAATGTTATTACAATGATAATGGAAGCCCTCTTGTTCTTTTATCTAAAACAACTCCTTCACTCTCATTTTTATCTGTTATAATATCCTTTATAACATTTGTCAAAATTTTGCATAATTTTTTAATTCTGTATTCTCTTATTAAGTAAAAGTTGCAGAGGGGAAGAAATATGCCTAGATCTTATTCACAGTTGTGTTTTCAGTGTTTAGTAAAATTTGTTATTTAATATTTTGTAAATAAGTTAATACACTTTTTATTAATACAAATGTATTTTTATAGAATAAATGATCCATATTATTTGTTAAATTATATGATACAAGTCTGTGTGTTCAGATATCTTATAGATATTTTTCATTGAAATTATACCTATTTAAGATAAATATTCGGGGGACATAATGAAATACTTGATATTAATTATGATCAACTTTATTATAATCTGGGAATCAAAGTTTTTCAAATATTTTTTGTAAACATCTAATGTTATTTACTATGTTCCCTCTGTTCCTAGCACTTGTCATTAAAAAAGAAAAGATCATACCTCATTAAATGCAATATAATTGTCTCATTACATCTCTCTCTCTCCTTCTTCTAATTCCATCATCTTTATTTATTGTGTTTACCTCTTGGCTCTCACTTTTTTACCAAATTAGAACAATAGTTATTATTTTTATTCCTATAAAATATAACTTGAATAATTATCTAAGATTTTGGACTTGCCTATAAATAGATTCAGAGTGACATAAAATAGGTTTACATCATAGCAAACAAACAAACAATTTCCTATAATCCTCTTTGATGAAACGCCAGACAAGATTATGGAGCAGAGCCCCCAGCAAACTCACAATGTCATATCAATTGAGTTATAAATAAATTTATATTATTTTAAGCTACTGAGAATTTAGGGTTGCTTGGTTTTGCAGCATATCTAGCTTTATCAAGCTGATACAATAAGATTCCAAATGAAAAGCCATAATTAACCTTAGACTTCACATTTGTGATGTACCAGTGAACATTTTTTTTTCATTTTTTATAATTGTTACTTGATAGTTGTTTTATTGGAACCCACTCAATCATCTTCAAATTACTTTGTGTGTTTTAAAGGTACCATAAACAGTAGATAGCCTTAATCATGGGAACGTTTCATTATTAAGGAATACATCAGGAAATTAGGGCAGTTTCACAGGTGATTCATAGAATGTTGACATAGTCACCTGAATGGTATAACTGTAAGGCTTTCTATATGTTTTCCCTTTATAACTTTTAACCTTCTTTATTTTTTCTCCCCAGTAGGACTGTGTTCTCTTTTTTTATGAAATCAACTAGGCAACATTAAGCCTATTATTGTTATTCCAGGGATAATAATCATTAGAATTTTTTTAAGTGAAATTATAAGAACTTTCATTTCCAATGAATGGTGATTGTTCTTGCAAAAATCATGTAAAGTAACATCACCCAAATTTATTCAAACTTTTATGCAGACACATACATTTGCAAAAGGGGGAAAAACAGTATAGAATTATTTGATTGAAAAGCTTCTTCGGTTTATTTCTATTATGCCTAAATTTTCAGATGGAAATGCAAAAATTAAATGACTTAGGATGTTTGGTTTGCTTAATATTAACTCTGAATGAATGTTTCCAAATGGCCTTGAGTAAATTATATTTTTCATGTAATAGCCTAATAATAAATGAAATGCTTTTTACCCCGGTGCTTAACATTCACTAAAGAGTCTCGTTAAATATGTATGATATTTTCTAAGTCCTGGCATTATCACTGAATTACTGCAGTTCTTTTTGCTTTTTTCCTTCCTTCCCCCATTCTGCCCTTCCTCACTCCTTCCATTTCACTCCCTTTGTCTTTCTTTCCTTTTTATTTTACTTCTTTGTTTCCTTGGATATCTTCTTGCATTCCCTGTAGAATTAAAAGAATCAGGGATGATGTGCTACTATTGTGCTTTAAGATCAATAGCATTAGTTTATACCATCCCTTTTAAAAAGTCTGTTTACAATAGGCTAGAAATAGAATGGAGGTTTTATACTGGTCAGAAACTGCTGAAAATTAATAACTATCAGACTTGAGCATACGACTGCATCTTTCAAAGAACAAATGCATTTTATCGGGCATTCTAAAGCAGTCTGTTATTCAGTGAGGCTAAAGAACAGTGTATTATGTGTGCTGAGGGCAAACTCCAATTATGCAGCTAAGTATTTGGCTAAGGTTTATCCTAATATTCTTAGTCACTTTTTGGATAGTCTTTAGGAGAATCTCTAACTGTAGCAAAATAACTTTTGTGTTTGGAGTAGATTTATAACATTGCTTATTTGGCTGTATTTTAATGTTCTAAATGTTAATGCCATCAAATTCTTAGTATTTTCCTGAAAATCACCTAATGTCTAGAATATATACCTATAAATATACATCTATATATCTTTGTGTGTATATATATGTGTGAGGCAATCAAACACTATAATCATGATTAATTGCTAGCCAACTAGCAAAAGGAGCCCCAGATGCATTTAAATACAGATTTCAGCTTAACACAATATACAATTGAAAGCTCTCTTCTTTTTATTAGTATATCTATTAAAATAACTTACTGTCCCTGTCTAAAAGCATTTAGTACCTTCAAAAGTAAAAAAACAAGTTATAAGTCCATTAATTGAACATTTGTATTCTTTAAGACCTTTACCTTGCTGTATAAACTGTGCTGTTTGCCTGCTCTGTTAGGGAAAATGGTGTTATAAGGAGAAGCAGATTAAAAAACTTAGACAAAGTCTTTAATCATTTATTTATCTGGTCCCTAAACCAAAATAGAAAAAAAAAATTGTTTTCAATTGAAGGATCTTTGGATGGATCTATTTCAGACATAACAATAACAGAATTTCTCTTCCATCATTCATCTACACCATGCTGGACCCTCTAACAAGTGTATATATTGGGCTTCTTCACTAATATGGAAATCTCAGATTCTTGGGTTTGGACTTGCAGAAGGGCAGGGACTATCTCTCCCATTACCAGAATAATTATCCTCATAAAGTGAATGAAAACTTTAACACAATCAGTATTCTACAAAAGATAGTGGAAACAAATTAAAATGTCAGGAGTTCTGGCTCAGGGTTCCCTGGATGTGGTTAAATTAATATTCCTACCATGGTGCTCTTTGGTTTGTGGACCATCTGACTAGTGTCCCTAGTGTTTTTCTGCCTAGTATATTAAAATATACACCACTTGGTATCCCACCAAAATTCTTGCATCTCTGATATTATTTGATTATAAGCCTTGACGAGATATTCATCCTGGTACCTCTTTGTTTGTTTGTTTCTGAACCTAAATTTAATACTACCTTGAGATTTTAAACACATTATAAAAATCAAATATAAGTGTCAACAGAAAAAAAATATGAAGTTTTAAGAATATTAATGAAAAGTGTACAAAATTACTGATTTAAAAATTTTAAAGGGCAAAAACGAAACTGATTTATATTTATATATTCATATTTATTTATATAATTTATATAATTGAATCCTTACCAATAGGGAATTTGTTAAAAAAAGATTTATACATATGAATAAGTTTGAATAAAATATACATGTGACATGAATGTACCAAAGGGCCTTTGAAACACTTTGAAACACTTGAAGGACTAGGTACTTCTTAGCCATTTGTTATGTGATAGTCCAAATTTATCTGAAAAAGGTAGGTCTTATAATTTAATACTACTGCTTCTTTAACAAAGTACTTTAAGGCCTGACCTTTGCCCTTCTATAATACAGTTTTATAGGTTACAATAAGAAGAGAACACAGGCAGGAGGGTTTTGTAAAATTTTTATTGGTAACCAGATAAATGCCGTGAGCATCAAATGAAGAAGAAAGAACTCTAACTAGAATTTATCATTCTTTGTTATCTTGGTTATCAAATAAGGATTGCTGTTGCCTTTTCCTGGAGAAACAGAGATTAAGTATATGAAGTACATGTGAAATGAAAGGAGTGAAACACATTTCTCCCTGTCTGAGGTGGTATCCCAAGAAAAGAGTGCCTCCCACCAAGCTTCTTATAAACATGCTGATGGTACTTGTCAGTAGACTTAAGAGAGTCCCTAACTAAATACATCTTTTAAGTGTCAAAGTCAGATTGAAAGAAACTTAAGACAATGTGAAACAAATCCGAAACAGAACCATATTTTATTAAAAACATTCTTGGAGCGATTGTCAACATTTGAACAGTGTCTGAGAATTAGATAATAATTTTTGTCTAATTTCAAAACTGAGAAGAATATTGAAAAACATTTTTAGTGACATAAAACATTTTTTAATGGTTGATTTTAAATAAAATTGAAATTATTGGCTTATGAAGAATGGAATGGATGGTATAAAAATGGAAGTCACATAGGCATTTTGTGTGTGTGTTCACCTAAAGAATATAAAAGTGCAGAGCACCCAACCTGAAACATATTCCTTTAAGAATAATGATTGTGCATACATCATTATTCAGAAACCCTCTGTTAATCCAAAATGTGATTAATGCTAGAGGAAGGGGACATTTAGAAGCTGTATTTGCAGACTCAAGCTCCTTCAGAAAGTAATGTTGTACCCCGCTTTGCCTTTAATCATTAATTAAATAGGTGTTTGGTAAGATCTATAATTCACATGAACTTACTTTGACTCTTTAATCATTTACTTTTATGTGTTAATACAGAGTTTGTTGATTTGTCTTCTGCCCCTCCTACAAGAGAATTGGAATATTTTAAACCAAAGGTAAGAAATCTGAGATTCTAGAAAGTTCTTGGCCAAAGTTGATCTGGGATCCAGGTGGAGAAGCAGGAAGCTCTGGATGTTCACAGTTACTTTTTATTTGAGATGTCACTGTTTTTATAAACAAATTTATCTGAAACATTGATTTAAGCCAGGAATATGAAAGGACTGTTCGTAAGGAGAAATAGGTTTCTCAGACTTACCAAGACCTTACATGTGCAGTTGACTTTATCTGGAACCAGGAATATTAATGAAATAGAACCTATAAGTAAATTTTAATTTATTGAAACATATAATATATTGTTATAATATTGTTTAATATTATACAATATATTTAGTTTGAAAGAAAAGCACAAATATATTACTTGTGATTATTTCATATACTCCTTTTTTATATATATTTTACTGTTTTTAAGTCACATAAGGGGAATTTCTATGATGTTCTTAATAATTTTTTAAAAATAAAATCAGTAAGATGATATGCACTCAGAAATCACATGTATATGATCAGATAGATAGATAAACAGACTGTGTGATTTTTCAACATTTAACTATTAATCATTGCATTTTTCCCATATAGAAATATATGTATGTTTATTAAATGGTGATGAGAAGTGGAACTTAAAAGGAAAAAATAAACTAATTAAGGTATAAAACAAGTCTTTTCATATTACTTAGCTCATTCAATCTTTTTTCCAACTTATCTAGATGTACTTTACCCTTCTGTAATAGCTGGAGAATGAGAATCAGAGATATTAACTAATTTTACCAAGACTGCCTTAATGTCACAACTTTATGAATCAGTAAGATCAGTTTCATCAGAGCTGACAGTACAGAGAGAGGAAAGCCTTCTAGCAAAAGTTGGTAATGGGAACTCAACATCATGTATCATCTCACTGCAATAGAGGCCACATGGCCCACTGACTCTCCAATATAAAATAATTTTATTTTACAAAAATATTTTTTAAGGAGTCATCTTCTCCATTCTGATTTTTAAAATATATGTTCAGTTATTTAAGCATAACATTTTATGCAATTTGTTAGCATTAAAAATTGTAGCAAGTAAGCATGGAGTTATACAATATCATAGATTTCTAAAGTCACAAAACATAATAGTATTGCTAAATGATAAATCTAAATAGTGCAACATAAAAAATAACACAGGTCACATCACATGACATGTTGACTAAATCAAGTGAAGTTTGAACTGAAAGAAAAAAATTTCCTAAGAGTTTGTAAACTAAAGGTTATATTGGGGAAAATAAGTTTTCTAATTAGAAAAACCCCTTATTTATTCTGTATTAATCTGGATCCTAAACTGTTCTCAGTTTGTGTGATTCATACCTAAATGTCAGCCCCTTAAGTTATGATTAAAGTGACCTGAAATGTTAATTTCAAAGAGTGTTGCTATTTCTTTTTCAGCTTCTAAGAAACTTTAGAGATCAAAAAAAAAAAAAAAAAAAAAATCAAATCCTCAAACGAGAATGTTTTAAAATACATTATAGAAAAAGATGGTGGCCCTGAAATGATTCTCTTTGCCTCTCCCAATGAAGTTGAAAGTCTAGGTAAGTCAGCTTTTATTCCTATTCTCTGTGTACATTGCAGTTTTTACCATGCTTTTGAAAAAGTTGACATAGAAATTACTTAATCCTTATGCCATAATTTATCATAAACTATAAAACATATAAAATATACATTTTCTCAAGCAGAAAGTGTAAGGATGAAAAATGCTGGCTGTAGAATTTTTAAATATTTGATGCTGTTTCCTACAACTATCGTAGTTATGGTCAGTGAGACTACTAAGTATTCAGATCAAATAAGACAATCTAGCAAAGTGGGCTTGGGGATGGTAAAAGCACTCAAATACAATTTAAGAAAGTTTGTGGCAGATTACAAAACTTTTAGAAATATAGCTTTTATTCCCTAATCACATATTTTTTTCTTACTCTCCTCCACTCTCTTCTTACTCTCCTGATTTCTGCCAAAACAATTGTAGGACTTTATTGATTCATTCTCTTTCCTCATTCCTAATCTATTTGTTACATTTCATACTGTTGAACATTAAAAAAAAAAATCTCTGTATTAATCCTCATTATACCATATCTTGTTTATATTTCTCCCTTCTGACTCCATTATATGACAATTAAATACAGGAAAAAATGGATTTTCTTTTTCTTTCTTTTTTTTAAATCATTCAAGATTTTATTTAAATCCAAGTTAGAGGGGCGCCTGGGTGGCTCAGTGGGTTAAGCCACTGCCTTCGGCTCAGGTCATGATCTCAGGGTCCTGGGATCGAGCCCCGCATCGGGCTCTCTGCTCAGCAGGGAGCCTGCTTCCTCCTCTCTCTCTACCTGCCTCTCTGCCTGCTTGTGATCTCTCTCTGTCAAATAAATAAATAAAATCTTTAAAAAAAATAAAAAAAAATAAATCCAAGTTAGAACACATAGAGTGTAGTATTAGTTTCTGGGTTAAAATTTAGTGACTCACCAGTTATGTTTAACACCTAGTGCTCATTACATCAAGTGCCCTCCTTAATGCCGGTCACCTAGTTACCCCATCCCCCACAAACCTCCCCTCCAGCAACCCTCAGTTTGTTCCTTATACTTAACAGTCTTTTATGGTTTGCCTCCCTCTCTGTCTCTATTTTATTTTTCCTTCCCTTCCCCCATGCTTGTCTGTTTTGTTTCTAAATTCCACATATGAGTGAAATCATATGGTAAAAAATGGATTTTTTAATGATATGTTATTTCAAATAAATGAAAATTCAGCTCTTGAACTGATGTAGTGTTGCCTTACTATCTTTTGTATTTTCTGTGGTTTCAGAACATGCTTTATTCTTCTCTTGCTAAACTGGGTCTTATATTTGAAAGCTCATTTGTAGCCCCACATCTAGAATCATTATGCATGTGATGGTTTTTACAAGTCTTCAGTGTGTGGTCTCTCTCCTCAGTGAGGTCTCTTCTGTGCTCTGAGAGTAACAAATCAGTTTTTGTCTGGGAATATAATCCCTAAGATAAATGCCTATCTGAATAACTGAAACTCTTCTCTCTCTCTTTTTTTCCCCTTGACCATCTTAGTATTGACAACCTGCATTTTTCTAATATGTACAGTTGTGTTCTTGAAATACCCTTAATTCCCAACATATCTTAGTTGGAGACTAGGATTCATTGTTTCTACCATTATCTGTCACCTGCTTAAAAAATCTTTCTTGATGCTGACTACCTGCAGGAAATTCAGAGAACAGACCCATTTCTTGGGTTTTTCTGGGTGCTTCTCATTTCCCAACAGAATAGTCTGCTATCACTCTCCATTGCCTTTTTTTTTTTTTAATTTTTTTTTAAATAAACATATAATGTATTTTTAGCCCCAAGGATACAGGTCTGTGAATCACCAGGTTAACACACTTCAGAGCACTCACCATAGTACATACTCTCCCCAATGTCCATAACCCCACCACCCCCTCCCTCCCCCCACAGCAACCCTCAGTTTGTTTTGTGAGATTAAAAGTCTCTGATGGTTTGTCTCCCTCCCAATCCCATCTTGTTTCATTTATTCTTTTCCTACCCCCTTAACCTCCCATGTTGCATCTCCACTTCCTCCTATCAGGGAGATCATATGATAGTTGTCTTTCTCCAATTGACTTAATTCGTTAAGCATAATACCCTCTAGTTCCATCCACATCTTTGCAAATATCCATTGCCCTTTCTTGATGGTGACTGGCGGTATGTCAAGGATGTACCCAAGGCCCACTGTTCTATTCATTTCTCCTCTGTAACCCTGAAATTCCCAGAGTCTGCCTGTGGAAAATTTTCATATTACCTGTGACTTCCAACAATTTAAATTGTATTAATCTGTTTTGAATGTCTTTGCATTTCAAAGATAGTGGTTTAAGTGGTATACATCAATAATAATAATAATAGGGGCGCCTGGGTGGCTCAGTGGGTTAAGCCACTGCCTTCGGCTCAGGTCATGATCTCGGAGTCCTGGGATCGAGCCCCACATCGGGCTCTCTGCTCTCTCGGGGAGCCTGCTTCCTCCTCTCTCTCTGCCTGCCTCTCTGCCTGCTTGTGATCTCTCTGTCAAATAAAAAAAAAAAATTAAAAAAAAATAATAATGGCTTTTCCTTTTTATTCTCAGGAATAATAGCATTTTACTACTAAACCAAATATTTGCTCACTTTGAGCCATAGTATTTCTTCAAAAGACAAGCCCTAAGCTACATAATTGACTTTCAAAATATATATTATAAATGTGGACCTTAAGGATGAATTCTTCTAAATGCTGTTGAGTGAAGAAGTGGACCACTACTAATCATATTATCTGATTTATGTGTATTGGGATATAATAGTTGTTAAATATTTGCTGAAGTAAAGTAAAACCTAGCACATCTGGTATCTGTTTATAGTGTTTCAATTGTTTTGTTTTGTTTTGTTTTGTTTTCATCATTACTAACTGCTAAGGCCTCATCTGGATTTAAAAATAAAACAAAGCAAAAAAAAAATTTGATATGTTTTACCTGGATATGGATTTGTATGTATAGCTAAAAAAGATTATTTTGCACTTAAATATTAATCATACATATCCCAATATTTTTTAGTAGAAAGATCTTGAGCCAAAAGTTCAGGCTATAAGCTCAATCATGTCTCAACTTTAACTCATGATACCATCCATAGAAGCAACACTATTACTATCATTGTGTTTTGGGGGAATATTCCACTTTGACATTTCTAAATAATTTTGCATCTGAATTTTGTTTTTCATTCTATTTTTTTTTACATGTCAGCATTTTTAAAGTATAATTGACAAAATTGAAAGATACTTCAAGTATACATTGTGGTGTTTGATATGAATTATGAAAGAATTCCTTCCATCTATTTAATTAGCTAATATATACAACCATCACTTTACATATTTATCTCTTTTTTGATGAGAACATTTAAACTGTACTCTTCTAAAAAATTTCAAATACTGACTCTAGTATTATCAATGATAACTATCATGATTTACATTAGATCTTCAGACTTATTCATTTTACAGATTTGTATTTGTATTTGTATTCATTTACCAGCATATCTCTGTTTCTATTTCTCTATTTCCCCAGGCAACCACTTTCAACTCTGTTTCTAAGAGTCTGACTTTATTTTTTAGATTCCATATACATGTGGTATCTTTTGGTATTTGTCTTTCTCTGTTTACCTTATCTCACTTAGCATAACTCCCTCAAAATCCATCCATATTGTCAGAAATGACAGGATCCCCTTCTTTTTTGTGGCTGAATAATATTCCATTGTATGTATCAATTCTCTTTTTTTTCTAATTTTTTTTTAAGACTTCATTTATTTATTTTACAGACAGATCACAAGTAGGCAGGGAGGCAGGCAGAGAGAGAGGAGGAAGCAGGCTCCCTGCTGTGAGCAGAAAGCCCGATGCTGGGCTCCATCCCAGGACCCTGGGATCATGATGTGAGCTGAAGGCATTGGCTTTAACCCACTGAGCCACCCAGATGCCCCGAGATCCTATTTTCATTTTCTTTGGATATATACCCACAAGTAGAATTGATGGTTACGTAATAAGTTCTATCTTTATTTTTTTAAGACCATTCATACTATTTTCCATAGTGGATGTACCAATTTACTTCCTCACTGACAGTACATAAGGGTTCCCTTTCCTTTACATCCTCACCAACATTTGTCTCTTATCTTTTTGATGACGGCCATTTGACAGGTGGGAGGTGATATCTCATTTTGCTTTGATTTCCATGCCCTTGATCATATTTGTATTTCTCTGACTGGCTTGTTTAGCTTAGCATTTTACTTTCTAGAGCCATCCAGGTTGTTGCAAATGTCAAGATTTCATTCTTTTTTATGGCTGAGTAATATTACATTGTGTGTGTATATGTATATATTTGTATAAACGTATATATATACATGTATATACACAACCTCTTTTTTATCCATCCATCTATCCATGGACACTTGCCCTGTTTCCATAGTTTGACTATTATAAATAATGCTGCAATAAACATAAGGGTGCATATATCATTTCAGATTAGTGTCTTCATATTTTGGGGGTAAATACTTAGGGTAAATAATGCAGTTACTGGATTATAGGTAGTTCTATTTTTAACTCTTTGAGGACCCTCCATACAATCTTCCACAATGGCTGAACCCAGTTTGCATTCCCACCAACAGTGTATTAGAGTTCCTTTTTCTCCATACACTCGCCAACATGAAATACTCCACTTTGGATGAAATATTTTTATCTCAACCTTTCATCTCAGTACGGACTTATACATCTTTTTATTGGTACTTCATGAAGCAACATTTGGTGGAACGTAATTACAGCCACAGAAACAATACTTTATGTAGATAAACTTTTCAATTTTCTTTCACTAGGAGAATTTCATGTTGATGTTAATCTATGGCTTTCAGAGGATTTTTCAATTAAGTTTTATGAAGGATAAACATATATAAGAGAAAATCAAATATATATCATACTTGTATTTATTTTAAGATACACAAAAAAGAGCTAAGTGTGAGACAGTTCTTAGGATTTACAAAGATTACCATTTCCACATATTCAGGATTTTATTTTATAGCAGTTTCTATCATTATATTGTGATATAATATTACACTTAATCATATTCTCCTCAAAATATTTTTAAATGTGTTTGCTTGCTACACACACACACACACACACACACACACACACACATATGCCAGGGTCTCCATTATACTTTTGGAGCACATGGTATGAAAAGCATCAAAAATTTCTCCAAACTTACATAGATATAGATATGATTTGTTTTGAAAAATAGTTATAAAAATGGACAAAATGATAAATTTAGATAAATCTTTTATTTTATTTTTTTAAAGATTTTTATTTATTTACTTTAGAGAGAGAGAGAGAGTGAGAAAGAGAGCACAAACGGGGTGAGGGGCAGAGGGAGAAGAGACTCCCGGCTGAGCAGGGAGCCTGATGCCAGGCTCCATCCCAGGACTTCAGGATCCTGACCTGAGACGTATGCTCAATGGACTAAGCCACCCAGGCGCCCCTAGATAAATCTTTTAAATGACAAAGGAAATAAGCAGCTGAGAGAGAGAGTAGTCATGGGAGCTACTTCAAATATGCTTAGAAAGGAACTGTATTAACTGATTCTGTGAATATGAAAAAAAATTTCTCTGTTAAGAAACAGATATTTCCCTGTTATAGGGAGAACAGAAGGATAGGCATGAGATGATTTTGAATATATTTGTATAAAATTATGTTTGTAATTTAGAGCTTATGTTAAGAATTTTGGATCATATTCATTTAGGTTGAACCATATGAACTTGCTAATATCTGACCATCTTTACGACAAAAACAGTACTTTTATATGGTTCAACTTATTATTGGAAGAAAAAACATTGTGAATTCTAAGTTCAGTAGAGTTATAAATTTTAAGTTGATTCTTTTTTTTTAAGATTTTATTTATTTATTTGACAGACAGAGATCACAAGTAGGCAGAAAGACAGGCAGAGAGAGAGGAGGAAGCAGGATCCCCACTGAGCAGAGAGCCCGATGCAGGGCTCGATTCCAGGACCTGGGATCATGACCTGAGCCAAAGGCAGAGGTTTTAACCCACTGAGCCACCCAGATGCCCCTAAGTTGATTCTTATATTGGAAAGAAATGTTATTGGACAGGGACAGAAATAAATGGAAAAAAACATTTAGGAAGCTTTTGGAACAGTCATTGTTTATGAAAAGCAATGGTGGACTGTATGACTGTGAGCTGGAAGCAAACGTGATTAATATGTACCAAGCATCTCCTGTGCTCCATAAACTACAGTGGATATTAGGAAACAAAGATACATAAATAATTTCACTGCCATACAATGTAACATGTTGTAAAACAGTTGTTTTAAACCAAGGTGTACATCACAGTATCCTGTGCTAAAAAAAAAAAAAAAAATGTAGATTATTGGCCACTTCTGAGATTCAATGACTGAGTTTCTGTGGATAGGCCCAGGGGTATATCGTGTGTGTGTGTGTGTGTTTCAAATCATGTAGCTCATTCTGATGTGCAGCTCCAGTTAAAAGGCAGAGAATACTTAGAAAGACATATAGTTAATTGGATAATTACAGTACAATGTGACAAATGTGATGACATACAGATGCACAGAACTAGGAAACTCATAAACAAATTAACTAATTGAATAAATCACAATTTACTGAATGATTTTTCCAATTATTTAGCTGTAAACAACTTTCCAAAAGTACATTTATCTTGAAAGTCATAGACAACCTTTATGAAAACAAATACTAGAGAATCAACTGTATTTGTTTGCCACTTCTGCCTTCAACTCATTTAGTTAGAATTTGGGTAATACTAAAATATTTTATTTTGTTGGAAGCATAATATTAAAACCATGTGATATCCCTTAAAAATTTATACGTAATACAGTTTGTAATAAATTTAAATACTTGTTCTACTCAGTGCTGTTATCAGGTGGGATTGAGAAAATAATATTATATTGATTTAGGAAATTATTCTTTTATTTGTGTTTTCCTGATTGGGTAAAGATAGCCTTTTTCTTTTAGAGTTAGCATAAACTTTTCACTAAAAAACAAATATGATTCTAATATATGTCTAATAATTATCATACTATTGATCTTATTCATCTACCTACAAATAGCATTCTAATATAATATTCTACTGTCGCATTACTTGCTTACAGTGATGCCCTGGAGTGTCTTGTCCTGATTCACCACAACAAATTTTTCATGTCTCTTCCTACCTCCATGTTCAATGATAACACATTAGTATTGGGGGATAATTCTTCATTCATTTCTTGTGTTTCTGTGCATGTTGTGAAGAGAGATATTGAACTACCTTTTTATGACCTAGCTTATCAAGGAAGTTTATATAATAAACAAATTTGAAAGATGGTATCTTCCCTCTGTGCAAAACACAGATTTATTGATCACTCAGTATAACACAGATATCATCTCTATTTGGAAAATTCCTTTTCCCTATTGCCCATTATGAAAGATGTAGATACCCTACACTCAAGGCTTTTCTTCTGCAACACACATGAGGGTGGTATTTAGATCATTTTATCTCACCTTGTTGTATGTGGGCTGTGGAGTGTGGCACAAATTCTGGTATTCTGAGAACTGCTACTGTTGTGAGAAGTCAGCTGTCCTCTGCCTCTGCCTCAGGAATTTTGGCTCTTCTGCTAGCATCCATGAAACTGTGGCAAGCTAACCTATTTGCTTGCAAGTAGGGTAAAAACATATACCCTCCACAGTCCTTGAAATTAAGTAGCTTGAAATAGTCTCAGGTGAGAATATTCACAGTACAAAAATCTTCAAATATAATTAAGTAGTGTTTTGGTGTTTGTTTTAGTATTAAAAAGTCAATTGTTAACATTTGGCAACACCCCACTGCTTGATAATATATTGTACTAACAACAGTATTGCCTGCCATCTTTTCTGACTTAGCATACTCGGCTACCTCCTAAACCATCATATTAGAAATAGTATAAGTGACTGATACATCACAGCATCCCTTAATGTGTTACAGTGTAAGGAGCATGGCTCTGCATTTAAGTATACCTGATTGTCAGCCCAGTCTGTGCCTTTTATAAGCTACCTGGCATTTTATTAAACCATTCTTATTCACAGCAATTAGAGAGACCAGTAGTAATGAGACAGTGAAACACACTCAGGCCTTAAAGATGTGCCATCAGGATGCGTGTTAGGCAGCACATTGTCCCTTTCCCCAATACAAAAGATTTTCTAATTGAAAATTATAAATGAAAAAGTAAACATAATTCTGGAATAATCAAGACTATGAAGAAGAAAATGAATAGTGTGAAAAAAAAAAAAGAAGGAAACAACAAGGCCTCATCATTGGCTTTGGATTTGTCTTAAGATTTTAGAAAACAGAAGGACCAAATGTATCCTTAATATCCTGAAATTTGTGTTTAATCAACATGCTGATAACAGAAGTTATCAGCGTATTTAAAGTGAAATAATATCTACTAAAAAGACAAGGCTTCCATTCAGATTTTTCTTAATATTTGAATATTTAAATATGCAATTTGAAGTTAAACAATATCTGCAAAATACTGAATTTTAGAATTATGTTTTTTGCTATGCATATATAAACTTACCATTTGAAGAATATAGGTGAACTTAGTGCAAGAGTAAAGTGCAATGATGATTAATAATGATCATGAACCTGGGGTATTTCAGTAATAAAACTTCAAGAATTTCCTTAAGAAGTTATATTAATTGGGGCACCTGGGTGGCTCAGTGGGTTAAGCCTCTGCCTTCAGCTCAGGTCATGATCTCCGGGTCCTGGGATTGAGCCCTGCATTAGGCTCTCTGCTCAGCAGGGACCCTGCTTCCCCCTCTCTCTCTGCCTGCCTCTCTGCCTACTGTCAAATTAATAAACTTTTTTTAAAAAGTTATATTAATTGAGAACATCTATCTGCAAAAAAAAATTAAGAAAAGATAAACTACAAACCAGAAAGAGTGTTTGCAAGACACTTATCTGATGAAGGACTGGTATTCAGAATATACAAAGACCTCTGAAAAATCACTAATAAGGAAACAAACAAATCAAAAAATGGGCAGAAGATCTGAGCAGTCACCTCAACAAAGAATTACAGATTGTAAATAAGCATATGAAAATATGCTCGAGATATCGTCATCAGAGAACTGCAAATTAAAGTGCGATACCATTACAAACTTAGTCGAATGGCTAAAACCCAAAGCACAACTCCCAATGCTGCCATGAATGTAGAGCGAAAGGACATCTCATTCATGTAGAAATGAAAAATGCTACCCTTTGGAAGACAGTTTGACAGTTTTTCACAGTATTAAACATACTCACCTTACCCTCCAGAATCATGCTCCTTGGTGTTTAGCCAAATCAGTTGAAAACTCTCCACACGAAATCCTGCACAGGAATGTTTATAGCAGATTTATTCATAATTACAAAAACTTGGAAGCAACTAAGACACCCCTCAAAAAACAACTTCATTGATACAGTGGAATATTTTTGCGTGATAAAAGGCAATGATTTACCAAACCATGAAAAAATATGGAGGGATGTTAAATACGTGTTGTTCAGTGAAAGAAACCAATATGAGAAGGCTACATATTGTATGATTCCAACTATATGGCATGATATTCTGCAAAAGGCAAAACTATGGAGACAGACAGTAAAAAGATTGAGTGCTTGCCAAAAAGCTGGGGTAGGGATATCAATGGGTGGAAGGAGCGAGGGATGAACAAGCAAAGCACAGAGCATTTTTAAGGCAGTGGAACTACACAGTAAGATTCTATAGTAGTGGACATATTATCAAAACCCAAGTTCAGCCGCCCACCACTCAAAAATCCAATACTTAAGAGACAAGTTTTGATTGGAAAAGAATATGAGTATGAGCTTTGTTCAGGACGCTTGCCATTTGGGGAAAAAGCAGAGTCTTGTCCAAAGGCCAACTCCAAGGTTTCTGCCTAGCCCAAGAATTTTTAAAGGGGTTTAATCAATTAAGACAGTGCAGTGTGTCTGTGACATTTCTTACTTACATGCAGACTTGAAAATACCAGCTATGGAATTATTTTGGTGCTTAGAGATTGTACAAGAAGTTCTAGTTCCTTGGTGCACAGGAGAGGTTGTGCAAGAAGGTCTGGTTCCTTGGTACCCAGGGCTGGTTGTACAAAAGTAATCTGTGCTTTCTGCAAAGGAGAGCAAGGTCTACAGATGTGCAAAGGGAGGTCAATAAAGTAATTCATGTGATGCTAAAAAAGAAAAACATTTTGCTAAAAGGTAGCTGGGCTAATCAGAAAGCCAAGGTGACTTTAAACAGATTTGGTGGCCTCCGTGGCCTAGGATAGTTCTGGGTCCTTTATTCCCCAAGGCCAGTGGTCTGGAAATCTCAAAGATAAGTTAGTTCTTTTTTTTTTTTTTTTTTTAAGATTTTATTTATTTATTTGACAGAAGGAGAGGGGGAGAGAAAGTGTGTGCATACATGAGCAGAGGGAGAGGGAGAAGCAGACCCCCGCTGAGCAAGGAGCCCGATGTGGGACTTGATCCCAGGACTCTGGGATCATGACCTGAGCCAAAGGCAGCTGCTCAACCGACTGAGCCACCCAGGCATCCTGATAAGCTCGTTCTGTTACAGATCAAGGGCCTTAGATCAGCAGGCAAGGGGTACATTAACTTGAAGCAAGTTAACCCTTAAGACCAGCTGGAGTGTTATTATAGACACACTGTACATTTACCAAAATCCATAGAATGTACAACAGAAAAAGGAGACCTTAATGTAAACTATGGAATTTGTTAATAGTGTATCAATATTGGATTATTTTTTGTAATAAATAGACCACACAAATGCAAAATGTTAATATAAGGGAGACTGAAGACTGAAATGTATGGACTATCTCCGTACTTTCCACTCATGTTACCATAAACCTCACACTGTTCTTAAGTCTAGTCTACTAATTAACAAACAAAACAAAAGACCATGAGGCAGAAATTTAGTGCAAAAATAATACAGTGTTTCACTGTTTTCTAGCACTGACCTAGTTATGTTTTTTCTTTTCAGTTTTTCATTGTCAGGACATCTGGGTGGCACAGTTAAGTGTCCAACTCTTGATTTTGGCTCAGGTTGTGATATCAGGGTCATGAGATCAAGTCCTGCGTGGGGCTCCACTCTGAGTGTCTGCTTAAGATTCTCTCTCTCGGGGCGCCTGGGTGGCTCAGTGGGTTAAGCCGCTGCCTTCGGCTCAGGTCATGATCTCAGGGTCCTGGGATCGAGCCCCGCATCAGGCTCTCTGCTCAGCAGGGAGCCTGCTTCCTCCTCTCTCTCTGCCTGCCTCTCTACCTGCTTGTGATCTCTCTGTCAAATAAATAAAATCTTTAAAAAAAAAAAAAAAAAGATTCTCTCTCTCCCTTTCCTATGTCCCTTCCCACCATGTTGCACTCTCTCTCAAATAAATGAATAATTAAATAAAAATCTCTAAAATTTTCATGGTCATGTTATTTAGAAGTTAACTAAATACATAGTTTTATAGCTTGAAATGGAGGCAACTTTTGTTCATTCTAAAATAAACTGTTTTCCATAAAATACCTTCATTTACTAGGTTTAGCTTATCGAATTCAATATAATTAATGTGTTCTCATTTACAAAAGTTTGAATCTGTGTTAAGCATTGAGTACCAGAGATTCCTTAAATATCTTAGCTAGTTAGTAATGAATCAAGTGAAATTTATATTTAGGAAAATGATGTCTTACTCTAGATAATAAGGACAAAATATTTGAGCACTAAATATACTTTCTTGAAAATACATGGTGCTTATAATATGTGGATATCACCAATCGTTTTCATATTCAACCTAATTATTTAATATTTGAAATTAATAGTTGAAAGGAATTCTATATTTTTTATCTTATTAGTAGTAATTTTTCACACAATTATCAAGATCACCCTTAATAAAATATACTAGATATTTAAATAAGTAAAATATCAGACATCTACTGTTTATTATTTTGGTCTTGTAATTTTTGTCATATATACACATGACTTCACTGTATTAATTGGAATTTTTTTCTTATATTCTTGAATCTTGAAATAGTCTTATTACTACCAATTTACATGTTTTTAATAGCAATTAATTCACGTTAGGAAATTACATAGGCAAAAAAAGAAGCCAAAGCACCCAATGAGTAATTATCTTTTAATTTGTTTGTGGGGGAAAAAAGTAGAATGCCTCATAAATTATTTTTGGAAAGCAAAAATTTTAATAATGTAATAATACATAATATATAACATATATATTTAATAATATAACATAATATAATAATATTTATTATTGTTATTGCTAGGAAACCTAAGAGAAAGAAGTTTTTTTTATTTTCCGTATTTATGTGCAACAATGACATTCAGTATTAAGTGACTATATAGCTTTGCATTTCAAAATGGGTTTGACTGATTTTTTTGAGAAGTACAAAGGGTTTGATTCACAAAAATATGAATAGATATGCATTTTGAATTAAAAAAAATAATATCCTCAACTTAAGAAGTAGACTACAATCAGTACCTAGGATATTCTGTGTGCCTCACTGTGTCCTCATATGTAAACAGTTTTCCAAGTTTTGAGTATATAACATTTTTTTGTTTTATGTGTTGTGTATATATATCACTGTATCAAATCTTTTTCTAATCTTTCTGTAATATATATGAATGTCATTATACTTTATTTTACACTTCTGTGACTTGGTTTCATTCAATATGATGCATGTGTGTATTGTACTCACATTAATGCACTTAGCTATTTTGCCTACTGTGTAGAATTTCTATAAACATATTATACTGTATATATGCATTCTACTGAGAAATATATTTGGGTTTTGTCAGTTGTTTCTTTGCTTTTATTAACACTATTTCTATTAAATTTTTTGAACACATTCTTGAACACATAGAATATATGTGCTAGTGTTTTTCTTTAGTATGTAGTTAGTAGTGTGATTTCTGATGCTCTGTTTTCTGTTTCACATTTCTGCTCCAAGCAGTATAAAACAATTCTCAATCCATATCCTCACACATGCTGTATATGGTCCAACTGTTTCTTGCTTTATTTCTCTGACAGTGCATACCATTGTGATTTGTATTTGTATTTCACCAATTACAAATGAAGTTAAAACTTTTTTTCACGTTAATTGATCACTCTTGTTATTCTTGGAAATGCCTACTTATGACTTTGATTCATTTTTTTTCCTAGACCAAAATTTTAATTTTTTATTTTTTCAGCATAACAATATTCATTATTTTTGCACCACACCCAGTGCTCCATGCAATCCGTGCCCTCTACAAAACCCACCACCTGGTGCCCCCAACCTCCCACCCCCCCACCCCTTCAAAATTCTCAGATCGTTTTTCAGAGTCCATAGTCTCTCATGGTTCACCTCCCCTTCCAATTTCCCTCAACTCCCTTCTCCTCTCCATCCCCCCTTGTCCTCCATGCTATTTGTTATGCTCCACAAATAAGTGAAACCATATGATAATTGACTCTCTCTGCTTGACTTATTTCACTCAGCATAATCTCTTCCAGTCCGGTCCATGTTGCTACAAAACTTGGGTATTCATCCTTTCTTTTTTCTTTTTTTTTTTGATTCATTATTTTACATGGAGTTATTTATCTATTTCTCAGTAAAATCTCTATGTACTCAAATGCTTATTCTTTTTAAGTTACTGTATTGATTTTCTATTGCTGTGTAACAAATTACCACAAATTTAGCAGCTTAAATCAACAAAAATTTATCTCACGTTTCTGTGGGTCAGGAGTCCAGCAACAGATAGCTAGGACCGCAGCACAGGAATTCCTAAGGCTGAAATCAAAGTCTCCATGTAGTATGTCTTCCCTCTGGAGGCTGCTTCCAAGCTCCCTCAAGTTGGCAGAATTAATTTCTCTGCAGTTTTATGACCTAAATCCCTGCTTTCTTTTTAATCGTTGGATCTTCTCAGCACCTAGAAGCCACTCTCAAGCCATTGCCATGGGACTACATCATAAGCCCTTTCCAGAACCTGATGGCTAGCTTCTTCAAAATTAATAGAGCAGCATCTACTGCAGCTTTCAATCTCTTTGACCTCTTCTGTCTCTGACTTCTACACCCTCTATTAGGGGAACTCACCTAATTAGTTCCGGCTCACCCATATTCAAAGAGACAGGATTTTATAAAATCTTCACACCATATTAGAGACCATCTTGAAACTCTGCCTATCTAATTATATAAGTTGCAAGTACTTTCTCACAGTTTCTGACTTGAAAATATTCCTGTGTGTATGAAGGTATGTGTGTGTATCTCGTATGTTTTTATTCATTCATCTACCAGTTTTTACATTGGGTTGTTTCTATGTCTTGGCTTTTGTAAATAATTGTGCAGTGAATATGGGGGTACAGATATCTTTTTCAGCTAAGTGTCTTATTTGCTTTGGATATAGTCCCAGAAGTAGAATTCTTGGATCCTATAGAAGTTCTATTTTTAATTTTTTATGGATCCTCCATACTGTTTTCCATAGTGGCTATACTAATTTACATTTCCACCAATATTTCATAAGGGTTCCCTTTTCTCCATATCCTCACCAATGCTTGTTACTCATCTTTTTAATAATAGTAATTTTAATGGGTGTGAAGTGATATCTCATTTGGTTTTAAATTGCATTTTGCTGATGATTAGTGATGTTGAGAATCTTTCCCTATACCTGTTGTCCATCTGTAATACTATTTAGGAAAAAAAATCTATTCACATCCTCTGTCCATCTTTAAATCACATTGTCTAGGTTTGGTTTTTTTTGTTTTCTTTTGTTTTGTTTTTGTTTTTTTGGTGGGTTTTATTTATTTATTTGCTATTTAGGTGTATAGTATTTGCTTAAATATTAACAACTTTAGACTTCTTTAATTATGACTTTCAGTTTGTATCTTTTTTTTTTTTAAAGATTTTATTTATATATTTGTCAGAGAGAGAGCACAAGCAGAGGGAGCAGCAGGCAGAGCAGGCAGAGGGAGAAGCAGGCTCCCTCAATCACAGAACCCTGGGATCAGGACCCCAGCCGAAGGCAGACACTTAACCGACTGAGCCACCCAGGTGTCCTAGTTTGTATCTTTTTAAATAAATTCTTCTTCATCTTAAAGAGCTCATGGTCTTTCTTGTGTTAGAATTGATTTGTATTTTATTTTTATTTATTTTTTATTTTATTTATTTATTTTTTAAAGATTTTATTTATTTATTTGACAGATAGAGACCAGAAGTGGGCAGAGAGGCAGGCAGGGAGAGAGAGAGGGGGAAGCAGGCTCCTGTGAGGCTCCATGCGGGGCTCAATCCAGGACCCTGGGATCATGACCTGAGCCAACGGCAGAGGCTTTAACCTACTGAGCCACCCAGGTGCCCCTGATTTGTATTTTATATGTGACTGATTACTAAGTTTATTCTAAAAGCTGTGTGTATACAGTGTGAGTTTCTAAGTTACTTTTTCTACCTAATGAACAATTCTACTACTGATATATCTAGATCATCTATTATGTCATCCCTACTACATGTCAAGTGCCCATAATAAAATAATTATTTTTCTAGAATAATGTCACTCAGTCCTTCCGGTTTTGACTTCTTCTTCTTCTTCTTTTTTTTTTTTTTTTTGGTTTCTCTGTTGATAACACTTCCAACATTTGAAATTTTATCTTTGATATTCCTTATTACATAATTTGCATATCTTTTCTATTTTCATATATTTATTCTTTGAATCATAAGTTTTTTAGAAGTAAGTTCTCGTATTTTGAAAAATAACCTTTTTTGTTTGTTTACTGTAGTACTGCTAATTTTTTTTACTTAATCATAGTAATGATACTTTTAAGTTTGATCTATCATTTATTAGGAATAGAGAAAGATGTGCTAAAATCTACTTATTGGTGAAATTGTCAATTCATTCATACATCCTAATTGTTTGAAATATTTTTAAAATATATCTAATTAAGTTAATGAAAGTTTAAAATTACCATATTTCTTATTCATGTATTTAGTACTTTATTTACTAAATACTATTTCCCTTTCTTTTTATTTTTTTAAATTTATCAATTATTTTTATTAACATACAATGTGTTATTTGCCCT
Source organism: Lutra lutra (assembly GCF_902655055.1). Lineage (NCBI taxonomy): Eukaryota > Metazoa > Chordata > Mammalia > Carnivora > Mustelidae > Lutra > Lutra lutra. Next base: position 50,382,150 of record NC_062292.1, read on the forward strand.
GAGGGTACAGGTCTGTGAATCTTCAGGCTTACACACTTCACAGCACTCACCATATCACATACCCTCCCCAATGTCCATAATCCAACCACCCTCTCCATACCCCTCCCTGGAATCCCTCAGTTTGTTTTGTGAGATTAAGAGTCTCTTATGGTTTGTCTCCCTCCTGATTCCATCTTGTTTCATTTTTTCCTTCCCTAGCCTCCAAACCCCCCTACTCTGCCTCTCAAATTCCTCATATCAGAGAGATCATATGATAATTATCTTTTTCTGATTGACTTATTTCACTCAGCATAATACCCTCTAGTTCCATCCACATCATTGCAAATGGGAAGATTTCATTTCTTTTGATGGCTGCATAGTATTCCATTGTGTGTGTGTGTGTGTGTGTGTGTGTGTGTGTGTGTGTGTATCACACATATATGTGTGTGCTTCTTTATCCACTCATCTGTTGATGGGCATCTAGGTTCTTTCCATAGTTTGGCTGTTGTGGACATTGCTGCTATAAACATTCGGGTGCACATATCCCTTCGGATCACTACATTTGTATCTTTAGGGTAAATGTCCAGTAGTGCGATTGCTGGGTCATAGGGTAGCTCTATTTTCAACTTTTTGAGGAAGCTCATGCTGTTTCCAGAGTGGGTGCACTAGCTTGCATTCCCACCAACAGTGTAGGAGGGTTCCCCTTTCTCCATATCCTCTCCAACATCTGTCGTTTCCTGACTTGTTAATTTTAGCCATTCTGACTGGTGTGAGGTGCTATCACATTGAGGTTTTTTTGTATTTGTATTTCCCTGATGCCAAGTGATGTTGAGCATATTTTCTTGTGTCTATTAGCCATCTGGATGTCTTCTTTGCATAAATGTCTGTCCATGTCTTCTGCCCATTTCTTGATTGGATTATTTGTTCTTTTGAGTGTTGAGTTTGGTAAGTTCTTTATATATTTTGGATACTAGCCCTTTATCTGATATGTCAGTTGCAAATATCTTCTCCCATTCTCTAGGTTGCCTTTCGGTTTTGTTGACTGTTTCCTTTGTTGTGCAAAAGCTTTTATCTCGATCAAGTCCCAATAGTTCATTTTTGCCCTTGCTTCCCTTGCCTTTGGTGATGTTTCTAGGAAGAATTTGCTGTGGCTGAGGTCGAAGAGGTTGCTGCCTGTGTTCTCCTCAAGGATTTTGATGGATTCCTGTCTCACATTGAGGTCCTTCATCTATTTTGAGTCTATTTTTGTATGTGGTATAAGGAAATGGTCCAGTTTTACATTTCTTCAGGGGGCTGTCCAATTTTCCTAACACCATTTGTTGAAGAGACTTCTTTCCATTTGACATTCTTTCCTGCTTTGTTGAAGATTAACTGACCACAGAGTTGAGGGTCTATTTCTGGGTTCTCTATTCTGTTCCATTGATCTATGTGTCTGTTTTTGTGCCAGTACCATACTGTCTTGATGATGACAGCTTTGTAATAAGAGTTTGAAGTCCGGAATTGTGATGCCTCCAACTTTGGCTTTCTTTTTCAACATCCCTCTAGCTATCCGGGGTCTTTTCTGGTTCCATATAAATTTTAGGATTATTTGTTCCATTTCTTTGAAAAACATCAATGGTATTTTGCTAGGGATTTCATTAAATGTGTGGATTTCTTTAGGTAGCATAGACATTTTCAGAATATTTGTTCTTCCAATACATCAGCATGGAATGTTTTTCCATTTCTTTGTATCTTTGTCGATTTCTTTCATGAGTACTTTATAGTTTTCTGAGTAGAGATTCTTTTGCCTCTTTGGTTAGGTTTATTCCTAGGTATCTTCTTTTTTTGGGTGCAATTATAAATGGGATCAACTCCTTAATTTCTCTTTCTTCCTTGCTGTTGGTGTATAGAAATGCAACTTATTTCTGTGCGTTGATTTTATATCATGACACTTTACTGAATTCCTGTATGAGTTCTAACAGTTTTGGAGTGGAGTCTTTTGGGTTTTCCACAAAAAGTATCATATCATCTGCAGGGAGTGAGAGTTTGACTTCTTCGCTGATTTGGATGTGTTTAATTTCTTTTTGTTGTCTGATTGCTGAGGTTAAGACTTATAGTATTATGTTGACTAGTAGTGGTGGTAGTAGACAGCCTTGCTATGTTCCTGACCTTAGGGGAAAAGCTCTCAGTTTTTCCCCATTGAGAATGATATTCGCTGTGGTTTCTTCATAGATGGCTTTGATGATATTAAGGTATGTAACCTCTGTCCCTACACTTTGAAGAGTTTTGATCAATAAAGGATCCTGTACTTTGTCAAATGCTTTTTTAGCATCTACTGAAAGTGTCATATGGTTCTTGTTCTTTCTTTTATTAATGTATTGTATCACATTGATTGATTTGTGGATGTTGAACCACACTTACTAAATACTTTATAAAATAAATTTCTATCAAGTGTTTTTAGGTGTTTTTAGTGGGAACATTGTTTAGATACCCATTCGACTATATTGTTTTCCTTGTTCTCTGTAGTTCATAGGCATTTTTGTGTATAAGATAAGAGCAACCATAAAACATTATTTTAATATGTAATTGAATATAAGGTAATATCTGGAAGAATCATTCTTCTTGGCCATTTCAAGCACATCAAAATAAAGAATAAATTTACAGAATTCTGAAGCTTTTATTTATTTATTTTTGTATTTTGTATTTGTTTTTATATTTAAAACTTAGCTAAGTCTACATATCAATGTCATGATTAGTTTATTTCATTATTTTTAAACTTGCTTGCATAGCTTCTTGACGTTAAAGCTATATCTATTTTTGATACTTTCTTAGGATTTCTATAATCCAATCAGAAGCAAGAGATAAAGTTCTTAGACAAATTGAGATGGAATCTAGATTTTTAATAAATTGATTTTTGTTTGCAACATAGTCATTTTGCTTTCTCAAAATGTAAATTGGAAACCAATCCTTTGGACAAGTGGCTGAATATTCTTTATAGAGTTAATCTTCCCTATGACATTAAAAATCATCTCTAAATTATTTCTCATTATTTACTTACATTTTAGCTTTTTGGTACCTGACATCTTTCTCTAAAATGATTTATTTTTAAATACTTTATGGCCAGTATCACATAATAATTGTTCTGTCCCCACAATGTACTTATTTAGTCTATTAGCCTTATTAAAAAATATGTATTACTTATTAGTATTTCATGTTATCTTGTAGGATCATCTATATATTTTATCTCCAAAGAGATGTTGGATTGAGGTTTTATAGTCATTTAAGATAATTATCTTTTCTCTTTTGGATGCCTGGATAGTTATTCTTAATATATAATTTTAGAACACACTAGGTAATGCTATTATTTGGTCATTGTCCTGAGCACCAGAACTGATCAGTCATTAATATATGGTAACACTCCTGTATTTTCAATGCCTTATTAGCTTACTCCTAGCTCCCTATATTTAATTAAGAATGAAGTGCATAACTTATAAGCAAATATTACTGGAGAAACAAAGCACCATCTTAAATACTCCTACTTATTAAAATCTATTAAAAGTGAAATTTTGTTCACACCTTTAAAATTTGCATTTTGACTATATTTCATATCTTTTATATTCCTATTTTTACTTAAAGGGCCATCATTCACCAATGAAACCTCCTTTCAGTGAGCCAAAACTCTCCTGGTGCTATTTTCCTTATGTTGATAAACTTGTCACTGTGTGTCACTGGGAAAACCTTTAAGTCTTCCTTCAAATAATCTCTGACTCCAGAAAGTCAAATAATATGCTCCATCATGGTCAGGAACTAACTGAAATTGTAGACCTAGAAGAACAACTAAGCACAACCTCACTTGACTCTCAAAACAGACTATTCTCATCCCATATACCCTTAAAGTTTTCATTCTGTATGAGCCTTGAAAATGACCTTCCCTTCATGAATCTTAAAGAAAATTCTAAATGTAATACAATAATGTAATGAAAAGAAATTTCTAAAATCCTGTAAAAATCCCAATTAAATTTCATGTTAACTATTCTATTCTATTTTTATAGAATAAAATGAATATGTATAGATCATTGATCACTTTTTAAAATAAAAAAAAGCATGAGTGAATATATGAAAATATACCAAGGGATTACAATTACTTTAAATTCTTATCTGTAAGAGGACAGGTCACTGTAACAAAATAAAACCAAACCACAATATTTTATATATGGAAAATTAGAATATGTGATAAAGACATATTTTATATCAGTCTGAGAAAGAAAAGGAAAACTGGAAATCATTTTGAAAAAAATAAAACAACTTACTTGATAATATGTTTTAGATATTAAAGACATGCAATACATACACACCAATTTATATAAGTACTAAAACAAAACAGGGAAATGTACATGCATATATTAATGACCTGAGCTTAATGTCACATTGGAGTATACAGAATAATGCCTCCCGAAGGTGTCTACAGTCTAATCCCCAGATCTTGTGACTATGTTACCTTACACCTTACATGGCAAAGGGAACTTTATGTATGTGATTAAATTGAGGATCTTGAGTTGGGGAAATTATCCTGATTATCTGATAACAAGGAAGCAGCAGGAGTCACAGTCAGAGAAAATGACATGACAATGGAAGCAGAGAAGGAAAGGAGATATGAGGACAGAAACAGAAACAGGAGAGAGAGAAACTAAGAGAAAGAAAGACTAACAGTCTGACAGGAAGATGCTACATCAATCTTTCGCTTTGACAATGGAAGACTGATGCATAAGGCGAGTGGGTAACCTCTATGGACTAGAAAAGGCAAGGCAGCAAATTCTCCCCTCGAGCCTCTAGAAGTAATGCACCTCTGCCAACCATTTTTAGGTTTTGACCTCTGGAACTGTGTGACATAAGTTTGTACTGATTTAAGATACTATATTTATGGAAATTTATAACAACAGCAATAGGAAACTAACAATCTTATTAAACTAGAAACAGAAATGAGACCTGATGTGGCAAAAAAATTTGAACGTTTATGTCATAGAAATTTCTAAAAATTCTTTAGATGTTATTTTATACAAATAAAGGCAAGTGACAATAATTTATAGAACTTATAACATGTATGAAATGCAAAAGATAATACACAGATTATCAATGGAGTTTATTTAAGATAAAGAACAGACAACCTGACAGTATTTATGCAAAGAGATGTAAATAGGATAATTAACAAATAAGAAAAACATACAGAGAAATTACATATCTTCAAGAGCAACCAAAAAAAATTATTAAAATATGTCTATTTTTGGGGGCGCCTGGGTGGCTCAGTGGGTTAAGCCGCTGCCTTCGGCTCGGGTCATGATCTCGGAGTCCTGGGATCGAGCCCCACATCGGGCTTTCTGCTCAGCAGGGAGCCTGCTTCCTCCTCTCTCTCTGCCTGCCTCTCTGCTTACTTGTGATTTCTCTCTGTCAAATAAATAAATAAAATCTTTAAAAAAAAAAATATGTCTATTTTTGTAAGAAATTGTGCCTAGGTACTTGTATTTCTTCAGCATTTGCTTTAATGGCAATCAGATTGTAAATATAATATTTTATGTCTATGCTTAGTTCAATTAGAAAAGGGTTAAATTCTTTAAAAATTGTTTGGTCCATGGTAGCTATTTAGTAAATATATTTACTGAATAAATCAGGAAAAAAAAAAAGACATGCTTTTTTTTTTTTTTTCCTTCTCAGAATCAAGCTACAGAAGTTTGAATACTTCATTCAGTAAGTACTTATGGTTGGCTTATTTTCAATATATTAAAAATAGAATACCAGAAGTTTTAATTATAGAACTATTAATGTCATTTCTTTATATAGTCTGCACAATGAGATTTTATTATTTGCTTCTTTTCATTCTGCCTATTTCAGTGGCCATCTTTCAGACCAAAATGTATTTGAAATTTTGAATAAGACAATGTAATCATTTCATTCTTATAGTAAAATCACACAAGCTTGAGACTAAATTACTGGGAGAAAAAGTACAAGATAATGCATTTTATTTTAAAATCCTTTTTAAATAAATAAGTACATTTCTTGAAAAAAAGTGATCACAACAGATATGTGGAGAACAAAAATCCTTCTCTCATTTTTAAATTACTGTTTGACCTTAAGCAAGTCATAAAATTCTGGATTTTGTAGCTCTTTTCTATTAGATAATAAAATTTATTATAAATCAAATAGAGAAAAGACATCTTATCTTGGGGTGAGTGGAATTCATGATATGTATAATAGCAAAGAGAGACTTCATAAAATAAAATTATGGGAATGTTAGAGATAAAAATCAAGATATTTCAAACTCTGATATTTTTAATCTGATCTTTTGCTTAAGACTTATTCTGCTTTATCATTCCACTGGGGCATATTAAATTTAGCTCTCCCACCCTCAGCTTTATCTAATTTCAATATGTCTTTATATTTCATTGCTTTCAAAAGCCCTTGTGCATCTTTGTAGTCACTTTTAATCACTAAACCTATGTATTTGAAAAAACTGTTTTATAAAAAAAATCATATTATCTTATAAAATGTAATTTCTATGATCTATCTACTACAAATATTATTTGAAAATAAATTCATAAAACTGATATACAGAGAGATCTGCCCTCCCATGTTCACTGCAACATTGTTCATAATAGCCAAGATATAGAAACAACCCAAATATCCATAGACAGATCAATGGATAAAGAAAATGTGATTTATATACAGTGAAATATCATTCAGCCTGAAAAAAGGGAATTCTGCCATTTGCAACAATGTAAATGAACTCATTTGCCATAGATGACCTTGTGCTAAGTGAAATAAGACACACATATGACAAATATCATATAAATCCACTTATAAGAAGCATTAAAATAATCAAACTCACTGAAGCAAAGAAAGAATGGTTGTTACTAGGGACTTATAGAGGGGGAAATGTGGAGTTATTGCTCCAAGGGTATAAACTTTCAGTAACGCAAGATGAGTAACTTCTAGATATCTGCTGTGAACATCACGCCTATAGTCAGCAACACTGTATGTACACTTAAATATTTGTTAAGAGGGTAGATCTCACATTAACTGTTCTAACCACAAAAACAAAACAAAACAGAAAAACAAAGAAACACAAAGAAACTTAGGAGTGTGATAAATATGTCTATTAACATGATTATTGGTTTTGGTTTCATGGGTGTATGGATATGTCCAAACTCATCAAATTGTATGCATTAAATATGAGCAATATTTTGTGTATCAACTATTACCTCTGTAAAGCTGTTGGGGAAAAAATGGAATAAAAAGAAAGCAATGCCAGTGATACTACCATTAGTAAAATATGGACTAAGTTTTTTTGTTTGTTTGTTTGTTTTCTGTTTTTGTTTTTGTTTTAATGTGGTAATGAATTCTAATTGGACTTTCTGTTCCTAGCACTTCCAGTTTTGATTTTACTGAAATCATATAAATCCTCTGGCTTGTCTATAACTGACATACATATATAGTTTTAGTAAATATGAAATCTATAATTAATATCAACGCTAAAAATAGCAACTAAATTAAAATTACTTTTTCAACCATATGTATATGAATCAAAAAAAGAAAAGTATGATCTAACAATGAGTTAAATTTACCTACTATAGCACTGGAAAATATATAGCAAAGTTACATGAAAAGATTTATAGAATAAATTGATCTGATGTGATGAGAAAAAGAATAGGAAAGTTGCTAATAATATTGGAACATATAATAAATAATAAGATTTTGTATTTTCAAAGGGCCATGATTTAATAAAAGACATTTAACTTCAATGAATTCTTTCTGATTAATGGTCAAAATCAATGAGAAAAAGAGGTATGGTTATCAAAATTAGAAAATTTGAACAAAATTCCCTTTTTATTCTTTTGTTGAAGAATTTATGCAGCAAATATATGAAATTGTTGACAAAATTTAAACTATAGTCATGAAATTTATGTATGTTCCAAAACAATTTAGTAAGAAAAAGATGTCCAATTATTCACAGGGCTATATTCCATTTAGATAACTTTTCTCTTTTACACTATTAATGTGACAAATTGTGTTAAGATAATCTTTTAACTTTAGAAATATCCTGAATTCCTGAAGTAATTCTTATTGTGTCATGATGAGTTATTCGTTTAAAATAATTCAGACATCAATTTGCTTCTATTTAATTTAGGATTTCATATCTATTATAATGCAGGAAATAAGTCTGTCATTGTACTGCATATGTTACTACTTACAGTTTTATCAAATTATCGCTATGTTATTTATTAACATAGAATATGACATTTTATTAAAATATTTTAAAGTATCACCTGCATGTGTATTAGTCACATACTCAGAATTAAAATAATGCATTTGTATAGCTAATTTTGGTTCTTCTGTGGCCACACCAGAATTTAAATATCTTTATTTTTCTTTATAAAGGATAGATTTTTGTATTTAAAAAAATAATATTTATCAGCTTACATTGTTTTTCAGTGATCTAATTCATTAAATTTTATTCTTTACTAACTGCTTTTTTTGGTATATTTTGTTTATTTATTTGTTTATTTATTCATTCATTTAATGTTTCGAGTTGAATATAAACATTTAACACTAATGCATTTTTCCTTGACTATAGAATCATTTAATTCCTGAGTAATTGAGAAAAATTTAGAAAAATCCAAAGGACTAAGTGCTTTTCATTTTGTCCAGTTTTTTTTTTTTAATTTATTATGTGTTCGTAGGTGTGTGGCAGCTTTGTCCAAAAATCTTTCATATGTCCTTTTTCATTATATTTTATCAAGATTTCCATAAGACCAAAATGCAAAATTTTCCTTATTATATATTTTAGAAAGGTTAATTTTATGTTAATTGTTCCAAAGCTTAGTATAAATCTGTTAAATCATGTTGTTTAATTAGATGATTGAAATTTTATATATTTTAAATTCTAGATATTTATTCGTTTGAGATGAATTTAGGAGGAAAAATATAAAACATGGATTTTTTTGTACACCTTGAACTAGTATTTTCATAATTATTAGTCTGATGAATTTCTTCATAAGTAGTGGATATAAGTTAGATGCAAACATCACTGTAGCTGTTGGAATTCATATGACACATGTGTGACCAGTAAGTAGTAAGCAGGTTTCTCACAAGCTTTTTTTAAAAAGCGTGGGCTTGTCTGGCAGTCACCACTTAGTCTTTTGCTCTTCAACTTCCCCAGTCTTTTTGCAATATTGTAAGGATGGCAGATGATATATCTTACATACATATGTATTTCTGTTTATTTCTATATATTATATATGCAGTTATACATGTGAATAGACATATTCACATATATGGTATGCATGGGAATCATAGATTGATGATTAATATCAATACACATTTATAGTGTTAAGTACTAATAACTATCTGTGTTTATAATATTGAATATATAAAAATTTATACTTATTACTGTTTATTAATGAGTATTAATAAGTAAATATTGATAAATATTTGTGATACATTTAAATAAATGTAAAATAATAAGGCCATTAAAAGAATAAACTAAGAGAAAACATAGAAGGTGATTTATCATCTTCATTTAGAGGTGGGTGGATTAAAACTTTGTATACCTGAAAGCTGTGAAATAAACATAATGTTAAAATATATAAAGAGGTCATCCAAGTGGTTCAGTTGGTTAAGCATCTACCTTCTGCTCAGATCATGATTTCAGGGTCGGGCTTCCCTGGTCAGTGGGGAGTCTGCTTTTCCCTCTCCTTTTGCCTCTGACCCCCATCTCTCTCTCCCTCTCTCTCTCAGGTAAATAAACAAAATCGTATGTGTGTGTGTGTGTGTGTGTGTGTGTATGAGAATATATATGTGTATATGTGTATACCTGCATGCATATATATATATATATATATATATACATAAATACATTCATATGTGTGTTTGCAAAATTATAAACATCTTTAATATCAAAATATCTTAGAAAAAAAAAAAGAAAAAATAACTGAAATACATTTTACATAAACCTTCAAGGATTAAATTTATTAAAATGTCTTCAATAAACATGGTGACACAAATTAAATTCAAATTTAAGAATGGTAATTGCAGCCTTAGTGAGTAGTCTCATCCTGAGAAGAGGACAAATCTAGCAGACCTGAAAAAAAAATTAGACAATACAGGAGTGGTGTTTTCAAACACAACTTATTCTTGCCTGACTCAGACAACCTAATACCATATGTGTTTTCATAAAAGAGCTAAGTGAACTGTACCAGTAAAGAATACTAACAATTGTGGTCTCTGTGAAATGACTCTAGGCTATTACTAACTAAACATAATATTACTGGATAAAGTTCCCTTCTTTGTACCTTTGAAACCACAGTGATATTAATGGATAGTAGGAGAGAGATCAAAACTCTCAGGAGTAGTCATCATTAAGGAACATCTCTGTTCAGATATCCAGCCTTCTGCCAACTTACACAAGAAAATGTTAAGAATGAAGAAGGAGAAGCACATGTTGGAAGTTGGATAAAAGAGTCATCTGGGAAAAAGAAAAAAAAAAAACCCTTGGCTAAAAAATAGTATGATTGCCTCATTAATTTCTCACCCGAAATTAGTGGTCCAGAAATCATGGCTTTATGTTTAATTACATTTTAATTCTTGTTTGATAGATTTAAAAACATAAGCAAGAAAAGCATAAATCAACAAGTAGAACCACATCAAAGAAAAAAATCCTTCAGTAAAGCAAAAGAAACAAGCCAAAAATTAAAAAGGCAACCTATGAAATGGGAGAAAATATTTGCAAACCATATATCAAGTAAGGGTTAATATCCAAAATATGTGGAGAACTCATACAACTAAAAAACAAAAATAAGAAAGGAAGGAAGGCAGGAGGAAGGAAGGACAGATGAACCTGATTTAAAAATGGGCAGAGATGGGGCACCTGGATGGCTCAGTGGGTTAAAGCCTCTGCCTTCGGCTGAGGTCATGATCCCAGGGTCCTGAGATCGAGCCCTGCATCGGGCTCTCTGCTCAGCAGGGAACCTGCTTCCCTTCCTTTCTCTCTGCCTGCCTCTCTGCCTACTTGTGATCTCTGTCTGTCAAATAAATAAATAAAATCTTTAAAAAAAATAAAAAATAAAAATGGGCAGAGAAACTGAGTACACTACACACACACACACACACACACACACACACACACACACACACACACACTCATGATAGCCTCTAGCTGGGCTGTTTGTTAATACAGCTATACAATTACCTCACTCAAGAATTTAAGCAAAGATTGTGTCACTTTCTTCTATGTACAGATCAGTGCCATTGCACTAAAGCAACAAGTCAGTTTAGGTTTAGTCAATTAAAATAATTACTTAGATTTATAAAATGAGTAATCGATTCATAATGATGGATATGTGTTTAGAAAATATAAATGGGGGCACCTGGGTTCAGCAGGGAGCCTGCTTCCTCCTCTCTCTCTGCCTGCCTCTCTGCCTACTTGTGATTTCTCTCTGTCAAATAAATAAATAAAATCTTAAAAAAAAAAAAGAAAATATAAATGGAACCAGAAAATAAGTCAATAATGATGCAATGAAATTTATTATTTTAAAGGATGGCTTTTCCAAAGAGCTAGTACTGTTTTGCCTTTCTTAGCATGTCCAAGATCCACATAAAAAATTAGTATCTGAATCTTCTTTTGTAGAAAGTGCAGAAGAGAAAAAACAGTTCTTCAATGCTTTCTTTGAAAAGGGACATGACTTGCTTTCAAGAAAGACTTGGAGGGGGATGCCTTGGTGGCTCAGTCATTAAGCATCTGCCTTCTGCTCAGGTCCTGATCCCAGGGTCCTGGGATTCAACCCAGCATCCGGGCTCTCTGCTCAGTGGGGGGCCTGCTTCTCCCCCTCCCACTCCCCCTGCTTGTGTTCTGTCTCTTGCTGTGTCTCTCTGTCAAATAAATAAATCTTAAAAGAAGGAAAGAAAGGAAGGAAGAGAGTGAGAGGGAGGGAGAGTGGGAGGAAGGAAGGAAGGAAGACTTGGAGGGTCACTTGAGTGGCTCAGTGGGTTAAATGTCTGCCTTCTGCTGGGGTAGTGTTCCCAGGGTCCTGGGATCTTGTTAGGCTCCCTGCTCAGTTGGGAGTCTTCTTCTCCCTCTCCCTCTACTCCTCCCCCCAGTTCATGCTCTCTCTCTCTCTAGCTCAACTCTCTCTCTCTCAAATAAATAAATAGTATTCAGAGGGCTGAGAAACTGCAAGCTGAAGAGTCAGGAGTTACTAATAACTGAAAACACAGACACATGAAGGGGCAGGGGGACTGTTTGGAGTGGGAGAGGGGGTTACTGGTGGAAACACTGTGTTAGGGTCTTTGTCACCCTCTCTGAAATGATATGACATGTAATGTATAACATGGAAACACACTTCGATTTGAGGCTTCATTATCTGATTTTTATAGTGAGGCTAGAAATCAGTTGTCTTCATAAAGGAAGATCATAGTCCCTTAAGCTTCAGCTTTAGAAGCTATAGATTTATGAGGCACTCCTGATAGGAGGATGACATTCTCCAGAATGCTGTGAGGAAAGAAAATACTCTGGTTCTGCTGATAGGTGATTGGGTGGTCTTTGAGATAGTCATATTTCTGTGCCTCATTTTCCTTACTTTCAAAGGGAAAGGATATACTAGATCAATGGTTTTCAAAATCTTCTTTTTCTAGCCAAAGTTTATTTTTAACAAAATCATACATTTTAACTTCCAGTACTTAGCCTACTTAAAGTAAAGCTGGTCTAGTAGAACAGGGGGTTAAAAACTGGAAGCCCCAGGACTCAACCAGCCATATAAAGAATAAAATCCTGAGAAATGACTCCAATCAGACAGTATGTAATTCCATCATTACCAATGCTGATTGAAATTCAGTTTTATTTTCATGATTCAGAATCAGATAATCCTTTATTTGGGATTTATTCACAGCAAAAGCCTGGTGCCTGTTTCATCATTAAAAGAAAATGACCTGCTTTGTCCCTGAACACTTTTATCTCCCACCTAGGGAGTGCCATTGGGCATTCTGAGACCTCTCCACGTACAACTCTTCTTTCTCAGAAAGAGTGGTGACTTGCCCTCCTAGATAAACTTTTCCTGAAGCAATTTATGAGCATTCACTCTGCTCAGCAGGTCAGGGTTCAAACAAAAAGTCCCCAGAGGCAGATGCTAGCGATTCAATGAACAATTAGTTGCTCTGGCCTTGAGGTTAAGTGCTTTTGAAGATTTCAGGTTATTTCTAAGGGAAGGTGTTTCTCACTATGGCTATGGTTATCACTTCCATGGCTGTCATTATCACCCTAAATCCTAATCTCACTCTTTAATGAATGACATAACAACCCTTGGCAAATCTTTTTTCTCTCCCCGGAAACTTTGCATTCCCATATCTCAAGAAGATTGTTTCCCTGTAGTCTACAAACAGGAGGCTCAGAAATTAAATATTTGGTTGTAATTTTTCAAAAACAGTCCAATGCTCGTCATTAGTTATAATCATTGAAAACTGATTATATTATTATTAGCTAGTTATTAACTAGAAACATTAATTTAGAGATTAAACAAGTACTTAAAGAGATATGGGAGATGCAAACTTCAAAGAAAAATATGCCTTATATGAATAAACATTAAATCTAAGGTGTAAAATCAGACCCTTCCTTTGAAAGAGAATTTTAGTGAATATAATATCTCGATTTTTCTGTAGAAAATAAGAAATTTTGATTTATTGCGTACTTGTGCAATAAAGTATGTTTGCTCTTTATTTATCTGTTTATTTACTGGTTGAGTATTTGATGAGTCAGTCATTACAAGAAAAGAAAAGAGATTATCAGTACTAAAACACACTTTGACTTCAGTGAATTTTCTTAGAGAAAGTTCAGTTTAAGCAGAAGATAAAATGCTACCAGTAAGTTAATGCAGTTATACTTCAGAGTTTTATCTCTTTGATAATGTCTGCTTAAGCAATATAAAGTCATTTGATTCATGAAAGAACTCATTCTTTTATATCTTCTGAAGCTTCAATCTATATATATTTTTTGAAACTTTAATATGTCAGGAGAAGAAGTAAAATACTCATAGATGATCTTAGTTTAACAACAAAAGAACTCTGTAGCATCAAACAGCTATATATAATAATTATATTTCATTTAAATATCTTGCTCTTTGATGAAAAAGTATAAGGGAATGTTTTAAAGTAAAAATAAATGAATTTTTAAAAAAACAAACTTTTTAGTAGATAATGATACTTTACTCATGGATTCATTCAAGAGGAAAATAACATTTTAATTATCAGTGTTATAATCATTTAATTTATGAAATAATTTTATTTTTAGAGTTTTTAGAGTTTTCCATTCAAATTCACTTTCACTTTTCTATATCTGAATACCCCTATATAAATCCATGCTTGATTAGATTGAGAAAGCTACAATAAAATTATCCAAATATCATGTCCTTGGTTGTTGATTGAATTAAGCAATCCTTATAAATTATATTCAAAATATTATGTAAAACTGACATGAATTTTGGAGTTTGACCATTAAATGAAAAGACAAAATATTTGTTTTTGTTTTTGAATGTTGCTTTAATTTGGGGTTAACAATATTCTACTTATAATGATCCATCTTTGTCTGGACTCAAAATGTTAAGAAGGTATGTATACAAGTGCTTGAGGATTTATCACTGAAGAATGCTTTCCTTACTCTTGCTTGAACTCAGAAAACATTGTAAGTCAACTAGCAACTAAGATTCAAGGTGTATATACTGAATATATTTGCATTTATAAAGTGTCCTAAATATGAGTACATGTCCTATTAGCATAACTCTATCAGATACTTTTTTCATAAGTATCAAACAGAAATGGTGGTTAAACCAATCTGAACCTTACTCATCCAATTTTGGAAAAAAATCAGATGAAAGGAGATTAAAAACAAGCACAGTTTTGGATATGCTTACAGAAAGTGTATCTCCTGTGATGGTCAAATGGAAGAGTAGTTAGTATATAAAGGAACTCAAAATGTGGTCCACAGAATTTTCTCTGTGAATGGTTTTCTCCAACTCTTTGCTTTCACTCCTGGTGAGGTAAGTAGAAATTCTAGAGTGATGTACTCACTTGCTAGATAACCATCTAACCACATAAAATTAGCAGTTTTGTTGTTGCAAGGAGTGTGGGGAAATTGATTTGTGGATATAGATAGCAGACATTGCTATACATCACCAGTATGGGAATTCAGGGTATTTTCCTTAGCTAGGTGGTTGTCTAAGAGTAAAAGTTTACATTTACAAGATAGAACCCTGCACAACAGAGTGAAGTAAACATGCATGGGAATCAATCACTTTATATTTGTGAAAATTTTTCTAATATAACAACTTCCTTAACAAGTTTCTCATAAAGATTTTTTTAAGTGCTTAGAAAATATTTTTTTAAAGAACTGAGCTAATCTATTATTTTAATGTTTTAAGTTTCATTTATATTGAAATTTGCCTGGTGATATTAATGTCATTCTGTAAATCATAAATTACCTACAGTAAGTTGGAATTACTGATAATCTTATGAAGACTATGAATGTCTTGAGCAATATTGAGAATCACCAAAAATATTCAATCCAAGATACACTTATTTCATTATTGATAAGCTATTTGTATGAGTAAATTTGAGTCAGAGTTCACAGAGTTTATTCAACATATTTCTTTTTTTCCTTTTTTCC
This sequence comes from Lutra lutra, assembly GCF_902655055.1. Taxonomy (NCBI): domain Eukaryota; kingdom Metazoa; phylum Chordata; class Mammalia; order Carnivora; family Mustelidae; genus Lutra; species Lutra lutra. The sequence goes on from NC_062292.1 coordinate 50,397,808, forward strand.
CCCACATTTTTATTTAAATTCTAGTTAGTTAACATATAGTGTAATATTGGTTTCAGGAGAAGAATTTAGTGATTCATCACTTATATATAACACTCAGTACTCAACAGAAGTGCCCTCCTTAATACCCATTTAGCCCATCCCTCACCCACCTCCCCTCCATCAACCCTCAGTTTGTTCTCTATCACTAAGAGTCTCTTATGGTTTTCTTCCATCTCTCTTTTCTTTCCCTTCCCCTTTGTTCATCTGTTTTCTTTCATAAGTTCCATATATGAGTGAAATCATATAGATTTGTCTTTCTCTGAGTCACTTTGCTTAGCATAATACTCTGTAGCTCCATCCACATCATTGCAAATGGCAAGATTTCATTTTTTTTATGGTTGAATAATATTCCAGTAGATAGGTAGGTAGATAGATTGATAGACATACAGACATAGAGTATACCATTAACACACCACATCTACTTTATCCATTTATCAATTGGTGGACATTTAGCTCTTTCCATGATTTGGCTAGTGTTGATAATGCTGCTATAAACATCAGGATGTATATAACCCTTCAAATCAGTATTTTTTTTATCCTTTGGGTAAATACCTAGTGGTGCAGTTGCTGGGTTAGAGTAGTTCTATTCTTAACTTTTTGAGAAACCTACATACTGTTCTTCAGAGTGGCTACACCAGTTTGCTTTCCCACCAACAGTGTAAGAGGGTTCTCTATTCTCCACATCCTCACCAACATCTGTTGTTTCCTGCGTTGTTAATTTTAGCCATTCTGACATGTGAGGTGGCATCTCCTCATGGTTTTGATTTATATTTTCCTAGTGATGAGTGATGTTCAGCGTATTTTCATGTATCTGTTGGCCATCTGGATGACTTTATTAGGAAAAATGTCTATTCATGCCTTCTGCCCATTTCTTAACTGTATTTTTTGTTTTTTGGGTATTGAGTTTGACAAGTTCCTTATAGATTTTGGATACTAACCCCTTATCAGATATGCTATTTACAAATATCCTCTCCCACTCTGTAGACTGCTAATTAGTTTTGTTGATTGTTTCTTTTGTTGGACAAAAGTTGTTGTTGTTTCTTTTTAATATTTATTAAGTCCTGATAGTTCATTTTTGCTTAAGTTTCCCTTGCCTCCAGAGACATATATGGTAAGAAGTTGCTATGACCAAAGTCAAAGAAGTTTCTGCCTGTGTTTTCCTTTAGGATTTTGATGTTTTCCTGTCCCACATTTAGGCCTTTCCCATTTTGAATTTATTTTTGTATATGGTGTAAGAAAGCAGTCCAGTTTCATTCTTCTGCATACATTTCTTCTTGAAGAACATGTAATTTGTTTACTTGACACTTCTTGAAGAGGAAATGTATACAATGCGTAAGAAAAGTCCTTGAATTGTTTCTCTGACAGAATTTGAGTGGAGTATTTTAAGATAATGTCATATCCTATACTATAAAAGGATTTTCATCCAGTCACATTAGACAGGTATGCCCTAAATATTTGGCTTAGGCTAGTAGATGACATTAATGCAGTACTCACAAGGTTATACATATTACAAATATATAGTACTACTTATTCAACTTGACAGTAATCAATTAGGATGTCAGAAATATTGAATTATTTGAAGAATAGATTTAAAGACTAGATGTAAAATACCAAAATTTCATCTTTTGTCGTTTTGATTTAAACATTTGAATACTTATTTACTCTCTTCATTTCTCATAGTATATCTAAAAGTCTAGCTTTGATCTATGAAGATAAAATATGAAATTTTGAAAATGAAGCCCATTGTCTTTATATTTCAGTATTACAATCTGAGAGGAATTAAAGCTGTAATACTAATGTAGATGAAATTATTTTCATAAACACACACATATACATATATGCCTAAATATTTTCCCTTCATGATTAACATTCTAGACCTAATTGCCTTAGCTCTTTTAATGACAAACTTTTCCTATAAAATAATAAACCTATCTGGAATCTATCATTGCATATCATTCATATATTCTATAGCTTTATAATTTATTTCTTCATTCAACATGTTTATCAATAACCTACAGACTTTAAATCTAAGGGAAAAAGGCAATTAGAGAATGTTCAGTGACAGAATGTCAAAGTAAATGTTTAACATTAAACAGCAGAATATACATATGTGCCTATATAAACATGTATTCCTTTTTCATATCAAATAAAAAAGTATGTACTTGGGACAGTAGATGTTTAGAAGAAAGCTTGATGAAATATAAAATTAAAAAAGGGAAGTGGGCAGAAAAAAAATTGAAAACATCACATGGATCAACATTTTCATCATTCTCAATATTTAATAGGAATTTTTTCATCATTGAACATTAAATCTACAATAAAGGGGGAAAACAAGGAAGGTAATAGAAGAAGAAAAGGAAAGAATGGAATGGAATAGGATGGAATAGAAATAGAATAGAATAGAATAGAATAGAATAGAATAGAATAGAATAGAATCAATTCAATCTATTGGGTTAGAGTAGTTCTATTCTTAACTTTTTGAGAAACCTACATACTCTTCTTCAGAGTGGTTACACTGTTGGAAATTGCTTCAGAGTGGCTACAATTTCTGTTGGAAATTGCTTAATTTGGTGTATTAGTGTCAAAACACTGAACAGTTCAGCTAATTTTGAGGCCGGACAAAGTCTTATTGCTGTTGTTGAATTAAACATTATTTCTGAAAGGCAGATCAGTATTTATATTGAAGATTATGAAGTAAAGGACTTCATGATATTTTCATAATGTCCTTTTAACTGCCCTTTGACTTTTGAGTTATTTTGCAGCCACTTTGGGTTGCATTTATATGCTTCTTCAGTTTGAAAAACAGAATCTCAAATAGCGTAGTTCATAATAACTCTCTGGGGACTGGGAAAACAAGTTATTATGTATGAATATATTTTAAAGAAATATATAGCAGCTCAATATTTTATTGAGGGTTATGGGAGAGATATCAACTTTATTTTCTTAACATTGGATATAAATATCCCCTCAAAAGTTCCAAATGTACTTCATTTTCTAAAAAATATGTCATTGCTTCTTTGGTCAGCCGAAGATGGTGACTTAATAATGGTCTAGACCAGAACTTCTACAATACATGTCCTGATGAAGTACAAGAATGATTACACAGTGCTGTTAAAAAATGCGCTCTCACATGCCATCCTGGACACCCTGAAAACCTTTAGGGAGGGTCTGTGAGATAACACTCACTGAACCCCTGTGCGAAGAATTACCAATATCAGCACAGGTTTTATTCAGGGAAAGTCCACTTTCTTTCACCCTGGCTCCATTTGTGCAGTATAGGTTCAATGTAGAAAACTAAAAAAAAAAAAAAAAAAAAAAAAAAAAAAAGCATCATTCAAAAGTCATCATTATCAACATTTTTGCACATCTCCTTTCAGCCTACACTTCTGTATATATACAAAGTGGAAAACTGAAATATGTATGATACTGTACATCTAACTTATAAACTATTCTTGCATTTCATTTATATAATACACTGAGTGTTAGAGGTCAATTCAATCTTAGTATAACTTGCTTTATCACATACCTCCCCGAGTAATTTTTGGAGAGGATCTGAGGAAGAGGCTAGAAGATCATAACTGCCTGATGCATGTGGAAGAAGTACCAGTACTGGAGAACAGGAGTTTTAAGAGGGAAAAAGCTCCCTATTTCATAAACTTTTATATATCTGACATTGCCTAGTAAGAGAAATATAGATCAATGTTATTAGAAGACTTTTGTGCATGTGGAAAACTCAGTTAAAGACAATAAACTCCCATCTTTGCAAACACTACATAATACCTCTCATGTGTTGATGGAGCTCAATATATAAACTGAACATGAAAATGAATAGGTATATTCCCTTCTTGACAAAAGAGGCTAATGGAACTTACCCAGCTAAAACTTTTCACATTAAATTGAAATTATACCTCTAAATCTTGGAGGTGGTGAAAGCTACGCATACCTCTTCTATGTTAAGACACTGCAAAAATATTGGCCAAAGCAAAGATTTATAAGATGTCACTGAAAGCATTCACTCTAACAATAAAGAAGACAGCAGGATGGTGAAATGATGGCTGAGATTCAAAATAAATCACATGGCACCATAATAATTCCATAGCAGTTAGATCTCCTTTACCACACTGCATGTGGCATCCTATCATGCTGTATTTGAAGGGAATAATTGTTCTTCATAGGTATAACAGTTTAGTGTTCAGACTTTGAAGTTATAAAGAAGTATTAAGGGAAAAATTCACTACAAAAAAAGAGGAAAGGTTCAGTAAGGTGAATATACTTTTAAGTTTTAAAGAAGATTGATATTATGTCAATATACTCTTTAAAAGGAAAAAGAAGAGTAAGCAGATTATGAGGAAATTTATTTTTCGCTGTGAAAAACTAATAATTATATTAAACTGTTCTCAATATTATATAGGCAACTATTGTTGATCCACGTCTGTTTAGTTAAAATCATTACGGAATAGAGTCTCCCTTACAGCCTTTAGGAAAAAAAAAAAAATCAACCTTGCCAAACCCTAATTTCCAGATTTTGGCCTCCAGAACTTAGATAATAAATCTCTGTTCTTTCAAATCACATAAATTGTGTCACTTTTCCTCTGGCAGCCCTAGGAAACTAATATTGTCTTTAAGTCAAGGAACTGTTAAGAGGTTACCCTTAACTGAAGCAAGATAAATAAAAATCCAGCCTGTACTATGTACTGAGCTATGTACCTATCACTAATTTGCAAGGTTTTATAGTGTAATTAACAATAGTATCAATAAGAAGCGACTGATCTAAATAATAGGGTCTAGTCACAAGCATGTGAATGGAGCACATAGTTAGCTAGGTAATAAACATGATGGAGCCCTTGATTTGATGACTTCCCTGGTCAGAGGTATCTGTACACTCAACTTCTCATTGTACCTCACCCAAGTGTAGAATAACTGGTTCTGGCATTAAAAATCAGGGACTTCAGGGCGCCTGGGTGACTCAGTGGGTTAAGCCTCTGCCTTCGGCTTAGGTCATGATCTCAGTGTCCTGGGATCAAGCCCCACAGGCTGAGCAGAGAGCCTGTTTCCCCTTCTCTCTCTGTCTGCCTCTCTGCCTATTTGTGATCTCTCTGTCTGTCAAATAAATAAATGAAATCTTTTTTAAAAAATCAGGGACTTCTATGTTGATATTGCTATAGATAGTAGTATACAGAATTTTCAATCTGAAGCCAGAACCAAATTGCTTATTAGATCAAACTAGGCATTGCATAACTCTATATAGATAAACCCCTGTGAGCTAGGCATTTTACAATTAATAAAATAGCTAAGCTTGAAATAAGTTATGTAAGGGTAAGGTTTTGATGGGGAAGTCATTTTACGAGCATTTGGGAAGTCAAAGGGTAGCTTAGCATGAGAATTGATGGGGCATTGCGAGTTACCTAAAAGTAGGGGACCAAGACTAGAAAGTGAGATTTCTGCAGCCAAATACATTTCATGCTGGTTCTCAGAGGATACAGAGGAGGAGCACCTGGGTGGCTCAGTTGATTAAGAGTTTGACTCTTGATTTTGCTTAGATCATGCTCTTGGGATCCTGAGGTTGATCCCCTTGATGGGCTCCCACTGGGGCTGGAGCTTGCTCCCTTTTCCTCTGCCCCCAACTCCACATACACATGCATGCACCAACTGACTGAGCCACTCAGGCACACAGATATATATATTTTTTAAGCCCAAAAGTAAAGCCTAAAAATTATCTGGAGAAAGAATCATTCAATAAGCCATGTGAAATGTCTGTCAAAAAGGAGACTTTAGGGGTGCCTGGGTAGCTCAGTCATTAACCATCTGCCTTTGGCACAGGTCATGATCCCAGGGTCTTGGAATCAGAGCCACATCAGGCTCCCTGCTTAGCAGGAAGCCTGCTTCTCCCTCTCCCATTCCCACTGCTTGTATTGTCTTTCACTGTGTGTCAAATAAAAAAAAAATAAAATCTTTTAAAAAAAAGGAGACTTTATTTATTCATTAATTTTTAGTTGGATGATAAATGGCATTTAAAATCTATTGAATGGGGGCGCCTGGGTGGCTCAGTGGGTTAAAGCCTCTGCCTTCGGCTCTGGGATTGAGCCCCACATCGGGCTCTCTGCTTAGTGGGGAGCCTGCTTCTCCTCTCTCTGCGTGTCTCTCTGCCTACTTGTGATCTCTGTCTGTCAAATAAATAAGTTTAAAAAATCTTTTTAAAAAATCTATTGAATGTATTTAAGTGAGTAATTGTGTTACTTTTATTTAAAAATACAACATATGAAATGATTCATCTATTACACTACTTGTAATCATTTCAAGTACGAAGAAGTTGCTGTACTGAGGTCAAAGAGGTTGCTGCCTGAGTTATCCTCAAGGATTTTGATGGATTCCTGTCTCACATTGAGGTCTTTCTTCCATTTTGGGTCTATTTTTGTGTGTGGTAGATTTCCTATAACTTTTTAAGGCATTTTTTAGGGTTCATATCTGTTTCTGAGGTGAGACTTTGAGGAATTTACTGTGATTAGAAATAGAAATAATTATTTTAATTCTTTATATAGGAAGTTTTTCTTTTCTTGCCTAGATTCCACCTTTCCAGTTCTCCAGAATGGGAAAGTCCCTGGAGACATGAAGCTTGTTTCCCCCTTCCCAATGCTTTGCTTTATGGATACAGGACCACCAGTTATTTCAAAGTAATGTCCAAACTACACCATCCCCAACAAGGAGAATAAGGGGTCTTATTTATCTCAGAAACCTTGCGCTAGACGCCCACTTTGGGTAACTTGAGGAACCAACTTTAAACACAATTAACCTCCTTTTCTGGTTTCCCAGAACCAGGGTTGTGATGCTGCCCCTCTGCCACTCTGATCTACATCATCTGGTGCTGGGCTCAAACATTCCTCATGTGTAATGCAAACACTCAAACACACACACACACACACACACACACACACACACACACACACACACACACAACTATCATCAGACAGAAAAGGAAAACCAAAGAAAGAAGTTTGTGCTTTTCAGTATATATGACAGGTCTGCATGGTTTACTTGGCATGTCCCTGGTTTACTTGGTTGCTTATACCTGAGGTCATACTACTGCCAGGTGTCTGCTGTAGCTCCTAATATTGGATATTATCTGTCTGCTTACCTAACTCAGTGTATCAAAATCTCCCAGAACACCTGTGGCCTGAGGTCTCCAGCCCTAGGTGCACCCTTCTCTCTTGAGTGTAATGAGAGCAATGAAGATGGTCTCTCTATAGGTTTGCTTTGACAAATGCATAATTAAAAGAGAAAATGCTTTCTCAACTATAAATGTCCTTAATATTTAATGAACTAGTTGAGTCTTTAACTCTCCATGACCTAGTAAATTAATGATAATCATCAACATTTTTCTGGAATTAAAGAGTCATTGCTGATTATTATGTGCTAAACATTCTGAAATATCACTTCAAGTACCATTTATAACAATCTTATGAGACATTTAGTATCATTACCACCATCATAAAAATGGAGAATAGGTACAAAAAGAAAAAATTATGCAAGTTTCATTCAGCCAGTCTGTGAACATTTATTGAGCTCCTGATGTTTGCTGCTTGTGGTTCTCGATGTCAGGAATAGAGTTGAACAATCAGAAATGGCCTCTTTACCAGTGTAGCTTTTCTATGTAACACTTGGTGGTGCAGGCTTTGAACCTTGGCAGTCAGTGTTTCTCAATACTAGCTCATAGCTGTTGGGCTGCACTGTCTGTACTGTGGCATCTCTGGTCCTCTGTCATGAGAAATAAAGAATGTGAAGTCAGCATAGAGCAATGGTGATCACATATTTAAGTTAATGAACAACAACAACAATAACAAAAACTCTTCCACAGGAGGATTCTACAGCATCTTTGAAAGCTGTCAGTAATTTATGCTCAGATTATCTGAGTTCTTTTTCTAGTTCTGGTAATAATGAGACATGTAATTGGACCAGTTATTCAACCTTTTACTATTTTATTTTACCTTTTTGGGAAAACGGGAGTAGCAGAACCTATGCTGCCTAGTGTTAATTTTGTGTTTTTCAGAAGCAGAGTTTATTGATATGGTTACATAAGTGTGCATAAAGGTCAAACCTCCTCAACAACAACATTGTTACCTTATGGTGATTCAATATAAATTATACTTATATATGTATATATATATATGTGTGTGTGTATGTATATGTGTGTGTGTGTATATGTGTGTGTGTATATTTAAATCTACAGAATAAATTTTTAGACAGAATTAACATTTCTATGAATTTTTGTGAAATTTTTAAAGATTATATAAATCTACAATAGTTTTAGAGAATAAAGCTGGACAAAAAATTCTTAGGTTTTTAAAGCACATTTTACATATGAGAAAAAATTTTCTGTTAATAAAAAGAGGAGTAGTGCCTATCAGTTCATTTTTTGAACATAAAAATTCAGTTACTGCTAATTCATTAGGAACCAAGCTTTGGTTAAATGGAGCCATCCGTTGTTAATAGCCTGTGGTGCAGTAAGGCTCACAGTGAACAGGTGATGATTACAGTACTTAGCACTTCTGGAGAATGAAAGTATAGTGACTGTAATCATTCTAAAAATTACTTCATAAATGTCACACTGCTAATTACAGTTCAAAGAATTAGCATCTGGTTGAAGTTATAGGTGTAGCTTTGAGGAATTGGTATTACAGGAAATGCATTTAAAGAACCTTTAATCACAACAGAAAATGCTCTCTGCCCAGCTTTGGGTACCCAATACAGTAAGTCGCACCTGCTGTTTACTAAGGGTGCCAAAGTATAAAAAGCAATTGATGCTGAATTTTCTTCAGTGGAACAAGGAAAACAGTATCATTTTATGTTTTAGATATTATGGTTCCTAAAACAAATGAAAATTGTGAGACCTTTAATGAATTTTAAAGTTTCAGTAATATTGGTGGTGTTACTAAGCTATAATAGTTCTGATCCATAATCAATATGCAAATCAGATATTAAATTATGAAGGAACATTAAGTAACACTAACTTGTTTTTAATATAGACTGTGTAAGGAAAAAGTGTTTATGAAGAGACATTGTGAAAACTATTCATGGTAATCCATTGGCGAAGAGCCATTTTAAGGATTATTCTGAAGCAAGAGGATCATCTTGAATTTTTGACTTGGAAGTTAGTGTTTGAAAAAAGCAATGGAGAAAAGGTCCACAAATAGGTTCACATATGTTATTTAATACATAACAAATGCAGCGTTTAAAATCAGTGAGAAAGGCAACTTTTTCCCCCCAAAATAATGTTGAGATGATAGATTAACATTTGGGGGAAAATATAAACAGATAAAAATGTAAAAGTAAACATTTAATCATAAATGTAAGAAACAAAATATGGCTTGTTTTTTAAAGGTGGATTATTTTTTAATTAAAAATGATACTAAATTTAAAATCAATAAAAATGGACATATCTGATTTTATAAACTAAAGCTTCTGCATAATAAAAATAAACTAACAAAAAATGTAAACAGGGTATATGTGATCTTACCAAATTTAGATACATTAGAACATATATAATAAGAGCATTTGTCTATATGAAGAGCACTTTGTTGTTTTCATATGATATGGAAAAAATAAAGAATACCACCATAGGACAAATGTAAACATTGAAAAACAAATAATGAGATTCAAACCAGGATTAAATTGTAGTTATGTGAAACTACAATGAGAAGATATATATATTTTTAAGATTTTATTTATTTATTTGACATAGAGAGATCACAAGTAGGCAGAAAGGCAGGTGGGGGGTGGGGGGGGCGGGAAGCAGGCTCCCTGCTGAGCAGAGAGCCGATGTGGGGCTCATGGGTCCCAATCCACCAGGACCCTGAGATCATGACCTGAGCCAAAGCCAGAGGCTTAACCCACTGAGCCACCCATGTGCCTCTGAAAGATAATTTTTATAATTAGTATTGAGAAATGTGAATGGGTGTTCAGAAAGTGACAATGGACTACTAGTGGGAAAACAAGCAATGATCACAAACATTAAGCAGGGGTGTTTCTGTGATAATTAAAATACCACTTTGAAAAATCTACCTTAAAGTAAAACAAAACTGAATGGGAAGAAATCAGAGAGGGAGACAAACCATGAGAGACTCTGGACTCTGGGAAACAAACTGAGGATTACAGAAGGGAGGGGTGTTGGGGGGACAGGGTGATGGGTATTAAGGAGGGCATACGTGATGATGAACACTGGGTGTTATATGCAACTAAAGAATCATTGAATTCTACATCGAAAACTAATGATGTACTACATGCTGGCTAACGGAACATATTAAAAAAAAAAAAGAGGATACCTGCCACCAAAAAAGAAAAAAAAAAGATATTTACCATAAACTTTATGGACTTTTTGTTCACTTTTATATTTGTATTTAATATTAATTATGTAAATATTAAAACTGCTTTTAACATTCTTAAAACAAAACCAAATAGTCTCTTGGGCCATGATTTATATAAGATAGGTTAAAATTGAATTTTTAATAAGTGATATTTTCAAAAGTATGAAAATACCTAGGATAGAGTTTAGATTAAAATTATAAGGGTACATTTATATTTTCTGATAATGTGAAGTCACTAAAAAGGCTTCTGATTTATAATAATAGCTGGGAGTATACATAAGTATATAGAGGGATGGGAAAAGCTGGTTATGAAAGGATGGACAGAAAAGAGATTAATAAGATTTATCTGTAAGTAATGTGATTATAGGTGATTTTAAATTCAAATTTTACTTTTTATTTTATTTTTACAAGTTTAAGTGGGCATATATAATTTACATAGTTTCCATTATATTTTTACCTTTCATAAAGTAATGCATTTGGAACTAAACAAAACAATTTAAATGTCAGCAGAATTCATCATCAACCCCAACACAGCTTCCTCCCCAGCGGTAACTCCTATGCTACGTTTTATATTATTTTTCTGATATTTCTGTTCACTCACATACACACATTTTTGTCAAGTAATTATGCACACACACATACACACACACATTATACACACACACACACACACATTTTCTTTGTATTACTGTTTTTGGCATGTAATTTACAAATTCTTTCAATAACTTATTTGTTGGGCACCTATTAGGTATTAGGCCTTCAAAGGCACCTGAAAGAAAATTTAAAGTGAAGAAAGTACAGAATTAAAAAAAAAAAAAAAAGTCCTGTGCTATGTATCTTAAACCTCAGTGAACTGGAAACACACACTAAAAAGGTAAAAATTACACATATAGCATGTCAGGTAGAGTTAAGTGCTAAGGAAAAAGGAACAGCAAACAGATTCTTTCTCATGGTGGTTAAATTGACAGAAAAGGAAGTCTTCCCATTTCTCTTGAACCCTCTTTAATTAGATGGTTAAAGTCATCTTTGTTAAGTACAAAGCCAAAGCCAATATTTAGTTAGTTTACTGGATCCAATATTAACATTCGACATGGTTTTTATTCCCTTTGTCAAAAGATGTGTGTGTGCACGCATATATAAGGCAGAGAAAGAGAGAGAGAGATGGGGCACTATATACTCTTCTTAACTCATTTCTTCTTAAATCATGGGCTTCCCCTTACCGTTCTTATTTATGTTTTATCCTTATCTTTTTGGACTTCAAATACTGGAATGGCTATGTGATATATTTTTTCAGATTCATTGCTTTAAATATCAATACACAGAAAATTTCCAAATTATATTTTCAGTCTGAAATCTAAAATCCCCTTAATTCTAGCCTTGATCTGCAGTTGCCTATTTGACGTCCACATTTGGATATATAACAGGCTTTTCAAAATTAATTGGTCTATGTAGATATTTTTACTAGCCCAGACACCCACAGTGTATTCATCCAGCACTTTTCACTGCCTGATAAAACAGATAATCATATATGTATTGTCCCTTTTTTAAAAAGGGACAGTAAAGTGAAATTCTTATCAGATCACATTACTCCTTTCCTCAGTACACTCCTTTCAATTGCAATAAAGACTTTCTTAACTTATCACTCACCTCCTTTTTACCTCATCTCTTATTACTTTGGTTTATTCCAGATTGGCTATGGTGAGATTCTTGATGCTCTAGAATCTCATCAAGCATGCTTCAATCTTGGACATTTTCACTAGCCACTCATAATCTGGAGTCACTCTTCCTTTAGATGACGACACAAGTAAATTCCCCCTTCTTTTCATGTTTATCCTTAAAAATTACGTGACAGTGAAGCCTTGCCTTACCCTCGTATTTAAAAGAGAATGCTCATACAAGTACATGCACACGTTTGCACATATGCCTTCACACACCCCCCACATACATACACACACACAACTCAATACTGCATGCCTTAACTGTTCAATTTGCTATTCTTTTCTATAGACTTAATATCATCCCAAATTCTGTGGATATTAAAATTTTCAGATATAGATCATAAAGTAGGTATCCTTTAAGTATTTGAATTAAAAAAGGTCAACCAAAAGATTACCCTTTGGAATAAGCAAGAATATATAAATGGATACAAATGGAGCTTATATAGGTGAAAAAAATTACATAATTGTTTAATCACAATTGTTCAGGAAACAATTAAACCAGGAGATGGAATACAGATAAAAAGAGAGTGAGTACAATGGAAGATACCGCTGAAGAAATTACAGAGTTCATTATGGAATGACATAGAAAAGGTCAGAGAAAATATTGAGAAGAGATCGACAGAGATGGCTTTAGCATTCCCCTGGATATAAAATTTTGACAGGTTCTTCCTGACCACATGCCCTTGACTGACTTTTTCTTAAAGTATTTGCTTTAGAAACCTTGTAATTGCAAATTGTTTCTCTGCTTTTCTGTGTTGTAAACCTTCTCCCAGACCCTTGCCAGTTTTACAACTCTGAAATGTCTTTCTCAAGGACCTGGGAGCCATAGCTTTAATACAACTATCACCCTGTCTCTGGGCCTCAGTGGGAAGGTGGGGAGCTAATGTCAAGCAGCATCAATTAGAAAACACTGATAGCCTAATCATAATGACCAACCTCCCCCAAACATTTCTTCCATTAGCTGACCTGTGTTTAACAATCTCCCTGCCTTTTGTTTCAGTGGAATTGAGTTGAAACTCTCTCTCCATTGCAAGTTTTGGGCCCTATTGTAATAGTCTTGAATAAAGTCTCCATTGCTTATTTAGCTCTTTCCCGGGCAATTTTTCTCTGACAAGATATGTAAGCTAAAACAAGAACCTCTAAAACAAGCATAGAGCCAATTAAAAAAAGAATGAGATTCCTGAAATTTGAATCCAGGAAAGATAAAGGATAAAAATATCCTGATCAATTAAAGCCACTAATTGACAGGCTCAGGAAGCACACTTCCCAAGCACATTTAAAAAAGGGGAAAAAGAAGTATACTTATCTATTATGTAGATTATGTGTTTTCAAAATATTTGTCACTGGAGATGCTTGGTTTAGGCAAAACTTAATATGAGGCTGTATCACAGTCATCATTTTTTCTAAAATGACTTTCATTAAATTTATAGAGTTTTTAAAAAATCTATTTTTATGATAAAAATCTAGGTTTATGGGGCGCCTGGGTGGCTCAGTGGGTTAAGCCTCTGCCTTCGGCTCGGGTCATGATCTCAGGGTCCTGGGATCGAGCCCCGCATCGGGTTCTCTGCTCAGCGGGGAGCCTGCTTCCCCCCTCTCTCTGCCTGCCTCTCTGCCTCCTTGTGATCTCTCTCTCTCTCTCTCTCTCTCTCTCTCTGTGTGTGTGTCAAATAAATAAATAAAATCTTTAAAAAAAAAATCTAGGTTTATGAAGTACATCTTAATAAACAGTGGAAGTACAGCTTAATAAACAGATATTTCATTTTTTATTCTTACAGTTTAATGAGATTTCCAAATAATTTTAATTTTCTTTTTGGGAAACATGATGAATATTTTATTGCCAAATCATTGCACTAACACTTTCTTCAACTATATGTCTTGATGATTTAACAATAACTGTGCTGAGAACTGCTGTTAGAAACAAATGGCACCTGATCCTAGTGTCTGGCACCTGATCCTAGTTTTCTGTTGAAAATGGTCACATTCTATGTTATATTATTTGCAACATATTTCATGTAAAATAGTAAGCAACATCATTAACATTAAATTCTAAGGTATCTTTTCAGATAGGTTTTTCATTTTGATTTTGTTTTTCTGGCTTATTTGTACATACAACTATTAAATATATTTTTGAAATCTGACAATATGCAGACTATAAATCTTTTATATGACGTAGTAGCAAATATACATGACTTGCCATACTTTTAGAGATAGCAGCATTTAAAAATTATAACATTGGTATAATTAATTTATATTATTAATTATGCTTTTATTATTTGATCAATGTATGTATTAATATCATGCAGTTAAATATTTATTTTAAGTAATAGTGCAGTAAATATTTTTGAGATTATATGCATATAGTCTTTCATTTCAACACATTGAAAGTTAACCTAGAATAAAATGGTCTTATATCTTTTAAAAAATATATTTCTTAGAAGATATTAATGATACCCATGTTTCAGCCAATGTAATTTTATCTAATTACATTCCTGGAAGTACTTTCACAATTGATTCTGGTGATAAAGCCAACAGCTAAGAGAACACAATGATCAAATTTGAGATAATGGTAATGATAGTGATAACTCCCACTGAAATATTTAAGAATTATCTTGTGCCGTTCATTCTAAAGCATCACACTCTTATTTCCACACAGTCATACATTTTTGCAAATGTATTATATAATAGCTTGGTTTCATCTTTCTGGTGAAAGTGCAGTAGAAATTGGCATATAGACATATGAATGAAGTGCTTTGGTGTATGCTTCAATCATTTTTCCATGATGTAAGTAAGAAAAAAAAATAGTGCTCATAAAATAGAAATATTATCATGAAGAAAACAAAAGGCCAGAAACTGATCTGAAGTGCCTGCAAGAAATATATTCTTTTGAATATATACATTTGGACAATAAAATATAACATAAATGATTTAAATAAAATTTTCATGCGAGGACTGTTCAGTTGGTAAGAAAGGAACATATGCAGAATGCATAGATGTAAGGTTGTTACTTGGTTAGCAAAAAGGCATCACCAGAAGAGAACTCCAGGACCAGAAAACCATTTGCATCTGTCTACTTTGAGATAAATATAGGATTGGTCAAAAACAGTGTAATGATTTATTTATTTGGGGGAAATGCATTTGAATAAGTGTGGATTTGAGAGAGTTACTATAGTTTTATTTCTAAATAGAAGGAAAAGCTATTTAGGAGAAGATTTAACTGATTAATAGTTGTGAAGACAGGAACCAGATAGGGACCAGGAACCAGAAGACAGGAACTGTGATATACTGATAAATGTTCAGGAACCAGCCTTCTGGTGGGAAGAATAGTCTTAATTTGTCACAGCTGTCATTTTCCATAATGTAAGTATTGCTACCATGACCAATCCCAAGATATTGGTATAACATACCTGAATATGGCCAGTTCAAGTCAGGTCTAGCATATCACCACATAAGACAATTAACATTTATATGTACGTGGAATAAAGCATATAGAAAGAAAAAAAAGAATCTGGAGTAAACCTGGAGATCAAAGAGAAAAGACTAAACAATGCTTAGTGTGTAGGCTAAGAAAGCAGTCTCTTATGTCTGGGGCTCTTGAAGGATATTTTACTGTCTAGCATCATATCAGGTAGAATTTATATATTTTAAGTGAATTGACCATGTAAATTATTCAGCTCTATAGATTTTGTACATTAACATTACATTCAGTATATTTTATATTATAATGAGGACACTATGAGAAAAGCATATGAGAAAACTTTCAATAAATAGTAGCCAAAAACATTTATTCTTCAAATTATATTCATATCAAACAAGGTATAAGATGTTTTGCTAAAGAAACCTGCTAACGTAATTTATGGAGTAATACTTTGTGTCTTACATTCCTTTTAATAAAGTCTAACATTTTTAAAGTTATGATCAGAAGACACTAAAATATTCAATAAAAATTATTTCATATGTATAGCTGTTGCTTTATTTAATAGTTTACACTATTTTTTTTTTAAAGATTTTATTTTTATTTATTTGACAGAGAGATCACAAGCAGGCAGAGAGGCAGGCAGAGAGAGAGGAGGAAGCAGGCTCCCCGCTGAGCAGAGAGCCCGATGCGGGGCTCGATCCCAGGACTCTGAGATCATGACCTGAGCCGAAGGCAGCGGCTTAACCCACTGAGCCACCCAGGCGCCCCTAGTTTACACTATTTAAATATTTGTCCTGTAGGAAGAGAGTTCTCACCAGACACTGGAATCTGTTGGCGCCTTGATTTTGGACTTACCAGCCCCTTGAATTATGGATAATGTCTGTTGTTTAACACACCCTCTCTATGCTATCTTGCTATGGCTGGCCAAGATGACTTAGGCAGACTTAGTTGCAATTATTTTATATGATATAGTTGGAAAGCCAACTTGGAAAGCCCACGATAAGCCATGGAAAAATACCTAGAAATTATACTAATACTTTATTTTAAAAATGCAATATAAAATAACTAATACCCTTTCCTATATACAAAAAGTATTTATTTAAAAGATATAGAGGGGGGCGCCTGGGTGGCTCAGTGGGTTAAGCCGCTGCCTTCGGCTCAGGTCATGATTTCAGGGTCCTGGATCGAGTCCCACATCAGGCTCTCTGCTCAGCAGGGAGCCTGCTTCCCTCTCTCTCTCTCTCTGCCTGCCTCTCTGTCTACTTATGATCTCTCTCTGTCAAATAAATAAATAAAATCTTTAAAAAAAAATAAAAGATAGAGGGGAAACCACATTAGCAATATTAACAATACTAGCAAATAATAGCTAAACATATCTGTAGGATATACACACACACATCTATCTACTTAGTGATATTAAACATAAAATAAATTGAAACATGTACCATAACTTATGTGGAAACCCACACTATTATAAAGATGTCAATCCCCCTAACTATTCAGAAATAAACACAATACTTAATAATGATGATAAGATGAATATATACTATGCATTTACTGAGTTCCTAGAGCTGAAACTGATAAACTGTCTCCCCATATTCTTCCTTCTTGCAACCTTACCCTTATGTTAAATCAGGCACATGGCTATCTATATTTATGTCAGTGTTTTGAACTTAGAATAAGAGCAGAAGTAGTATATACAGCTTCAGAGTCATACCGTAAAAGATAAAACTTCTTGCATCAGTTGGAAAATGGCGAAAGAACCGCCCCAATGGAAGACAATATCATGCATAGTAGAGTCCACCGCACCATTGCTCACCCACCTGACTACTTCAGGAGTGTTATATGTAAAAGAGAATCTCTCTTATCTTAGATAAGTCTGTTATTGTGGAAATACATTACTGCAGTGCTATAGCTTGGACTTCTAATTTTATTTATATTTTGAGAGGGAAGAAGTAATTGCTTTAGGTCAGAAAATAATCAGAACCATCAAGAGACATGGCATTAAGAGTCTTACCACTTGACCACAGCTTATCCCTATTATGATGACTTATCCATATATCAGTGGTTTCTCTTTATCCTTTATATCTTCATGAGAAGTGGTATTCCAGGTTCTGCTCCTCCAAAGTAGAATATTTTTTTCTTAATATTGCTGTATCACTGCTAGAGATTTCATATTTAAATAGGGCTTACTTCTGATTGGTCCAAATTATTTATTTCCCCAAATTTAGCAAACAAAACAAAACAAAAAATTAAGTACATTTTTTGTTAAGTATTTCTGAAGGATTTAAATTACAAATGAAATCTTGTCATCACATTTGTCAGCACAAATAAACACAGGTTGGACACTTACTGTATTTTGCTAATTTCTGAAACAGTGATAGTCAACAACTTTAAGAAATTCTAAGCAATAGAAAGGAAAAGAAAATGCCAAATGACATAAATGCTGCGGATTACACAGGTGTAAAGGCATGTAATTCATGTGTTATTCCATTGAAATGTTACAGGATAACATGACCTATTTTGTGCCTGATAATTCCAGAGGTGGAAGAAAATGTGAATGGATCATGTTTTCCCCTATTATCAACTAAGATACCATTTGCCTTTCTGTTCTCTAAAGCAAAAGATTCATTCAAAATGAGCAGGTAATAGAGCAAGTCTTAAGATAAATGTGACAAATAACCTAACCAAAGAGGCAAAGAATCTATACTCAGAAAACTGTAAAGTACTCATGAAAGAAATTGAGGAAGACACAAAGAAATGGAAAAAATGTTCCATGCTCCTGGATTGGAAGAACAAATATTGTGAAAATGTCTATGCTACCTAAAGCAATCTATATATTTAATGCAATTCCTATCAAAATCCCATCCATTTTTTTTTCAAAGAAATGGAACAAATAATCCTAAAATTTATATGGAACCAGAAAAGACCTCGAATAGACAAAGGAATATTGAAAAAGAAAGCTAAAGTTGGTGGCATCACAATTCCGGACTTCAAACTCTATTACAAAGCTGTCTTCATCAAGACAGTATGGTACTGGCACAAAAACAGACACATAG
The DNA here is from genome assembly GCF_902655055.1 of Lutra lutra. Taxonomy (NCBI): domain Eukaryota; kingdom Metazoa; phylum Chordata; class Mammalia; order Carnivora; family Mustelidae; genus Lutra; species Lutra lutra. Next base: position 50,416,397 of record NC_062292.1, read on the forward strand.
ATCAATGGAACAGAATAGAGAACCCAGAAATAGACCCTCAACTCTATGGTCAACTCATCTTTGACAAAGCAAGAAAGAATGTCCAATGGAAAAAAAGACAGCCTCTTCAATAAATGGTGTTGGGAAAATTGGACAGCCACATGCAGAAAAATGAAATTGGACCATTTCCTTCCACCACACACGAAAATAGATTCAAAATGGATGAAGGCCCTCAATGTGAGAAAGGAATCCATCAAAATCCTTGAGGAGAACACAGGCAGCAACCTCTTTGACCTCAGCCACAGCAACTTCTTCCAAGGAACATCGCCAAAGGCAAGGAAAGCAAGGGCAAAAATAAACTATTGGGGTTTCATCAAGATCAAAAGCTTTTGCACAGAAAGGAAACAGTCAACAAAACCAAAAGACAACTGACAGAATGAGAGAAGATATTTGCAAACGAAATATCAGATAAAGGGCTAGTGTCCAAAATCTATAAAGAGCTTATCAAACTCAACACCCAAAGAACAAATAATCCAATCAAGAAATGGGCAGAGGACATGAACAGACATTTGTGCAACGAAGACATCCAGATGGCCAACAGACACATGAAAAAGTGCTCCACATCACTTGGCATCAGGGAAATACAAATCAAAACCACAATGAGATACCACCTCACACCAGTCAGAATGGCTAAAATTAACAAGTCAGGAAATGACAAATGCTGGCGAGGATGTGGAGAAAGGGGAACCCTCCTACACTGTTGGTGGGAATGCAAGCTGGTGCAACCACTCTGGAAAACAGCATGGAGGTTCCTCAAAAAGTTGAAAATAGAGCTACCCTATGACCCAGCAAATTGCACTACTGGGTATTTACCCTAAAGATACAAACGTAGTGATCCGAAGGGGCACGTGCACCCGAATGTTTATAGCAGCAATGTCCACAATAGCCAAAATATGGAAAGAACCTAGATGTCCGTCAACAGATGAATGGATAAAGAAGATGTGGTATATCTATACATAATGGAATACTATGCAGCCATCAAAAGGAATGAAATCTTGCCATTTGCAATGGCAATTTGCATTTCCATTTGTGGCTGGAACTAGAAGGTGGTATGCTTAGCGAAATAAGTCAATCAGAGAAATACAACTGTCATATGATCTCCCTGATATGAGGAAGTGGAGATGCAACATGGGGGGTTGGGGTAGGAAAAGAATAAATGAAGATGGGATTGGGAGAGAGACAAGCCATAAGTGACTCTTAATCTCACAAAACAAACTGAGGTTTGCTGGGGGGAGGGGTGCCGGGAGGGGGGTGGTGGGGTTATGGACTTTGGGGAGGGTATGTGCTATGGTGAATGCTGTGAAGTATGTAAACCTGGCTATTCACAGACCTGTACCCCTGGGGATAAAAATACATTGTATGTTTATAAATTTTTTTTTAAAAATTAATAAATTAAAAAAAGATAAATGTGACAAATATTTAAAATATACCCTTATTTATTCCTCTGAGAATTATCATAGCAAATATTGATAATCCATGCTAATATTACTCTTACAGCAATAAAAAATGCTGACTATATGTAAGCATACTTATTGGTGTTTCATTAATACCAGAAAAAAGCCCCACAAAAAGTAATAAATAAAATTAAAAAATTATTTCTCCCCTTTCAACTGACCTGGGAAACTCTTCCTAGACTCTGTCTGCTTAAAATTCCTACTGGAGCGGGGCGCCTGGGTGGCTCAGTGGGTTAAAGCCTCTGCCTTCTGCTCAGGTCATGATTCCAGGGTTCTGGGATCGAGCCCCGCATCAGGCTCTCTGCTCAGCAGGAAGCCTGCTCCCCACTCTCTCTGCCTGCCTCCTCTGCCTACTTGTGATCTCTGTCTGTCGAATAAATAAATATTAAAAAAAATTCCTACTGGAGAGCCTTCATTGTCATCCCATAATTCTTAACTTTGCTGTAAATGGAGAATTTTTTTATCCTTTTATATTAAAAGGAGTAGAAAAGGTGTATTCTGTCCTCTTAATAGTAAAACAACACACAAAATATATTTAATAACTTTTGCATGGGACATCATTTCAAAGCTCATGCTTAATAAAAAAAAAAGCAAGCAGGAGTATTTGAATTGATATGAATGTAGACATGAGGAGGAGTTTCCTGAGTCTCAATAAAATTGAGTAAGTGTATGTGTCATAATTGCTCAGAATCTGTGACATTCCTTCATACATTTAGCTGTTGCTTCAGTTAATAGTTCACACCATTTAAATATTTATTCCACAGCTTATTTAATTTAGTCGTGATCATTCTCTCAGATAGAAATTAAAATACAGCATTTTGCTATCTAACACATGTTAATGTTAAGCTGTCCTCTTGGTTATGTAAGGAATGTTGAAATGTGTACATTTCTCTAACATCTTCGGGATAGTATTATTCTCTTTTGAAGACAGTGTTTTCCAAATTAAAAAACTTTCAATATTAATTTTTGGACTAAGCAATTTGTTAGTTAAAATGAATTTAAAGTATTCATCATTTCACTCAGATGATAGTGGTTTCTTTCCTTACAATTTTGATGATAGGGAAAAGCTACATGTTTCACTTTAGACAAAGAGCCTAACATTTAGTACAAAATAAATTAATTTTTTAATGAAACATATAAATTTTAAAATCAATCTCAGCAAAATGCTCCTTTCATTTATCTCTTGCATTTTTGAAAAAAAAAATTATTTGAAGTAACTTCCAGTGTCTCTATAATAATGAAAGCTTTTTACTCATACTAGTAAAACGTGAAATTTTCCTAATAAAATTTTCCTCTCTGGGAGATCATAATTTCACACTAGTGTGGTCTACAATCTCTCCTGTTGGGGTAAGGATTTGGCCACATCTGTTAAGAAACCTCCCTTGTCCATTCTCCCCCTCCCCCCGTCTCTTTTGTAATACCCACCTGATTCCTTTTGCTTTTGCAGAATATTGTATCTGCATGCCAGAAGCCACTGCCTGTAACATGGCAGAATTTTTTTGGAGTGCCTTTCCAAATTTGAGAATTTGGAAGATTACTTTCCCAGAGTCCCATCACAGGGACGTTGTCCCCTTTTGTTTTTAGGCCTCTGCAGACCTCATTTTTTAACATCATCATCAGTAACTTTCCTTAACATGGACAGTTTTACCTAACTTGTGTTGCACTCTAATACTAGTAACCTATTTTTTTTTTTTGAAGATTTTGTTTATTTATTAGAAAGAGAGAGCTAGCAAGAGAGAGCATGAGCAGAGGGGAGAGGGAGAAGCATGCTCCCTGCTGAGCAGGGAACCCAATATGGGGCTGGATCTAAGGACTCTGGAATCATGACCCAAGCCAAAGGGAAGACACTCAACCAATTGCTACCCAGGTGACCCCCAACCTACCTATTTTTAAAGGCAATATTTCAGGCAATATGAGACTTTTTTTTTTTAGCTCTCAATAAATATCACATACTAATCTTTTACAACAAAACCCTTTGAAATGATCTTGCCTACAGAGACATCATTTTCTGCCATTCTGCCTAAATTTTGAGTTGCTTGACAGCAGATGGGTCTTTTCTGCATTCTTATCATCCACTCTCTTCACAACACTTCAAAATGAATAGATCCTTAACAAATATTTTATTGAGTTGAACTACAGCATAATTAAAACTTTTTAATTTGCTGGTTATTGTTTTTCCTTTCCCAGTAAAATATAAGCAATAGGAGAGCAGATTTCTTCTCTTATAGACCCCTGTTACACAAGCCTTAGGAATTGAACTTGACACATATAATACACTTAAGAAATAGTTACATAAATTAATAAATATAAATTTAATATTTGAAGCAACTTCATTAGTCCCCTTGAGATTTTCATGTATTTAGTTTTAAATAAGGGACATGCTAGATCACAAAATTGCAGAGAAGGAAGGTGTATGTAGTGGAAAGGAACTATTTACGTTGTAACCAAGCACAAATTAATTTAGTTGTACTGGTGCATAGATGATAACTGAGGAATTTTGTCCTTATGAGATTATTTGTCAATATTAAATAAAATGATATTTGTCAAATATTAGCAAATAGGAGGTCTAGACCAGAATCCTGGTTACCTAATTACTCTTTATTACCTCACCTCAGGTGTATGCATGCTATGTGTCTAACTCTGTCATGTATATGCATGCTATGTGTATGTGTGTTTAATTCTTTATTTTCACTGTGCATCAAAAAGTTTGGGAAAATTATTTGTCATGTGCTTTGTACACAGATACGTGATAATTTATAATTGGTGGTCTTTTCCACCTTTGGGCTAATGATTATGCCTTTATAATTTATCAATATTTTTGTAATTTTTGTTTTTCTAGGGATATGAGTGATGTGAAATTTATTAGAATATGGGGCCTAATTAATATGTGTTTATGCCTCAGTAGTTTAATTTTTATTTTTCCAGAAACATGAAGTTATAGTTGAAGAACTTTGGTAAAAACACCTTTAGAAGGTGTATCTATGAGTTAAAAGTTTAGATATGAAATAAAGAGGCAATTATCTAATGGTTATTTTGTGAAGCCTTTTGTTAAGAACAGTCTGTATACAAAACACATATTATTCTCAATTAGTTCCTCAACTAAAAAAAAAATTAACTGCCTGAAAATATCTGTTACAATACAATGTACCTTCAGTAGCCCCAAAATATGCCTTATACATTTACAGATTTTTCAGTCTTCAAAATAGATGCTACCCTGAATGTTTTGGGGAAAATGGAATTATATATTAAATGTTCACATTATTCATGCTTTGTTTAGAATATATAATATTGAATACTTCCTTATATTTAAAATTATTTTATCTGAATTAAATTTTGGTTTAAAAATGTGAAGAAACATGAAACAATATGGTCCAGACTTATAATCATGACCAAATATGCACATGAAAAAGAGCATAATCCTACCATAATCATATATAAAAATTACATCTATAGTTCTCCTCTATTCATTTAAGCTTATTGGCACCTAGTATATCTCATTTAAGACTCCACATTGCATTTCAAGTAAACTTCAAAAGGACAATGAAGACATCTCAGGAGACCAATGAGTTGATTCCAAGAGTGTTTCTGATGACCAAGTAAATCTGCAAAGCAGCTCCAAGGATTCTGTTTTATTCTCTGAATGTGTTAAGGGAACTGAAGTTTATCAAGCAAATTAAACAAAGCTCATCCTTAAAAAAATAAATAAATGCATATATTAGGAGATATTGAAAGAACAATCCTGTGAGACCATTTATTGTTTTGTTCTTTGCTGTTTGCTTGTTTTGTTTTCCTTGAAGCATACAAGATAAATTGTCTTTTATACTGTACATAAGCACTAATTTCTGTAATATTCACCAGTTACTACATTGGGAATACTTAGTAGAAATGATTAGCTTCTGAACTAATTAATGCAAAAAGTGTTACAATATGCTATAAAGCACTTATAAATCCTTGCATACATTTAAATTTTGCAAATGCTCTCTAAAGGATACATTTTTATATGATTCATATTCCCCTAAAATATGTAAAGTATTTTACAATAGTTTAATGACATTGAAAGCTAATTAATGACACTTAAAAGAAATCAAGGGCTTTCACATGATGGGCTCAAAGTGGTAGGAAAATAGCTAATTTATTAGAGCATTACAACTCTATTTTAAAATTGTGCCCTATATGCTTTAACAAGTATTTTTTAAAGATAGCTTGGGAAGAGTTTAGTGATGAGGAATAAAATAAAATCGCTAAACTTTATATTTTGCCAAAAGCTTTAGGAAAACATGGGATAAAAAAATATTATTATCCTGTTACCAAATCAAGCTTTTCCCTGATACTTCTAATGTTTAGTTTCCACTTTGTTTTGATAAAATATGATGTGCTTGAAAGAGAATTTCTTTTTTTTTTTTTAAAGATTTTATTTATTTATTTGACAGAGAGAGATCACAAGCAGGCAGAGAGGCAGGCAGAGAGAGAGAGAGAGGAAGCAGGCTCCCTGCTGAGCAGAGAGCCCGATGCGGGACTCGATCCCAGGACTCTGAGATCATGACCTGAGCCGAAGGCAGCGGCCCAACCCACTGAGCCACCCAGGCGCCCTGAAAGAGAATTTCTTACAATATGACAACAAAATAACATTACAAATAGTATTCAAAATATTTGCCATCTGTCATTTTTCTCTCGGTCTTCTGTGCTTAAACTTATTTAAATGATAATTGGGTCAGCAGTTTTTCCTCTTAATGATGTTTATTTATTTTTATAAAAATTAAATTTTTCAATAAAAGATCCATTAAAAATGAAGCTGAATATGAAATTAACCCCCCATAACAACACATATTCGTCAACAAGAATGACATCATTAATCATACAGATATACCATTGGTATCAAGGAGGAAAGTAGTTGTAATATAAATAACTAATTTAGAGTAAGAAGAAGTGATTGAAATTGTTCACCAGTTACATAACTTAAAATAAGAAATGTAATGCCTTTGAGCTTTGGGTTCGTCACATATAAAATAAGACAAATATTATTTAATCTTGTATATAGTTATGTTGGCTAATGATGTACTGAGTAAAACCAAGTTGGTCACTCTAAATTGATATACAAAGCAAAACATTTTGCATATACCATATTAATTTATAAAAAATATTATTAGGTTTCAATTAAAGTCTCAATTGACATATTTTTAATTTTTCATTAAGACTTTATTTTTAGAAAGGAATATTATGTTCCTAGCACTGTTGAAAGGGTACAGGCATTTCCCATATGCCCCCTGCCCCAACTCAGGTGTAACTTTCCCCATTATCTACATTCCCCACCAATTGGGAACAAGTGGTGAATTGTTGATGAATCTACATTAGTACACCATAATCACTGAAATCTCCATAGTTTACCTTAGGGTACACCTTTGTTGTTGTATATTGCATAGGTTTTGGATATATAACTATTATGGTATCACACTGAGTATTTTTGCTGCCCTAAAAATGCTCTCTGATCCACCTGTTCATTCACCCCTCCACCCTCAACCTGCCAACCACCAGTCATTTTACCTTCTTCAAAGTTTTGCCTTTTCCAGAATGTCATATAGTTGTATTCATATGGTATATAGCCTTTTCAGATTGGCTTCTTTCAATTAGTAATATTCACTTATGATCCCTCCATACATTTTTATGGGTTGGTAGGTAATTGCTTGTTGTTGCTAAGTAATATTCCAGTGTCTAGATGTACCACAATGTATTTATCCATTCACTGACTAAAGGGCATCTTGATTGCTTCCAAGTTTTGGCAGTTATGAATAAAGTTGCTATAAACATTTGTGTGCAGCTTTTTGCATAGTTGTAAGTTTTCAGCTTCTTTGGGTAAAAACCAAGGGACATGATTTCTGGATTATATGGTAAGAGTATGTTTAGCTTTGTAACAAACCTCAAAACTGTATTCCAAAGTGGCTATGCCATTTTGCATTCCTAACAAAAATGAGAGTTCTTGTTGTTCCACATCCTCTTCAGTATTTGGTGTTGGCAGTGTTCTGAATTTTGGTCATTCTAATAGCATCTCACTGTTTTCATTTGCATTTTCCTGATGTCTGTGATGTGGACATCCCCTCATATCTTTATCTGCTATTTATATATCCTCTTTAATAAAGTGTATGTTAAGGTTTTTGCCTCACTTTTCAGTTGGGTTGTTTTAATTATTGAGTTTAAAGTCATATATTTTGGATAATAGTACTTTATCAGCTATGTCTTTTGAAAATATTTTGTGCCATTTTGTGGAAACTTTAGAATTAGTTTGTCAATTAAAAAAAAAACTTGGGGATTTTGATTGAGGTTGCATTGAATCTACAGATCAAGTTGAGAACATCTTGACAATATTGAATCATCTGTCAATGAACATGGGATATCTTTCAGTTCACATTGTTTTCAATGTGAACTGAGTGAACTTTTCACTCCCTTTTCACTCACTGTTTTCAATGTGAACTTTTCCAGTTAGACACATTGTATTTGACAAATGTGGTATCTATATAAATGTTTAGATTTGGAACCTTTTTTCCTTTAATTAAATTATATAACTTTTTTTATTTTATGAATTTCAAATTTCTTTCAGTAGACTCAAATAGAATTCAACAATTCTTGAATTAGTTAAATTTAAATTAGTTTAATTAGTTAAAGTTATATTGACTGTTTACTATAAGTCAGAGACACATAAATTAGAAGCTAAGCTTTTTGGCCAATTTCCATTTCTTCTATTTGAAATTATTTACAACTGAGTGTAGCTGCAGTATATATACCCTAATGCTTAATTTATTATCTCAAGGATGGGAAATCAGTATGTTTTACAGTAAATCTAATCTAGATGAAATTGTTGTAGCTATTTAATTTGAGACATACAAGAATTATCTCAAATAATTCAACAGATAAGTTGCATTTTATATATGTTTACTTAATATGTTTTGTTTTTAAAGGCTTTTGGAGACTCTCCTGAGTTAAATGTTCCCTAGATGTGATGTTTATCAGATGCCAAATTTTAGACAAAATACTCATTTTTCATAAATGACCTACTTCTTCTTTGAAAATGGTGATAATTTGTATTTCTTTAATTGGCCATAGGATAAAAGCAAAATTAGTTCACAGTCAATCAAAACCTTACAAAAATTTAGTCTCAATGAGAACTTCCTACTACAATCCAATGAAAATAATTTGCTTCTGCCAGGCCAACTTCTACACTAAATTTCTAACATATTCTACTTGTTCTCTTTAATATAAGTTACATAAAATTATTTCAAATAATTTCTTAAGTTTTTTATCCTGAATCAGATTTTAAATTCATAGAATATAAATAGGATAAACAATGTCTTAGTCATGTTTCAACCATGCATAATATAAATTAAGTGAATTATTATGTGTTGAATGCATTATTAGTTACCATTTTTTTTCCAAAACTCTTAAATAAAAATCTTAAGTATCATACATAATTTCCATAAAATTTATTAAGTAATATATTGGTAATATGTAAGTAATATATAATCCCAAGCATCAGTAGATTCTAGAAATAGTTCCATGTCTCTCTAGTCACTTCTTATTCATTTTCTCCATGGAAACTGTCAAAACATCTCTTTCTTAAAAACTCTTATCATTTAGTAATGTCCCCCTCCCCTATTTCACAGAGAAAATAGATGACTTTGGTACCTATAACTTCCTTTCACTGAGCTATTGCTAAAGACATCTTTCTAAATTGAAAATTATCAAGTAATAACCTTGATTAAAATCCTTCAGTTATATCTTACTGTGATTATAGATTTGTCACATGTGCTGTAGATGGGATCATGCAAAAACTTGATCCAACTGTCTTGCTTGTCTTTATTATAGAAGCTGCATCACTAAACATTAGGATTCCCAGTCTCCTTTGTAGGTAAAATAGCTAACGCTGTTAAAAAGTTAACGCTGTTCAGCCCATGAAAGGTAGGGAAACCTGTGAGAAGGAACAATGCCTTCTCTGTTTGAAATAAAGGTTAAAAAGAAAGAAAGAAAGAAAAAAAGATCCAGATGTTTAGTTAGAGGAGCAAGTTTTCAGCCCAACTCCCAAATAATACAGTGTTAAAATATGTGTATAATATTAATAAATATAAGGTTAAATATTAGATACAGGGTTTTTAAATGTTCCTGGAATTGTGCTAATGTACTTTTATGCTACATCACACTCAGAACAAATCATGTATGGTAAGGTTATTATTATTTTAATTTTACACATGAGAAAACATATTTGAAACAAAGTTAGTAACTGGCTCAGTCACACAATCGATAGGTAACAAACTTGGTGGCATATTCAGAACAATATGCCTCCAAAACTTATATACTTAGATATTACTCATCATTACTATGGTTTACTAGTCCTCTTATGACATGCCGCATCCCAACCTCCTCAGTAATACAACCTATGTTGTCTTTTCTTTGGGCGTTTGCAGATAATCGTTCTTTCTTACATCTTCCCTTTCTATCTGGTGACTATCCTGCCATGTCTCTAATTGTTTTATAACTTAATTTGCTTAGGGTCTTTGCTCTGTATTCTCATATACTTCAGAACTTCTCTTATCATTGTACTTATTATTTTATGTCAAAGCTTAAGAAGCTGCCTCTGACATCAGAATATAAGCACTTTATCACATTCATTGTTGTATATTAAATACCTCACCCACACGAGTGAGGAAAGAAATATAGACTTCCCCAGAGGGAAGAAAATTGTGATCTGAAAATTTGAGATTTAGTACTCAACTGAGGTGGTAACAATATGTTAATTCATTTTCTCACATATAAATAGATTAATAGATTGACTCAAAATTTTCTATTTACTTTCCAATGTGCTATATTGATGGAACCATTTAATTTTTTTAATAAATTAAATTGATTGATTAAATTGCTTAATTATTTAATTTACTTTCCAATGTCCTGTATTGATGGAACTATTTAACTATTTAATTGAAACAAAATAATAAAAGTTTAACATTTAACAGTGTAACACCAAATGAGATAAAATATATTTTAATGTACTGGTATGCAAAGCAAACAAATGGGATGACTCCAGAATGTCATTCACAAAAAATATAAGTATGTGCATATATATATTTACATGCATACGTGTGTGTGTGTGTGTGTGTGTGTGTGTGTATGGTGTCTATATATATGTATATATAGGCAGATATGGGTGTGTTTTTGTGTGTGTAGCATTATATGTAACAATTTTGTGAAACTTGAACTATATAAAATAAATTGCATGAATCTTTAATATATGTAAATATAAAGACAAAAGTAAAAGACAACAAATTTAAGGTTGGAAATACAAGTAAAACATTTCTTGTAATACCTCATAAAAGCAAACAGAAAGTCTAAATAAAATGGATGGATCATAGCTTTAAAAAGCTAAACTTTTTCAAAATTAAAAAAGTTCTATTCTGTATTTCTACACTTTTCATTTAAACATTAATTAACATGAAGAAAAGTTGTTCCATAGCCCCTAGGGACACAAGGTTAAATTGGATTTTACTATCCAAATAACTGTTTTTTTTAATGAAGTGAATAAAAGTAAAAGTAATAAAGTATTTTTATATGTAAAAATTGATCCATGTATTAAGCAGATTAAAAATTAAGTGGGTCATATAAAAACATTTTTATGCAAAGGGTTAGAGTATTTTGACATATGTTAAAATTATGTTAATTGTAAAGTTAGGATTTCAGTTATCTAAAAATGTCTTACATCTTTACAGTTTAATAATTATACCAGAATCATCCATGTTACTTGAAATATGTCACCTATAAAATGTTATTTGCACTAAGAACCTGTACTTTATGAAGTTGAGGAATTGGTGTGTGATTCAGATGTATCCTATGCTTTGTAAAAACAGTGCACACCTCAAAAAGGCATTAGAAGTGGTCAGTGTATTTTTGTTTAATGGTCTCTGTCTTCATGAAAATTAGGAAAGTTATTTTCTTTGTATGATATAAGACTTAAAGTTTACTGACAGACACACTGACAATTGACAGAGAGGAAAAGCTGAATAGAAAAATGATATTGTTTTGAATGCTTTAATCACTCTGCAATGGACCTATACACATGTAAAAAATTGATTCTATAAAAAGTAGATTTACTAAAAGCCTACGTGATGAAAAATATGTTGTCTGAAGTTGTACCATTACTACGGGATATTTTGGTATGATTTGGGGAAAAAAGAAACATAAGCTATGTATTACTAATGTATTTTGTTTAAATATATCTCAGTTGAATTTCCAAGACTTTCACTTATAGGCTATCACTTATTACTTAGGTGATCCTAGGCAAGTTCTTGAAACTTTCTGATATTCAGTTGTTTTTGTTTTGTTTTATTTTAATTTGTATAATGGGGTATGTGAGGACAGTTGAAAGAATATATGTCTACCACATTAGACAGTATGAGTTAGCCCTTCATTACTAACATGAAATATAGGAAGGCAGCAAAACAAAATAAAAACAGAAATTTCATCAAAATTTTTTTTTTGGTTTTTATTTTTTTTTTAAATGTCAATCAAAATATCTATTCATAGTAGCCATTTAATACATATACCTTTATTATTCTGGTCATGCTGAAATGATCTAGGGATTTCTGCAGTGGTTCATTTAATAATTACTAATTATATATATTATAATATCAAAAAGTTACTTTTCAGTGCCAAGTAATTCCTAGTGAGAGAATCGGAGGATTTAATGCATTTTCAATCCCATAGCATAGAAAACATAATAGAATTCTGACCTATGATTTCTTGGTTATCATTTATTACCTACCTGAGAAATTTGGGCCATATAGTTCAATGCTAGAAAACTCCCTCAGGTTATGGAGCTTGGCACTGAGACTATTATTCTGGAAAACTATGAAAAGTCCAATAATGGAGAGTGAACCTTGGGCTTTACCTCATACCTCCAGAAATTACAGAGTAGCTACAAATTATCATTTACATGGAAACACAGCTAGTTGGATTGTATGCTGGGTAATGGACGATACTCATGGTTCACCTTTATTCCTACAATCCCAGGCTACAGCCCTTTACAGAATTAATTTGTATTTTATTTTCCCTGGTCACTCATAACAAAGACTCTAAGCTATTTCTGTTGGGATATGTGATGTATCTGTATGCTCTCAAGGAGGAAGCAACCCAGATGGCTCAACTTAACTTTTCTTGATTGCATTTTTTTTAATCTCAAAATTATAAGCAGGCTCTCACTGATCATTTTATGAGACATATTTGGTTGATCACAGGATTGACATTGTCTTCTCTTCCCTTATCCTGTGCTAGGCCATGTCTCTATGCAGACAAAAGCATTTCTCTCTTGCTCAATCTTTTTCTCTCTGTTTTTCTTTGTATATATCTTAATAATCATCTCCAATGATTCAGTATGTCCTATAGATATATTTGTTTGTCTAACAGTATGCTTTGTTTTGTTTTATTTGAGACACCATTTTAAAGTATGGGGTTTTAATCTAGGGCTTTCAATGAGAAAGTTCTTATAACACTGAAACCGCACTTCACTACAGTGGAAATAAAAAAAAAGAACTATATAGATAAGAGATACTTACAAGTGGGTGCTGTTCTATTTGCAACCATATCCGCTGTTACCTACACTCTCATTAACCCTAAGGATAATTCCAACCATCATTTTACATCATTCTTGCATCATTGCTCTTCTTTTTGTTAAGATATATTTCTCCGTATCCATGTTCACTGCAGAGATAATTACTTGAGGCCAGCAAATTTCAAAACAGTAAGAGAGAGCGCTCATAGTGTACATTTATCCCTGTTCAAACTACTGTATTTGGTTTATGTTTTCTTTTTTTTTTAAAGATTTTATTTATTTATTTGAGAGAGAGACAGTGAGAGAGAGCATGAGCTAGGAGAAGGTCAGAGGGAGAAGCAGACTCCCCATGGAGCTGGGAGCCTGATGTGGGACTCGATCCCGGAATTCCGGGATCATGACCTGAGCCGAAGGCAGTCGTCCAACCAACTGAGCCACCCAGGCGTCCCTGGTTTATGTTTTCTTGATGAAATAACTTATGTACAAGAAAGTAGTAAATGATAAATCAGCAAAATAATCTGATTTGGGACAAAGGCACATGGGATTAAGCCATGTGCCTGCTCAATGGTGTGTCTCCTTCTTTCTGCCTCTCCCCACTGCTCACGCTCACTCTTTCTATCTTGATTAAATAAAATCTGTAAAAAATGGTGAAAATGGAAAATGGAAAAATGCTTACTAGATTTTGTAACATTAACGTTTCTTAGCAACCTTATGAGAATCATTTTATTAAAGTCCTGGGTGAAGTCAGGTTAGTGTAAATTGGGAAGTGACTAGGAAGTAAAGAAATGGAGACACTAAATTTGATTTGCATTAAACAATGAAAGACAAATTATCACAGGGTGTATTCAGTATTCATGATCTCTGGGTCCTGGGATCGAGTCCCGCATCAGACTCTCTGCTCAGTGGGGAGTCTATTTCTCCTTCTACCTCTGCCTGCTGCTCCTCCTGCTTGTGTTCTCTTTATCTCTCTCTCTGGCAAATAAATAAAGTCTTAAAAAAAAAAAAAGAAATAAAGTAACTCTTATAACATATGCTTAAAAAGATGTTAAAATATAAAACATAATAGTAACATAATTTGAATGGCTTCATAATATTTATGGAGAAAATTATATTAAAAAAACAAAAAATATCTTGCTTTGGATGGACACTTAATGAGAAAAACCTTAATCCTTCAGTTTATAAAATAAAACAACTTCTACTAACATTTTAAAACTTGAATTCATAACTCTAGAATAAGTCAAAAACAGAGAAGTGTAAATAGTTTGGTCGACACAACAGGCTATTAGAACAACATTTTAAAAATTGTCTTTATACCATGATTTCTCCATTCATTTCATATAACTGTGTGTGTGTGTTTCTGTAAATAACCTCAAACATTGTTTGGAATGATATAATTTTTTGATATTGTAACAACAAAGAAAAAATAAAATATTTTACTCTTCATAATATCCAAATGACCACATAATATTTATGATAATAATGTTGTTGTACTGGGGCGCCTGGGTGGCTCAGTGGGTTAAAGCCTCTGCCTTTGGCTCAGGTCATGGTCCCAGGGTCCCAGGTCCTGGGATCGAGCCCCATATCGGGTTCTCTGCTCAGCGGGGAGACTGCTTCCTCCTCTCTCTCTGTCTGCCACTCTGCCTACTTGTGATCTCTGTCTGTCAAAAAAATTAAAAAAAAAAATTTATATAAAAAAAAATGTTGTTGTAGGTTAGCCCAAAATGCACTATATTAAAGTTTAAATGTGCTTTCTTGGTTAACACTTTCCTGTTTTGGATGACTTAATAAGGAGGATTTGAAAATTGTTAACATTTATAAGTTTGGATAGCATAGCATAACTCATAAGTATGATTTGGTAAATGAATACTTGGCAATATATGGAGTACACGCAGCGTGGAAACAAAATTATATGTAGGCTTCATTTGAAAAAATAATCAGTTGAGGCACTGAGACCTAATTTCATTTCCTTCCTAAATTGAGTTAGAACATTGGAAATCAGTTCCAGCTTCATAACTTAAAAATTAGAGTGACAGTAATATTAAAAAATCATGAAAACTGTGATAATCACACTTCATAGGAAGAGTTGACTATGACTAGCATGGGATGCAGAGAGTCAACTAAACAAAATAGAAATATGAATTCCATCAAATCATTACTTTGTGTTTGGTTTTATTTTTCAACAGGCATAATAATGGTTATATTTTAGCTATGATTAAATATCATACTTCATAACTTATAAATTTGGAAGTTATCACATACTATATCATTTTTTTTTACAAAAGTTTTATTTATTTTACTCAGCTACTTCCCTACTGCTGTTGTATCTAGTAAATCCCATTTTTGCCCATGCATATGTGTCCTCTATTCATTGGAAACATTTAACTAAATGGTAACTATATGCTTTGATTTTATAGAATATGAACTTAATTTTGTGGTATATTTTATTTTTTCATGTTTAGAGAGTCTAGGGCTAACAAGCAAATAATATGTGAAGATTATTTGAATTGTTTTATTAACAAATGCTTGAAGGTTCTACAATTATTAGGTGTATTTTACTGAGTTGGCAAGCTAATGCAGATGCTAAACATTCTTTTGTAATAGCTTGAATCAGTTCTTTTGCATATCCTACTACTAGAGTCTGTATTGACGAGTATTAACTATTACAACATTCTATGTTTATTATGTATCGTATGTATCATTTCACATTAATAATGTATTTTAATCATATGTACCATATTGCATTAATTTATTACATTATGTATCATAATACATTAATAAATGCATTTATTGGGCTCCTGGGTGGCTCAGCAGGTTAAGCCTCTGCCTTGGGCTCAGGTCATGATCTCAGAGTCCTGGGATCAAGCTCACATCGGGCTTTCTGCTCCGCAGGGAATCTGCTTCCTCCTCTCTCTCTGCCTACTTGTGATCTCTGATGTCAAATAAATAAAAATAAAATATTAAAAAATAAAATAAATGCATTTATTAAGTATATATTATCAAAATACAGAATTCTCCCCAAATTAGGAATGCTTTCATTGATCATAAATAACATTTCAGGGGTGCCTGGGTGGTTCAGTTGGTTGGGCCTCTGACTCTTGGTTTCACCTCTGGTTGTGATCTCGTCGGAGGGGTTGTAGAATCCAGCCGCACTTAGAGCTCCACACTCATCATGCAGTTGACTAGGGATTCTCTCTCCCTCTCCCTCTGTCCCTTCTGCTGGTTCTCTCTCTCTCTTTCTCTCAAATAAAATAAAAAATAAAATTTCACTTTGGATAATAGATTAAAATTAAATATAATGTTTAAGTTCAATGATTATTTAACCCACATTTTTATTTTCTGATTCCATATTCAAGATGTCATGACATTTTTCTTTGAGTTTTTATTGTATGCCTTATTGATTTTCCTAAAGAAATAAACTGAGTAAAAATGTAAATGAGGAGGTGAGCTAACAAGAGGTCAGTGTCCACATTATACAAAGGATGCATATGTGGTTCATGCTAAATTACATTATTTAGTAAAATTATTTGTTGTATATCGAAACTCTATATTTTAAAAATTAATAATGTTAAACTAATAGTTTAAAAATTCAGAAAAAATGAAATCTTTTTTAAGATTTCATAAGAAATGCTTAAATTTAAATTTAAATTTCATAAGAAAATGCTTAAATCTTTAAATTTGTACCCATAATACAAATTAATGAACTCAAGAGGAAAGTGCTTTTTTTTTTTTTTTTTTAAGATGTAACAATTTATTTTAGATAGAGTGTGTGTGCATGAGTGTGGGGGAGAGCAGAGGAAGAGGGGAAGCAGACTCCGGCTGAGCAGGGACCCTGTTGCTGGGCATTTCCCAACCAGGAGATCATGACCTGAGCCCAAACCAAGAGTCAGATGCTTAACTGACTGAACCACTGCTACGCTGCAGGAGGAAAGTTTAAATACATAAGTCTTTTTACACTTATTGATTGATTGCACAAATTTCTACCACCCAAAAACTAATTGTAATTTTATCACTATGTTGCCAAAACAATGAAACAAAGACTGAATGTTTGAATTTTAGTAGCTTTCACATTCAAAGAAGACTCAATATAAGTAATCACTGGTTTTCTGCTGGTATCCAGATGTATAGTCAGTAATATATCTAGAAAGAAGTCAGATACTAAGATAGCAAGAGACTTTAACAAATATACATAAGTTACAATCAAGTATAACAAAAATGAGGGGAAAAGCAACAGTAATTTTAAGAGGAGAAATTTTGTCGCACAACATGGAATCCCAGTAAAATGATTACATCTTCACTGAGTGATATTTTTATTATTACAATTCAGACTTTACCAAAGGAAGGTTTCCATTTTTGCATTCCAGAGTTCTCCACAAATATTTTCACCTCTTATTTGTAATACTTGTCTAATCTATAAATATTGAGTCTCTCCAAAGTGAATGCCATGTATAAATAAATCTATGCTGATACACTATCTTTATATTTTTTAAGATTAATTTATTTATTTGAAAGAGAGAGAGAGAGAGAGAGTGTGTGGGGGGGGGGGGCGGGTAGGGGCACAGGAAGAGAGGCTCCTCAAGCAGACTCCTTGCTGAGCATGAAATGGGACACCAGGCTGGATCCCAGGATCCTGAGATCCCTGACTTGAGTTGAAATCAAGAGTTAGATGCTCAACTGACTGAGACACCAGGAACCCCACTATCTTTATCTTAATGAAGGAGTTTTTAAAGCAACACTATACTTAAGACACTGAGATAAGTATACAACATACAAGCCTATGGTCCTTTGAGATAATTTATTGCAACCTCATTTTACAAATAGTGTTGCCCAGAGTCATTGTCTTATACATTGCCAAACATGTGGTGGATGTTCTATTTGTAATTTTGGAACATTTTGTATTGAAAAATAATTATAACTTCATAGAAGAAAAATTAAGTGAATAATTACTATGTAAGTTGCCATGGGAAAAATATCAAGGACAGTGTTTTTATCTGCACAAACTGAAAATTGCTTGTTCCAGAAACTATTCCAACTTCAGTCTTTATCTTTCCAATGCTTGTGATGTGTTCATAGCATATTTAGTAATTGACCTTTTAATGCTACATACTTGCATCCTGTGTGATTATTATAAATCCAATCTAAATTTATATTTTATTTTTGCAAGGCAATGAGTCTCGAAATAGAGATTAGAAAATATTGTCCAGAATTTATGATAATTTTTAGGCACTAAATAATCAATCTGTTATCAACATCTCATTAAATATATTACTATTTATACTAATACCTATATTAAACTTAAGTAATGAGAAAATAATCTTGCAGATTAAGGTTTATGTTTCATATTCTGAAAATAGTAGGTGTTTGAATGAAAATAAATGCTTCATAAATTACATTTTGAGAGTTTAAGTTAAGATGACATATTTTTATTTATTCTATTTTTGCTTTGGGTGTTGGTAATTTTTATAAATCCCAGTGTTCATAAAGCTATTGTTCAAAGGTATAAAGAAATGCCTTTACCTGGATAACAAAGTATTTTTAGTGGTATGCTATTCTATAAGGATATAAGGTTGCTAAAATTTTGCTATCATAATAAATATTGTCTTATACCACATTTTCCCTATGTTTGTGGGAGTGCATGTTTTTTATGTTATTGTTTTTGTTTAACTTTAGATAAAGAGATTGAATTAATCAAATTACTCTGTTTATGGTATACTGCTGTTGGTACATTTAAATCTTTGCTCTTATTTGACTTTACCCCTTTATTCCTTTTAGCTACTTCCTTTTCTTCCCAAAACAGCCAGTTTAATAGTTCTATTACTTATAGAACTATTAGCAGTTGTTCTATAAAATAAATACATGTGCATTCTTGAATACAAGGGAAATCTTACACTCAAGCAGGTAAGTCTGGGGAGTTTTTCTTGGTATTCAAAATATTTACTGCTGTTTAGGAATTTCTCCATTTTTTTTAAAGAAAGTAAATAAATCTATTTAATATAAAATATTTAGCCCATTTTTTACCAGCTTGTTACAAGAAATGGGATCATCTTTTTTATGTGTGTGGTAACACATTTTTGCAAAGAACTATGAAATCCAATATATAAAATTGTGTCTTAGAGTGGTGCTATCTAATAAACTTTCTCTGATAGACATTTCTGTAACAAATGGTAGCTACTCACCACCTATGATTATTGAGCACTTGGAATATGATTAATGCAACTGAGGAACTGACTTTTTAATTTGTTTAACTAATTTAATTTTAATTTTAATAACCATAGTTGAATAGTATATAAACTCACTATGTGAACTTCTAAATATATACCTATATACTATTAAAATTTAATTTTCTGTTAGAAACATTATGGACAAGGAAAGACATAATGTATAATATTATTTTAATGTCAGAAGTAATTCAGGATGTTATGCTTGGTGATAGTAAATAAATCAGTAAGAGGAAGAGCTTAAAGATATAGGTTAATAATGAATTTTTCTTGGATTATATCCAGTAACAGATTTCAAACACTTATTATATACTACTTCAGAGTCTATTAATGTATGAATTGTCCCATATTCCTTACATTTGGCTAAAAAAAAGGCATTCATACATGCATATGCTCACACACACAGACACTTGCATTGACTACAAAATATATTTATGATGCTTGAAACTTATTGATAATTCTCGATCAACAAAAGGCCAGTCTTACTTTCCATACTGGAGAGACCAGGAATGCCTACGCAAAAGATCAAATTCACTCAAGTAGAATATTTCTATGTGCTGAAAGAACCTGGAAAACTCTTTTCTAAACACTCTAAATTATATGCCTAGAATACAACACCGTATCAACCGATTAATTTCAAACAAGTGTAAAAATGAAGTGGCTGTTTTTTGTGTGTATTTTGAGGTTAGTTATTAACATTTTTTCTTTTAAAAATGCAAAGCTTTAAATGCTCTTTGTAGAAAATCTGAAAATGCAAAATATATGAAAATAGTGAAATAAAATATTCCTCTCATGGTTCCAGGCTAAGGAAATAACAACTAAATATTAAAGGTCAATTATTCTGACCCTTGGTTAAGTGGGCAAGTTTAGTTTTTTTTCGATATATAGTCTACAGAATGCCATTTAGCATTATTAAATTCTTTATAAATTCTTTATGAACCTGTTTGGAAAACAGGTTTTTTTTTGCAAGCTGTTCAGGAATCACAAGTGGGAAAAATGGTTAAATAGTAAATTATCATTGGAATTTAGATTTCCTCTGATTGAAATTTGATATAACAATTGGCAACTCAGCCACTAAATTCTCAAGAAACTCTTGTTACCTAACATATTATGGAAGAATGCCATCAAATTACTTTCCAATATCTTATAGCTCTGTCTGCCTTTTTAATAAGGTAGTAAGACAAAGAAAAGCCAATTTTCTAATAACTCTGATAAAAATATTATTTACCACTCAAATATTAAGTTCTCATACCTGTCTGTCTATGCTTTATCTGCCTGTCTCTCAGCTCAGAAATTTTTGCTTTGAAGTATTTGAGCAAATCATTGAAACAATGTTGAAAACATTTTCTTTCTCTAAGCAAATCTCGTTTAGAAGTTCTAATAGCTAGCTGAGAGTATAATTGTGAGAAGGATGAGGAACCCCTCTATACTAACTTGGTTTAAGTGAGAATACCAAGTGCTTTCCCTCTTTTTGAGAACCAAAGGTATACATTCATCATTTCTTCATCTGTCTAGCAACACCTGATTATCTACTATGTAAGAGATATCGTGGCCAGTATTAGGGGCAAAATTGAGTGAGCTGTGTGACCCACCTTAGGGAATTCATCTACTAGAGAATATGGCTATAAAAATGGATGCAATACTGTGTGATTGACCCATACACTATATATGTAGTCGTGGGTGAGAGTAAAATTAAAGTGATTTAAAATATTTCAGGTAGAGGGACACATTTTATAAAAGGCATCTTGAATGCATGGTGGAATGTATATAATCTGTAATAGGTCACAATGAATGGTATGCATAGAGAAAGGAATGGGGAGTAATGAGACTCATGAGTGCTCAATATGAAATGACTAGTTGTAGCAGTGTTAGATTTTTTTTTTTATCGAAATAAAACTGACACAAAATGTTGTTAGTTTCAGGTGTACAACATAGTGGTTCAACAAGTTTATATACTATAATATGCTCATAAGTATAGTCATCATCTGTCACCATACAACTCTATTACAATACCATTGAATATATTCCATATGCTGCACCTTTAATTCCTGTGACGTACTCATTTGCAGTGTTTGACATTTTCTTAAAGCATTTTTGGGGCTCTCTACAAATATGTGCATCAACTGGGTGATTTTACTCAGATTGATTTATTATAAGACTTGGGTTCTGGAAACATTCCAGATGGTTTTATGGAAGATAAGAAAAGGGCTCTTGTTAGGTCATGTGGAAGACTAGAAGGGTACTTGAAATATAAAATATTATATTGCTAGAAACAAGAACATAAGAGTGAGGTACCTGGTTGGCTCAGAGGGTAGAGTGTGCAACTCTTCATCCCTGGGTTGTGAGTTCAAGCCCCACATTGGATGTAGAAAATATTTAAAATAAAATCTTTAAAGGAAAAAAGAAGAAAGGGGTTTGAGTTAAGGCATTAGCAATGTGGTAGACAGATGCAATCAATAATAACTAAAGCATCAGTTCATAATATTCACCTCTCTCTCTTTCTCTCCCTGCCTCAACGGTAAGTTCTCAAAAAACCACCAGGAACATTAAAGCCACCAGGCATATTTATTCTTTTCATTGCTTTATTTTATACTCCACGCATTCCCTTCTCTTATATAGTTGGAACAATAAAGAATTAGACATAAACACAATTTGCAGCAATCTCTTATATCAGTTCATTAACTGTAAACACTATAACACAATTCTACTAAGATACAAACATCCTAACAGCAATCATACTTTCCTATCGAATTCTAATTGACTTTTGCAATTACATGTTTGTTCTAATCTAGTTCTATCAAGGTGATAGAGCACCATTGTACAGTTTTTTTTTTAAATGACCGCTGCATACCATTATCAGGTTGGCAATTACATTCTCCTAAACTTTTGTAGTATTATGGGAAAAATTCTACTAATTTGCTATATTTTATCTTAGTATCTGTGTGAATTATGATTTCCACACTCTATCAAAAGGGGTTTTCTTAACCAAGATGTCAGTTAGCACTTTCTAATTCTCTTGAGATATATTTTCTTCTTTAATCCTCATTCTTTCTTTGCAGTTAATAAATGAGAAACACATTTGTTGTTAAGAGATATCAATGTACTAAAACCACAACTTTTTATACAAAATTTGCTTTCCCTCTTTATTAATGTATAAGAAAAGTTCTCACTGTTTTAAAATTTAAAAAATTCAAGGTCTTTGTAAACAAATGTTCTTAAATGGTGCATTTGCTTCTGCCAGTTTCTACTTTCCAGAAGTTTAGCAAGGAACTAGCTTTTATTGGGTATTACTTTTTTTGTTGTTTTTGAGCATTACTTTTTAAAAAAAATACAGCACGTATTGCCTTTATTTTGCAGATATTAAAACTAAATTTAGAGTTAGCAAACAGTAACAAAGTTAGTTACCATCAAAGAATGTCCTCTGAGTCTAAATTTAATTCATTTGCCAATATATTCCATTGCAATCAGGTGATATAGATCTGTTCACTTCAATGAGGATTTGAGGTTTTACAGTTATTCTGATTAAATGTATGGTTCACCCACAAATACCTTATGTCAAGGGGCAATTTTTGAGCTTCTTAATCCATTCCATTTCTTCTGGAAAATATTTAACCAGGAAATAAGCCAAAGTGAATGATAATTATATCCTACATAATTTCAGAGTGGAATTAGATAACTCTGTGAACAGAAATTAGCAGAGAAAATGTTTAAAATTAAATGATAGTACAAGATAAGATGACTACTATTTTTTAAGGTTTTGTTTATTTATTTGAGAGAGATACAGAGAGTGCCCCTGCACAAGGAGGGGGAGGGGCAGAGAGAGAAGCAGACTCCAGCTAAGCAGGGAACCAGATCCTAGGACCCCAGGATCACAACATGAGCTGATGTCAGGCTTAACTGACTGAGCTGCCCAGGCACCCTAAGATGATTACTATTTTTAATTGAGAAGTATTTCATTTGGTTGAAGCTCTCCAAATAGGGAAAAATTCCCAGTAAACTGAGAGCTCAAGGGATATCGAAAGAAGCGTATTGGGAAACTAGTGGGTAAAAGTATGGCAAGAGAGACTTCAAACTGAATACAGTTTTGCTTTTCAGCCTAGAAGTAGATTTCAAGAGATCTTGCTTAAATAGATTGATATGACAAAATATCTTTAAGGATGAGATAGTAGATCCCAGAAGTTTGAGGGACATTATTGTCTTAGTATGAAACCAGACTCACAGATGTAATTCAGCTCTGATTTTGACTTAGTTTTATATTTCAGTGACAAAGAAGTCTCTCTCTAAAGTCAACTTGTATTTTGGAGACAGTTCTATAAATACGTAATCCTAAATCAATCAGTAAAGATCTTTTCTCTTTGTAGCTTCCACATTCCAATCTTAATCCTATGCACTGAGTAAATAAACACCGATTTGAAACCTAAATCACATTATCAAAACTAATCAAAATTTAGGCCAGGAATCTCATGAAAGTCCTGGTAATTATAAAGCATATTCCTTCTAAATTATTTCTTTCCAGGTTAAAGATCCTCAAATCCTTAACTATTCCATGTTTCTTATTCTATTTCCCATTCTGGAATACTGTCTGAATATATTTTACTTTTTCTCTAAGCAGTGTTGCTGCATTTGAAATCTCAAACAATACCTATGAATTTTCAGAGAAGAGTAATTATTTTCTTCCTATTCTAAATTACTTATACTACGTGTAAGGTGCTACATTTACCTGCTGATTCATACAGAGACCCCTCTCAAGTCCTCATTGGAGGCAGTTATAAATGTTACACTGATAAGGGACAATTAAATGATTGAAATAAGGCTAAGAGAATCAAATTGTATAAAAGTTGTACTGAGTGACAGAAAGAAAACAAGTGTAAGATTAAGAATTCTGAATTATAGTTCAGGTTGCCAGTGTTCTATTCTAAACTGTGTCACAAAATTATCATGTGACTTTGGAGAAGTTAGCATTTGAGCCTCCATAAAATGAAGTTTAGAAAGATCATTGGTTCTCATTCAGGCAACCTGGAGAATTCTGATGGGTAATGAAACATGTTACTTAAGGGAATGTCTGGTAGGTGTGAGCAATAGAGGAAATGTTGAGGAATACTGAAATAGATAATCTCTAAACTCTTAGCAATCCCTGGGTTTTATTCACAATTTTGTTTCCCAGATTCCCCAGATGCAGTGTTGTCAACCTGTGTTTCATCAAACAACAGTACTGCTGATGTTAGCATGTGCTGTTTGAAAGGTTTCAATGTAAAAATAATTTTACATTCTATATACTCCACATACCTCATGGAATTTAGATGATCTGCATAAAGAAACCTCTAAAATCTATCCTCTGCTAGTGTTTGTCAATGGTGGTATTCTTACAGAGTCATTTACATTATATCACCCCAAAGGACCCATGAGTTTTTATGTTATCCTACATTACCAACACATTCAGAATAGCATGTCTTTTCTAGTCTAAATAAACACCCTCAGTGCTTTTGGTGTTTAAAGATGAAACAAACAAACATATTTTCTATGTTTATATTTATACAATGGGATACTGTGTTTGGAATAACCATGGATACAGATATACTATCAATGAGAGCACCAGGTAGTATATGCTAAGTTTAGGAGATAATAGACAGATGATGATAAATGATGATAGATAGCTGATAAATAGGTAGATAGATATAAAAATTTCAAGTATGAGATAATAGTTTAATAGTTAATCCTCATAAGAATGGTCAAGGAAAGTTACTATGAAAAATTCTAGGTCTAACAAATGTTGGAAGTAAAGAAAATTCAGGGATTCTTGTGTTATTTGATTTTTTTAAGACCATTTTTCCCCCATGGTAAGCCTTCCCTTGTAACTTAAACACGATCATTCTCCTGAAGTCTTTCTTTAAGTCATTATGTTTTCAACTCACATTATATTTAGGATTTATTATTATGTGTTGCGACAAATGGAACTGTGTAAGTTAAGAAGAAGCAAGGTCAATGCTTGTTATGTGTGTTTCTGTTAGGTCCATAATCAAAGGAGCAAGACTGATACAAAGCGAAGGTCAAGCAAAGCTTTATTTCACTCCAAGCATCGAGAATCAAACCGACCGATCGGAGCCACCTCTTTCAAAGAGGGCAACCACCCCCAGCCTCACAGACTATGTTTTATAGAGCAAAGGCCACGTGGTTGAGTGTGGCCACACACAGGTGGCCAATGAGATTGTAACACACAGAGAAAGTTGCATAGTCATGCTAGGTCACACACGGGTGGCCAATTGAATTACAATTCACCCCATAGTAGCTATTTGAACTAGTCTATCTCCTTGGTCAGAATTGGCGCCCAAAAGGCGGGACCCACACTCCTTGGTAGCTAAGGATATAATATGCATACTCCACTGATTGGATGTCTCCACCTGACCTGACTCTGTTATCTCCACCTCACCTGACCTGCCCTTGTATTTGGGCTCTGTTATCAGGGACTGGTTGAACATATTTTACTGGTTTCCAGGACTTGCTTTTAAGTAAGTTTCCCTGGGTGGGGTGGAGGGGTGTCAATTTAAGGTTTACTGCATAAACAACAAAATGGCTGTTCAACCGAGGTGGAGCCACTCTGGCTAAATATGCCCTTACATTACCAAGAATGCATGATTTGTGAAAGAAATCAACCATATAGAATTATATACAGAAGTCCGGCTCTCTCCTAAAGTGCTATTTTCACTGAAACCCCAAATAAAACCCAATTTTTTTTAAATCCTCCTAACTTCATATTCAGAACTTAGGTTCATTGTCTTCTTTCCCCTACCTCAGTACTATTTTCTTTTCTCTGCTTATAAACATTTTTTAACTAATGGATAAAATGGATGAAATCTTTTCTTCTATTATAAAGTAATGTAGTTTTATTAAAGTATCTGTTTTTTTTTTAATGAAATTCTTGATTATTCCTCTTACTTAACTGAAAGCTTGGGTAACTGGTTTATAGCTATCCTCTCTACAATCATGGAACTCTTGTTCTTGGTTACTGATTTCAGAGTATAAGTAGGTATGCAATACAGTAAGCCATCCCTCTCAGTTCCATGATCTGTTTACCTCCAAGATCTTCTCCTCTAGGCTCTTAAAATATGCATTTCCATGATTACACCTTGAACTTGGTATATGAAATATTTCTACTTCCAAAATCAGCTATTTCCCTTTTTTAATTGTTCTCAGAACTGTTCTTTAAACTAACCTTTTGGTCCCTTTCTGTTTTCTCATATGCATCCACTATCAACGTGTCTTCATTGCTTTTGCTATGGTGAAAATATTCCATGTTTTAGATTGTATCCAATGTATGAGTAAATCTCACAGGACTGCCCCCAAACACTCAGCCTTTAATTGAGGATATCTAAAGAATATCTCAGAACCAGGGATATTTGGACCTCTATTAATTCATAACAGCATCAATGGGACTCTTTCAATTGCTATGCCATTGTAATTCATGAACATAAGCAGAACATTTTCCCAGTCTTTCTTTAGGTATTTTCAATATAGTTGTTCTCATTCAGTTCTTTTACATGTAACTCCTTGAGGATTTACTTACTCCTTCAACTTTATTCAACAAAAATCTAACAATGAACTTTATTCCATACCTTTCTTATACGTTTATTTTTTAAGTAATTTTTTTAATGACATATTTATTTGAGATAGAGATAAAGAGATAGAGAGAGAGACAGCCAGTGAGGGGAGGGGTAGAGGGAGAGGGGGAGAGAGACTCCTCCAGCAGACCCAATGCTGATGTAGAGCCCCACACAGGGCTTGGTCCCAAGACTCTCTAATCATGACCTGAGCTGAACCCAAGAGCCAGCTGCTTAACCAACTGAGCCACCCAGACATCTCTCAAGTAATGTTTTATACTATATAACTCTCTTCTAAAAAAAAAATAAAATAAAATAATCAATCAATCTCTTCTAAATCTTATTCACATCCACATTTTAGGAAAATTTTGTTGTAAATTGTAATTTCCCCCAACTTCATCTCATACTATATTCCCTCCCTGCTGACTCCATTTTACCAGTATTTTAAAAACTGAAGTCTTGATCTCGTTAAAATACATTTCTTTGTGTTCAAGTCACTTTTTAATCACTACCCTTATTTCCCTCCCCCTGCCCCACTTTCATGACCAAATTTACGAAATAAATTATCCACAACTGCTATCAACAGATTTTTCACGTTCTACTTCTTCAGCTATTTTCATTCTGGTCTGTCCCCTCCTAGCACCCTCCTGAAATTACTCATGCCAAACTCACCCTTGCATAATCTGGCAAATACTTTTAGGTCTCAAATAAATACTCAGAAATCTTTGAAATGACTGATTTTAAGAATGACTCTTTCCTCATGTCTTCTAAGACAATAGTCTTTCTGTGTCTGCCATTTCTATTTATGGATGCTCTTTATCAGTCTTCTATGCTGGCTTCAACTACAGATATAGACAATTTTCAGAATTTTGTCAAAGGCCCTCTTTCAGTCCACAAAATGATCTCATATGTGTGATTTTTTTTAAAAAATAAGCTATATTTAGGCAATGTTTGATCTATGTTTTCTCCTTTTTTGAGTTATAGAAATGTTTGGCCACACCACAATGGATATTTTCACTTGAATAATTGCAAACATCTCAGATTCAGAATATTTTAAAAATATATATCATTACATCTTCTAAGCTTCTTCTTCTTGAGGTCTGTGCATCCCATTAAATGGCAACAACCAACTTGCATTTTCTCAAACCAGAAATCTGAAAGTCACTTTTCTTGCCTCTCAATCAGTCATAAGTCAAACTTATTTTACCTCTTTGTAAACCCCTTTCCAGAGCTCCTGGGTGGCTCAGTCTGTTAAGCATCTGCCTTTGGCTCAGGTCATGATCCCAGGACTTTGGGATGAAGCCTCACCTTAGGCTCCATGCTCAGTGGGGAGTTTGCTTCTCCCCCTCCCTCTAACCCTCCTTCAAGCTCATGTTTTTGTTCTCTCTCTCTCTCAAATGAATAAATTTTTTAAAATCTTAAAAATAAAAATAAGCTCCTTCCCATCCACATTGCCACTACCAAAGTCTGTAGCACTATCATTTATTTTCTGGATTATTGCAACATGTTCCTAACTGGATAATCCCAAATCCACTTTTCTTTGCTTCTAATCTATTCTTCAAACTGCACCTTGAGTTATAGTTTAAAATGAGTATCTGATTGTGTCATTTCTCCTTATCAGACTCTTCAGAAGCTTCCCATTCTCTTTTGACTAAAGTGAAAAAGTCCTTAATATTGCTTACAATACCCTGCATGATCTGTTCTCTGCTCACTATTCCATTTTTATCTCCCATCAGATAGAAAACTGCCTCACACATTTTTGATAGATTTTGAAATAAATGCATGTTTCCAGCTAGTGAGAGTTCAGTAATTTTATTTGAAGGAATTTTGTTCATTCCTGGAATGAATACTCTTTAAGTTTTAGCCATTTAAAATAAGCTCAGCCAAGATAGCTAAGGAATGACTTCATTTTTAAAACATCACCTCAGCATGACATTTCTCTAAGATGGAATATAATAATTTAGCCTACTTATGACAAATGTTTTTTTAAAGATATTCATCACTGTAAAGGACATATAAAAGTGTCCTTGTTTTGAAGAATGCTTTCTATTTAGTTTGAAACTCCTTACCTCAACCACATTTAAAAGGAACTCAAAATAAAATCTAACATACAATTCAATCATGGAGAAAAAGGAATAGGTCAGAATTGGTTAATTGCTTAATGCATACTTGGAAATTTGCTTAGGTAGAACACTGTCCCCACATTCAGTATCAATTTAGAAATAAATGTATATTTCTGACCTGTAAGAGCTCAAAATTCTTTCTTGAAAAAAATCTAAGATTTTTTAATTATGAAATGTTAGCCTTAATTGATCACTTTAATTTCAATAAATATGTACTGAATTTCTAACAGCCTTAATATTTACTTACTTTCTCTTGTGGAAAAAGTTTTTTTATTATTTTACCTGAAATATTTAAACTCTCATATGATTCATTTTGTTAATCATGCACAGTAATATTTAAAAAGCATGTATACCATTAAGTAAGAAAATAATAATAATAAAAGGAAGATGTGAAAGAGAGATATTTTCTCAGAGGGAATTAAAATCATGTTCATCATGGGTGGTGCATTGTTTCAGGACAATATTTCTTAGCTATCATGGGAGATAATTCTTTCAAGATAGTATTAGCTATGTGGAGAAAAACTCGTGACTGATTTTTATTATGTGTGGAAATAACTTAGCTAAACCATGGACTTTCTAGCCCCCCTTACAGCTAGAGAAAATCAATGATATGTATGTGAAGTTTTGGTTTAGAAGTTACTAGAAAGCTCCTTATTAGGAGCCAAACATTATAAAAGCTCTTTACCTTGTCTCCATTTCCATCAGCTGCATGTCTGGCTGTGATACTGAAATGTTGGATAGAACTCCAGATATATGTATTCACTATTTATTAATACTTCATAGTGGATGGTATTAATTTATTTTTATTTCAAAGCATTACAGGATTGATTTTGTTCTCATATTATATTGAATAAATAGGGTGTAAGATATATATTAAAGACAAACATATTGACTACAATGTATGAAGCACTGTACTAAGTACCTGATGTATTTTAACTCCCATAATTCTAATAGTAATCCTTCTCGGTAGAAATTAATTATACACAGTCTTAAAGTGAGATGAATAAACTGAGAATCAGAGATTAAGTGACTTACTGAAGGCCACACCACTACTTATTAACAAAACGTGAATTGGAAATTAACCACTTAGGCCTCAGAATCTACACTCTTAAAGATCACTCTCTTTCCTACCTTTTATTTTTCAGTAAAGGATTTATTCATGGCATGAGTAGCTACTCTTTAATACCCAGGAAGCACCTTCTAGTTTGAAAGTTAGTTGAAGTGAATATGTCACTAAAAATATTCCCCACAAGTCCCAAAAAAAAAAGAAGAATGCATTGGAACAGTATGCAGTAAACTCTAATAGTGTGGGAGGGGGGAGTTATTTTTCCTTCAGTCACATTCTTTGGTGTTGTTGTTGTTTATATTTAAATGATCAGATGGCAACAGAAATTATCTTGAGGAAGGCAGTAGCAACGATTAAGAGTATCCTCTAGGACTTATAGACCAAAGAAACAGACTGCACGTCATCAGTTGTAATTATAATTATATTCACTAGAATTTCAGTGTCACTATATGTGAATGATTCAGAATTTTTTTTTCCTTCTTCAGAAAAAAATGCCTGGCTTAAATTCTGTTCAAAACCTACTTCCCATATGTATTTCCAAACTAATTTATATATAAAAATTATAAATTTTAGTTGTAAATCCTACCATTGTATACATACATAATTCTCCTTTGATACTGTGATTTATAATAAATATGTATTTGTTCTTCATCTATGGTTCCTGGTCAAGGCTCTCAAGTCCTTGGAATTCCCTAAGTGTAAAGAATGATAAAGGTATCTTTTATTGTGTTAATGAGATGACTTTTGGGGGCTCCTGGGTGCCTCAGTTGATTAAGCATTTGCCTTTGGCTTGGGTTGTGATCTCAGGGTCCTGGGATCAAGCCCCACATAGGGCTCTCTGCTAAGCAGGGAGTCTGCTCCCCTCTCTTTCTTTGCCTGCTTCTCTGACTACTTGTGATCTCTCTCTCTGTCAAATAAATAAATAAAATCCTAAAAAAAAATGAGATGACTTTTGGAAACCACCAAAGGGTGGGGTCTGGTTGTTATTAGAGTCAACCAAGTGATTAGAGGACTGAAACTTTCAATCTCATCTCCTGGCCCTTGGAAAGGGGGTAGAGAAAGGTGGGGGGTAGAATTATTAGAGGCCATTAGTTAGGTTCTAACAGGAGGTCTGGAGACCAGCAAAAGTGAAGTCATGGCCAGCTATTGGGAAAGTGCTGTCCTACCAGCACTCCAAAGCAAAGCCTCAAGAAGCTAGATCAAAACAGGCCCAAGGTGACTGACAAAGTAGGCCAGAAACCTCTGATCAAGTAAGGAAGAAAAGTCACAAAACCTTGCTTCCAAGAAATCCCCTCCCCAACTAATGAATATTCTACCTTCTGTTAGCAACTGTCAGTAAAAGATAGAAATCCAAATCCCAAGGCACCAAATCTCAATCCCCTCCACCCGGGCTCTCACATTTTGAGAGTGTACTTTTGCTTTAACAAACTTTCTGCTTCTGTCACTCATTTGCTTTGTTGTGTCAGTCCTTGAGTCTTTCTCATTATGAGACCAAGAACCTTCGGTGATATCCCGGGAATGGGCTAGGTTGAGGCCTCAGGGCCCAGGGTCTCCTCAGTTCACCTGACAACAGAATCATTCAACAATAGCTAATGGTTTAGTCAAACATACCTGTATAATGAAGCCTCCAATAAAAACCCAAAGGACAGGGTTTAGAGAGCTTCTAGGTTGGTGAACACAGGGAGATTTGGTGAGAGTTGCATGCTTAAAAAGAGCATGGAAGCTCCATGTCTCCTTCCCAAGCCTTGCCCTATGCATCTCTTCCATCTGGCTGTTCCTGATTTATATCCTTTTATAATAAACTGATAATCTAGTAATCAAAATGTTTCTCTCAGTTCTGTGAGCGACTCTAGCAAATTAATCAAACCTAGGCAGGAGGTTGTAGAGTGTCTGATTCATAGCCAGTTGGTCAGAAGTACAGGTAAACAGCCTAGATTTGTGATGGCATCTGAAGTCTAAAGGAGTCATAGGAACCTTCAATCTCTATCCAAATGATCAGAAGCACAATAACAAACAAGGGCTTGTCCTGGAAGCACTCCAACATCTGAAGTGAGTATGGGGGTAAATTCTTGTAGGACAGAACTCTTAACCTGTGTTTGAGAATTGTTT
This sequence comes from Lutra lutra, assembly GCF_902655055.1. Taxonomy (NCBI): domain Eukaryota; kingdom Metazoa; phylum Chordata; class Mammalia; order Carnivora; family Mustelidae; genus Lutra; species Lutra lutra. The sequence goes on from NC_062292.1 coordinate 50,448,582, forward strand.
GATGTTGTATGGAAGCCCCCCGACCCTCCACACACACATTGGAACTGGGTCCAGGAACCCAAAAGAATTCCCTTTCCAAATAATTTTACTCTGATACCAATTAACATTTTGTTCAGGAAATTGGTCACCTAATATTAACAAGTATTCTAAATTAGAGCAAAGAGTGTCCAAATTTACTTTCTCCCCACTTATGCTATCTAGAGTGATTTTTCAGGACACCATTCAATACCATGTCAGACTCAAATTGGTGACAAACTTAGTTACAAATATAATAAATAATTTGTCATGCAATAAAATATTTCAAAACTTTGTTTATGTGATCCCACTGAAAAAAACTTTTCAAATCTAGACAAAATTTAGCTTGATTGGTACATCTAATAAAGTCTTACACTAGATTATGAAACATAAGAGAAGTACAGAAAAAGGTAATTAGTATGAGATAATTATATTTAAAATGATACATGGAAATGGGGACACCTGGGTGGCTCAGTTGCTAGGCATCTGCCTTCGGCTCAGGTCATGATCCCAGGGTCCTGGGATTGAGCCCCACATCAGGCTGAGTTGAAAGCCTGCTTCTCTCTCTCCCACTCCCCCTGCTTGTGTTCCCTCTCTCACTGTGACTCTATCAAATAAATAAATAAAATCTTTTAAAAAAATGATATATGGAAAATATCATTATAATGTATCCTCTCCCATAATATGATACATTAATAAGAAAAAATGAAAAACAATCATGAGTATTACATTTGAACAAAATGAGAAGACATCTATAACTTGAAATACAATATATCAGAAAGGAGTATAATATGTGGCATCCTCCAAAGAATACTGTGGATAGGACTAATCGAAGATGCTCACTCTGGTATGATCAAAAAGTTTAATAAGCCCACCTGACCAAAGGATGTGAATAACACACTTAGAAGTAAAACCAACAATCCTTTATTGGACATAGTTGGTAGAGGTTTGACACTTAGTAGCAGAAAGCAGAGAATGTAGGACAAAATAAAACTATTATTATAAACTATATAAAACTTTATATATACATATATGCACATTATTATTACACTATTACACTATTATTACAATATTACACTATTATTATAAACTATATAAAACTTTATATATACATCTATACACATAAACATGTATGTCTATATATATAAATATATATAACATTTTTTTTGGATTTTTTTCCTGTAACTATAATAAGTTGTATAGTAATATATATATGTAAATATATATATATAATATATATAACATTTATAATGTTATAAATGTAACATTTATATATTTATATATATTTATATATATAACATTTATATGTATTTATATATATTTATATATGTAACATTTATATATATTTATATATATATTACTATACAACTTATTATAGTTATAGGAAAAAAATCCAAGCAGAATTCATGTTCCAAATGATGAATTGCAGAATCATCTGTTTTGTGACCTAATAATGCAAGTTATTAATTTAATATAACATAACAATTTTAAATAATATATTTTCTTAATCAAAGGCTTAAGGAAATCTTAACAATTATTCAAAACCTGCCAGTTTTAAGGCAAATCAAATAGTATCTGAATAGCAAGCAGTTTGCTCAAATTCTATTATCTATCATTGAGCTAGAGATCAAACTTTGTCCTCTTGGACAGAACACTGTTTGCCCCAGATTCAGAAACCAGGATAACTTTGCAAATTAATAATTTGTAGCCTTCAGATATTATTTTGTAAGAAACCAGTTATTTCTACCATATTTTGAAATTGGAAATCACAGAAAAGTACATGACCTGTACTGTGTTGGATAAGGGCAGTAGTGGAGTGATAAAGTTTTGAGAACAAGCTTTTTAAGTGTACTTATTATTGCATAACTGTTTACCAAAATATAGCTGATTTATCCATACATTGTCTTTTCAAGATAATCAGGAGTATCTGTGAAGACTAAATTCCTGAAAATATGAAAAATGACATATTGATTCAAGCAAATTTTTTTCTATTTTCCCAGACTATCATGATTGTAAGCCATGGCATATATCTACGACTTAATTCCAGAAAAGTTCTTTTGTAGTACTTTTTACCACACAATGTAATTTCAATTATGCATTTTAAAATGCATTACTTTGAATGAAAATTAGTATTGTATCTTTTTTAAGATGCAGTATTCTATACCTGTCTATCCAGATGTATTTTTTTAATCACAGTTCAATTTTCACAAAATATGTGGTAGCATTGTTCATTTCTGTTAGAGTGGAATTAAGAATTTCAATACCAGTGAAGAATTTTACTATTTTGAATATCACTAACTACTCTATTTTAGGATTTTACAAAATATTAAGTGAAAATGAAGTTTGAAAATAGCCTTAAAACCACAACAGATTCTGGACAATAAGAAAAAGAAACTTATGAATTACATGGATTAGCACAGGATCAAATAATAGTTGTAAAGAAAGCCGGTGGCCATCTTTCATCTCTTGAGTAGTCTGTTTCCTAGGAAACAAAGACTGAATGATTATACAAATGACCCTGTGCCTATGGATTTAGACTGATGAAATTATATAGGACTGTAATCTATGTGAAACAAGAAAGGTAATTGTTAGAATGACTGTTTATTAGATAAAATAGAAAAGTTTAAATACTTATTTTACTTTACAAGACTTTTAAAAAATAAATTATTATGAAAATCTTTTGTCTATATTATTAAAGTCCTTATTCTATCAAATCATAAGATTATAATATAACCAGTCAACCAGCATGCTGATTAAATGCCTTTGTTTAAACATATTTGTATAGGAGGTTATTTACTGACTCAACTCTGATTCCTACCAATAGAGCTAAACTTGATTCCAACAGACATCCAGATGGTATCAGTAGGATATCACTTTGACTAGCAGCGAAGAGTTTATTAAATGGCCTCTGTCTGCTGGACTTCCAGCAAAACTAATCCCGTATAAGCAACCACAGAGCACCTTCACAGAGTTTGACAAACACCTCTCTCTCATAAATTTTACAGCATATAAGAGCCTGGTGATACATTATGTGTGATCATTATAATAACCCTCTGTGAAAATATCAAGTAGTCACTAAAAGGATAAAAGTATTTGCCTCCTCTTGAGAAAATAACCTTGACTCCTCATAGAAATTCTCATAGCAATTTTAAAAGCATGTCTTTTCATAGAGATGATTCTGTTTACAAGTTTGTTGCTACATGAATAGTTAGTATTTCTAGTTTATTTTTTCCTCTTGAGATCTGTTTTATTATCAGGTAATTGAATAAAACATTGTTTAATGAAGAAAATAAAATTAGAAGATAAAAAACCTTATATCAAGAAATGAAATCTCTAGAAATAGCTTTATATATATGATGAGAATAATAATATCATGGTTAATAATATCTTATAACAACTACTATAGAATACAGGATGCTTTTATTTATTCACAAATATTTATATGGAAAACACTGTCCTAAGTTCTGGGAAGAATATTTCTTTCTCTATCATCTATCTATAATCCATCATATATAGATCTGTCATATATACATACATACATATGTATATATATGTATATTGTTGTCTGTAAAAGATTTAGAAATGAATAGTAATCAAGAATGATTAGCTATAACTATTGTAATATAATGATTAAATAGTTGATATAATTCTTGATGAATATATTTATTATTATATTATAGTATCTCAAGGCAGTCACTATGTCTAGTGATTATCTTTCTTCCTTTTCCACATTGTATGTAAGAATGACCTTAAAATGCTTAGAAATAAGAATGGTTGAAGACAGAAGAGAAAGTTGTGGACCTATAAAGGTGAAAAATTACAGTGTAAAAAAATGATTTTAGAAGTTTTAGGTTTACAGAAAAATTGCAAAGGTAGTATAGTTTCCATATAACTTGTACCTAGTTTTCCCTATCATTAATCTCTTATATTAGGCAATACATTTGTGATAATTAATCAAACAATATTCATACATTGCTATCAGCTAGCATACACACGTTTTGATTTTTTTCTCAGTTCCCACCTAATTTACTCTTTCTGCTCCAGGATCCTATCTGGCATACCACACATTACCTTTAGTTAATATGTCTCTATAGACTTTTCTTGGATTTTTTTTAATAACATTGATAGTCCTGAGGATTATTGGTCAGTTATTTTATACAATATCACTCAGTCAGAAATTGGCTGATTTTTTCCCTTAATTAAAATGAGGTTCAGATTTTGTGGTAGGAGGACAAGAGACTTAAAGTTCCATTTTCATTACATTATATCAACGGTACTATGAAATGCTGTTTACTCACACCCACATTCTGATACTAAATGCATACGGGGTTTCGACACTGAACAGTTCTCTAATTCTCTAAGGTCACCAACTGGATGTCCCACAATTCAATTCAATCCAAATTCAGCCTAACAGTAACCACTCAGAGTTAGTGTAAGCCTCTATGGTTAAGGGATCCCTCAAGACCAGACACACACACACACACACACACACACACACACACACACACACACACATTCAGACATCAGTTGAAAGTGCTAGGTTCTTCTTCCCAGGTTACCCACTCTTTTGTCCAGCTGGGCAACAAATTAGAGGTTTACAAATTCTTCCTAAATTTCAATAATTTGCTATATCATCTCACAGAACCCAGGGAAATACTTTACTTTTGTTGACTGTTTTATTATAAAGATTATTTATCATAAAGAATACAAATGAACTGCCAGATAAAGAGGTTTGTAAGGGGTGGTCTAGAACAGTCCTAGTGTAGGAATGTTTATCTCCCTAGAGTTGGGGAGTATTATCCTATTCAAAGATTTATTCATCAACCTGGAAGTGCATCAAAGCTACTAGTTCAGAAGTGGAACTCGGCCTCTCCACTTCCCAGAAGTCAATGGGTGGGATTAAATTTCCAACCCCCTAATCATTTTGTCTTTCTGACACAGCCCCAACCTGAAAGTAAGTAAGGGCTTTATCCTAAGTCACTTCAGTAGCATAAACTCAGGTACTATCAAAGGGGCTTCTTGTGAATAACAAAGATACTCCAAACTCTTAGAAAATTCTAAGGGTTTTAGGAGCTTTGTGGCAGGAGCCAGGAAGACCAAATACACTTCTTATTATACCACAGATAATATCAACAGGACTTATCACTGTTGTTGTTATTCTTGATCACCTGGCTAAAGTAGTGTTTATTGTATTTCTCCATTATAATTTTTTTTTTCTTTCTTTGCCCTCTGCACACTTTAGAAAGAAGTCACTTTGCATAGCCCACACCCAAGAAGTAGGGAGTTTTGCTTTCCCTCCTTCAGAGTGCAGAGTGCAGTATCTAATTGTGATTATTTGAAATTATTCTGCATTAGATTTTGTCTATTTCCCCCCACCAATTTATTTATTCATAGAGCGTTTATTTAGATCAGTATTGGAGCTTTTTCAGTTCGTTACTATTTCTCATTGACATGGCCACCATCTTTTGTTTACCACTTGTGTACTTACTACCAGATGCTTCAGGCCCACCTTATCCCACCTTATACAATTTTTGGTGCTATTCTAAATGACATTTAGAAATTTTTCAAAAGTAAATTGTTCATTGCTGATACATAGAAAAGCAATTACCCTTTGATTTTTAACCTTGGATCCTATGACTTGGTTATATTTTCTATTTGTTTCAAGGAGTTAGTGTGTTGATTGGGGGGATTTTTAAATGGATAATTATGTCAGCAATGAATAAAAAAGCTGTATTTATTCCTTTCCAATCCATATACCATTTTTTCCCCTTGTTCCTTTGCACTAGCAGAAATTTTCAGTTGATTAGGAATGATAAAAGAACACCCTTGCCTCATTCCCAATCTTGGGCTGAATGCATCCAGTTCTTCAAGATTAATTATGATGTTAGCTATAGTTTTTGTTTTAGATACTCTATTAAATTCAGGAATTTCTTTATTCTTAGCTGCAAATTTTGATTTTTTTATCTATATGTTTTTTTTATCATTTTTATCAAAATATGGATATTTTGAATTTTGTCAAATGCTTTTTTGTCATTGACACAATTATGTAATTTTTCTTCTTTATCTTGTTGGTGTGGTAGATTGTATTACTTGGTTTTCAAATGTACCATCTGTCTTGAATACCTGCGATAAATCCCACTTGGCCGTGGTGTATAATTTTTCACATACATTGTTGGATTCTGTGGGCTAATATTTTGTTGACTTTTGCATCTGTATCCATGAGAGATATTCTCTGGTTTTCCTTTATTGCAATATCTTTATCTGATTTCAGTATTATGATAATGGTGGCTTGATAGAATGAGTTAGTATGTTTTCCCTCTGCTTTCTATCCTAAAAGAGATTGTGGAAGACTGAAAACCCTTTTACCTTAAACATTGGGTAAAATTTACTAGTGAAACTATCTGTGCTTCTTGCTCTCCTTTTTGTAGGGTAATTTTATGTTGATTCAATTTCTCGAAAAAATGTAAGCATATTTTGGATATCCATTTCCCTTTGTGTGAGTTTTGCCAGTTTTTATATCTCACATAAGTGATCCATTTCATTTGTTTTCATAGTTCATAATATTCTGTTATTTTAATATCCATGGGCTGAGTAGTGATGACCCCTTTTTAACTCACAATATTAATAATTTGTGTCTTCTGCCTTTTCTCTCAGTTAATCTGCTAGAGCTTTATCAATTTTATTGATCTTTCAGTTTCATTGATTTTCTCTATTTCCCTGTTTTCATATCTACTGGTTTATGCTCTAAGTTTTATTATTTCTTTTAGTCTGTTCTCTTTAGGCTTAAAATGTTTTTCTTCCTCTGTAGTTTTTATTTTTTCTTTCTTTCTTTTTTTTTTAAAGATTTTATTTATTTATTTGACAGAGAAACAGATCAAAAGTCGGTAGAGAAGCAGGCAGAGAGAGGGGGGAAGCACTCTCTCTGCTGAGCAGAGAGCCCGATGCGAGCAGAGAGCCCATGACCCTGGGATCATGACCTGAGCTGAAGGCAGAGACTGAACCCACTGAGCCACCCAGGCACCCTTCCTCTGTAGTTTTTGAAGGTGAAGCTTAGATTATTGATTTAAGATCTTTCCTCAATTCTATTATATATATTTAATGTCATCCATTTTCCTCTAAGCACTACTTTCTCTGTACCCACAAGTTCTGGTATGTTATCATTTTATTTTCATATAGTTCAAAATATGTTTTTGTAAATGTAACTTAAAATTATTTCATTGATACATGTGTTATTAGGAATTGTGATGTTTAACATCCAGCTGTTTGTTTTGTTGTTGTTGTTGTTATAGATTTATAATTTAATTTCATTGTGGTTTTACACCACATTTTATCTGATTTGTTAAATAAGAACCAGATCTGGACTTAGTTAAGGAGATATTTTATTTGAAAGGATTATTATAAGAGAGGGGAAACTGACATGAATGCAGTAGGGGTGTAGGATGATGGCAATAGGGAGAAGATTCAGACTGAGACCTGTGAGAGTTTCATAGTTAAGCAGAAAATTATCTTGTTTTTTTTTTAAATATTTTATTTATTTATTTGACAGAGAGATCACAAGTAGGCAGAGAAGCAGGCAGAAAGAGAGGGGGAAGAAGGCCCCCTGCTGAGCAGAGAGCCCAATGTGGGGCTTGATCCCAGGATCCTGGGATCATGACCTGAGCCAAAGGCAGTGGTTTAACCCACTGAGCCACCCAGGCACCCTCAGAAAATTATCTTGTAAAAGGTGCTTGTAAACATGGTTAGAAACAACATAGTATGGGCACCTTGGTGACTCAGTCAGTTGAACATCTGACTGTTGGTCTCTGCTCAGGTTATGATCAAGCTCCATGTTGGGAATCTGTGCTCAGCAAGGAGTCTGCTTAAAGATTCTCTCCCTCTGTCCACCCCTCACTCTCTGTCTCTTTCTCTCTCTCAAATAAATAAATCAATCTTTGAAAAAAGGAAAGGAAGAGAGGGAGGGAGGGAGGTGGGAGAGAAGAAAGAAAGAAAGAAAGAAAGAAAGAAAGAAAGAAAGAAAGAAAGAAGAAAGAACGAACCTGCCTACTGTGGGAAAGTGGTATGAGCAAGGGTGGAAAGATGGGAGAGTAGCTAAGAGATGTTTTATCCTCAGGTCAGCCTGTTTGTGGAGATTATTCAGGATGAATTATTTGCTGACTCAGTTTGAGAATAGATCAAAGTTCAGGAGTCTGGTGAATAGAGAAAAACAAACAAATTTTGATGAACAAGCATTTTATTCAGATTGCTCAGCGGGGACAAAGGGTCCAGTTAATCGTTTATGAAAGGCAAAGATGGAAATGGGGAGGGTCTTTTTCTGGCTTTGTCCTAGATAAATGAAGAGGGGCATCTGTGACCCTTACCTAGCTCATATGGGGAAGGTTGTTTATTTACAGCAAGCCATTTCCTACAACAACAACAACAACAACAAAATAGTAGGGTGATGGGAGATTTATTAACCACCACCAAGGGAAAATGCAACATTTGTCAACTTCTATTGTTTTAAATTGTTCACGCATGCTTTATGGCCCACAGTGCTGTCTCTCTTGGAGAATATCCCATGTAAACTTGACAAGAATGTGCTTTTGGCTGTTGTTGGATGGAGTAGTCTATAAATTTCTATTAGATCAATTTGATTGGTAGTGCTATTCAGGTCAACTAAATCCTTACTGATTTGTTGACAATTTGATCTATCAGTAATCTAAAGAAGGATCTCCAACTGTAATAGTAGGTTTGTTTATCCCTCTTTTCAGACTTACCAATTTTTGCCTTATCTTTTTGGTACTGTCTTGTACATATAATTTAAGAACTTTATGTTTTGTGGAGAATTGACTCCTTTATCATCATGTAATACCTTCTTTATCCTTGATAATTTTCTTTGTTCTCAACTTGGCTTTGTGTGAATTTAAGGTAGCTATTCTAGATTTCTTTTGATTAGTGTTAGCATGGCATATCTTTCTCTATTCTTTTTTTAATTTTTTATTTTATTTATTCATTATCTTATTTATTTATTTATTTATTTGACAGAGAGAGAGATCACAAGTAGGCAGAGAGGCAGGCAGAGAGAAGGGGAAGCAGGCTCCCTGCTGAGCAGAGAGCCTGATGTGGGGCTCGATTCCAGGACCCTGAGATCATGACCTGGGCTGAAGGCAGAGGCTTAACCCACTGAGCCACCCAGGTGCCCCCTATTTTTTTTTTTTTACTCATAGTGTGTATATTTATAGTAAAGTGAGTTATTATAGAGAATATATAGCTCAAATCTATAGTCTGATGTGTTCTGCATGTTACAGCATGTAACAACAAATAAAATGTTCCATTTTATTAATTGCTGACATTGTATTTCAGATATGGAGCATTCATTTCATCTTAGAGGTTCAGATCAGTGTTAAAATTCTATCTATTTACCTCTATCTTATATCTTTTTTGTTTATTTTAAGACATTCATTATAATTAATTAAAGTCTTGTTTACTAACTTCAATGATTAGGAATGATCTGGGATGATGTCTGGGTATGATTTTATTATTGACTGTTTTCCCTTTAAGGCCATATTTACCTACTTTCATGTCATGTTTTTATTGTAAATTGGCTCTTGCAGATCACATTTTATTTATATATATTTACTCATAAATATATATAAATATAATATTATAAATAATACAAATATTTATTTATTTATTATCTCATATTGGTCTAAAACATATTTTTTTGCTAGCAAGTAGTTAAACTGCCTGTAGATCACCCTGACACTGTCAAAGCTCTGTGTTTTTTTTTTTTTAAGATTTTTTTATTTATTTGACAGAGATCACAAGTAGGCAGAGAAGCAGGTAGAGAGAGAGGAGGAAGCAGGCTCCCTGCTGAGCAGAGAGTCCGATGTGGGGCTCGATCCCAGGACCCTGAGATCATGACCTGAGCCAAAGGCAGAGGCTTTAACCCACTGAGCCACCCAGGCACCCCGAAGCTCTGTGGTTTTAATCTTTGTTAGCATAGGGTTGTTTTAGTTTTGCCTTTAATCATAGGGTTTAACCTTTGTTCCTAAGATATGGTTCTTGTGGTGGTTAACACATGTCAGCTTGACTGGCCATAAGGTGTCCAGATATTTGGTTAAACATTATTTCTGGGTGTTTCTGGAAGGATGTTTCTGGATGAGAATAACATTTGACCCAGTAGACGGAATAAGTCTCTTGGAGCATTGAACATGTGTGGTTTGTGGTTTCACAAAGGAACTAGGATAAATAATTATCTAGATTTTGAGGGATTTCTTTTTGCTGCTACCTTCTCTTTAGAAACTTGCCCTAGATTTTAGCCATGTGTGCAATTCAAATGCAATTCAAACATGATTGCATTATTTTTCATTCAGTAAGAGTGCTGCCCTCTGCTTTGCCATTTTTTCCCTGTGCCACTGTGAGCTCATACATGTGAGAAAATGAGATTTACATGTTAAAATTGATTATTGGTTAGCTATGTTATTAATCATATATGTAAATCATTTTTATATCCTATATATGTTTCCATAAACATATTTTTTAAAAGTTATGACCTTTGTTTTGTAGTGAGGAATTTGTCCTCAACCAAAGAAAGGTCTAGCCTGGTTTTAGGTCCCAGGAGGTTAATTTTAGACTCTTGGAATTTCTTCAAGATAGGAGTGACTCTGTTATTCATAGTGGGCCCCTTGGGTCGCATCTGATAATTTATGCTAAGGAGGTGGGTAACTCAGGGTGGGCTTCCCAGCCATATAATGCCATTTCAACCATTGGAAGGTGGGGAAGCTGGAGACTGAGTTCAACCACATGGCAAACAAATCAATCAGTCATAAAATTCAATAAAAATTCTGGACCTAAAGCTTAGATGAGCTTCCCTAACTGGCAATACTCTGTGTATAGTATGTCAGGAGGAAGGCAATGCTATCCATGACTTCATGGGCCAGGAAGATTAGAAGCTCCATGTTTTGTCTCCTCCTAGGCTCTTCCCTATGTATTCTTTTTTTTTTTTCTTTTAAGATTTTATTTATTTATTTGACAGACAGAGATCACAAGTAGGCAGAGAGCCAGGTATAGAGAGAGGAGGAAGCAGGATCCCCACTGAGCAGAGAGCCCGATGCAGGGCTCGATCCCAGGACCCTGGGATCATGACCTGAGCTGAAGGCAGAGGCTTAAACCCACTGAGCCACCCAGGTACCCATTCCCTATGTATTCTTCATCTGGTTCTAATTTGTATCTTTTCTCTCTAATGAACATATCCATGAGAATAGTAAATTCAGCAAGTACTTTGAATCTTTATAGCAAATGATCAAATCTGAATGTGGTTCTGGGAACCCCTGATTTTGCTTTTGCTTTGACAAGTTTTGAACAGCTTTAGCAGTGTGGCTAATTGCCACATTGAGTCAGAATAATATGGCAGCATAATATTACCAATTTGCAAGTCTTGAAATCTATATGCAAAAAATCACCTTTCAAAAATGAAGAAAAAATAAAGAATTTTTAAGACATCCAAGAACTGGGAGAAATCACCAGCAGACTTGCCATATAAGAAATATTAAAAGAAATTCAAGGAAAAAATATATATACATATAGGTCAGAAACTTGGACTTATGCAAAGAAAGAGTGAGTATTGGAGAAGGAATACATAAAAGTAAAACAATATTTTATTCCCTTATTCTTAGTTGATCTAAAATATAACTGTTTAATGTGAAAACAGTAACAATATCAGGTAATTGTAATATATATGTGAGTTAAGTAAATGACTGCAATCAATGTCAGAAGGAAAAGGTAGACAGTATGGAAACTCTCTGCTACAAAGTATCTGTGCAATACATAAAGTGGTATCATATTTTTGGAAGGTAAACTTAGGTTAGTGACAAATGTAGCTTTCATCTCAAAGACAACAATTATTTTTTTCAAAAGATGTAAAATTGATATCCTGAGGGCAGAAATAAAATAGAATCGAATCAAATGCTCATTTAAATCTACAGAAGAGAGGAAAAGGGGACGAGAACAAAGAACAATTGCAATAAATAGGAAAGTTACAAACAGAGTAAGTATTAATCCAAACATATTCCTAATCTCTTTAAGCTTAAAGATAGGAACATAGTGCAAGAGAAAAAGAATGCGGAGAAAGAATACACTGTAAAAGACATGCAATACTTGGTCAAAATGTCTAATATATGAGAAATTTTAATCTCATAGAGGATGGATCAGAAGCAATATTTGAAGTAACAGTGACTGAGCATGTCCAAATTGAAGAGACTCAGCAAGCGAGATAAACGCCTTTAGGGTACAACAAAGGAAACACTAGACAAACTGCCTAGCCACAAAGTTGTAAGAAATAACAAAACATCATTGTTCTGGGTCATCATGTAAGAGGTGATTTATTATACAGCATGCTGCAGTAACAAAAACCTAATATATGTGGTGTTGGCACCAGTTAGTCTCAGGAACTTGAAAGGGTGGTGAGAAGACTCTTAATAGAAGATGCAAAAGGAATAAGAAATTTGCAATTAGAGGCTGAAAGAGCTAATGAGTATTTTCAGTGGCAGAACAAAATTGTCTGGTAGCTTGAAAGCTGGGGGACATACTAATGATGAGGACATACATATGATTAAGATGATTTCTAGGCAGAATGTTGGAAATGTCAACTGGATTTGCCACTTACTTGCATATTATAAGATATGGAAAGAAAGATGTGAACAAAAGGGTAACTTTAGTTTACAAACAGAATTTAGAGAATATTATTTTGAGAGACAAAAATATGATCTATTGTAAAACAAACTGTTGTAATGTCCAGGCTTTCAATCCAGCAAAATATTTCAGTATAAAATGGCTCTAAGTGAAGATCAAATTAAGAGTATGATTGTAAGACTGTTGTTATTATTTCAGGGAGATTTAAAATGATGATCAGGACCCATTCAGCTAGATACAAGTGATTCTAAGACTCTTAAAGGCTTTGTCTCTCAGCAATCTGACGCTCTACCCAAAGCAGCCATGATCAATGCTGAGAGCAATTATGGAAGTGGCTTTCAGGGTCATGCAGTGAGCCACAATCAAATTTCTGAGAAGGACACAAACTTATTAAAAGATTTGATACAGATTCAGCTAAAAGGGCCCTGATTTTCTATAGACAAGAAGGAGTCTTAGTTAGATTTCAAATGTAAACAAGGAAAGATAGTTCTAAAGGTGGAATCAAGAGCAGAGAAAGATAAATTATAGGAAACCACACTCAGGAAGCAGAATTGTACCTAATCAAGGGATAGTCACTGCACCCAGAATCAGAGAACTGGTGGCATATGACCGACTGGATTTCACAGTCATTCAGTCATTCAGTGAGGGTCATGTGCTTCCTGTTCTTCACATAATGGAAATGACAATGGTGAAATAAGGGGATATAAATTATCTCTTTATTTACAAGAGTAGGAGTCAAGATGAGTCATAGTGGGAACTTTATCAGTGTTCAGGCTCAATGCAAATACAAGATCCCAGAGCGGATAATTAGTAGAGTGTTGTGTGGGTTTTGATTTAGTTCACATACACATTAAAAAATTATAATCCAAGAGCAGAATGTTAAAAATAAATATGGTCACATCCTTTGCAGAACTCCCAACAAGGGGGAGTTCTAGAGAAGAAAATAGACAAGAGTCTACTTTTCCACTCCTTAAACATGTTCAGGTTTTCGGACATCAATTTTCCTAATTGTGCAAATGTAAGATTATATGACTTTTGATTCTAAACATCAAAAAACTCTAAAGCTTTTGCTGTCTTTCTCTTGAAATCATGAGGTCATCATGCTGTGAAGCAGCCCAAGATGAGAGATCATATAAGACAAAGCCCAGCTGTTTCAAATCTCCCAGCTATGGCCACAAGGATGTGAGTGACATTATAATAGACGAGTCAGCCCCAACCAAACCACCAGCTGAATCCAGTTGCTAGGAAATTTTAATAATTCTTTATATAGTAAAATTTAAATTTTAAATTTTAAAACATTCCTCAAATAAAACTATAGGTGCAGATACCTTCATTGCTGAATTCTGTCAAATATTTGAAGAGGATATATTTTCAATGCTACTTAATTCTTTCAGATACAGAGTAAGAAAGAGGACTTCCATACCATGGTATGAGGCCAGCATTTCCCAGATTCCAAAACCAGAAAAAGGATATTACAAGTTAAATGTGTATCAGCATGCCTCATTAACATAGAAATAAAAATCATTCATACTATGTTGTCATATTGATTTCCTCAATAAGTAAACTAGATAATACCTGTGATCAAGTGAGTTTATGCAAAAAATACAAGCTTATTTTCACATTTTTAAAGTCTGTCAAAATAATTTAACATACAACATATTAAAATAACTATATGGACATAGTAACAGATGGAGAAAAAGTATTTAGTAATTTAACAGGTTTTCATATTAAAAACTGTTGACAAGAAAAGAATAGAATTCTTCAACCTGAAAAAAGTTTACTTGTGGAGGCGCCTAGGTGACTCAATCAGTTAAACATCCAACTCTTGATTTCGGCTCAGGTCATGATCTCACAGTGGATCAAGCCCCATATCAGGTCCAGTGCAGGGCGTGGAATCTGCTTAAGATTCTCTCCCTCCCTGTCCTTTTGCCCTTCCCTACCACATGCCCTGCTCATGAGTGTTCTCTCTTTCTCAGTCTCTCACTCTCTTAAAAATAAATAAGTAAATAAATAAATAATTTAAAAAACAGTTTAAAAAATCTGTGTAAGTCTTAAAACAAAGCTTATTCTCACAGGAAAAATTGCAGGAAACTGGCAAAGAAGTTCTCTTGATTCTATTTGACATTTTTTCAGAATGTCAGACATGTTCTCTTGATTCTATTTGGCATTTTTTTCAGAAAGATTTAGGCAATACAGTAAATCCATAAAAAGAAATAAAAGAACATACATGTTAAGGAGAGGAAGTAGTTGAACTCTGTTTAGAGGTGACAAAACACATTTGTAGAAATCCTAAGAAGTTAATAAAATATCTATCAACACTAACAGTTTTAGCAAGGTTATATACAGGCATGCCTTGGAGATACTGCAGGTTTGGTTCCAGGTTGCCACAGTTCAACAAATAGCAATAATGTGAGTCAAATGAATTTTTGGTTTTCCCAGTACATATAATAGTTATGTTAACACTATACTGTAGTCTGTTGGCTGTGTAATAATGGCATTATATCTAAAAAAGCAATATACATACCTTAACTTACAAATACTTTATTGCTAAAAAATGCTAACCACCATCTGAGCCTTAAGGAGTTATAATTGCTGATCACGGATCACCATAACAAAAATAGTAATGATTTGAAATTTGTGAAATATTGCAAGAATTGCCAAAATGTGATGCAGAGACAGGCGTTGAACAAATGCTGTTGGGAAAATGGTGCCAGTAGATTTGCTCAATGTGAGGGTTGCCACAAAGCTCAAATCTGTAAAACTCAGTATCTGTGAAACATAGTAAAGCAAACCACAGTAAGACAAGGTATGCCTGTAATTCATGAACAGTTTTTAAAAATCAATTGTATTTCTACTATGTACTGACACCAAAACTTGGCATATGAAATTAAGTATACTGAGAAAAAAACTGAAAAAGTCAGTGATTTAATGTAGGTTTGAAAATATGCTCTAATCTCACAGCAAGAATAGGTACTGCCTATTTAGATTCTAAATATAAGATAGATGGATCCATAGATTGATCTATCTTAGGTTTCCCTAAGAAACCAAGGGAAGCAAAGAAGGACCCTCCCAACCCAGCTGAGGTGAAAAGGGGACCAAGGAAGCCACGAGAGGCGAGGATGGTTCCTCCCAAACAAGGTGCAGCCAAGGAGAAGGCTCCCGAGAAAAACAGCAAGACCAAAGACGAAGAGGCAAGAGTGGGGGCCTTGTGTGGGGGTACTCTGAAGCTGGTTTAGAACTGGGGGGGGGGTGTTCCCCCCCCCAAAAAAAAAAAAAAAAAAAGACGAAGAGGCAAGAGTGAGTGAGGCCAGGAAGATCTCTCAACAGCCAGACAAGGCCGCATGGACCCCTCCAGGTGCCACCGGGCTCAGTGGGAAGTCATATGTCAAAGGCAGAAGAAAGAGCCAAGGTGGTGAGGCCCACAGGAAGACAAAAGCTGGGAGTCAGAGTATAAAATCCACAGTCCCTACTGCTTCTCCAGCCAAAAAGAAGGAATTCTTCTCTCTCTCTCTATTTTTTTTTCCCAAAAGGAAGAATATCCACTAAATTATCAGTATTGGATGAAAAACTATTATTTGCAAATTATATTTGTTCTCAAGAGGCACAAAAAATTAATTGCCCATAATTCCATGCCTTAGGAGACTTTCATCAGGGAATGAGCCAAGATGTATGTAATGACTTAAGACATGTAGAAAATGACATTTTTGTACCATTAATTACCTTGAGCAGCAGAACCTATAGAGCTTCAGTGTGCCTAAGTGTAGGTGGTCATGATTGTGTGAGACCAGAGAATTAGAGGAGGCTATAGGGAAAGTGAGTAGATATGTTGGAGCATCAGTTGAGTTCAGTAGTTTCAAGTAGGGATATGCTAGTGTTTCACTAAGCTAAAAAAGCTACTTAGTTTTATAAACATATTTGAACAAGTAATGACCACCCATAATTTGACATGCTTTTGTTTTCTTAGCAAAATGTTCTTTCTCTTCTCCCAAGGCTTTGTTCTGCCTTGTAAAAAGTAAAATGATCCTCTCCTGACTTAGTCTTAACAGTTTTCAGCTAGACAGCTCTGGCACGTGAGATAATTGATGATTATTGTGGCCTACAGCTGTTTCTGTGCTAAAATGTAATGCATATGTTGCAATTCCCATAAAATCAAAATACGGTAAACATAGAAAGAAAACTAGATAGACCAGTAATGTGTCCAGTTGAGAACACATTATCAAAGGTAAGTATTCCTATTATTTATCTATATTATCTCTAACACTGAGCTTTATTAGAATATCATCTTTACACCTGTTTTTTTCTCTTAAAGAACAAGATTGATTTGCTCCTCACAGAAGAAATTATGCCCCATAATCATCTCTGTTCTTTCTTGCACTCCCACAGTGATGAGAACTATTTTTAGAAGACAATTTAATACACACACACACACACACACACACACACACACACACACACAATATGCTACTGTGAAAGTTAAAAAGTTAATTTTTACATTTTGTTAATTAGACAAAAGAAAAACAGAAAGGGGGGGAAAAAAAAGACCAAAGAGTGCTTATTCCATGTCTAAAATAATTGGTCTAGCAAGAAAAAGTTATTCAGTTAACTTGGTTTTTTTGTCTGTTTGTTTCATAGTTAATGATATGTAAACAATATCTATTTATTTGAACTTTTACTGCATATTATCTTTAATTATATGAATATTAATTAATTTTAATAAACTTAAATTACAATGGTTAAGAGAATACATTGCTAGTTTTAAAAATAAGAAAGTATTAAGGTACCAGAAATGAAGGAAAGAGTTAAAAAGTGTAAAACCTAAGGAAACATAAATGATGTATGGTTTGGGGGTTTGTTGTCTGCAGAGCTAATGAATCAAGGCAACATGTAAAATAGGTACTTATATCTTTGCAGCTGCTTACTGTTAAAAGCCAGAAAGTGATGACCCTTTGGGGATAGAATACTAAAACAATATCTCCTCCATTGCAGGGGACCATAACCTGAAAGAGAACCATATATCCCTTATATATATATATATATTTTATTTATTCCAGATTCTGGGTGAAGTGCCCAAATTTATAGTACCAAGGAGGTAAGGATCAGAACCAGTGATTTCTATAACACTATGGCAGAAGCAACTCAAACAAAAAGTCTTCCACAAACCACACATCATTAAGAATCTTATACAATATAAATTTCTCATAAAAGTGTTATGAAAAAGGTACTAGGCATTTGTTGAAGTATAATTCAAGACAGAAGTAAAACATAATTCAATAAAGGTAAAATATACAAATGAGGAAATAGTAATAGGGCTAATTGGACTTTTAAATAAGAGGAGATGTACTTGAGGGGCACCTGGGTGGCTAAGTGGGTTAAAGCCTCTGCCTTCGGCTCAGGTCGTGATCCCAGGGCCCTGAGATGGAGCCCCACATCAGGCTCTCTGTTCAGCAGGGAGACTGTTTCCCTTTCTCTCTCTCTGCCTGCCTTTCTGCCTACCTGTGATCTCTGTCTGTCAAATAAATAAGTAAAATCTTAAAAAAAAAAAAGAGGAGATGTACTTGAGAAAAATACTGGATATAAATCATAATTGAAATAATGTATGTAATATGTATAATAATAGCATATTTCAGGGGCGTTCAGTCGGGTAAACACCTGACTCTTGATCTCAGCTCAGGTGTTCATCTCAGGGCTGTGAATTCAAGCCCCATGTTGGGCTCCATGCTGGGCATGAAGCCTACTTAAGTAATAATAATAATACTCTACCAGTGCTATGAATAAATACTGATACAGACTTTCTTCCATGGAAGATGATAGTTTAGTATATTTTATGTTTCTTTAACTGTCACCTTTTGTTTCAATGATCTGGCTGTTTATATCAAAATGATGATGTGAATTATTTTTCTATTGCCAAGTAATAAATTACCCCACAACTTAGTGTCTTAAAACCATAAACTTTTTAAAATTTAAATTTAATTAATTAATATATAGGTATTATTAGTTTCAGAGGTTGAGTTCAGTGATTCATTAGTCTTATATAATACCTGCCCTCCTTAATGTCCATCATCCAGTTACCCTATCCCTCTACTCCCTCCCCTCCAGCAACCCTCTCAGTCTGTTTCCTACGATTAAGAGTCTTTTATGGTTTGTCTCCCTCTCTGATTTCATCTTATTTTATTTTCCCCTCCCTTTCCCTATAATCCTCTGTTTTGGTTCTTAAATTCCACATATGAGGGAGATTTTGATAATTGTTTCTCTGATTTGCTTATTTTGCTTAGCATAATACCCTCTAGTTCCATCCACCTTGTTGCAAATGGTAAGTTCTTTTGTTTATTTGTTTGTTTTGTTTTGGATGGCTGAGTAGTATTGCATTGTGTGTGTGTGTGTGTGTGTACACCACATCTTATTTATCCATTCATCTGTCAATGGACATCTGGGATCTTTCCATAGTTTGGCTCTTGTGGACATTGCTGCTATAGATATTGGGGTGCAGGTGCCCCTTCGGATCACTACATTTGTATGTTTGTGGTAAATACTGAGTATTTAGTATTTACTGTAAATACTGAGTAGTGCAATTGCTGAGTCATAGGGTAGCTCTATTTTCAGCTTTTTGAGGAAACTCCATACTGTTTTCTACAGTGGCATTCTGTACCAGCTTGCATTCCCACCCGCAGTGTAAGATGGCTCCCCTTCTCTGCATCATCACCAACATTTGTTTCCTGAGTTGTTAATTTTAGCTATTCAGACTCATGTGAGGTGGTATCTCATTGCACTTTTGATTCGAAATTCCCTGATGCCAAGTGAATGTTTGATGCCAAGTGAATGAGCAGTTTTTCATGTGTCTGTTGACCATTTGTATGTCTTCTTTGGTGAAATGTCTGTTCTTATCTTCTGCCCATTTCTTGACTGGATTATTTGTTCTTTGCATGTTGAGTTTGATAAGTTCTTTATAGATTTTGGATACTATCCCTTTATCTGATAAGAAATTTGCAAAATCTTCTCCCATTCTGTCTGTTATCTATTGGTTTTGTCAACTGTTTCCTTTGCTGTGCAAAAGCTTTTTATTTTGATGAAGTTCCCGTAGTTCATTTTTGCCTTTGTTTCCCTTGCCTTTGGAGACCTGTCTAGCAAGAAATGGCTGCTGCCAAGGTCACAGAGGTTGCTGCCTGTGTTCTCCTCCAGGGTTTTGATGTGTTCCTGTCTCACATTTAGGTTTTTCATCCATTTTGAGTCTTTGTGTTTGTGTGTGTGGCATAAAGGAATAGTCTAGATTCGTCCTTCTGCATGTGGCTAATTTTCCCAACACCATTTGTTGAAGAGGCTGTCTTTTTTCCATTGGATATTCTTTCCTGCTTTGTTGAAATTTTTTGACCAGAGAGTTGAGGGTCCATTTCTGGGTTCTCTATTCTGATCCATTGATCTCTGTGTCTGTTTTTGTACCAATACTGTACTGTCTGATGATTACAGTTTTGTAATATAACTTGAAGTCTAGAATTGTGATGCCACCAGCTTTGGTTTTCTTTTTCAACATTTCTCTGGTATTCATGGTTTTTTCTGATTCCATTCAAATTTTAGGATTATTTGTTCAAACTCTGTGAAATAAGTTGGTGGTATTTTGACAGGGATTGCATTGAATGTATGGATTGCTCTAGGTAACACAGACATTTTAACAATATTTGTTCATCTAATCCATGAGCATGGGACATTTTTCCATTTCCTTCACCAGTGTTCTATAGTTTTCAGAGTACAGATCCTTTGCCTCTTTGGTTAGGTTTATCCCTAAGTATCTTATGGTTTTAGTGCAATTGCAAATGGGATAGACTCCTTAATTTCTCTTCCTTCTGTCTTTTTGGTTTATAGAAATGTAACTGATTTCTGTGCATTGATTCTATATCCTGCCACTTTGCTAAATGCCTTTATGAGTTTTAGCAATTTGGGGGTGGAGTCTTTTGGGTATTCCACATAGAATATCATGTAGTTACCCTTTTTGGTGGGGACTTTGTCTGGTTTGGGGATCAAGACAGCCTCATAGAAAGAGTTTGGAAGTTTTCCTTCCATTTCTATTTTTTTGAAACAGCTTCAGAAAAATAAGTATGAATTCTTTGAATGTTTGGTAGAATTCCCCTGGGAAACCATCTGGCCCTGGATTCTTAGGAGATTTTTGATTCCTGCTTCAATTTTCTTGCTGGTTATGGGTCTGTTTTCTATTTCTTTCTGGTTCAGTTTTGGTAGTTCATACATCTCTAGGAATTCATCTATTTCTTCCAGAATGCCTAATTTGTTGGCATACGGTTGTTCATAATATGTTCTTATAATTGTTGGTATTTCTTCAGTGTTGGTTGTGATCTCTCCCATTTCATTTATGATTTTATTTATTTGGGTCCTTTCTTTTTTCTTTTTGATAAGTCTGGCCAGAGGTTTACCAATCTTGTTCTTTCAAAGAATCAGCTCCTAGTTATGTTGATCTATTCTACTGTTTTTGTGGTTTCTATTTCATTGATTTCTGCTCTAATCTTTATTAACTCTCTTCTCCTGCTGGTTTAGTCTTTATTTGATGTTCTTTCTCCTTTAGTTATAAGACTAGGTTTTGTATTTGAGACTTTTCTTATTTCTTGAGAAATGCTTGTATTGCTATATTCTTCCCTCTTAGGACTGCCTTTGCTGCATCTCAAAGATTTTGAATAGTTGTGTTCTCATTTTCATTTGCTTCCATGAATTTTTAAAAATTCTTCAATTTCCTGGTTGACCCATTCATTCTTTAGTAGGATGCTTTTTAACCTCCATGTATTTGAGTTCTTTCCAAATTTCCTCTTGTGGTTGAGTTCAAGTTTCAAAGCATTTTCATCTGAAAATGTGCAGGGAATGATCCTAATCTTTTGGTATTGGTTGAGACTGGATTTATGACCCAGGATGTGATCTGTTCTAGAGAATGTTCCATGTGCACTTGAGAAGAACGTGTATTCTGTTGCTTTAAGATGGAATGCTCTTAATATATCTGTGAAATCCATCCAGTCCAGTGTGTCACTCAAACCCCTTGTTTCTTTGTTGATCTTCTGCTTAGATGATCTGTCCATTGCAGTAAGTGGGATGTTAAAGTCTCATACTATTATTGAATTATCATCAATGTGTTTCTTTAATTTTATTATTAATTGGTTTATGTAATTGGCTGCTTGCATGTTAGAGGTATAAATATTTACAACTGTTAGAACTTCTTGTTGGATAGACTTTTAATTATAATATATTTTCCTTCCTTATCTCTTATTACAGTCTTTGGTTTAAAATCTAATATGGCTGATATAGGGATTTCTGCCTTAGCTTTCTGTTGCTGTCCATTAGCAAGATAAATGGTTTTCACACCCTCACTTTCAATCTGGAGGTGTCTTTGGGTCAAAAATGAGTCTCTTGCAGACAGCATATCGATGGGTCTTGCTTTTTTATCCAATCTGATACCCTGTGTCTTTTGATTGGAGCATTTAGCACATTTACATTCCGAGTAACTATTGAAAGGTATGAATTTAGTTCCATTGTATTATGTATAAAGGCACTTTTTCTGTAATTGTCATTGTTCCTTTCTGATCTATGTTTCTTTTGTACTCTCTCTTCTCTTAAAGGATCCCCCTTAAATGTTTCTTGCAGGGCTGGTTAGGTGGTCACAACTTCTTTTAATTTCTATTTGTCCTATTTTGAAAGACATCCTTGTTGGATAAAGTATTCTTGGCTGCAAATTTTTCTCATTTAGCACCATGAATATATCATGCCAGTCCTTTTGGCCTGCCAGTTCTCTTTGGATAGGTTTGCTGAGATTCTAATATTTCTACCCTTCTAGATTATGACCTCTTGTCCTGTGCTGTTTTCAGAATTTTCTCTTTGTCTCTGGGATTTGCAAGTTTCACTAATATATGTTGAAATGTTGTCCTATTTTTAGTGATTAAGGGGAGTTCTCCAGGCCTTCTGGATTTGAATGCCTGTTTTCTTCCTCAGATTAGGGAGATCCTTCACTATAATTTGCTTCATTATATCTTTATCATTATATCATATCATTATATGCCACCTCTCTGTCTTTCCTCATCTTCGGGGATCCTAATTATTCTAATATTGTTTTGCTTTACTAACAATAAATAAACATAATTCTCAGATTCTCCCCTCATGATCCAGTAGTTATCTCTCTTTTTCTCAGCTTCCTTAATTTCCATCATTTTGTCTTCTTTATCATCAATTCTGTCTTCTGCCTCATGCATCCTAGCACTTAGAGCCTCCGTTTTTTTTTTTTAACATCTCATTATTAGTCTTTTTTATTTCAGCTTGATTAGATATTAGTTCTTTAATTTCTCCAGAAAGGGATACTCTGTCTTCTGTGCTTTCTTCAAGCCCAGCTAGTATCTTTATAATCATTATTCTGAACTCTAGTTCCAACATCTTATTACATCCATACCGATTAGGTCCCTGGCAGTCACTACAGCCTCTTGTCCTCTTTTTTGAGGTGAGTTTTTCCTTCTTGCCACTTTGTCCAGAGAAGATTAGATGTACGACAGAACAAAATACTAAAATGGCAACTGTGACCCCAGAGAAAAATATACTAAACAAATCAGAAGAGACATGAAACTGAAAAAAAAATTAAAATTAAAAAGAGAGAGAGAATATAATGAGACAGGTGAACAGAACAGAGCAATACACTATATCCTGGGTGTATTTTGGTCTATTTGTTAGAAGAAATTATATCCCAATATCGTAAAGAAAGAAAATCTTATATACATACACAAAAATGAAATTAAATACAATGACAGATAATATGTAAGTGTAAAAATGAATATTAAAAAAGACATAAAAAGGAGTGGACAAAATAAGAAATTGGTTTAAAAGGAAAGAATAAAAAGAATGAAATTGAAAGACTAAAGGATCATGAGAAAAACAAACAAACAAACAAACACACGAATTCTATATACTATTTTCCCCCAGTGCTAGAGTTTTGCAGTTCTGGGTTATCAGTAAACTTAATCTTATCTGGGCATTTTCCCTTCTGAGGGAGGAGCAGGTGTTGTGCTGATTCTCAGGTATCTTCCTCCCAGGAGGAACTGCATTGCTTTTCCCAGGGGCCCCGGCTAAGTAAGCAGCTCTGGATTACTCTATGTGTCTGTTGTTCCCCGAAGGCTTTCTGAGACACGTTAGAGGATGAGAATGAAGATGGTGCTTCCCAGTCTTCAGCCCAGGGGCCAAACCTCACCCCCAGAACTGTTCAGTGTGCCCTCAGAGAAAAGCAGTCAATCACCCCTATCTCCCTGGTCTCCAGCCACACTCAGTGCTCATCCAACCTATGACTGAGCATTTCTATCTCTGGTACGTGATCCCATTTGAAGTCTCAAACCCTGCAGACTCCTGTGGCCTGCACCTGTGCCACTCCTCCTAGGGAGGAAGGGGGTTCTTGCCCCAGTTCTGCCACTTGCTGGGCGCCTGCTTGGATAGTGGTCGCCTGATGGTGCCACTGTTGTTAGCTCATGACAACACTAAGCTGAAATCCCTCTCCTGGGCTGGCTGATTACAGTCAGGCTCCCTGCTCCAGTGCCTGGGAACTCTGCCACACTCAGGTACCCTATTCTTTCTGTAACCCCAGGGATCCTGAGACCATACTGCCCCACTTAGGATTCTGCCTACTTTGCCACCTGAGCACCTTTCACTGGAGCAGACTTCTAAAAGTTCTGATTTTGTGCTCTGCTGCTATCAACCATAAACTTTATTATTTTTATTTTCGTTTCTGTGGATCAGAAATTTAGGCAAGACTTAGCTTGTCTTTAGGTTCAAGGTCTCACAAGGATGCAACAAGATGTTGACCATGGATGTATATATCTCAAAGATCAACTAAAGGAGGATTTGTTTTTAAAATTTAAAAAAAAAAAAACGGTTTTTGGAAAAATTCAGTTCTTCATTCTCTTGGCAGCTAGACATAAAAGGTAGAATCCACCAAAGCTAGTGAGAGAGCAAAAGAGGGATATAGAAGTTAGTTTTTTGCTACCATTTTTTCTCATAAACCTATTATTGTGAGTGATTTAGTATGTTGAGCCCACAAGCAGAGGAAAGAGGTAATTGAAGAGCATGAATGTCAGGAAACACGGATTATTGAGAGCCATTTTTTTTTAAGATTTTATTTATGTATTTGAGAGAGCTCAAGCAAGAGAGCACAAACAAGGGGAGCAACTGCAGGAGAGGGAGAAACAGACTTCTCACTGAGCATGGAGCCCAATGTGGGGCTTGATCTCAGGACCCTGAGTTCATGACATGATCTGAAAGCAGCTGCTTAACCAACTGAGTCACCCAGGTGCCCCGTGAGAGCCTTTATAGAGGCTGCCTACCACTTGATTATCTTCTGTCTGTTTACCTGTCTATCTAATACCTATTTTAACCTTCAGTCATGGAAATATAAAATAGCTGAGATTTTTCAATATCCTCTCTCATAACCATGTAATTCCAAATTTTCACATGGGAATATTAGTTGGTATTCCCCCGAGTCATGAGAACTTGACCAGGTCATTGCTATATGTAATTCTTATATTCTAACTGGTGTTAGATGAAGCTACTTGTGTCTCTTAGTTTCATTGTGTTTGAACCACAGTTATTGCTATTAGTCAAAGCAGGGCAGACATTTATATCAAATCATCTTCAATTTAGTTTATTTTTTCCCACTACTTTTGGAATTCATTATTTATTTCATTCTCAATGTTATTTCCACAAAAATAATTACTCAGATTTTACTGAGTACGAAATGGAAGTTTTTAAGTTACATTGTTCTTGGAGAATGTTAGTTTTTCACAATAATGAAATGCAAAGAGATTAGAACTCCTTTTCTAAAATAAATTCCCTTTGTCCTTGAGCATGTCTTAAAAGGAAAGAAAGGTCTAACAAATCAAAACTAACTTTAATGTTATATATTTATCTTCATGATGTGTGCCCAGATGCCATTTTATTGCTGATTTCATGTATTTTCCCAAGCACACACTTTGAAAATAAGTTATTAGTTATATGTTTATTGAAAAGTCTCTTAATGATCAGATGCATATTTACCTCTTCAGTTCTTGTTTTCTTTGTGCTAATTTCACACTTCCATATTACATTTAGCCACACTAGACTCTGAAGGACCTTTTTATCAAATCTTTTTTTAAAAAGATTTTATTTATTTATTTGATAGAGAAATAGCACAAGTAGGCAGAGTAGCAGGCATAGGGAGAGGGAGAAGCAGACTCCCCACCACAGGGAGCCTGATGTGGGGCTTGATCCCAGGACCCTGGGATCATGACCTGAGCTGAAGGCAGCCACTTAACTGACTGAACCACCCAGGCACCCCCTTTTTATCAAATCTTAAACTTAATCTTTTTATCCACCACCACCCCCATCCAGTTGATTTATGCCTCTCTTACTGTTGTAAATGTCTTTTCTCCTTTTCCTCTCACTAACCATATATACAGAGACCTTGTGAAATTAGGTGCTACGAATCATTCATCTTAAATTAAATGTTATTTGCTCAGAAATCCTTAGACCAGTAAAGTTCCTTTGATAATAAAACCTAGTAACATTTCCATTGCTTGGCATTGGAATTGGAATTGGCAAAAAATGTTTGGCATTTTTTTTCCACTGCATTTTTATATACATCTGTGTAGGCTCATTTAGTTTCTGGTTACTTTCTTCGTGTGTATTTTTTCTACACATGAGCAAATACACATGCATTTGCATATTTCTCTTTCTTTTGTACATGAATGTTTATATATTTTAGCTTTTGAACTTAAGTCTTTTCACTAAATATATATATATATATATATATATATATATATATATATATTCTGGAAATTGATCCATACTGGTTCTTAGAGTCCTTCCTGATTCCTTTGAAAATGAAGAGTGAAAGGAGATTGAGTAGACATGATATCTTTCTTTTTTTTTTTAAGATTTTACTTATATATTTGTCAGTGAGTGAGAGCACAGCAGAGAGAACAGTAGGTGGAGGGAGAAGCAGACTCCCCACTGAGCAAAGAGCCTGATGTGGGACTCGATCCCAGGACCCTGGGATCATGACCTGAGCCAAAGGCAGACGCTTAATTGACTGAGCCACTCAGGTATCCCAAGTAGACATGATATCTTGATGCAATGTGTTAAATAGGTCCAGAAATAAGACATGAGTGAGACAATTGGTGAAATGTGACTATGGTCTCTATATTAATCAGTAGTATAGTATCAGTGTTAATTCCCTGGTTTTGCTAGTGGTATTGTGGCTGTAGGATATGAGTATTTTAGAGATAGGGTGAAGGATTTGTGAAAGCCATTATACTTTATTTTGACTTTTTATAACTTTGAGGTTATTTTGAAATGAAAAATAGAGAAAGAAAGATCTCAAGTTTTTAATTCTCATATCAATCTTTTCAGTGCAAGCTTTTTTTCAGGGTAATCTCAACCAGTTTTATGGTAGAAACCATATTTACAATTTTTGGAAATTTTTTCTTTGGCATTGGCCTCATCCTTCCTGGCATGTTTAAATAAAAATAAATAGCTTTACTTTTCATGCTAAGTGGTCATAATAGTCTGCTATTTATTGTCAGTTCCTAAAAATCAATCAAAAACCATTCCTTCCACAGTGATATCCTTCTCAATGGATGGCAATACTACACAACCTAGAGCTCAAACCAGTACCTTGGTTTCTGTTTACCTCACCCCCAATTTATCCTATTGATACAACCTTGAACATATTTCTAAACTTTTGACTCCTGATCTCCATGTTGACCACCATTTCCCTAGTACCGGCTCCATCATCTTTTTTTCGGATTACTACAATAGTCTCTTGCCTCCTACTTTCAATATCTCTCACCTAAAATAGTTTTTCCACAGAGCAATCATAAATCACAAGTCAGATTATAGCTTTTATCTGCTTAAAGCCATTAAAATTTTAGTTATGCTGTACTATAAGGTTCAATTTGACCTAGATCACACCTCTTCATCACCATGTGATATAATTCTCCCTTTTTCACATTCTGTATCAGCTGTGGTAGTCTCTCTTCTGTTCTTCTATTATGATAGTCTTTTACTACCGTTTAATGATTACTTTAGGTAACAACTCTCCCTTCCTTAGTTCAATATTATCACATCACAATTTTTATTTCTTTAATAGGTTGTGACGCAGCTGGAAATTATCTTGATTACCTTTGATCACTTGTTTATTGTTCATCTCTACCCACTCAAATTAATTTCCATGATGGCAACCAAGTTGACTATTCTGTTGACTATCTCTTCATTAAACCTAATTAACTAAATCCAAAAAACATCCTAGGAAAGTACAAAGTTGGATGAATATATTAACATGTATCATGAAATTTATTCCACATTTCTCTTGTGCTATTTTTGTAGATCCATCAGGTGATTCATTTTAAATGACAGATAACATTGTTATATTTCCTTGTGAAGAATGCAAGCATATTGAGAGGAGTGAGAAAAAGGAAATTAACTTGTTGTCTACTTGACTGACTCCAGTTACTTGGCAGAAAATAGAAAAAGGACACTGCCAAGAAAAGAGTGAAAATGTGCAGTCTTATCACTTCTTTGCAGGTGGTCATCATTCATAACTCACCATGACTTTCTTATGCATTCAGTGTGGATAATTGCAGAATGGGAGATATTGATGCATTATAGAAAAATTCACCTTTATTTACACTAAAAAACAACAACAACAACTCAAAAACAACTTTAAGTAAGCATTCAGATACAATCACAAAAAATGCTATCATCCTTTAACCTAAAGAAGAAAAAAAAACAACTTTATTTGCCAAGAAAGAGGGAATTATTATGGCTAGGACTGGTAATGATAGTGGCAGATACATTCTACAGACATTTAACTTACAGCTACTTTAAGATCGTTTTCTCCCCCTCCTGGAAGCACTCTTCCTTTAGGAGGCTAAGGATAGAATGCTTAAATAACAGAGACTGAAGTAGACATTTCAATATTTTCTGTCAGGGCAAATGTGGCATCACAAAACTGCCTTTGAGCTCCTATTTAGTGAATAGTTTCTTCAATAAACTGTGCTGATTTTTATGACACAAGTACAACACTGAATACCCCCTATAAGGTTGTTTTCTAGACAACATTCATTCTTGTCATGTCTACTGTTTTCTTCCTCTTGAAAATAACAAAGGGTGCTTCTCCCCTCCTTTATCTCTTATGACTGTGTGTTTATACAAGGCCTCCAATGTATAAATGAGTCATAATGTGCCGACTTCACAGGGAATATTTTTCTATTTGTTGAAAAATTCCCTTAGCACTTTGGAATAACTTCATTCATTCATTCTTTAAGTCTGTCTGAGAGTCATTCATCAAATAATCATTGATGTTCTCATACTGGCAGGTTCTCTAAAGGTGCTGGGAATTATGTTGTGCAAAAAGTTGTGCTACCCTCTTGAAGCATCAAGTCTAGTGTGGAGACAATTATTGATTAGGTAGTCACTGAAAGTAAATTGCTTCATGATGCTTGAGAGCACATAATTGGTGGAATTGACCCAGATGGTGATACCATGGGAACTTTTTTTTTTTTTTAAGATTTTTTTTTTTTTTTTTTTTTTTTTTTTTTTTTTTGTCAGAGAGAGAGTGAGAGAGAGCGAGCACAGGCAGACAGAATGGCAGGCAGAGGCAAAGGGAGAAGCAGGCTCCCCGCCGAGCAAGGAGCCCGATGTGGGACTCGATCCCAGGACGCTGGGATCATGACCTGAGCCGAAGGCAGCTACTTAACCAACTGAGCCACCCAGGCGTCCCCCATGGGAACTTTTTAAGAAAAATTTATACTGCCATTAAAAGCATGAGTTGGGGGCGCCTGGGTGGCTCAGTGAGTTAAGCCGCTGCCTTCGGCTCAGGTCATGATCTCAGGGTCCTGGGATCGAGTCCCGCATCCGGCTCTCTGCTCAGCAGGGAGCCTGCTTCCCTCTCTCTCTCTCTCTCTCTCTGCCTGCCTCTCTGTCTACTTGTGATCTCTCTCTGTCAAATAAATAAATAAAATCTTAAAAAAAAAAAAGCATGAGTTGGAACTTTGAATGAAGTATGCAAGTGTGAGATCTATGGTTATATCCAGTTTTTAAAATACACCTAAACAAGTCTTAATATTTTAACGTAACAGGAGGTGGACATTGTGCTAGACAAGAGGTCATGACAAAGGATAAGTTCATGGTTCCTGCCAGGTCATCAGGGAATGTATGTCTTAATAATGCAATATCCTAAGAAAAATTTAAAATACATTAAATGGCTCACTTTGCTTTCCATATTTGCTTAATTGTATTTGGTATTCTTTCTTTCATTAATTCTACTGCAAACCAGGAGATTATCATCTCTGGAAATGTCATAAATAAGGCTTATGGCTTCTCCTTTAGGGACCTTATCGTCCATACAAAGACATGCCAATATATTTTAAAGAAGGAAGTATTCTATTTATACCAATATTTTTTCCAACTTGTCCTTTAAAGAATGAAAATAACAAATATCCACAAATAATTTGGAGCAGAAACTTCTATGATATTTTCTCATGAATAAGTTTTCTTATAAATAAAATGAGTATAGTAACCTTTGTTTGGTCTCCCATTCAGTAAGTTTAAATGTCAAAAAGGAAGAGTGTCTTGTAAAAATACACACCTTGACTCACCAAAACAAAAATTGTATTTCAGATGTATCTCAAATTGTAAACTTTTTGTTGTTGTTGCCATTGAACATTGTTGTTAACAATGAAGATGCTGGGGCACCTGGGTGGCTCAGTGGGTTAGGCCGCTGCCTTCGGCTCAGGTCATGATCTCAGGGTCCTGGGATCGAGTCCCGCATCGGGCTCTCTGCTCAGCAAGAAGCCTGCTTCTCTCTCTCTCTCTCTCTGCCTGCCTCTCCGTCTACTTGTGATCTCTCTCTCTGTCAAATAAATAAATAAAAAATCTTTAAAAAACAAAACAAAAAAAACAATGAAGATGCTGCTGTTAATACAGATATTTAGTCTATACAGTTTATCTAAGAGTTTATTTACAGTGCTGGCAAGGAATATTTACCCATTTTTAACTGAAGAATAGTTTTGTTATACCTTAAGGTTGTTTTCTCTTGACTGGTCAAAACTGGGGGGGTGGTTATAGAATAGTGGAAGACATCTCCTGGCCCGGTAACTTACTTCAGTCAACCAGAATTAAACTAGGTTACAGATGTTATAACCACATAACCTACATTTCTATACATTTGTAAGTGCTGCATTTGACTATTTACAAATATTTCCTTTGTTTGATATTTTTCATCCAAAACAAAGCTATTGTAATGGATATTCATGTCCACATTTTATAGATTAAAAAAGCAAGATTGAAAATTTATTCAACTTGCCCATGTTCACAGTGCTTGCAAATAGTGCAGGTAACGAAAAACTAAGGTTTTATGAATTGTGATCTGAGGCTGTATGGATTAAGTCCCTCTACAAGATGTGAAATCAAATGCGATCAGCACTAATTTAAATCTTTCAAAACTGTGACAATTACAGTAGAGAAGGAAAAAGCTCTTAAGCCAATAAACCCTTTTTGAAATGTATGCAGTAAAGTGCTTATACTTATTACTTTGGAGAAGATATGATTATGTCAAATAAGCCTAAGGAAAACATAGAGCAAAGCAAAGTGTCCCCTTCCTAATAGTTATACATGCATTTATATGATTTTAGATTTTTCCACTCTCCTATAGAGTTATTTATAAAGGCATTATGATGTACAATAAAAGATTACTTTTCAATTTCTCTTTTTGATACCTGTGGTCATATTGTACTTACAACCCTGCTGTTATTCTGAAAACACATTTTCTGAGATAGTTAGTAGATCATCCACTACATAGAAATTATTTTATTTGTGCCAACAGGTAGATTGACACATCCTAATCTACTTTCAGCTACATGAAACCTCTCATTTTCTTCAACATGCACTTCATATCAAGTCAGCTCTGGACATCTCTTCTAGATACTGAGTTAGCACAGTGGTGGAACTTGCTATAAAAATGACAGCAGGACTCTGACCTATGCTCAAATTGTTCTTAGTCCATGGATTCAGTCAGTGAACTGGAACAGTTTAAGAGTTGAGAGTCTTGTTTCTGTTGACAAGCTTTTCAGCTTGATGCCTTAGATACACAGTATTTACCAGTTTACCATTTTAGAGATGACTGCCTCAAAGGAGCAAAAATAATGATTCAGCCCTTCAGATAAAAGTGTGAAGCCCTCTTTAAATAAAATAAATTGTACATTTCTTGGTGATATAAGTCATCTAAAGTGAATCAAGAAAATATGCTCAATCATGAACAGCTATTTCACTTTATAATAGGATTCTTATAGAAATTCTTTGAACTTGAAGCAAGATGCAATAAAGACAGTGTTACATGTAAAAAAAAAAAAGGTATAATGGAAGCCCTTAGGAAAGCATTCATCAGGCAAATTTAAAATCTAGAGATTCAGACTTATTTTTTGTTTTTATTCCTTGAAACATTTAAATATATCAGCTTTCTCCATGTGTACACATTTGTAAATCAATATGCATTATTAAATATCTAGTAGCTCTCTGTGCCACACAATTTACAACTTTATGGAAATCATAATTGTTGTTATTGTGGTTTCTGTGTCTTTTGTCTTAGATAAAACAATGCATCTGTGATTAGGCTTTATCCTATTCCTTTGATCCTTAATAGTGAAAGTCTTTCTTTAAATATTCATTCTCTTACTGACTGAATGAATGAATTACTTTCAAAAATTCAATGTTATTAAATTTGGAAGGAAAGAAGTTTTTGAATTGCCTGGAAGAAAAGTTGTGTTTTGGTAAATACGAAATGATATTTACAAAAAATATTGTAAAAATTGATATATTCTGTTGAGTTTTGTCCAACATTTTAGTTAGTAATAATTGCATATAGGAAAATCTTCTTTTAGGCTCCTCTCTAAAATGACATGAGGGGATATAGTCTATATTCTATTACTACAAGAGGCTTTAGGTTTAAAATAGTCCTATTTACTTTATTCAATAAGAAAGGAAATTAAGACTGAAATAATTAAAATAGTTGCTCAAGCTCACAGTTCATTAATAGGAAATGAAGTAAACTAAATATTGACTCCTTTTGTATGCATTTATAAATATTCCAAACTGTCCCATTTAAGGATATTTATGAAAATTATGCAACATAATCCTGTTACAATCATTGTGGAGAGCACAGGACTTGGAGTTGCTCTGTTTTACTCAGATTGGGAATTTATCAGCTGATTTTATAAATATTATACATAGATATTTTATTGCTTCTGCCAAATATTTAATAAATATTAGTTAAAATGGACTTTGGCTAGCCAGAGTATAAATTTCTGCAATGAAGGAAATATAGTGGAAAACTACTGGTAAAGCTAATATAAAAAGTGAAACATAAAATCCAAAAACATAATAGCACTCCATTCCAAATTTTAACTTCAAATTTTAACTTTTTTTTCTTTCATGGGTAATAATCATCAATCTAATTACATGCTAGTATTTTTCATCTTAAAACAAAACTAATAAACCAAACTAATTACTAACAGTACCTCATTTTATGTTTGATTCTTCTTTTCAAAAGAAACAGACACAAAGGAATTATCTGTATTCTTTCTCTAATTCTTTTCTTCTCTTTTGATCTCTCTACAAACCAGTATTTCATACCCTCCAGCATTTAATGCAATTGTTCTTATGAAGTTTAACAATTATTTCCACTTTGCTAATTCCAATGATCAGTTGTCAACTTTTAATTTATAATTCCTCTTCCTTGATACTTTTTCTTTCATTTGGTTTTTAAGATACTAGATTTTGTGCTCTTTCTCCTAGTGTTCCTAATTTCTATCACCGCATTCTCCTCTTCTTCCTGATCTATTAGTGTGAGCTCTTCCACCCTCTCCTGGGCAATCTCAGGGCTCAGTCCTTAATTGTCTTTTCTTTTTATTTATACTTCAGCTTTGATGATCCCATCTAGTTTATGAAATTCAAAGAAACTGATATCCCAGTAATTTACAATTTCAGCACAGATTTTACACCTGAACTCCAGACCTATGTACTGAACTGCTTAGTTGAAAATTGATACTATATGTTTAATAACTATCCCAAAATCCATATTTCAAGAGTAACTTTTGATCTTAGTCATCAGATATATCCTACTCCACTCTTACACACATACACTCACACATAGACTCTCTCTCTCTCTCTCTCTCACACACAGACACACACACACACACACACACACACACACACACACTATCCCCTCATTTTAATGACAGCTTCATCATTCTGATTGCTGGGGCAAAGAAATACTGAGTTCATCATTGACCTCTTGCTTTATTTCACATCTTCCATTTAATGTGTCATCAAATCTTTCTTTCTCTAGCTTCATATATTGGAATCCTTTCATTTCTCAATTCTTGTTCTCCTTTCCACTTTTTTTTTTTTCCACCTTACTCTATAACTTGCAGACCTGAATTTTTAGGATTATGTCAAAGAAAGTTCCCCGTGTAATATCATATGTGTGTGTATGTTTAATGCTGTCTTGATCCAGGTTAGAGATCCTGATAAGAGACCAGCCAGTTCCCCCTTTGAGCAGCTGATTAAGTTCACACACCAACCACATCCCTAATTGGGCCACTATGCAATTGCCCTCATTGCCAGGGGGCCAGATACCAGAAAAGTAGGGGCAGCCTTTTGTCTCAAAGCCTGTGAAATTATTCAAATTAGCCAATCCACAGAGAGCCCAGGAAACACACCTAACTATACTACCTACACTGGCTATGCATAAGTTGCCCCTATAATTCCAGCTTGTTGGAAATGTTATCCTATACCTAAGTACAACCATCTTTGTGGCTCTGCTTGGCATCCTTGTTTGTTTGTTTGTTTGTTTGTTTGTTTAGCACTGTAAGTAACCAGGGGTTTGGCTTTTCATCTATCCAAGTGCCATGTGTTTTGTCCTGTCATCAAAAGAATCTTTAAAAGGTATAAAAACACTATGCCTTCTGACTTTATTTTCTTCAGAATAGATAATGGGCAGGAGAACAGAGGGTGAGAGGAGAAGCTCCTTCTTCAGAAGAATAGCCTCAGAAGTAGCTATGTTTCTCTATCAAAGGGCACAGCTCCTGTAAGGTGGCATTTTTCTGCAGCTGGAAGTTTCACTGGGTTCCATTCACCACTTATCGTCCTTGACATTTTAGGTGCAAAGTAGGTATTTTATTCTTGGTTCATCACACCTAATTTCCTTCCTTTAATATAGCAAGTAGTTTTTGGTAAAAGTTTCCCTCATTGCATTATATTTAATATACTTTGAGATTTTTATTTATTTCCTATGTCTACCCTGACTGATACTATTCCTGCCAGGGAAATAAGAATTGCCATCATATTTGCCTAGATTATAGTTTCCCAACAGGTATCTTTGTTTCTGCTCCTTTACAAGTTCTTCTCAACGGAGAAGCCATAGTATTATTTTAAAACACATCTTGAAGAAAAAAAAAACACATCTTGGATCATATTATTCCTCTGCTGAAAGATTTCTAGTGGCATATTTTCCCAATAGAACAAAAGCCTCTAGTCATACAGCTACTCACGTTTAATTCATTTCCATGGGATTCTCTTCCTCTGGCAGGTCTTCCTCAGAATTAAAATCTTAACTGTCTACTCTTCTCAGACCATCTCCTTTATGATTTTTTTCTTGTATTCATATAACTTCATCTACCACAGTATGCAGATTAATCCAAGGCCTCTGTCATGTACTGCTGATTACTTTATTAACTTTTTCAACCATCTGATATTCAATGCCTGGTATGTATGAAGCAGTGTGTTAGGCAGAAGGCATAGAAAGATGAATTAAGATATAGTTCCTATTTCCAATAAGCTCATAGTTTATATAGAGAAATAATATATTTTAAAATAATAAATAGTTGTGGTGATAGATACCTGTATAAGGTGTGATAAAGGCACAAAAAGAGAGTTGATGAGTTCTTCCAAGAGGAAGAACAATAAAGAATGGTTTCCATTTATGTTTTTAAAGATTTATTTATTTAATTATTTATTTATTTTCGAGAAAGAGAGAGAACACATTTGTGCATGTGTGCAAGCAGGGGAGGGGGAAAGGGAGAGGGAGAGCATATCAAGCAGATGCCCTGCTGAGCATGGAGCCCATGTGGGGCTTGATCTCATGACCCTGAGATCTTGAACAGAGCTGAAATCAAGAGTCTGATGTTTAACTTACTGAGTCGCCCAGGTTCTCCAAGAATGGTTTTTAAAAGGTGGTGATGATGGACTTGAGCTCTAAGTAATGACTTCCTTTTGTTTCCAGGTGGTTTAATTGGATAGAGATACTAACTTACCTTCCTAGATCCATTCTGAACACTTTCATCTCACAGTTTACACAGGAATCAGACTGCTCTTTTTCAAGAATGAAATTTTGATCATATCACTCCTCAATTTGTCATCTTTTAATGATGCCTATTGCTTTCTAAAAACATAACAGGAGGTACAATGACCACATGAGTTGTTATAGCAGTTTTCTCATATTCACATCATCCCTCTCCATCCTACCTAATAATACTTTTATTACCTGTAATGTGACTGGTTCTTCTTCCTTGTGACCAGAGTGCTGTCCTCTGTCTTCATTGCCTAACAAACTGCAGTATATCTTCATGACACAACTTAAATGCTGGTTCCTCAGAGAAATCTTCTATGACTCCATAGGTAATGACAACCCTCTTTATGCTCTAATAGCATAACAAATTTTCCCTTGAAAAAAGTTATATTTATTGTAATCCAATACTTTTAGTAATCACTTCATTTTGGTCTTTTATTCCCTATTCTATGTTCCTCAAGGCACAGGTGACATGGGCATTGTATGTAGCTCAACACACAGCTCTATATATGATGTGTACTAGGCATTCATTAAATGTTGATTGAAATCAAGGAGGACAAAAATCATTAGAACTTTAGATTCACCATTCCACGAATCCTTTAACTTAACTATTAACGAAACAGACATCTTAATAATCACCTTCAGAATAAACAAAAAAATCCAGTAAAGAATTAAATGTAAGGTCACCTGGATGACTCAGTTGGTTAAGTTTCTGACTCACAGTTTCAACTCAGGTCATGATCTCTGGGTCATGGGATTGAACCCCATGTTGGGCTCACACTCAGCACACAGTCGGCTTGAGAGTCCCTCTCCCTTTCTCTGCCCCTACCCCTGGTCATGCTCTCTCTCCAATAAATAAAATCTTTTTAAAAAGAATCTTATGTAACATATATATACATGAGCATAAGCACATGAACATCCATCAGTATTCTATTGAGTGATATAAAATAGAGGAGAAAGTTCCAAACTTGAGAAGTTGGTAATATTTAATTGTATCTTATATTCACTTTACTAAAGAGAAAGTATTCTGTCAATTCTTTGTATATTAAACATTGAAGAATTGAAGTACTTTACTATTTATTGTGCTAGAATGTATACAGACATAAAATAGTAAATTATTTGATAGATAAGAAAAGAATTAAAAGAACTTTTGTGATTTTTTCATTAGTTATAGTATTATAGGCTTACCAATAGATCATAAAACACCAGAGAATGAGAAAACAGAATATCATATCTGTCATAAAACCAAAGCAAATTAAATAATTATGTCTTTTTACCGCTTATGGACAATGCTTCTAGAAAGGTGGAAATATGAATATGAATTTATTTACAAATGTATTTTTACTTGGAGCAATAATAGTCTTTCCCCAAATATATGTGTATATAATAGAGCATAGTATAAAGGTAGAATAATATTCTTATTACAAATCCAAAGTTTGGAATTACATTTCCCATGTCAAACTACTAGGTCTACCACATAATAACTCTGTGACCTTGGTTAAATTTCTCTAACCTTTCCTATTCCAGATTCCTTATCTATAAAATCTTGATAGTAAAAGAACCTACTTCATATGGTTCATTAGCTCACCTAATGGGCTAACCAATGATAATAATTTAACAGAACTCCTAACACATAGTATTTAAATGTTACCTGTTATTAATTTTACTGTCTATCCAGTAGTATATATAATAAAATACATATTATCTTCAATTAACCAGATTTCACACAATAAAAATACAAATAGGAGAAAACCTAAATGACCTTGGGCATGGTGATGGCATTTTAGACAAAACACCAAAGATATGACTCATGAAAGAAATCATTGATAAGCTGGCCTTCATATATATACATATACATATACATATACACATACACATATACATATATACACATATGTGTGTGTGCGTGTGTGTGTGTGTATATATATATATATATATATATATATATATTCTTCTCTGTGAAAGACAAAGTCAAGAGAATGAGAAGACAAGCTACAGACT
The DNA here is from genome assembly GCF_902655055.1 of Lutra lutra. Taxonomy (NCBI): domain Eukaryota; kingdom Metazoa; phylum Chordata; class Mammalia; order Carnivora; family Mustelidae; genus Lutra; species Lutra lutra. The sequence continues at coordinate 50,486,662 of NC_062292.1, forward strand.
AGGAGAAATATTTGAAAAAGGCACATCTGATAAAGGGCTATTATCCAAAATGTAAAAAGAACTCTTTAAAAAAAACTTCAACAATAGGAATTCAATCTGAGGGGCACCTGGGTGACTCAGCTGGTTA